>NC_053518.1:31426967-32026967 GCF_016920715.1 Anopheles arabiensis
TTCGCTCCAGTTCGAGTTGTTGGGAAAGGATGGGGCGACGCGTGAATGGGACGGATGATGCCACTCGTTTATTGCCGATCGTTTGATGAGATTTTTCTCCTGTTCCCCTGGGGGATTGGAGACGGGTTCAGCAGCGATCTGGCACGATACAGTGCGCGTTAATGGTATTGCAAAGGCATAGTTAAATGTTAGTGCTGGTCGTTAGCAGACTGCATTACGGTGAAGCAAATTGATTACAAATGTTTTGAGATTGTCGCGCGGTAGTTATGCGATGGATGGATGATTCGACCGTTAGGGCATGCTGTAGCGAAGGTGAGGTAGATATTAGGTTTATAATTGAAACATTTTAATGTCAAGTTGAATTTCATTGAAATAAGTTGATAATTAAATTGAGCATTTGCAGATTTAAATAGTCCTTTATGCAACGACGTATTAACCGTTTGTGATAATGACTATTAATTACTAACTATCAGTTCACTCGTATGGTGTTGCTTTCTGTGATTCCTGGCAGAGGGCGATACAGCAATATAGTTTTCAAATAGACAAAGTAATAGCAACAGTAATAGTAGACATACATTTTGCACTGATCGGGTCAAGTAGTTCCGATATCAGGATTCACGAAGTGATCCTAAGCCACTTTGTCGCTAAATAAAGGACAGATTGTTTAAATTCATTTGATGATATATTCAATAAAACACTTAAAAATGTTTCAAAACGCTTAATTAAAATAAAACATAAATGTTGAATCCAATAAGTATGCTATTGATTGCAGGGTTTTCCAAGTCACTTTCAAATGTGGACATAATTATTCACCGCCTCCTAGATGATATTCAACAGTTGTCACAAGGTGTATTTGCTTCATAACGAAATTTCACCGCGCGGCTACATGAGGTGAAATATACAGCGAAATGAACTATTTGACAGGCGAAATATCTGACAGGTACAGCAAAAGGGTTGGGGGAGACACAACATCCGCTTTCGAAAATCACTTAAAAATAATATCTTCTTAAGCAGAACATTCCCTAATTGGAAGAAATTGTGAACTATTGACTCAAAATTGACAAAGTACTGGATATTGAAGTTATTCCATGGATTTAGTTACGATTTTGTGCACGTTATTTGTTTTCATTGCACATCAGCTGGTTGCTGTGATGCTTTATCCGTCAGATATTTCGCCTGTCAAATAGTTCATTTCGCTGTATATTTCACCTCATGTAGCCGCTCGGTCAGTTTTTACACATGATTATCAACACATCACAAAAGAACAGTCAAACTCAATCCAGCTTGAGACCTGTTGAAAATCATGCTGATGAAAATAAAAAAGGATGATAATGGAAATTAAATATCCGATTGATGTGGATTAACATCTAGCTCACCGCGTGCTTTAAAAAAACGTTTACATTCAAAACTGACTTGGAAAACCCTGTTATTTATGTTATTTTACTTTTGCTAGGCTGAGATTAGGTGAGATAATTTAAATTTTTTGATGAGTGAACCTCAAACATGCTTCCTTTTTGTTCCGTGCATACATTCTTTAAACGCTTTAAACCTTAAATAAAATTTATAAATTTTAATTTATTAAATATTTTGGTAGAATTTGGCGTTGAAAACCAAAACTGCTTTACAACACAAACCACGAAAAAGTTTAGTTTTTTAGCTTTTGAGGTAAAGCCTAGTTGGATGCCAAAAAAATGTTTACCCACGACAAAACTGTACTATGCTCATCGTCTCTCATCTGTTGAATAGAGCGCAGCCTCATACCAACGGAAAGGAGCTGTCTTGTATCTCTCATCCTAATAATCACACCGTATCACTTCCAGCTAATCAATCAAACGTTGGCAGCCAAGAAAACTCCCATTCCTTATAATACCTCTCTTTCTGCCTCTCTAGTACAAACTAGCACGTTAATCAACACGACTACTCTCTAGATTCGCTTCACTAAACAACAAAAACGAATTACTGCCCCACATTGGTTTTAGCCAATACCATTAGTCGATTCCAAGGTTGTGCCCCCGAAACAAAGTAGCCGCTGCAATTGAGGAAGCCATGAACATTCTTCGCTAATTCTATAGCTACCTATAGCAACCGAGCAATTAGTTTTATGCTGCATTCCATCACGCTCAAACGCGAAGCCTTGTGCCACTCGAAACCTAGTGAAACAATAAATTTATGCAACTTACGCACTATTTTAAGAGCAAATCTTTAGTGAGCTGGCTGTGTGTGAGTGTGTCGCTGTTCCTTTTCCGCTACACTTCTTCCAGAAACCATTCCTTCCCAAGTGTCACGCCAAACGGTGCTCCATGAAGCGTAACCAAAGACCTCCCTCTGAATCTGATGCCGATAACCACGCAGCACCTGGCGTTGCCATTCGGAAAACGGCACTAGCATTCCTCCGCCTCGGCAGCGAACGACCGCGGCCGCGAAAGATTAACATAATTTCTTCTCACACTTTCGCAATCACGATTGCGGCGGCGACGTGTGATTGCGATGTAATCTTTCCGAACAGAGTGTGTTTGTTTGCGCATTTCAATTTGATGGTAACCTTCCTGCGTATTGTGGTTGTATTGCCTTCAAAGTGTAGTGGCGCGACTGGTGAGCATTTTCCAAACGATTGACTCCTTTAAATTAATGTTATAATTTAAACGTTCAATAAATCAACGAAAAGCGAAACTTAATAAACTCCATAGAACGAAGTTCTCGACCACCTCGTCGTCGGCACTGCTAAAACCGATCGCCCCGAAACTCCCGAATCCAGACGCACCTGCATTTATAGTGGATTATGAACGCAAACAAAACCCCGGCACGGTAAGTTCCTGCGTCCATTTTTATAACGTTCGCTCGCACCACATCTCACACACTTGATTAAACCCGCTCACCACACTGCTTGCCATCCTCTCGACCTGCCTACTTCGTTCATTCTTGAAAGGTTGCAGCTCCGATCAACACCTGGCCCAATTGGGGGGGGGGGGGGCGAGATGCTACTTCTCAGATTCATTGGCAAACGATGCGAAACGTAGCACCCAAAGGGACGTCGACCAGGCGATGGTTTGAGGCAAAAATGTCCTACACAAACACACAGACACACACAGACACAAATAATCACTTGTGGGGTAGGTTTGCGAAAGGGAAGAGATTCATTGAAATTATGTAAACCACTGCTGCCCTACCCTGTTCTTGTGTGTGTTTGTGTGTCTGTTTGTGTGTGACACACTGTTCGAGTGTCAAAGTGCGGATTTCCCGTTTGGAATGATGGATCGAAGGATGCCATGCACTCCGCTCACACACTCACTCGGTGGCGTACAAGCAGATGGACGATGGAGGCAAAGAAGGGTGTTACTGTTACGCCTCACTCACAGCACGTTTCCATACGGCCGGCATTTGCCACCGGGACCGTGGCGCTGCGCGAATGGAAAAGAAAAACCACACAACGTATACACGCTTGCTAGAGCTACTTATAGCGATTTTTCCTGCCCATTGCGACCGATGGCCACCCGTTGAGCACATGGAGAGGGGGGAGAGAAGAAGTAGAACGTCACACACACGCCTCACTCGATGTGGATGGTCTCTTTCACTCGCTGCTGGCCGCGGGACTGGAAAGAGACGAGATAAACCGTTAGAGCGCAGTGCAGTTTTTCGCCGGCGAGACGAGGGAGAAAGCGAAGGCAAAATATTTTTCACCTTTCAGCCCCGTTGCTGCACGACGGGGCGGACTTCTCACGCATGCTGCGACTCATAACCTGCTCTTGGATGGGTCCCTCTCCTACCCCTGCTGACCCTTTGTAAGAGGGCGGGAGCTGAGCGTCAATATTGTGCGGAGGAGTTTTTAAATATAAATGATGCTGAATGATATTTTTCGACCCTAGTTGCCTATTGAGCCGCGTTCGGTTAATTAACTGCTTTCGAGGGAGGCTGTGTGTGTTTGTGTGTGCGTGTTGTGTTCGTGGACGGTGTTTTTTGGAAAAAGTTGCGCACCACGCGAGTCGGCCGAGTCTTGCGCTGTCTTTCGTTGCGTTCAGTTCGCGCGGTTACGCAGTTTTGCAGCAGAGCCGTTTTTACTCCAGTCCCTTGAGTGATACCCAGTGACACACCATCCCAGCCGATCAAAATGGTAATGTATTGAGTGAGGAGTGTGTGTGTGTGTGTGTGTGTGTGTTAAGACTTTAATGAAACGTACGCAGCCTGCCCGGTAGTGTAAGGTACTGGGCGCCTCCATGGCCCGTGCGAGCGAAGAAACATTATTTTATTCAATGTGCCAACCCCGGAAATGGTGCCAACAGAAACCGCCTCCATGAAATGCAACCGGGGAAATAACCATTATTATGACCAGTAAAAGTTGCAATCAATCACGCCCGGTGCAAGGACAGAATAAATTAGAAGTGAAACGAAGTTCACTACTTTTTTCTTTCTTTCGGTGCTGTTTTGATGTTTAGTTTTTCTCCTTTCACAATATTGCGACATTTGATTTGTTAATCATCCCGATCATCACGCGATCGGAGTGCTGAGTGTGCTGCTGTGTAGTCACCCGGTGTCTGTCTAGGTGTTGGGGTTTTTGGCAGGTTTTTGGGGCGAAAAAGCGTGCGCGCACGAACTATTTCTGACATTGACTCGTCACATTCGCGCACTGGCACATATTAATTAACCGAGCGACGAATCAATGACGGGATCAAATCAATCTCCGCTCCTTCCGTCTTATGTCTGTGTACCACCGCATTGAAGACGGCACACACAAAAAACGGTGGACGAATCATCCGCAAAAGCATTCCTTGGCGGCTGCTGATGCTGCTGCTGCGGTTCTGTTGAGCCATGAAAAAGGGCGTGAAATTGATGTGATCAGATCACTGTTTGCGGGGAGAGAGGAAGGGTGTGTGCAGGTTCATCCGCCTTCGCACGATTCCATTTGACGTGTGGTCGTGTGTGTGTGCTTGTGATCGAAAGAAGTCACTCTCTCCCTGTCTTGGTTCGTGCGCTGTTCGGTGGATTTTATTAATAAATCTCAACTCATTCCACGGTTATTAATCATCACGGGGGCTGCGCTGCCTTGCGTTGCGAGCCTCAGATCTGTCTGACTGACATGGATGGAGTGGTGTGGCAAATGATTCATTAGCGATGGTATGCCGGGCATGGATCGAACCACCGTAATCGGTTTCATTACTCCATTACGGCATTATCTCTATTGCATTACATGTTTCTGCTTATGAAGAGACATAAAAAAGAAGGCACATTCCACGCGTTTTGCGCCGGAAGCTGCTTTGAAGATAATCTCCATGTTGATGCGTGTATTCTCTCCTGCTTCTTTGCTGGCCTAAATCCCCAAACGCAAACGGCACACCGAAGCGTGTCACTTCCGTTATTGCGTACATCAATAATCAATTAATCAGGCGTGTTTACGGGTGCGCTAGATGAGATATTTCCGATATTGCTCAGCGTATTTCAAAGGGAAAATGGTTTAATTTTCTTCATCCGTTCCCCTTTGGTGCGTGCATTGCAAGGAGTGTAAATAAATGCGGATCAATCTTTGATGTACTGTAATGGCGCTGGGTACATTCCAGATCGTCGAAGCGCACTTGAGAGCCTGATAAACATAAATAATAATAATCGAAAATGAAAGCGTTTGTTTACATTGATTAAAAGCAGAAACTGTTAGAACACGTAGTGACAGCCGACAAAGTTGGCGCAGTAATGCAGAAATCAATATAGCGATTGACGTACGTTCAATCCTCGGCATGTTCGGTCTTGTTTGTTTTTGTTAGCTGACTTTTTTAAATCGAAATCCTTTTTTGCTCAATTTTACCAACGGATTTATTTAATTATTCTTTAATACAAATAATTCGTTCCCGTGATTCATTTCAATTTGGTGATCGCTGCGATAACAGGTTTATAGTGGACTCCTACGTTGTCTTATACAATATACTATATTATTTTGCTAATTTTACTGCTTCATAGACAGTTACTTGTACCTTCTCGTATCATTTTTTCACTATTGACTTTACATATCGATGCAGGAAACTTTAAGGCTATGCTGATGCAAACAATCAGACCAGTGTCTAAATAAAACCTGTGGAAAACCATGCATAGCCAATTCATTAATTATCAGAACAAGAATTCGGAACAAGAATGTTATGAGCTGTATTCTGGCTGTGTGGCTCGAATTTATTTTTACTGCGTTTAAGTTCATATTTATAATTTTGAGTAATTTTTGTGTAACTCCGCTTGGAGAGGGCCGCATAAGGCCCGTTGAATTCAACAAATAAAAATCAAATATCAAGTGTTCTAGACTTAAGTCGCTTAAGGTACATCAAGTTCCAATACTACCTATCGAAGAGCATTGCTGACCAACAACTAAAATTATTCAATTTCATTATTGTATTGGTCAATATTAGTCGGGGAATAGAAACTGTCAGACATTGAGTGAAACTGTGACTGTTCATACCTATTTCAACATTTATGCATGGTTTTCCTAGGTTTGTTTAGATATAGACCTGATTTTGTTGCAGGAGCATAGCCAAGCTGTATCCTCAAAGATATGGAAAGACAGCTTTTAGATGAGTTGTTTAAGGAACCGTCCCACAAGCCCCAAAGTTTGATGATAGCTGCGGCTACTGTATATCAAAAACGGCGTTAATTTGATTGTTAAAGCTTGATTGATTTTTATGCATAAACTTTTTTAAGTTTATCGTAACGAAGCCTCACATAAATCACTCAAAATTAAAGCCAGTAAAACCTCCCCGATTTGGCCAAACCGCTCATAAACCATTGGCTTGCAATTGCTTTTTCCCTCTCACTCTACCACGTTCTTTTCCTTGGAAAGCATAACTCATCGCCCAAAGTATCGGCTTGCTGCGATCGTTTTTTTTTTTTTGCAACGTTCCCTTCTGCCGGTTGCTGTACACATTAATTAATGAGTCGTTATTTTTAATTCATCGTCTCGGTGGCTTTATTTAGGTTGAGTTCTTTTTTTCCAATCCCGCCGCTAAAAACAGTCCGTGGTGGTAATTATATGCATATACACAGAAGTAGAAAAAAACACTCGGAAAACGAGTGTACAACGAGAGTGTGAGCAGGGCAAAACGAAAGAAAGAAAAAACAACACCCCTCTGCCCGTATGCCCTGTACATGAAATATTCTCCATTTGAAGCAGGATAAGTTATTTTCACCCATCCATCTTGCAAACGTACACCTGCAACGAGCTTAGCTTAGCTGCTCGCTCGAACGGTACGTCATTTATATTGCTCCTTCCGGCTGCTAAATGAGAGCCACAAGAAGGGCGGGATGGTCCTGCTGGGTGGTTTATCTCAACTCGCATCGGCTCAGTTTACGCGGCTGCAGGTGTAAATAAATAAAATTTAAACTGCCTCTCGCTCTCCTCGCTCCCTGAAATCGATCACCAAACTACCTCCACAAAGGGGGTGGCGATCGAAACGGCGATCGAAGATCGAGATGGCAAATATTATTATTGGTCGCTCTTGCTTGCAAAACCCCGCTTGGCTAGCGATCGCTCAAGAGAGTTCGCTCGTATTGAGAGACATTAATTGCCTTGCAGCTGCTTCCTGCCCAAGCGTCCTGGGGATGGTCGATCTTTGTTCTGCCCAACAGTCCCAGTGAGTGGTGCGCTTAATTCGATCGGTCACAATCGATCGGGTGAGCGTAACCCGCCCTTGGCAGAGGTGCCAAGGTGCTCTTTGGCAGGCCACTCGCGGCAAGACTCGCGCAATTCACGGCCAGTCACAGTCGCAGTCACAGTAACGGTGCCGTTGTGCCTCGAACGGACGTTGTGCCCAGCTGCCCGGAAGCCGGAGCTGCCGTGTCTTTTCAAGTGTCCCGGATCGCTTCCGTCCCGTCCCGTGCCCTTGCCTGGAGCGTCAAGATGTCGGATTATTTTGTGAGTTTCTTGTGTGCCCGTGTCAATTCACTTAAAGCGAGTGCAGTGTGTAGTTTCCCCAACCGACTCGCGGTAGCTCGGTAGCTGGCCAATTTCAATTAGTGTTTAGCTGTGCAAACACCGCCCTTGTCGCCGCCAATGGAACGATCAACCTCGGCACTAATGGAGCGGACAGTGTGACACATTTCCACACGTCTGTCCACGCCCGGGGTGCACAGTGGTTGGTGCGGGAGAGTGGTTTGGTGTTTTCTTTTCCCTCTATCTTTTTCCCCACATGTCACGGGGGGACACACGGGGATGGATGGCAAGCATCACTTAATTAGTGGCCAGTGACGAAAGAGAAGGATTTTCCTCTTAAAACATCCCGCTGTGCAGTGCACTACACTTTCCACTTCAACTCAATTAACCTAGCAGAAATAAGTACAGCGACACTTTCACACACTCACTAAAACATTATCTTTTAGGTAACAACAGCAGCAGGAGGGGAAAAGTTATTAAAATATAATTAAAATCGATTCCGCTCGGCGTTTCTTGCCTTTTATTACTTCAATCATCTGCTCTTTGGGGGAGCATAAATCATTACTCGTTGCATTTTGTTTTGTTGCTATTTTGTTGGAGCGTTAGGGATCGTTGGTCGTTGTCGAATACGTTAGGGATCGTTGGTGGTGGAAACGAGCGCAATATTTTCCCAAATGTAGAGAGCAATTAAAATGGAATAGATGAATATTTATTGACCCATTTTACCTGTACATCAATGGGATTGCTTTTCACTATGAAGAACGACGAACATTGACACATATTGTACACGCTGTTTTTTCACCTTTGATATTGTCCATAAAATCAATAAAATGCTTATGCCCCATTACCGTGTTAAGATATTTTAGATCAGATGAGAATAGGTTTTATGTTTAAATGAAAGACAGCCTCAGTTAAAGTGCTTATGAACTTCAAGTTTCACGCAGGCTGATTGTTTTATGGCTGTTGCGTAGCGTGACGCCCATGTAGCAGTATTATTTTGTTCTAATGGGTTCAGTTTACGATGTGAATAGCATAACTTAACACTAACAAGATGTTTTTTGACTGTTGTCATGTATTTGTGACCGTTCCACTGTTGAAAAACAACTCTTCTTCTATTTAGCGTAATCGTCCTACGAGGACATGCCGGCCTATACAGGCTTTCAAGACTTTATTCAATACCACGCAGCCAGTCCTTACTACGGGGGGACGGTGTATTCCGGGCTTGAACCCATTACGGGCATGTTATTGATTCGTTCGAGTTGAAAAACAACTCAAGAGCGTTGAATAATACTTTTAACGTTTGAAAATGACACTGAAACAAATTTAAATTATTTATTTTATTTATATTCCCCAAAGAGAATTTAAAATCACACACTAAGAGATTTAAGGACACTTAATTGTCGTTCTATTCGATCTAATCCCCAGTCTTTGTCCAACAATATGTGGCACCTTCTGCCGGAGAGAAGCAAAAAAAGGTGCAAAATGCCGTAAAAAATGTGTAAGATTAATTAGTATACATAAAAGTAATAATCAGTTCTGTATAATCTTCCAAACTGTTTGTAAAAAACATCTTCAAAACAAAGTGTAAAATGCCATGTAAAAAATTAAAAAGAGTAAATTAGCTCATCAATAAAAAAACGGAACTAAACTATAATGTTCTTGCTCAGGCTGCTCAAATAATGCAACAATTTCTCTAGATTAAGGTCATCACAAAGCAAGAATGAAAACAAAAAATGCAATTTTGAATAATTGCTGACATTTCTGGCATTTCTTATGCATTTTACTCAACCTATCACCTTTACTATCATTTTCTGAGAGCTTCAGCCCAACAACCGTTGAAGTATTATGTAAAAGGAACTTAATTTCATAGGAAATTAAGAGTTTTTATTGTAAGGAACTACCTAACAACCTACCGTTTGATGCGTAAAACATCCTTTTTCTAGGGACATTTTTAGGGACATAATATCTCCTTAGCCGGTCTCGTAGTACAGTCGTCAACTCGTACGACTTAACAACATGCCCGTCATGGGTTCAATCCCCAAATAGACCGTGCCGCCATACGTAGTACTGACTATCCTGCTATGGGGGGAAATCAATTAGTCACTGAAAGCCAAGCCCACAAGTGGTACAGGCAGGCCTTGACCGACAACGGTTGTTGAGCCAAAGAAAAAAAAATATCTCCTTCCAATCATATTTGAATTTAAGTTTCACTTTTAAACATTGTTTTGTATGAAAATTTCAAAATATTCCCACATAAATCCTCTTTGCTGTTTTCCCTCAGCTGTTCCTTAAGTACCCATCAACGGTCTGTTTATGACGTTTTGGTGGAAAGTTTGACACATCTCCAACAGCAACCGCCAATAAAACCCGCCCCCGAACGCGCAGTTCGAAAGAATCATAACAACCATCCATCCGCGGAACGTATGTTCCACTCATGTTTTTACTGACAATGTGTGTCTATCACACATACACGCACCATCACACCAGACGCATACCTAACCTCTAATCGGTTCCATTGTTTATTGTGACAAGCCGAATACCCTCCCCGGTTGACGGGCAGCTGCTTGGGCCGAGGGCCCAGTGATGCTGCAATGCGGCCACAAAACCAATAAATCATACCACTCATACTGACACACACGCAGGGAACGAACTGCCGCAGGATGAAAGATTTTCGCGGTCATCGAGCATCAAACTTTGAAAAAAGGGGGAAGGGGGGCGAGGTAGAGTGGGATCTAATAGGGTGGAGTGTCAATCAAAAATCCAAACCGCGCCCTCGGAGATCAAAAAACCCGCGGCTATCCCGCTACGGATCATTTCCTGCCGAGTTCTCCCTCTCCGTGTTGGCTTCTTGGTGGCGCGGACGTTGGTTGATATATTTTTAACTCAAGCATTTTTACCTCTTCTCCTTCTACCTCACAACACTCCCCTTTCCGGTAAAGTGAATAAATAAGCGTAACACGAGATGTGCGCGACCCACGTTCCGTAGGTCCCCGGTCGGGCGATCGTGTCACCGCGCGTGATGATCATGAATCAATCGTTAATAATTACATCAGGGCTAGTGGCTAGGGGTCTCACTGCACTGCAAGGGGAGGAGGTTTGCCACACAGGGGCCCTACCGTGTTGGCCGCGGGCCAGTCGCTTTGGTCTGCCAAATGGTGTTTGTCCCTGTCTTGTGTATCGCGTTTCGGGGCAAAGCGAAGGCTGAGCCAGCGAAGGGCGAAATCATTGGAGAGGGCGCAAATGATTAATGCTGCAACATAGCGAGCGAAAGGAGTGTCTCGGGGATGCAAGTATGGCGGGGGGGCAGCTCCCATCGTTGGACCACAGTTGGACCGTGCACAGACGAAAGACACTAAAAATTCCTCCTCTCCATTAATATTTATAACGGAATCGCGAGACTCGAGAGCGCACTTGAATCGTGCCACCCGATCACAACCGCCTTCCGCTCCGTTTTCCCGGTGCTTACTGCGATTGGGCAAACGATTAAAGGCGGCCAAAAATGACCCCCAAACCGAGGGGGAGGGGGGTGAAGAAAAAGGGAATGCCATTTCAGAGATACGACAAACAGAACCATTCCGACATCCGGCCTTTTTGCTGTTGAAGAAGGGAAGCATTGCAGGGGGCTTAAAGGGGAGAGAGTTTCGATTTCACAGCCCATTTGAGTGGTGTGATTGTGTGTGTGTGGATGTTAATGTCTTTCCGTCAGTGCTTCACAGTGCCAGTCCTTCTGCTCAAGGTGGCGGCCCCCTCAATCGCCCCTGTTTTGATCGACACCTGTTTATGCGAAAAACGGAGAGTTGAGCTGGACGGGGAGCATATTTACGCTCGGTGCAATCGGAAATGTCGTACAAAACATGGAACAGGATTATGAGATGATACTCGAAGCAAGTTGGAAATTTGCTCCGAGCCTACAATGTATTAAAAACGGAACACGAAACGCAATTAGTAGCGGAAGCAGTGGGAATGTTGAAATAAATTGTAAGCTGTTATTAATACGCTTCTCATTCCCCCATTCCCTGAGCAACATTTACAATATTAAATACTAGCTGTCAGTTTGACAGCTGACAGTAGACGAGCCAACGGTGGTCCAACCCTGTCGTCAGCTGTCATTCGTGGACGCGAAATGGCACGGAATGGCACGCGAAATTAAAAACACGTGGCATTTGGAGTAACTTTGATTTGTTTCTCTTCTTTTTCTTTCTTTTCCCAATGTTTCCCTCCCAGGATGATGAGGAGCAGAGAATGCTGATCATGCGCAAAGCATTCCAGATGTTTGACACGCAGAAGACGGGCTTCATCGAGACGATCAAGATCTCGACCATTCTCAACACGATGGGCCAGCTGTTCGACGAGGGCGAGCTGCAGGACCTGATCGACGAGGAGGACCCGGAAAGCACGGGCCGCGTTAACTTCGACGGCTTTGCCAACATTGCCTCCAACTTCCTGCAGGAGGAGGAAGACGCGGAGGCGATGCAGCAGGAGCTGAAGGAAGCCTTCCGGTTGTATGACCGCGAGGGTAACGGCTACATCACCACCAGGTACCGGAATATTGGGAAGGATGGGAGGGAAAGTTGTTGTCGATATGGCGTGACAAGCGTACTATTTCACCAATTACATACATACACACACACATACACACACACAATACGATAATAGACGACGAGCCAGGCTTTCATGCTTCAAATGCTGCCGCCTGCTTTGCTCTTCGCTCCACATGTTTTCGGTTTCTTTGCGTGCACGTACGTCAAATAAACCTTTAATTTATCGCCACTCCACCCCCCATCGTCCATGTTACATGTTCTGGGTGTGCATGTCGTGAATTTGGAAACGTTTTTTTTTTTTTTTGGCCGAGTTCCGACGAACCGGCTTGATTTATCGCTGTTTACCGTGCACCGATAGTGTCATTATTTTTGCCTTTTCACTCCGCGCAACTAAACGAACGAACGAGAACACTTGCCGAGTGAGCAAAGCTCGCGTCGTCTTTTTTGGGCCAGCCGGAGCCGCTACTTCCTACACTACTTTAACTCCCGTGTACACACACACACACAAACACACACACATACACAGAGGAATTATGTTCGAGGCGGTGTGACCTCCGGCTGGACGAAACGCTTCACCCACATGGCCACACGTAGGCTTGTGTTTATCGGTGTGGAAAAAGGGCAATGTGTGTGAAAGGCAAACATTTAACGACCGCAAATTCACATCGTTTCTTGTTTTTTGGGTGGAAAAAGATAAAAAAAAAATGTGGCGCAATGTGTGTGAGCGTGTGTTGTTACCGGAAGTATCCTGTGGTGCTTTCTATTCTACTTCCGATTTTGGGGGCTCGTTTTGTGGAGAATGTTGAATGTTTGTCGACTGGGATGCCAAAAAGGTCGTTCCTGGCTAGCCAAATCCATGAATTTGATCGCTATTTCGAATGTTATTGGAGTGGCTTAGGAGTATACCAATGCCAGACTCCAAATCCAAAAATCCTTGCCAAATCCTTCTAAATGCTTTCAATGTTTTTTTTATTATTTTTTTTTTGTCTCTGGTATATATACTGCAATGCGTAAGTGTTTGGGATTGCTTATTGTGTCTCCTTGTCAACTTATTATTTTAAATTGCGTAAATGTTTGACCAAAAGTCCAAAAGATAGTTAATATTTTTGGGATTTTTTATCAAGCAACGAACTCAATTTGGAGTACATTTTGCACTTCAACATAAATCACTCCAGCTCTTTATACAGCTACAACATCTCTCACTATAATCCAAACCTTTTCGTACCCATCCCCGATGTACAATGCTGCCCTAGCTAATCTCGAAACCCATTCGTTCCATTTGACATTTGTTCGCACATCGTTGCCTAAAAACCTTTAACGCACACACTGGAAAACATTGAGCGGAGGTCACTGTCTCTATCGCACTTTAGCTCACACCCAAACCCAAACCAGCCAAACGGAGAGCAAGATCATTCATTTTTTTACTGCCAACGTAGGAAAAACGACCACTTTCCACTGCTCCATTCCACGTTCCCTCCGGTTGGCGTTAAACTAATTACGGTGAAAAACTAGTTTTAACACACACAGCCAAACAGAGCTACATGCAAACCCCGTCACACATGTTGTTCGGTCTGTGGTTTTGGTCGAAAATTTATTGCCACCATATGTAGATAGCCACCCCTTCAACCCATGGAGCTGTCGCAAAGGGGAGGGAAGCAGACACTCCCGTCCCGCCCGAACACGACCGGAAACGCTTTAACATTCAAACGAGCTCAATAAACTGCTGTCCCATTCCGCAAACACTCCACGCAGAGAAAGCAGTGAAAACCCAAACAAAAAAGAGACTTATTTAAAGGAAGCAAAAATTAAAAAAAAAACATAATCCCACACACACACACGCACACCAAAATAATAACTTCATAAATAACGTCGCTTTCCAACGGACTCATTTTCACGTATCATATTTTCACCCGCCGTGCACAAATTATGACTGCAAAGTGGAGGGTGGAAGGAACGGCTGCCAAGGGGAGAAGAAGTTAATTTCGCATCGCTGACAAAATATTTCGAAACTTTCAACACAGGTTGCGACAAAAGTAGGCGGTGAAATGGCAGTGCGAGACGCACATTCCGATCTACGGTCTGTGGAATGGCTGAGGGAGAGGGAGAGAGAGAGCGTGCGGAGATCTACGCAATCGTTCCGCGTTGCTCCTTCGCATCTGCTTTTCATCTTTACGGGAAATCCACTTAATCCACACGTCACCTGGACCTAGCTCTTCCGTTCGGTTTGATGCGCGAATAAACAACCACGCCGCAGACCCCCCCCCCCCGCAGCTCGCACGCTCATCAAGTACGCAGCCATTTTTCTTCACAAACGACTGGGCGCCCCCATCACTCCACGCTGGCAGCGCGTTGACCGGCGGTTGCCTGGTGCGGTTGGTTGGTGATGCGGACCTGGAGGTTGTGTTTACTCACCCCATTCTAACATTCCACATGCTGGGGCACTTCTCTGTAGTGTACCGTTTGTGTGTGTGTGCCATTTGCGGCGATGAAGGAAAAAAAGGGAAAAAACCGACAGAACGGAAACGGACGCGCAAACGGATAGCATAAATATCACCATCATCACCGGTGATGCGCAACCGGAGTCGGTGCCGGAATTGGTTGCTCTTTTTTGTTGCCATAGCTTCCCCGCTTCCCCCTCTACACCACCCATGTGGTAGCAAACGGCTGCACGCGTTCGCGTTCAGCATAATAGCTCTTGATTTCGCTCCGCTCAAGGCCACGATGCTCCAAACCCGCCTCGCCTTTAAATTATAAATGCTGTGCCAGTTGGGGTCGGTCGGTGTTATAAGTTATGTGCCGTACCTGGTTTGTTTGCAGGGGCTACTGTTGCTGCTGCTGCTGCTACTGGTGCTGGATTGGCGACTCTTCATTCCGCAAGATGAAATGACGTTACGCTTTTTCTCGGGAAAAACGGCTCCTCCTTTGAGCAGCATCTTGCGGCTCGAGAAGCGCTCGGAATGAAGGTGAAGGGTCATACAGTAGATGAACATTTACCTCCTCCCCAACACACACACAAACACTACACCATGAAGCACACATGTTAAGCAGGACTGTTTCATCTTTTGCTCTTTTTTTTTGTTTGTTCGCTCCTGTTTGATCTTGATCCCTTCCTCTTTCCAGCACGCTGAAGGAAATTCTGAAAGCACTCGACGATAAACTGTCCAGCGAGGATCTCGACGGCATCATCGGGGAAATCGATACGGATGGTTCCGGCACGGTAGATTTCGATGGTAAGAGACAATAGCCTCTGCCGACCCGTTTGACTGTCAAAGTCTTCTCAGCTTCATTTCATTTAAATTCCCATTCTTACTGCTCTTTTTTGATGTTTTTTTTTTATCGACAGAGTTTATGGAGATGATGACAGGTGAATAAGCTGCGACCAATCCAACCGATACAAACACACAACACGAAACGAGCGCGAGTGTGTCAATTTTCCACCGTCACTACCAGCACCAACTACCAGCCAGCCTTTCCAACTGTAAAACTGGAACGTGAAACTGTAGCAAACTGTCTCCCCCCGGAGCGGACGACTAACTAAAGTGTGCGCCGATTGCACCCCTGCTTTTTGGGTAGTGTTCGTGTGTGAGTGTGTTTTGTTAGCTATTGTTTAAAACACTCTCCTTAAACTGTGCTGCTGCCCCCAGCGACTTGTGTATATCATCCACGTGTCTCTTTTACCGTAAAGAAATAAATGGAAAACTTGTCCCCCTTTTGAACAAAAACAGCTTAAAGCATGTTGCTTCAATTTCTTATTTCCACTACGTGTTTTTCCACTTTCCAATAAGAGATCGCTTCCTTCCGTCGGTGTGTCCGTTCCCCGTTAAATAGAATTTCCATCAAGCTCCCGTACCCCCCTCGCCCCGTTATTAACCCGATCTGTTTGCATCACGGAAAGAAAGCAAGTGAAAGCTCTGCCCAATCAAAAAGCATTTCACAAACAATCTACCGCTCCTTGGTCACGACGGGCCAATCCAATCCCTTCCCTCGCAAGGATTTCCATAATCCCATTGTGTCCTTCATCATCCAGGGGGAGGAGGGGGGGGATGTGTTGGTGGGACTGTCTCTCGTGAATATTTATTTCCACATCAATCTACCGGTCTTCTGTCCTGGCTGTTTTTTTTTTCCTCTTTTTCCAATGCATTCCCTGAACATTGAACTGATGTTTTCCTTCGTTCAGGGTTGATGTATTTTCCACTATTTTACTCTCTCTCTCTCTGTCTCTCTCTCTCTCTCTCGCTCTCTCTGTCTCTCTTTTCTATTTGTTTTCCATCCATCCTCCCTTTTCGTTCTATACTGTTTTTGTCAACACGCGAACAGGATGCGACGTGAATTGCAATTTGAATTTCATTTGAAAGTATTATCACCTTTATTGCAGGAACACCGCTCAGCGTCAGCGTTCAGCAACAAGCAATAGGACGCAGAAAAAATGGAACAATCGAAATGAATACGAAAAAAACGAACACAAAAAGAATGATGACACGTTTTTGTGTTTTGAGTTTCTGTGAATTGTTTTTTGTATAATGCAATTTTATACCTTTTTGGGGTCTTTTTTGTGGACTTTAAATTGCTCTTCTAATTCAATTGGTTTATTTTGTTGGTTTCTGTAAATTAATGTTTTTTTCATCCTTTTTTATAAAACGTCTTTTAAAGTATTATTGCTTTACTCTGCTATCTCTCTCTCTCTCATAAGCATACCACCGAAGCACCCAATTGCGACGCCGATTTATTCATTTTAATTTTAAAATTCAAACAATGTGACGCACTGTATTCCACCTGCCAGCCAAATGGACCGGTTTGGCTCATTTTATCGATGTAGATTTTATTACCCCGTTCCGAGCCTTCCCCCAGCCAGCGACGCCAGAGAGATCATCTCTCTACCGCACCGCAAGTCCGTGTTGGGGGCGCTCCATTCCATTCCAGCGGAAGCATTCGGTGGTACGCGTTGAGTTGCTGATGAAAATTAATGATAGCAGAAATCAATTATACTTCCCACGAGGGAACAAATGCAGAAAAAGAGGGCGTGAGACGGGGCAAAAGATGGGAATGAGAAACAATGCGCACCGGGTAATAGCAACAACAACTACACCAAAGAAGTAATAGTTATTGCCAGCTAATAGGGCTATTAACGCGTGCGGAATGCGGACCGTGGAATGGACTTGCGCTGTTTGCGCTACAAAGCCGTAATTATTTTAAACTGGCTCAGGTTATCGTTGTTCGCCGTGCTCTCTTTCTCTGATCGTTTTTGGCTATGGCTGTTGCTGGCTATGCGCTAGATGTTTTTTTTATCGCTAGCATCTTGGCTTTGTAAAAGATGGAAAGCAACAGCACTGCCAACAGTTAAAATAATTGCATTTCAGAAAAAAAAACACCGTTTGACTGCGAAGAAACGAAGCGCTGCGTTAGAAGCCAACGGATAATTGATTTTTTTAAATGTATATTCGCCTAAAGGTATGCAATCTGCACTGCGTCGTTTCAAATAATTCGCGCCGTTCGGTTACGAAGGCAGCGTGGTGGTCAAATTGGTATTGAAAAATCAGTTTATTATTTTTATTATTGTTTTTATTTAGAAATGAGTCATTGAAAAAGCTTGCTTTAATATTTAAAAAATAGATTAAAATGGTCATTTAATCTTTAATCTTTAATCGTATCTTTAATGTTTAATGACCTAAACATAAATGTTTTAGGTGATCACTGTTCTTCCAAGGATGCGAAACTACATTTTATTTGAGTTTTCAGCATAAATACCCATCACTTCTCTTCGCGCATGAATGACAATATGTCTCCATATGATTACCTCATACATACAGCACCGAGCACCATGCAGACGAATATTCATTCATCTAAACCGCCATAAAACCCGTCATTTTCCCTTCCACTCCGACCCATCGAGAAGCCGTCGGCAGAGACGGCTGCGAAAAATAAAACCAGCCCAGCCTCACGAGCACAAAAGATTCATGCTCTCTTTAATTTCCTCATGAAAAATGACACACTCATCCATAATTCAGTGAACCCTTTTTTTCTTCTTCTTTTTCGTCAACCCCTGGCGCCTTTCCGCCTTTGCTTTCGCTGTCTCCACTACATCATCGTTGGTCGCCGAGCGTGTTACAAGCGTGTCTTGACACACTACAATAAAGCATCGTTTTAATTAATATTTTATAAGCCACCAATTAATCATACTTATCCCAGAGCAACAACAACAGCAAAAAAGAACACCACTAACGGTAGAGATGCCGATCGTACCGATGCCGGCTTCTGCCCGTGTCGTAGAGAGTTTTGGAAAATCAATTTCCTTCCGCTTTGGGAGGGCGAGACACACAGACACACTTTTCACGCCACCGAACTCGGCCCAGAACGTGACGAGCGATACGGTCCGTAATGCGATACGGCAGCTAGCATAAGGTGCGGGAATGGTTTACATTATTTAACATTAGCAGGGGATGGAAGAGGAGGACGGTCCACCTAACTTGCCCGCCCAGACAACACACGGTGTAAGAAGGAAGCACAACAACAAACGACAACGCCACCGAAAAAGACCCACAGCGACTCTATTTGACCGAAATGATGGCGCCATGCGCCCTGTTTAGTTTTAACTACCGATCGTAAACTGGCAAGAGCAAGGTAAAAGGCCACCGTGGTTCGCCACGTGGTACACCACAGGCCGATATTTTCTGACAGAATGCATCCCGCCAGATAACCTTAAGCTCATTTCCTACCGCTTGCTTGCTTAGCT
Organism: Anopheles arabiensis; assembly: GCF_016920715.1. Taxonomy (NCBI): domain Eukaryota; kingdom Metazoa; phylum Arthropoda; class Insecta; order Diptera; family Culicidae; genus Anopheles; species Anopheles arabiensis. The sequence goes on from NC_053518.1 coordinate 31,446,136, forward strand.
TTATCTCGGTAGCTCATAAAATCGGAGCTTACCTGTACTGCGGATGGAGGGGTTTTTGTTGCCCCCAGTGCGGCACATTTTAATCCTGCGGGACATTTAAAGCAGCAGCAGCAGCAGCAGCATGCCGTGAAAGACGCAAAAGGTGAAAAGCTTCCAGCACGGTAGTTGTGGTAGCCATGGCAACACCTTTGCCAGGTGGCAGGTACGTAATAAAGTGAACATTTGTGGGCAACGACGATGGAAGGGCCCATAGAGCAGCAGTGGAGTGGATTTTTTCTGTTTTAAAAAGCAAATTGCTCATAATAGAGAAGCACATTTGAATGGGCGAATGGGAGGCAGTACACTTGCGCGTAGAGAAGAAGGTTTCAATGTGCAACTCCAAGATGGAGCAAAACAATAAAACCCATAATTTCACATGCGAAAACATTATGAGTCACATCTACGAGCACGTGGAACCATTCTTCCAAATGATACGAAACAAGCAGTCTGCCCGCAACGGATGGATACACTCAATTTTTCAATTTTCCATGTACTTGCACACTCATTCTTACGGTGCTTGTGGTAGGGCAAAGTGATATTGTGGACCATCAGCTGGAACCATGCAGCACTTCAGACTCTGCTTTAACCCTGCTGAAACACTTTGACTTGTTAAAAGGCACGTAGAAAGCATTCAACAAACTAGCAATGTCATTCAAAATGCATACTTTTAGGCGGTTTATGAGTTTTTCACGTTTTAATAAGCATTTCAATAGATTCTTTTGAAAATACGTACTGTTTATCAAACTTGCCAAATAGGTGCACAATTTTGCCATCAAATTAAAACCTAACAGTCTGCTTTACTATCCAATAAGCTTCCATTTCCACTCTAAGACGTATCAACCAAAAAAAAACACGATAAAGCAACACCACAATAGCGTACATCTCCTGTGGGACGCTTTTTTTTCTTTCTTGCAGAATTTTCTCTCGCCAAACCGAAAACAAGGTACAACTTTTTGTGGACAAAAGAAGTAAAAAAAGGAACAAGAAGCATGTGTCTCCACCAGAGGGAGAGACGGAAAGAGAGAGAGAGTAGAAGGAAAAGTTCTTTCCCAAACAGTTGCTGAAAGAAAATTCGTAAGAACAAAATAAAGTGCTTGATAAAACATTCCCGCCACACCGATCTGCCACCGATCTGGCCGAATTATAATATACAACAGTCACACGCACACACACTCTCAAGGTACGTGTTCCTCGGTGTACTGGGCAGGGAGAGAAAGGGGAGTGTACCATTGACCATAAAAAGAAAGCTCAATGATAGCACTAGAACTTGGATGGCATCAGCAGCACACACACACACACACACACATGGTCGCTCGCGTGTTATGTAAGGCTGTGAATGTACACTTGCCGCAAGGGGACGCATTGGTGAAGTAGTACTGGTCGAGTCGGCCAAAGCGGCCACGAGAGCTTCCCGATTCTCGATTATGCAAGCAGCCAGCCAGCCAGCCAGCCAGCCAGCAAGAAGAGCCACTTCTTGCTTTCGTGGCCGGAAAGTAAAATAAAACAGCGCCCGTTTCCTGTCTCCTCCGAAGCAACAAAACAGCACGTATATCGGTTACACGATCGAGTGAACCAGAATGTGGCAAGAATGGAGTGCTTTAGGGAGGTTGAAAGAAAAGAAAGAAAAAAACAAGCAAGACCTCCTGCTACACACGAACGAAGTGCTCCTGCTGACGTCAGCGTCTAAGAACGCTTGCTCCTGCAACCTGGTGGTAAAGCGGGCGGTAAGTGCAGGGCAGGGCAGCTCGCCGTGCTGGGTCATCGGTCGGTTAAGTGATCGAATTCCACCGAGAATTCGATTATCGATTGTATGTGTGTCGGTGTGTGCGTATCTGTGATATTTATATCCACCCACTTGCGGCTGTTACTGCGGTGCTGGTAACTTGTATGATGAATGGCTGTTTACGGTTTCGTCATTTGATGAAATTTAATTTAGAAAAAAAGTGTTTCAAAAATCCATCTAATCCACATCCTCAGAATATACTCTCAGAATATTCCTCTTGTTCCGAGCGCAATCACGACACCCCTCTGAGCCAAACCAAAGCAACGAAGGGCAATAACCCACTCTTGATCGGCTTAACCCAGGCGTTTGTGCTCAGCACCGATGTGTACATGTGCCTGTAAATAATTTACAAATAATTATGCATTCGCATGGCAAAGCATGTAGCCGCAAGGGTTCCGTGTGCCCTGTCCGTGAGGTGCAGTGAAATTATGCGCCCAACGAAGCTTACACGGCACACACACGCGCTCCGTACGCTTTTACATAGGAAGTTTATCTTCCTGGAAGGACTTGGACAAAAGGCCGACGAGCGAATCAGAGAGATAGGCAGGGAGGAAGGCAGACATCCCATAATCATTCAATCATACATGCGAAGCCATGCAGGATAATACAACTCATCGCCAACGACCTGTCTGCTTTGATGAAGCAATCAGGGCTGACAGGGCTTGCTTGGATGGGCAGACAAGTTTTTCCAAAGCAACGGGCGCTTCTTACTCGTTGCGGTGTTGCGGTTGAATAACTTTAGGCGCTTAGCTCCACGAATGTACGCCTAAATGTATGCAATCCGCTGTGCAAAAAGGCGCCTTTTTTGTTATTTTCACGACGATTAGGCCCGTTTCCACCGGGGAGTGTGTGTGTGTGTGTAAGTGGTGCGGTTGTTTCCATTTTAAAAGAAAATAAAAACAACCAAACAAAGAAAACGAAACCACACACAGGTAAAAGGGAAGCTTTTCATAATTTTCCACCACGTTGTTTTTTGTCTCCCCTTGCTCTCTCCTTCCCCCTTGCTTTCTTTGTTGTCCGGATTGTGCTCCTAATCCACCTATTTCCTAGTCATTACCATTCACAGCTCCACAGCTCACAATTTCGTTCTCGTTCCACATTCACCACCGCTTCTTGCCTTCGTTTCTCTTCTTCTCCTTTTCTCTCTCTTTCTTTCTCTCTGTAACTTGAACGCTCATTCTCGTGTAGCTGATTATGTTTAAATCGGAAAATCGCATCTTTACGAGTTCCCTGCTCGCGGTCCACCCACTGCAAACAGGTGCATTATTTCGAGTTTCCGCATCTCCTTCCTCCCAACCATACCTATCTCCCCTACAGTTTCCTTCTATTGTATGCTCGCTCTCTCTCAACCTGTACGCCATGCTCCATCCCACTTGTTCATCTGAAGCACGAGCGGGAGCTAAAAATTGCGTAAATGTGTGTCATTGTGATAAACCGCCAGCACCAAAAAAGGGGAAAAATCTTGTTTTCCCACCATGAACCGTGGTGATAAAGTAGCGACTGGCGCGTGCACCGCGTACGCCTACACGCTGCTGAAAATGCTGCCAAGAGAGGGAGAGAAGAGAGAGAGAGCGAGCGAGCGAACGAGATTGGCTCGCTTGAGATGAACTCTCCGCAAACAAAAGAAGGCGATGCGTCGTTTTTTTCTTATGTGCTGTGCATGCAGCACGTTTTGGAGGGGAAAAATGGCACTCCGAAAGATGCCTCTCTGTTGTTATGAGAGCGTGTGCAACGGCATGCTTTTCTTTCTCGCTCTCTCGGCAACATTACCCCAAAAAAAACTCGTGCTCCTTTCATATTCCCTCATGCGATAAAGGGATGAAGCTCACCCGAACCCACCGCACGGAGAGGATTCATCTCCGTGCTATAAGCTGGCTCAGGAGCGGATTCGCTCGCTCTCCCTCTCCCAAACACTAACCACACACGATGATGAGTGAGGAAATTGCCGTTTTTCCTCAATTTAGGGTAGAGGAAAATTCGATTCCCATTCAGTCGAAGGGAGAAGCTATTTCGGAGTGCACGTACGTCACAGCACGGTCGTTGCTCACGCGGAAGTGTCCGAAAGGAGTTGACGGTTTTGTGCAGGTGCAGTTTTTTTGGGGGGTGGGGGGTATCCATTTTGCATGTTAGACGTTGGGAAAAGGGCAAATAAAAAAAACCGTCTCAAAAACGGACTGTAGAGTTTTATGAACGCCATTTTTACAAGCAAAAAGGGAAAGTGTGAAGAAACTACCATCCGGACTCTGTTCTGTGCTGGTGTGCTGTGTTGTGTGTGGCTGCCGTTTTCGTTGGCTACGGTTTCGAAACGCACATACGCACCTACACCCTGTGAGTAGGGAAGCAGCTCCAGACGGTCGAAAAATAGGACAAACCGGGAGCTACGACGGTACAGATCGGGTGTGCAGCCCGAAAGCAGCCGAGAAACCCAGATTACCCGAGCCCCGGCTGCTTGGAAGAATGAGAGCGAGTGCAGGGGAGTGTGTGTGTGTGTGTGTGAGCGTATGCGTGTCTGTGTGTGAGAGAGAGAAAGAGAGAATAATAGAGAGAGAGGGAAGATACAAGTGCGTGCAGGGCTAATTGAGCCGGATACTGCACAAAAGGATTAAAGGGACGGCACTTTACGCTAGGCACTTGGTCGTGTTTTTTATTCCCCTCGCCATCATCACCCTCAGTGTCTTCTTTGCGAAGACTACACGCACTCACACACACATACTAGTGGAAATTGTTGGGCAAAATTGGGCAGATTAGCGATTGCCAACTTGTGCTCAGGCATCGGAAAAGCGATAAAACACCTTCCAGCAACGTAACGCAAGAGAAGGAAAGTGTGTGATGCGGGCGACGATGCTTACTGCGATGACGAAATAGTGTGCGTGTGTAAACAGAACAGAGGTTTCGTACTACTGCTACGGGGGAAAAACAAAGCAAGCCACGAAATAAGCAAAAAAAGGAAACAACTCCCGAGTCAGCAAAAGGGCAGGCAGTAAACAGAAAAGGCAAGCGTCGCATGGGTTTCCCTCTAGCGTGCTCGGTGTGCATGTGTGTGTCTAGGTATTTATATATAACTGTGTACGTGTGTGTGAGTGTGTGTATGATTCAAATTGACGACAAACAAGCAAGTACGCGGGTGTGTGTGTTGGTGGAAACTTCGTATAACGTCATCAACCTTTAGGGAAGGTTGTTGCGTTTCGTTGTTGTGGGTTTTCCATCTCGTTTTTCCTTTTTTTCACCCGCTACTACTACTACTGCCGTCATTACCTACGTCATTACTTGCAGCGCAAGGAAGCTGATGTGTGCGACAAAAAGTGTGCATTTGTGTGTGAGTGCATAGGAGTGTGTGTATGTGTGTAAGTGAGTGAAAAATAAAAATCGAGACACGAGGAAAAAACACGCCTAACGTGGCCCTGGTGTCGATTGAAAGTGTTCGCCCAGCTTCTTCTCTGGCCAGAGCAGCTCGCTTTAATCCAGCGCCGCCAGCCCACCTTCCTCCCTACCCAGCACACACACACACGCGCGGCTAAACAACAATCGCTCTTTCAAAGGCGGGACGGAAACGATGCCAAGGTAAAAATTTATAGCCACTTGTGTTGCTTTGCCTGATAGCCACGCGAACGAAAAAACCTACTCCGCAATTGAATTTTATGTCTCCTCCCTGCCGCTCAATCGATGTGTTTTTCTATTTTTGTTGTTGTTGTTCGTGCTGATTACCCCCAGGGCGTTGGGTAGACCAGCCTTTTGAAAGTATCTGGTTATTGCTGGTAGCCATCCCTTGCCATTTAATACACCGGAAATAAGCAAGAAAAGAAACCCATTTTCTTATCGCGCGTGTTCGCCGTGTTCGCCTTTCTACTTCCGGTTTTTGTCGTCGTTCTTTTTTGTAATTTTATGTATATGTGTGTGTTGGGTTGTATCATCAACCCTGTTTCTGTTGCTACTCAGCAGCCACGCTTCACTAATGCGCGAAAAAGCCTGTTGTCGTTTGCACGTGCTTTTGGCGTAACGGTCGCGCGTCGGGACGATAATCTTGATACGCGAGCGTCTTCTACACCCCCCCCCCCACCCCACCTACCAGGTGGCGGAAGGTGTGTGCACAACACTATTTGCATTTTAACGACACGCTGTTGCGCTGCGCTGTTGAAAACAGGCTCGAATGCCCACCGGAACGGATGGCTTGTTGCCTACGATGCCGTAAGATTGCAGCTATTCAGGCGTATAACTGAGTGGATCTTTCCAGAAGGTAGTTCCATGAGTAGTAGGCGATGATTGACTTTTCTATCCTATTGGCAATTTAATAGTGCTTTTTATCCATTTTTGTATTTAATTTGATGAGCTTTCAGTGGGAAATAGTTTAACATATTTAATCACAAAATTAGCTCACATGCAACTACACGCATTGACGTACTAACCAACCACTCAGCACAAACAATACCAATGTTGTGTCGAAGAGAGAAACCATCCATCATTCAAGAGAACCTCATAGTTGTCCCTCCACAGACACAGCCGAAATTGGCTTTGGAGTTTCAATTATTGTTGTTCCCTTACCATCCCCGGAGCGTTTTGGTGCGGATTTTCCGGGAGCAGACAATCCATCCAACACCAGTCACCGGGATCAACGCGTGAGCACGGTTCGAGCAAGATCGCACCATCTCCTTTTTCCAGCCCTGTCTGCCCTTCCGGATGATTAGCTTTCAATAAACGACGAGCAAGACTTGCTTTCTTCAACGCCATCCGCTTTTCGAACGCGTTGCAGGGGCGCGCGCACAACCACACTTCCCGGAAGGACCCGAAAAGCCTCCGGGCAATCTTTGCCATCTTTTCCAGTGCAATCAATCGTTAAATCACGACCTACATCACCGGTTGCTAGGAAACACCCGTTGCCCGGGAAGGTAGAATCCGCCGTGACACGTGACACATTTGGCAGGGATTCGTATTCGTATTAGAAATTAAATGTCACTTGCGTTTTCAACATTTGCTCCGAAGCGCCGGGCGAAACGGCGATGATGCGTTCGTATTTAGGTCAACGTCGACGGGGGGGAGGGCCGAGGATGATCATTTAGAAACTCATCAAATAAAAATGAAGGCAAAAAATCACTCACACTATCTGTTTGCCTCGCTCTCTCTCTCTCTCTCTCTCTCTCTCTCTCTCTCTCTCTTTCTCGCTTCTGGCAAAATGGATTCTGCCTTGCTTTGGTAAAGAAACCCCTTGAGAACGAACACACAAAAAGATACGAATACAATACAATACATGCATGGTGGAGAGTTGAAATTTCATCAACACCACCACCACCACTGCTACGAAATGCACTGCCAGCGGCACACGGCGAACGGCGTGCACAAACTAGGACTGTGCATTGATTTTTAATTTGCATCTCATTCGAAAGATACGAGCGAACGTACAAGCAAATGGTTTGCTTCTTGTGTTTCTTTTGGAAGCTTATTTTCCGCCTTTTTCCAGTTTTCCCACCCTTCCCCATAGAGGGAGACAATTGCTGGGGCGCGTTTCTGTGTTGTTGACACGTTTATTTCAATCGCTCGCCGACAAATAAACGAATCATCGCCATCAACCCCAAAACCCCACCCCATCCTAAACCCGCACCACAGAGAGAAAGAGAGCAACAGAGCAGCGACCAGATTGTGCGGGCATAATCTAATAATTTCCTCCCACCTTGCCCTTTTTTGCGCCGCCGTGTTGAACTTTGCGCTATGTTGAAAGCAGCAGCAGCAGGGAAACTTTAAATCGTTGCAACGCTAAATTCTTCGACTCGGTGTTTAGAACGGGGGAGGTGGAAATTTCATCCAAATTATAATCCATTTACGCACAACTTCATTAGCGACGGCAGCAACTTTTCTGCCGTCTTTTTTTTTTTTTTGATCTGAGAATTATTGACCGTTCGCTTTTGGGTGGAGAGGCGAACGATCTCAAAACTCAAAACAAACATACAAACATTTTCCTTTAGAGCTGATGCGTGAAATAAATCTCGCTGGGCAGTTTGTCGCTCTTCGCTCTTTTTTATAATCTCCTCCACCATTAGCAGCCCGTTCTTGCACCAAAAGGGAAAACGTTTGACTAAAAATCAACCCTTTTCGGTATTAATTATTATTCCTCCTCGCGTTTGAATCCGCAACACCGCATGGGCTGCGTTGGTCGATGGAAAATGTTGGTTAAACTTTACTTATCCTTTTTCTCCGCTTCCATTTTGCGATTTTTCCCTTTTCTCTGCGCTCAGTGCGTGCGTTCGATGGATTCTTTTTTTCTTGCGGTGTGCTTAAAACACGATCGAGAATGCAGAATGAAGGGAATATACAAAAATCAACATAAAAAAGAATCAACACACGCTCTGCCTGCTCTCGAGATGCGCCTTAATTACTACCGAATCGATCGGCATCCAAAGGGGGCACAGAGAGAGAGAGAAAGGAGCAGCTCCGAACGGTGTGCTGTGCGGTCACCGGAAGTATGACCTTTCCCTTGGTGGCAGTGGGCGCTTCGGTTTCGAGGTCACAGTGGAGGTTAATTATTTCCAATGTTTTGATAAACCCTTTTTCGGGTTGGGCCGGTTTTGCCTCGACCGACTGCTCTGGGTGGCCCGGGGTTTGATTCGAATGTTGTGATTGAATGGCCACGGGTGATCAGCGTTAACAAGCTTATGATGTTTCGTGCGTTTGCCTCGGTTGAATTTGTTTTATTCATTAGCCGTTGTTCACCGAATCGTTGAGTGGACCTTTCGTGTCCTGGAGGGGGTTTTATATTTATATACAATGTATTCATTGTGTGTGTGTATGTGTTATGAATATGTTGAGGGTATTCAAACATTGTTTAAATTCTCCCTGTTGCCAAAGCAGTTGTGACAGCCGAACTAGACCACCCCGATCAGCCAGGTTTAAGGCGCTCCCGAATATTGAGCAAATGAGAGCGAGTGGCACCGCAAGAAGAAGTGGCCAGTTGCGATCAATAATCGGGAGAAAGAGCACGGGATTTTTTTAACGCGCGTGTGCGCTAGAGTAAAATAAATACTTTTGCCGGATTAAGGCAAGGAGCGAGATTAACGCGAGTCTTTTATTTATCACTAGTGCGTTGTAAAAGAAACCGTCAATATTAGGTCACAAATTTCTACACTCCCCATTAACTGTCTTACCGCATTCGATCACTTCAATCGTACGAGCAAAACAAATAAATATTTAACAAATTCGTTTTGCTACACGCATTGCATGACTTTGGGCGATTTGTGACGCAAATGCGCCTGAAAGTATGCAATCAATCGTTGCGATACAAGCAACCACTTGCATCTTTATGCTCAATGCACATCGCCGCTTACTTTGATGGACTACTTGACGTCTATAGTGCACCCTAAACATTTCGCTTAACTAGCTCCACCAGCTCAGCTCAATGGCAATGACGCATGCAATCCGCCATTGCCCCATTTTCCCCAACACTTCATTTCCAACCAGCCCAGCTCAAGACACGGCGCAGTAAAGCGAAGCGAAATGATTTCGCGTAAAAATAACCATCACAACCGCGTTACTGCTGCTGCTGCTGCTGCTGATACCAATCGAAACCGACATTAGCGCAAAAGTGTTATTCCACCCATTGGTCCATTGCATTATTAACCGATTCGATTCGATGGTGTAATGATTGATTGGTTCTTGCCTTTGTAGCTCGCCGTGCTCATGCATATTGGATGACATTGTTCGACCGTTTCGCAAGCCGCTCGACCGGCCGCTCGGCCTTCTGCACGCGGGACGCACAAAACACTGCAGACAGTTTCCACGATGAACTTCGGCGCGCCCGGCCGCCCACCCGCCCAAGCATTCGGTCAATAATTTATGCTACTGTGTGTGTGTGTACCCATCACACCATCGCGTTGCTTGCCTTGTATGCGGCTTCCTTGTGGCCTTCCGGGAGAGTGGAGTGGTTGTTTTTTTTCCACCGAAGGCGCCAGCTCCGGATAAAAATAACACAGTTTCATTCAAGTCGATAATGATAAGTAGAATCGAAACGCCGTTTCGTTACTGGGGAGGGGGGAAATAACGGAATGGGCGATGGGACTAAGGCACCAACACGCTTACAAGCTGGCTTGGCACACACAACAACAGCTCCAACGGTACGGCACCGCGAAGCACACAAGAACCGACATGCGAACGGGTGCCCTCGCGATCCTTGCTGGACGGTCTGGCGACAAAATGCGAGCGCATAAAAAGCCAACCTTTATTGTTCGATACATTTATTCAACAGCCGGCCAGCTCACTAGCCGTCGCCCACTATTTCTAGCGGGCGCTGCACACACATAAACTCGGAACATAAGGCGACCGACCGACCCCCGAGCGGATTGAATGACGGACTCGCCATATAAATTTAGATTTGAGCCGGAAGGAAACCAAGGACAGCAAAGCGCTAAGGGACAAAAAAGGAAACGGCACCGAAGCGATCCGCTGACAGTTTGCTTTTCCTCTCGGTGGTCCTCTTCTTCTTCGTTTAGTTCCCTTTATCAGTTTAATCGAGTGTTCACTTTGTTTTGGTTTTATTATCTTCATCGTGGCCTTTACAACCACCGAGCAAGAAAAGAAAAAACCGGCGTCAGCCAAATTCAAGTCTCAAACTGAAGGGACAACCGATGGGACAAAAGTTATGGCGCACAAGCGCGCGACCGGTTGTTGCAGCAATTTGGTCCTTCGAACCGGATCCGAATGTGACAGGAGGGAGGTGACAGTTGTAGCGTCACCATTGCGTCGCCACTGTGACGCCACCTTGACGCTTTCGCACGTTGTTTACCAATGTGTATGTGTGTGTGTCTGTTGGTATCTTCCAGTAGGCTCTGCAAATGTGCGTTGCTACTGTCAGCCTCGATAAGGTAGCTTTATTGCCTGTTCGTGGGCATGCTGTGCGCGTACGCATCCTACGACATCCCGCCCACCCAGCTGACAAGCTTGTTAGCGCTCGACAAACAAGTTGTTAACAGCATAGTTTTAGCAGGCAGTACGAATGCGATGCAAAGCAATTTGTGCTGTACAGATTGGATACTTAGCTGCCTTTATTAACACACAATCACGCACCGGACTGTGGAAAATGTTGCTTCCCAACCCTCCATCTATATACCTTGGGTAACCTGTCAACGTGGGAAAGGCCAACGGGGACCAACCATACGCTGTTGATGTTTATTCAACTGCTTGGTGTGTTTGTTTGTCCATTTGCACGAAAGAATGGACACTGAAAATTGGATTCCAAAACAGCAGTTGTTGACCCAATTTACATCTTCTGTCCACTTTGCATTTCTGTCCTCTATCTCTCTCTCTCTCTTTCTATTTGTTTCCGTGCGCAATATCGGACCATCAAATTGGCCATCGATCGTGCAGTTGCTGCATGGCACCGAAGTTCACTGAACCACGGTGCTGCAGCGACAGGGTTCGAATGAAATATAAATCTTCTAAATTGCATCCTCCCAGCAAATGATTGCAGGTCCTGCTGAACGGTCACGGAGCGCCTGCTGCTGCTGCTGCTTCTGCTGTTGCTTTACGGTACAATCGATTTACGGTCTCCGTTTGCCTTGTGTCAGTGATACAGATACAGTGGGCCAGACAGCAATTCCATAAATCGTTCATATCGCACCACCAATCCCCATTGAATTATACGCATCCCGACAAAGGCAGTGTGTGTGTTGCGCTTCACATGCGGCGGATCTAATTAACGAAAGGTCTCAATTAATTTAACGTTTAATGATACAATTGCTGCGGCACTGGGCCCCACACAATAACCGGAAACGGCCCAAACCTGTCACAATAGACCTTCAGATGTGCACCGTTCCGTATCGGCTGTAGTTCCAGTTTCCTCGATAGAAGTTACATCAAACAAAGCAGCACCACCACCGCACGTAAGCCGACCATCCGCTAGTTTGCTATTGAATTTCGCAATTTAATTTCCAATCAAATCCTCTCCGTCCTCTATCACACGGCCCGCCTGCATAACCGAAGCCGTACAATTACATTTACAATGGTCGCTTGATGGTCGCACACCTTCCCTGCCTGTCCGCGAAATCACGTTCATGTTTGTTACGAAAAATTGCCAATCCACAGCCCACGTCGCTTTCGTTCTGCTTTCTTTTTGCCCACCCTCCGTTGACTTTTCGTCTTTCATCGGCTCCCAGTTCGTTCGCTTCAGTTCGTTCCAATTACAATGACAGAGATTTTCACACTCACCACCACCAACCGCCCACACACACCCCCCAAATGTCCAACCGGCCCCAGCAAAGCCAATCCCATTAAGTGAGAACACTCACTCACTCTCTCTCTGTTCATCGCTTCGTCTCCATCACATTTTAAGCCGTATAAATCCGTTAATGCCCCATGACCATGGCGCGTGAGGGCTCCACGTTCGGTTTGCCCGGTTTGGCTCTAAAATCCTCCACCCCACCCTCTCTCAGTTCCTTCCCACGCACGCCAGGTTCGTCTTCTAGCGAGAGTCTCTTACGTAAGCCCAAGTAAGCGAGGCGAGGCGTACCACGCATTGAAAAATCTTTCCAAGCTCCACGACCTGCGGGATTGGATGAAGGAGTCTGACCACGGTGCAAATGGTGCGCGAGCACGGTCGGTCACTCAACGGCGAGCTGACGAGGTGAAGGCGCTGAATGCTGGGCCAACTCTCCCGTTCCCGTTTCGCACGCCCGCCACTGAATTGCGTCCTAAGCGCGTGCGAAAGCTTTTGTTTCGAGCCATCCCTGTGCCGGTGCTTAAAGCCGGTGCTAGCCGGTCGCTAGTAAGACAGCATTACCACCTGACCGGGCATTATCTAATCAAAACCATCCACCACCGCCACCCAGTATCTTCTGGCCAAACATAACGGGCTACGGTTTGCGATTCGTGTGACAGCTTCAATCATTTCGTTGGCGCACGTAAATCTTGGGTTAACCGAGACGGAAATCCCTGGTGAAAACTAAAAGAGGGGTAAAAGGACATGAAAAATGCAGGGTTTTTTGGTGTAAAAAAACGTTAACGTTTGGGAAAATTCGAATTAAATTGAATTAAACATAGAGTAAAAATAACAAACAATGAATTCAAAAAGAGTTATATACACGCTTTTTAAAATCTCTTTGAAAGCATGAATGACTCTTCGCTCAAATATTCCATCCAAAGCTGAAGGCTTCAACGCTACTAAACCCTGCTAAACGCGTGCAGCTGACAGTTGTCCTCTAGTGCGTTTCCTTTTCCGACCGTAAAGGGACCACCGTGGCACAATGCTTATCAGATTGAACCAGATCCTCCCGACCATTCGCCGGCTCAAACAAACGCACGATGGCAACCCTTCTAAAAGGTGCCACCACCATCACCAAACTAAAAACGAGCCCCTTTTCCGATGGAGACGCCTGGTCACGCGTATGATGCGCTTGCTGGCTGCGTACTGATCCTTCGGGCACCGTGTCAAGGGTCATCCATCGGATCACGTCCGAGCGGAGTGCTTTTTGAGTGCTCACTCTGAAGGGAGGGCTTGAGTTCGTACATTGCCCCTGAGTACTGTAGTGTATAATTAGAGATAGATGAAGTGTATTGTCAACAGCGAGGTGTCATCTGATAATGAAAGCATCTGTAAATATCGCTATCGCATTGCAGGGCGATTGAGGCTCGTGACAAAGGGAGGAATATAAAAACACGTCAACATTCATATCAAAACATGACTTTACTATTTACTACGCATGACTCAAACAGTCCATTCTGTTTCTCTTGCTTCGTTTCAGGTCAACGTGACTTTGCGCTTGAAGGGAAATGAAAGTTGATTTACACCACAACAATAGCTACAGCTCATCGCCGCATTTTTGGGTTGTAAGTATCCCAGCAACAGACAAATTCTCGCCGGCCAACCTCACATACCACAGTGCATACCCACACGCACACACACACACCACACGGTCATTAATATACTCCACCTTGCAGCACAAACACCTTTTCCTGGTTCACCATTCACGCAGCCAAACATTCATTTTGCTCCGGTGATAACTTTTCTCCCGCATTTTCCGACAACTTTTTCGCTCCATCTGACCCTTTTTTTCTTCGTCTGCAAGTTTTGCTGCAAACCTTTCTACCGTGCAGACCAAAAAAACGTTACCATTCTTTTTAGTCTCCCGTGCGTGTGTCACTGTGTCACAAAAGGAAGCAGAATTTATTACCACACCGGGCAGATCAAACGTTCACCGGGGGCACCGGAGCTCGAACTTACTTTCACCTTCATCATTGTGCCTTTCCTTCATTTCGGAGTCCCGGCTTTCGGTTGCGCAAATTAAGTGCAAAGTTAATGAGCTCCACGTGGCATTACGAGGAAGTAGTTTTGGGGGTTTTTTGGGGGTACAGGCGAGAAATGGTTTTCGGTGGTAAATGATATCGCTACTTTTAACCTTACTGACGCAGAACCAGAAAAGGCACACACACATACACGGTTGAGCTGGTTTGCTTTGAAGTTTTAAGGTTCAACTCAGTCACCCGTCTTTAAGGGACTTTTTGAAACACATTACTTTCACTACTCAGTTTGGGAGGTTTGAATTATTGCTGTGGCAGGTAATAAACGGACTGATGCATGATGGATGTTTGAAGCATTCATCACAGCATTGTTAAATGTTAGACATCAAAATTTCCCTCATCCCACAGCTGCTCAAGGCATTAGTGTACGGCAACTGTGTAACGCAACTGATACGTTTTTGCTGTGCGGATTGCGTGCTGTTAGGCACTTTGCAGCCCAAATCACAGGGAAAGCCCCTGCAAAGTATGCAACCCAAACCAACACCCTGGCTCAAACTCATGCAAAACGCTCGTCAAGTGTGGCAAATGATTTTGTAACTCGTCTATCCATCGAATGTAAGCTCCCAGCTTGCATAGATGTTTTCCAGAGCGTAAAATGGTGATTACGGTGTTGTATGCCCCATATGCCCCTCACACGCTACAGTATCACATTCGATGGCCTATAAATGAGTTGGCTCGTTATTTTTCGTTCATTTTGCTCTTCCACACTGATTAAGTCTCTCGTTCACACTCATTCTCTATCTACCTCTCTCTCTTTCTCTCTCTCTCTTTCACTTTCGCAGGGTGCACTCTGGTGTACGGTCGGTGTCATCATATTCGGCGCTGTGGCTGTGATTTCATGTTGGATAAAACGATGCAGGTAAATATGGCTACTCCACTGGGGGATGGTAATGCAGAAGATAAAAAAAAAGCTGGAACGCAACGGTGGTGGAAATCATTGAACAAGAAAATGCTGCTTGCTGAACAAGCACCAGCAACACACAGGCAACTCTGCTCTGCTCTCTCTCTCAATGATTCCGCCACCATGTGCTGTACCATCCTGGCATGGGTGGGATCCCCAAATGGGAACGTTTCGTTCAGGGCGCAACGAACGCAACAAAAACAACAAACACAATCCCAGAACGGTACAAATATTGGGACACAGTGAATATGTACGTGTGCATGTATGTGTGTGTGTGTGTTTACCAATGTGTGCTCCCCCAAGCGAGTGCAATGTAATGAAATGCAGTGAAAGGTGAATTGTGCAAAAATATGCCACATAAACAGTGTGTCAACAGTCAACGAAGGGCTGGGATTCGGCTCTGTACGTGCTCGAGCGATTGCGTTCGTTCCTCGTTCCTCTTGTTTGCTCATTTCCTTCTCCGCTTGGTCTCAACACGACACGACGACAGGCAGCATAAAATGTTGCAACACTGGCATGTTTCACCTAGGCAGCAGCAGCAACAGCAGCAGCAGAGCACCGTCTGGCAGGTGCTGTAAAATGTAACAATCGATTCTGCTCTTGGGAAGGCGACGAGGAGAGTGTAGTGGTGGCATTCAATCCATCCGGCATCGAGGGAATGGAAAAAAGAGGAACAAAACGAACCGGTTACAACAAATCAAACACAGTCTACATGTAAAACAAAACAGTATATACTCACACAAACACACACACACACTTACGAAAGGGCAAGGGATTACGTGAGAACTTCAAATCAACTATTTCTGACAGTGCTTCGGGGCAGCAGCAGCAGCAGCAGCAGGCAGTTCGCTTATCGAATCAAATCCCTACTGCACCCTACTGTGGCAGGGAGTAGTGAGTGAAGAGAGGGGCCTTTGAAATCCAATTCAAATCACATTTCACAGGGCCGTAGCTCTGCGTTGTTGCGAATACGTAAAATGAAATTTACATCTCGATTCTAGCCCGACAATGTCCATGTCTCCGTTGCGCCCTTCCGTTCCGCTCGGTTTGCATTGTGTTCGTTTTTTGTTCGTTCGTTTGCTTATTTTTTCCTCCTTTTTGAGGGACTACCAACGCGCATCGCTTGATCGCTAGAGAGCGTGCTCGAATCGGCTCGACCGTAAAGTGTATTAAAATTGGGAAACTATGAAAGGGAGGAACAGCGCACAACCCGAAGAGGGTGTTGATGGGCAATGAAAAGGAAGAGATACTGCAGCAAAGTGGCAAAGGAAAGAAGGCGATACAAATTAGCATTTATTTGGACTGCAACTACAATGAGTGTCAGCGCTGAAGTTGCTTCAGCATCGTCAAAGGAACTTATCTCTACGTCAACTTATTACGCTACGCTTACTTCACCAAGTACTGTACAATAGTTTGCTTGATGGAAATGGCAAAACAAAACGATAAACAAGGTTTTCTTTTTTCGATTATCCATGCCTCAAAAACGCGTTGCCTCCAACCTCAAACTCTTTGCCACGCACTTTCAATCACAACCAGTTTTCATTTGCATACCTTCATCTTAATCCATCCCATCCATTCCGGTAATGAATTCCAAGCATTCCAAACACATCCGGTTATTTCGGTTACAGGAAGGTTTCAATCCATACAGATACATATGCTGTGGCAAAGGTACACGAAAACAAGCGTTACCCAGAAGGCCTTAAGGCCTTAAGGCTTATCGACAGGCCGAATACACAAACGAGCGGAATGATTGATTATTTTGTAACCCCTTGGAAATTGATTTTAGATTATCTGTCCTAGAATATCACCCGGAAGCATCCAACCTTACCGCCTCACAGTAACTACTTTTTTGTTCTGATCGTATTTCTTCTGCCATGCAAATGCAAAAACTAGCCGAGTGGATGTGGTCAACCTCTTTATAAGCCCATCGGAAAGACAAACCCAATCACACAAGAGTGTCCCCTCGTTTGCGTTTTGTATCATTTAGTGAATCGATTTGTCTACTTGTGTGTGCCCATTCATCCCACGAGAAGCAGGTTTTGGTGTTTTTTTTTTTTTCTTTTTTATGGGAAATGACAATCTTGCCTCGTAACGACTTTTTAATGATGGTTTTACACTTCGTCCCGTTCGAATGGGTTCTTTTAAGGATGCATGGGGAAATGAAATCTCTAGAGCAAAACACGAACACCCTGATCCTGATGAATTGATGGATTTAAATGATAATTTTCTTTGTCGTTAAGATACAATACGTTACAATCTGCTCGAATTTGCGAGTTTAGAGTCAATCTAATTCGTATCACTCGTTCAAACAACCGCTAAACTTCGGCTTGTACGTGCTTTCAACACCGATTGCATACTGTGCAGGCGAATCATCCCTAAGCGCCCGCAGCTATGCAATTTTCATAGCAATCGTAAGGCGAAAAGGGAGAAATTCAACCCGAACTTCCGATTGCAAAACTTAAACCACCGCAAAGTTCATCCAACTTTATATGCTCGCACGTGCCCAGCCAAAGCATTTCCCCCACCACAAACTGTGAAGCTCGTTTGACCTACAATTCCCGTTCGGAATGGCACCATTTTTGCATGTTTTTTTTTAGCATCACACTTGCTGATCTAGATAGACCGATGCAGCTGAGTGAGTTTGAAATTCACAAACCAAAATCACACCACCCAACGCCTCGAGCGCCTTGCATATACGTCCCCACACACAATACTCTACACCTCGAGCGTACACATGATTTATTATTCATGCGCACCCAGTTTTCGTTCGTGTCGCACGATACCCTGGCTCCGTCGGTCGGTGACACTTTCAGGCCATAATACGTGTCCATAACCGCGAGCTGAAGGGCTACCCTCCGATTTTCCGTTCTAGAGGAGAGCTAAGCAGCCGGATCAGCGACCAGTGGATCAGTGAAACGTCCGCAAACGGCTGAAGTGTTTTGTCGCAAACCACCGCCACACACACCGCATTTGGAAAACACTGGCACTGGAAGATGTTTTATTTTTACCATTTCGGGTAAGCAGCTTTCCAAATCGAGCAGGGATTATGCTGCCATTTTCCCCGCAGCAACAGCAGCACAATGTTTATCTTCATGCATGAGCGAGCCCGGCTGCACAATTGCAAAGTTTTAAGTGGCTTCTTGAGCTACCCGCCACTGACCTAGGCGTGCTTCAAGGCGACAAGGAAACACGGACCGAACCTTACCGAGAGCCGCCGAGTGATCTATTTTACTTTCCTTTGTGTGTTTGCGTTTGCCGCGCTCGCTCCGCCCCGCGGGGGTAATGCACAGCGGGACCCTTTTCGCTTTTCGGAATGAAACCGTTCATCCTACCCTATTCAACGGCGCAAAAGAATGGAGAAAGGTCAAAGGGCTAACGAGCATTTGCTCGATCGTAATTTCTTGCTGCCGTGGGCAAAGCACAGACCGCAACTTTGGCCGCTTCGTCGCTTACATTACAAGCGGCCCACAAGCCGACCCTCTTTACAGCCCACTGCGTTTATCTCCGGCGTGTAGTGTACCCGGAGGCGCAGTGGGTTGAGAAAATTATAATTCCAACCCCACCCCAACCCTACCCGTCCATCCCGAGCACCGAAACGCCCAACCAAATCTAGGTTGATAACTTCATACACCCGCCCGAAGGTTCGCTTTTGTTTTGAAATTTTAATTTTGACATTTCGCGTCTATTTTTGTGATAGTACCAAAGGCGGTGCCAAAATGTGTGTGGGACGCCACAACTGGTGAAATATGGTGCACAGCCCAAGATGAAACCAGCGCACTATGGTGCTGCGTGGAAAGGCGGCCGTTAAAAGGCCTGTTTCGCTGACCGTGTTGCATACATTCAGGCGCTACGAAGCATCGAGCTTGAAAACGCCTTAGAAGCATTTCAAAACGCAGTTCACTTTGGCGACACACAAACACACACACACACTTCGGACACGATACGGAGAAAGCGTGTCAACGTGTCTGAGACGCGTGCTAAATCTCAATGGAAGTTGGTGAAATGAAATTTTAAAAATTCATAACCTAAACCCTTCCAGCAAGCACACACACACCCAGCCGGATCCGGTGGGAGCTCGTTGGACCGGAGGAAAGTCCAATCCATCCGTCTGCCGGTCGGCCGTGTGCTCCATCAAAGTGTCATTTAGTGCTGGTCATCTAGCAGGCGTTGCTTGTGGGCGACATGTTTGTGTCCACTCACCGCCTCTCTTCCCCTTTCTGCCCCGCCTACCCACTCGTAGTGTTGTTTGAAAGAGAAATGTCAACCGAGGACGCATCGGCACCGTCTTGAAGTAATGAGACAGTCTTTGTCAGTGACATTCGCACCAACACCGCCCAACACACGGAGCTGATACCCGAGGCGGGTACACGCTGTATCATATACGGTTCTGTCGTTCAGCTTCTTTTCACCTCTCCAAGGTGCCATTTCTCACCCAGGCACGCGCTTCCCCTCACAAACGTATGGCTTCGTATGGTTTGCTGTCAGGCAGCAGCAACATCCAAAGAAAAACCCCCGCTTTCATCGTTTCATGGCCAAAAAAAAACAAGTGAAAGCAAAACCCGTGCGGCGAAATGCTGTACCCCGCTCGCTTCAAAGGTAAATGAAAACCTGCCCACGGCGTACGCACTTGCATACTTGCAGGCGCTGCCAAATGTCAAAGGTCATATCGGGCAGGAGAGAATTTTGAACGAAATCGTTCACAGAGCGCCACGTCCCGCCGCACTTAATGCTTCCCGCAGCGAGCAGAGGTGTTCAATCATGCTTTTCATGAGTGCTTGTTTCAGTTCGCTCAGAAGAGGAAGAAAAATTAAATGAAATGAAAAAACCACTCTATTTATCTTGCCATTCTGAGGAGGCCCTGTGATTCGGGTGTACCATTTCCCAGGAATCGAACATTATTTCCACCGAATACATGATTAATTAACCTGGCGGCCTCTGATCGGCAATGAAGTCATCCAAACGATTGCTAACCCAATCCCAATAATGGCCAAAAAGACACATGAAACCTAACCATCACCACCACCGCCACGCAAACACACACACAGCCATGCGAAGGCGTGGAGGCGAGCAAATGGCAAAGGCAACAATCCGCCTCGAAGCGAAATAAGTTTCCTTTTTTTCCACCGGCAACGCATGAAAACCCGGTTCGGTCGGTGTGTATTGCACCAACACGCTCACTCGTTACTCGCAAAGCCAACCCACCTACACACACACACACCTTGTAATGCTGCCCGTAACTAAACGGCCCCAGTCGAGCTAGCGCGTTTTGCGAGCTTGATGGCTTCACCGACCGGAGCCCAGCGTTCATATCCGTTCCGTCCGTCCGTCGACGCTGACAGGCTGTACTTTCGTGTATATGGTTGACGCTCGCTGCAGCCCTGCGTTGTAACGTGTACCTGCGATGGGTTGTGCGAGGAAAGTGCTGTGCGTGTAGTGTGCTGTGGTACGAACAACGTCACGTCGCGGATGTAAATGCATCCGTGGGTCTGGCCTTCCGGGAACGAACAAGTGCTGCTGCCGATGAAGTTGCGCCTGACGGGGCAAGGTTTACGCCTATTTGAGCACCCCCAAAATGTCGATAAACGGCTTGTGAACGGCGGTGTGTGCGGTGTGAACGTTGCAGCTGCCGCCAACTCTTGCGTTGCGAACCAGTGGTGCCACCCAGTAGTGCGTTAGCGGTTACAGTTTCTTTGTGGAGCGTTCGTTTGCAGCGTCAAACTGTGGAGATTTCGGCCGAAAAGTGAAAATAAAGCGGCTTCCGACACGCGGATGGTGGTGATGCATGGTAAATTGTTTGTGTTTCGCGAGTGCAATTTCTACCCCGCCCGATATTACCCATTTTTTCGTTCAATTTTGTTCACTAAAGCTGACACATCGGAGTAAGAAAGGGGGGGAGAGTTTGCTGACAGGTGCCCTACCTTGTAGGCAAGGATGTGCGTTAGTAGTGGAGATTTGTGGGCCAAAGAATATAGGAAAATAATGTATTCACCTTTCTTTTTGTACACAAAGTTATAGAGGAAGTTATTTTAATATACTAAAAGCTTTAAATTTAATGGATATTTTCCATTCATGATTCTCAGAATGAGCTTCAATCTTGAAATAATGCTTTAATAGAAGAATCTTTGAAGTGATAACGTGACTGGTACCTAGTACTCATTTTAAACACATTTCATTAACAGATCAACCTTGAAACTAGATAAGTACTTCAGATTAGTGTCTTCTAAAGTATCTAAACTTTAGATTTTTATAAACAACCATCTTACCGAACTTCGTAAGAGTTCTTTGAGCTAATTCGTTTAACAAAACATCCCCCCCACCCCCCTCTACCCTTAATACAAAAACTCACAAACCACTTCGGTGTCCTTAATTGTTTGATTCTTAAAGCGTCGCCACGTGACGGCCGGCACACTGTGCCGCCCGGCAAACGGCTGCAGCTGTGGGCCTCTAGGACTTAATGCGCTTACCTGCTGCACGCTGCTCTAGAGCAGACAAAACGCGAGCCAACACGCAAACAGTCGCCACTGTTGCAGCTAGTGACCCTCGTGGCCAAACCAAAGCACTACACGTGCATTGTACAGGTGGCCACCTAACGGGGCTAACTTTGCAAAGCTGGTCAATGAGCCTCCCGTACGCTGGCGCATATACATGGCCGGTTGATTCCGGGGCACGATTTGTACCACTAAACCTGGAGTGAGCATAAAGAAACTGATCAATTGCACGTTTCCTTAGTCCCGGTGAACACGTGCGTAACAAATGCTGCACACTTTTCTGTTCACCAATCAAAAAAAGAAAGCAAAAACTCTTACCAACTCCCTCTTTTGAGTGAGTCCTCCCTCTCTCTGTCACAACGTCGCCCGAATTGCACCGAAAACTTCTCCTATTACTTTTATGGGGCTTTTCGCATTAGCAACACGTGGTGCCCGGCCGGTGTGCTTCATTCGGGAAAATCAATTTTAGAAAACGGTTCCTCCTTAAACTGCCTCCACGTTCCAATTTGCGGCACCACTTTAAACACTGACCCTGCCTCCTAGGATACAACGAACAAACAGCCCCCGTCAGCGGCTAGAGCACAGCAGCAGCAGCAGCAACAGCATCACAAACTTCATCCCGAGCAGCAGCAGCAGAAAAAACTGCGCACGCCGGACACGTCATCCACCCTTCTTCCATCGCAGCAACAACCGATCACGGTACAAAGGGAACAACTGCTACTGCCAACGGCACAGCCGTTGCCACAGCAGCAACAGCAGCAGCAACAGCAACCATCGAAACCGCTCCAGCTGCACCTGCAGCCGGAGCAGCAGGAACCACTGTCGGCGATACAGGAAAAATCAACCGAACACGTCCACATCTGTCCCGCGCCAGCGCCGGCAGCACCGGGCAGGGTCGAAACGCCGGGCCCGAAAACCGGACCCAAAGACCGGGACCAACCGGCCGTCGGGCCGCCGGTGTCCTTTTCCTTCTACAAGACAATCAATACGGTGATCAAGAGCAGCCGCAAGATCATAGTGCGCGTTTGCGAGGTGACCAATGTGAAGACCAAGCTCAAGATGTTCAACCTCTACTCGACGATGAACAAGCGCAATGGCGCGGACGATAAGGAGGCGAAGGAGGTCGAAACGACCGGTCACGATCGTTTCTGTCAGGAGCGGCCCTCGAGGTAAGTTTTCAACCCGGTGGGCCCGGTAGTCGTGGTGGTGGTGGTGATGGTGGTGGTGGTGAAAGTTCAGATGAGTTGCTCCCGGTGGAGCGTAGTGCAGCGAGCCGGTAACAGTGAGCTTAGGAGTGGAAGGAAGGTACGACGGACCACACGGTTAAACGAAAATAGACAGTTTGACAGTTTTAACCTCAGTTAAAGTGCTTTCCATCCCGTAGCTCTAAAATCGATGGTTCGATCTGGAAAATGCAGAGAAAAAGTAAATCTTTCATTCGTGTTAGGTACAGTGTATACCCTAAGGCGTAAAAGTAACACTTTGTTCGATAAAGTTGGAAACAAAACTTGGCACTTCGTTTATCGTCAAACATTACACACATTTGGAATTTGGTTCTGTTTGGTTGATGATGGTTTTGAACTCTTCTTTGCCGACATTCCCTGTTAAAGCTTCAGTTAAACAGCATTTAAAATTATGTTCCAACAATTGCATAACTGTAGGCGTTCAATGGGCAATTCTAATTAGCTCCACACTTGAACGCCTAAAGGTATGCAATTTGCTAAGCTTTTCATTCCCACAAGGCCTCTCGCGCGATGACGCGCAGCGAAATCACAAAATCGCTCACCATGATGGGTTTTGTAATTGCAAAATCGTTCATAATTTACTCCGCACGAATAACAATGGTGCTTTGTTTTCTGCTGCTTCTTTTGTGCTTGGAAAACTCTTCGTACAATAAACAATAATTTAACCCTCACCTGCTTCCCTCACCACCACTCTATAACTGCATTCCTCTTGCATCTGCTGCTCTGTATACCGGGAGAAGCTTTCATCTTCTTCAATTATCACCACCATCACCGCCAAGCCTGGCAGGCCTCGCCCCTTGCCACTTGAAAAAAAAGAAACAAAAAAACGAGAAAAGATGCATCACGGCACAGCGCGATTGCACGAAGCTTATTAAAACTAAAATTGTGTTTTTGCTTTCTCTCTTTTTCTTCCTATTTCTTCTGCCATCACTCTCTCTCTCTCTCGTTTTGGCTTCCACCATAATCCACCTCGAATGCCTTGTTTGGAATCTCTTGTTTTCTCTCTCTCTCTCTATTTTAAATTCTCACTTTACCACACGATTGCATTCGATTGCATCCGCATCCTGTTTAATTTCCTAACCGTTATACCGTTGTGGTTGTGCAACTGCAAACTGCTTCCGTTTGTTTTATTTTTCCTTTTTCTGCCTATGCATGGGCACGACGGCTTTTATCGCGAAACTACCACAAACCACATCCACAAACACACATACAAAACACTCGTTAACCTTTGCTTAGGTCGAGCTACCGGCGGAAAAAGAGAAAAATGCGCCGTGCCCAGTCGGCGGCCGAGTTCCAGGAGCCACGCACGGAACCCCCGCTTACCGCGGCCAGCAAACGCATGCTGTTCAGGTAATTGAATGCTCCACCTTTCCCCCCCCCTCTTTAATACGCTTTTGGGTTCGTTTTTTCCTTCCCTTTTCCCATTTGAATAAACCCTCAGCTCAGCACCATCATCACGCCGTCCGGGGCCGTACGGGACGTGGCTTTCGGATCCTATTGTTTCCAGTTGCCTTTGGCTTGCGCTTAATTGTTTGCCCTTTTTCTTTGTTTGTGCCTCATAAGTTCTGTTCCCTTCCTTGCCTTTCTTTTTTGTTGTTTGTGTGTTTTTATTCTGTCTGTGTGTGTGTCTGTGTTGGTTTTTTTCTTTCCTTTTTCACTCCTTCCTCTCCATATTTCCATTCACTTTTCACGCGAACCATTTTGCGCTTACCGCACGCGCCACTCTCTCTCTTTCTCTCCTCTTTCTCTCTTCATTATTGCAGGGGTCGCTCCATCAGCTCCGAGCACGACAACAACTCGGAAACGGAACATTCCGAACGATCGCCACTGGTCAGTGCCAAGCTCGATTCGCTCGCCAAGTTCCTGTTCAGCCGGAGCCTGCTGCAGGAAGGCACGAGCGCGGCCAAAGAGAACGATTCGCCGACAAGGTTTCTATGCCCTTCATACTACTCCATACCTACTGCTACTACTACTACTACTACTTCTTCATACTACCTACTAACTTCTACTACTACTTACTGCTACACACATGTTCAACTGTGCCCTCTACCATACCATAGCTACTATTACTTATCCATTATTACTTTATTGTTGGTTAATGTTCTGTATCTGCATTTGAGTGTACACATGCACAAAGTTACTCATCACACAAACACATGCTCACATTAGCTCACTTATCCCACTGTCTTCCCTTAATTTCCATCGTTCCTAGTCTGTCTTATGAGAGAAATATTTTGTGTTGCAATTTAAATGTTTTGACAGTTTTGACTTATTGGTTGGCGCTGTCATTTTTCTATTCTATTTTTCTATCTTCCTATTTATATTTTTCTTCTATTAATATTTATTTCAATTTATGTTACTTTTATCATTCTTTTAGTGTTTTTTATCTCTTTCTCTGTTTAATGTTTATATATTCTGTTTGTCCTTTTCAGAGAATGCTTATTATTTTACTTTCTTTTTTATAGCATTTTCATTTACTAGTTGTTTAATTTTATTCCTGTTTATGTTATTCCTGTTTATACATTGCATTGAAAGACGTTTACGTTCAATTATTTTCATTTTAAACAACAAAACTGTTTAGATATAAGTATCCTTTTCTTTTTATTTGTTCTATCTATTACATTTACAAACCTTTTCTGTCTATTATTCTTTAATTTTTCTGTTTCACTTTACGCCCATACCTCGGAAAAAAATCTTACACACATCCACATCCATGTACCACCACACCCACATCTAGTGATTCTGTTAGCTTGCTGAACAGGTTATAGATAATTCATTCGATGAAGCCATATGCCATAAAGCTCCATAATACAAGAATGAGAACAGGGCACAATGCAAACCAATACATACCAGAGAACCAAAGGTCAAGAGTCTGTGTTTAATTGTTCACTCCGTTCTGTGTTTGCTCGCGTTATTGTTCGCGCTAGTCGTTACAGCAAAACCCGTGTGCATTTCTTTCTCTTTCTCTCTCTTTCTCTCTCTTTCTCTATTCTTTTTGAATTACGTTTATTCATTTTCACTTATTAGGAAGCTAGTACTAGTTGCTTTTCGAATCGATGATTAGTTTTAGTGTTTCGTTAGGTTTTTTTATATACATTCTTTTTATAACTCTTAGAGTAGTTCTCATGCTATGTTTGTATGAAATTGTAAAAAAGCACAAGAATTCAAAAAGCTGTGGGAGACAATTTTATGATAATGTGGTAAAGTTATGGTAAAGTTACTGTTTTGCCATTTTTTGCATCCATAACGAGCGATCAAGCAATTTTCCCTTTTTAAAGGTTATGAAAAAATACCTTCTACGATAACAATTCAGATGATACAAGGCTGCTACCATGATAAAGTCCAACACTTTTCTACTTTGTGTGCTCGAATGAACTTCTCGCTTCCCACCTTCCAACACAAGGGACAAGGAAAACTTGTTCGCCATAAATATGGCTGCTCCCCGAGGCGTAGGCAACGCGTGTTACACAAGATTTCCACAATCGGGAAAATCCTTATCAGCGCTCGCGGCACTCGTAGCTCAAAGAACAACAAGAACTTTTATTTGCCTTTTCCGTAAATGATAAATAGAAGCTAAAAACCGAGTATGGTTCATAGCGGGTTTTTTTTTATCTCCCATTTCTCATGGCCAAGCAATCGACTCTGGCCTGACTGGCTGGACTCGCAATTTTCTCGCCTGTTGAAGTACGTTTTACCCCTCTCTCTCTTTCTCTTTCTCTCTCTCTCTTCATTTCCACCGTGTTAAATGAATGACTTTTTCCAAGAAGCAAAAAAAGGGGTCAACAACTCGGTACTTCACACTAATTGGGATTCGCAGCGTACTTAATGTAGCTCACCACATCTCATCAGCCCACGCCACCATCCTTTGCCATCTTGAGTTGGGCTTCAGGATTGGCCAGCGATCATGAAATCTATAAACGAGTCAGAGAAGCTCTTTCTCTCTCTGTCTCTCTCTTTCTCTCTCTCTCTCTCTCTCTCTCTCTCTCTCACTCACTCCCAATGGAATACAAGCGAGGCGGAAAATAAAAATCCACACGCTGAAACGGTGAGGCCCACCGGCGGATGAGACCGGTACCACGATCCAATTTCTTAGCCCCCAAGCTCTCGGGTACATTTAATGAGTCTAGGCCAGCACACACACAGCATACACAGTAGAGCTTGGTTGAAGTTGAATTCCCTGACAGTGGAAAGAATTCTTGTCTACCCGAGTGGCGTGGCGTTCTTGTGGACGTGTTGCCGGTTTTGGTTTCGTTTTGGGCAAAAGTTTTACCAAAGCGGCAGGAATTCCATTAGGGAGCGTTTCGTGTTACATTATTACTGTTGCGGTTCCGGTGCTCTCGGGCATTCGCCTGTGCTCGGAACTAAAATTATCAGCAGCGGCATTCGATTACAACCTTTAACACACATGATTGTATGTTTGTCTTTATATACACTCCTTTTCGTCCCACTGTCTCTGTTTTTTCTTCTTCTGTACATTATTTATTGTTTTCTCTTGTGTTTAAGATCCTTCTTGTGTATTATTTTTCCCACCCACTACTGGTAGAACTGTACTGTACAGCCACTCCATAATTGAAATGGGTTTAAAAATTTAGCCACAAGTAAAAATCTAAAGCAAGCAATGTCTATCACACCTCACTCACAATCACACTAACAACAAACACAGACTAATCTAATTGAAAAATGCAACACACATACACTCACGTACACCAAGTAACTAAGTAGCAATTAATCAACAATAAGTAATTTAGTAGTAAGCTAAGCTCTTTTCTCGCGCTACTCAACCGTTCAAAGCCGAATTGTTTTGTAATTGTGTTGTAAAAGCAGAACCGAATTATGAGCCCCAATAAAGACTAGCCCACCCAGTGCTGGTGGTCCCAAAAAAAACTGAGAACGCATTCCAAATTTCCTTGGTACAGCGGTTCGCGGATAGATGTCGCCCCGACTTCCTGTATCCCCGTCCGCTTGTCGATCTGTCAGAAAATGAGTTGTCAACACAGAATGAAACCAAACACACCTGTCAAAGTGGGGAATTAGTACAACGTTTAGTACACACATTCACTCATCACAAAAAAAAACACACATATACACACAATTACACCAGCTATTGAGAAGGAAAATCCTTTTGACACCAAACCAAGCGGGAAAACAATGCAATTAAATGCACTTATCGGGTACCCGTGTTACCTCATGATCGGATCGGCAACTTGTATTCGATAATGGAGTGTGAATTTGTTTTGCTATTGTTGCTATTGTTGCTCGAAACTCAAAACAATTGTTTACTTAATGTGTTTCCTTCCTTTTCTTGTTTTGCTCACTCTACTGTTAAGTCGTGTTTGGTTTAATTACCTATTACTATATTATTTTTCATTCTTTATCTGTCATCTTTGGCCACTTGCTCTGTTATGTTTGACCTTTTATCCTCTTGTTTATTTGTCACTTTTTTGGTATTTATTATTTTTCTCTTTACTGTTCATATTCATCTTTAGTGACTATATTTAGTATAATGTTTGTGCAATTTATTCTAGGTTATTTCTTCCATTTCTATTTTATCTTCAACCTATTTCTGCCTATTACAAATGAGTTACCTTGGAGTTTTGTTAGTCTCAATTTCCATTGCATAGTCAATAACACCTGGCTGCAGCCTATTTCAAACGTGAAATGAAGGGTTTGGATTTTACACACACACACACAACCCCCTCCAAGGTTAAGAGCTTTCTTGCCTTGAGTAACCTGTCATTCATGGCACATGCTCCTCCTTTTCCTTCGCCATGTCCATGCCCTAGCACACCCTGCTCAATGATGGATAATTTAGTGGATCCTTCCTTCCTTCCAGCCAAACGCTACCTTCAGCCATTTCCGCTGCATTGTTTTGCTTCCTAGCCAAGGGGCAATGCATCGCGAAGCAATGTGTACCTCACATTGCTGTTTTGCCCCAGCCTGCTCCCCGGGAACTGGAGGGCCGGAGTGTGTGAATATTACATTACACATCGGTTTCGAGCAAACTTTCGTGTGCTAATCTCCTCGCCTGTGCTATATTTATACCAGGAGAACCTCGAGCACTGACTGTGGCCGACTTGCGAAGGACGGCTGACAGGAGGGCATTTGCACACCTCCGCTGCACGCGGTGGAGGAATGTTCACGTTATCAATTTAGTGTGAAACTTTTCCCTTCCACCACATCATCTGTCCTCCCTCCCTTGCCCTTTGCCCAGTGTTTGCTTGTCGACGTCAAGTGCATTCGTTCGCGCGCGCACACCGTTGCGCCTTTCTCGCTATCTCGATCCTTGAGCGCGTTTCACTGAGCGGGCTGGAGTGAAACAAATTTCACCGCCCTTTTTGTCATTTATTGCTTTATCTTGTTGGTACAGTTATTGTTTTCTTTCTTCATTGGTATTTGGGGTTGTCTTCATTTACTCCTATGAATGTTCCCCGTTTTTCGTTGTGGGAAGGATCGTTAAATTGTTGGATTACATCTGTTTTATACCTTTCCCGAGCTAACTGAAGTGTTTCTCTTCAACCCTCTCTCTCTCTCTCTCTCTCTGTTTTTCTTTCTCTTTTCAACAACATAAACTTCTCCCCAATTCACTTGTGTGTCATGTATGTCGTCCGTGTTGTGCTGTTGTGTCGTTTACGCTCGCTCGATTGTGTTTTTGCCGTTTTGCTGTACTCTTCTACTCTTCTTAACCCGTAAATCCGTTTCCCCTCTGTTTCAATGTTTACCACTTCCGTGAATGTGACTGTAAACCGTTATGAGTACAGTGTAAGAGTTGTGTCCATTGCTTTGAAGCTAAATTCGATTGCCACGTCTGCAATTGTTTCGTATAAAGAGTTTAAAAGATATCTACCAAGCAGTCTGGCAAAAGGATTCTTTTGTGCCATTAAACCTTTAGAAACGAATGCTCCATATCATTTTATGATAATTTAAAAGGTTTAAACCTTACCGGTGCACCCGTGAAACATCTCTTTTTTCTTTTAAATTAGACGGTACCGCTATCGCGAGCGCTTCCGTACTGGTGGAGGCGCCTGGTCATTGTCACCTGCTCTAGTGTCTGTGCGTGGTCGTGTACGGCGGCACTAACACGATTAGTGGCAGCCCTTTTGCATGTTCTCCGGGGGGGGGGGGGGTGCAGTAACACGTGGACAGCCGCGGTTCAATGGTACAATGATTAGCGACAGCGCCGGGCTCTAAGTGTCACATGGCACCACGTGGCACCCCGACAACGTTCAACAAAGAAGGGAACCGTTTTGACGCATCGGTTGAATAGCATTTTACGTAAAATAATAAATTCTCCATTATCCTCGATTGTCTGGGCATGGTGGATGTTCTTCCTCATCACTCGCCCTCCATACCACGGGGTCGAATTGTCGAACACTAGGGGCTTTAGTTTCTAGCGTTCTCTTGTACATATACTGCTCGAAACTGCTCGATTTTTGTCAAATTTAGCTCTAGCGCACGTATTAGACGTCAGTGAATTCCGTTTTCGTTCCGTTTAGAGCTGCCAGCTGCTCCTCCAGCCCCCGCCATATGCCAGTAGTAGCCTCCCCCCAGTAGGTCCCACACATTCCAGGTTTGTATAGTGTCGTGTCGTTTGTTCCAGTGTGTTGTTGCGTTCGAATACAATTTCAATCTATCAAGTTCTATTTTTTCCCCTCTAGCGTTTCCAATTAGCGTTTTTTATTCTTCTCCTATGTTATATTCTTCTTTCTTCATCAAAATATACATATAAATATACATCACCTTAGTGCGTTTTTCTTTTACTTCTCTTAGCGCTGTGGGGCATTTGGCAACAATGATTGGTTACTGGGGGGGAGGGACGGGGCCAAATGGGGTTGGAAAAACGGGAAACATTAGTGAAAAGAAATCAGAACCTGTGGGAGGGCTTTTTCCCAAGGCGCACTTTAAACACCCAACTAACCTTCCCGCTTCCGGGGTCCGGTTCGGTTTTTTTCTCTTTTCGTTCTCCATCTCGCACAGACACAGCGTACGCTACCAGCAGTATACGGCACTGGACAGTGGCATCGGGGCGCCAGATCGCAGCCCGCGCGAACGAGCGGCCCGGGAGCGAGCGTACGCCGCGTGCCAGGAATGGCTGCAGAACACGGGCGGCCGGTACGAGTCCATCGCACACCTAGATGACATCGGGTCGCGCTCCAATAAGCACTGGTTCCTGCTGAACGACTGCACGGTAAGTCGACTGCCGGAGACCACTCGCGGGTTCTCTTCACTATGTTCCATTCGCCTTCGCAGATACGTACCGATCGGTTGATGACGCTGCTACCATTACCTCCCGACTGTATTGCCTTAGAGGAGCTGCCCCCGTCTGAGTGTCCCCAGGGTGTGCTGATGGAGCTGCTCGGCTCGCTGCAGCATCCGTACATCTATCCGGTGCTGGATCTTGGGTTTTTCCCCTCCGACTCGCACCAGTACACCAGCCTCGTGATGCCATTCAATCCCCGCGGCAGTCTGAAGGATCTGATCTACAAGGTAGACGCCATGTGGTTCAATCTCTAGAGCAACCGTTAAGAAATTGTAATTTAAATACTCTATTTTACCCATTTTTTATGCTCTCTCTTACACACACACACACACACACAGTCTCAATGGAACGAACCGTGGAGTCGCAAGTACACGCGAAAGTCCACCTGTTTGCCCCTGTCGCAGGTGCAGCGGCTCGGGCGACAGATACTGGAGGCGCTGCTGTTCCTTCGCGAGCGCGGCATTCCATCGCACGGCCATCTGCACAGTGGCAATGTCATCCTGCAGAACGGAGTCGCTCGGTAAGTCGTGCTTCATTTGCTGCTTTAAAACATAGCGAAAAATCTCCCCTTTCAAAGAAATTGATTTTGAAGCGCCTAAAGATATGCAATCGGTATTGCAAAAAACGCTTTTGTCTACCCTTTTTGTGCAAACTTGCTGTATTGAATCAGGTAGAATGGTCTCAGAGCATGATTCTTTCAATGAAATGATTCTAAAAAACGTGTACACACGAAACATCCCAAAAATGCAACCGAACTTCGCCCACGTAGGGACAATTTCAATCGGACACCAGCTGACCCCTTCTTTGCAACGTGAGCCATTCGATTCGTGAAACCGATTGAATTGAAAAACTTTTCAAATCAACCCAAGTTCAATGAGCCCCGATCGGGACGTGTCTCGGGGCGCATTGTCCAAAGCTTGACGTGCGACATGGTGTACAGCATGGTGTACCCGATGGTCTTCCGGTGACCATCCATTCTTTCCGTGACCTGGCAACGTTCATTTTGCCAGTCTCCCGTTGCTCGGTACGTTTGTCGAGAAGGAAGTGATCTATTTAAGTGTTGAAACGGTTTGGCCCGCACACACACACACACACACACACACATGGCAGGGGATCGGATTTCCGGATTGACCATGTTTCCGTGTATGTGTGTTTGGGTATGACTATGCGTCAGAGCACTTCGTTTCGAGCGCGTACTCGACCGCGTTGGCTGACACATTATGGGTGACGTTAATGTGACTTTCAATGCATGGACATGGACGTTAACGGGTGTGCGACCCTGGTGCAACGGAAAGCATTTGACAAATGAAGTGCTTTTCGTGAGCTAAAACTGGACAACTCATTGGCATTCACTTTTCTATGTGTAGTTCAACCCACAAACCCACAAAAAAACCCCTTTCAATGTTACCCTTCGAACAGGTTTCTATTGACAACTCAGTCGGGCAGTGGGAAAAAGGGTTCCCACTGCTCTCCCCCATTACTCTTTAGCGTGGCAATAGCAATAGCAGGCTGCTGCTGGGATGTGGAATGTTTATTGTGTGTGCCATCCACACATCCACCCGTGAAAAAGGAGAGTCAGTGATGCGTGAGAAACGGACGCTTCCTACACAACCTCAACATCAAATTGTCGCCCATAAAACCGAATGCAGTCGGGTGGAAAATTAGGCCTGGCCCTGTCCCAGAGCCGCCACGCTTTGCCATGTTTTTGTTCGAGCTGTTGACCCAATTCTAGGAATGTTGGCGATACGCTTAAGCTGTTTCTCGCCTATTCTCGGCCGATCCTCACCAAACCTATTCACTCGGCAGTAAAGCAATTGTCGGCAAAAGTAAAGCATCCTCCCAAAACTGAAGGCTTTTCATGCACTTTCGCAGATTATCCGGGTTGGAGAACGGGCTGCTTGGATTGAACTCGCGCGTTAATGCCGTCATCTGGGCCCGGTCCGCGCCGGACATCGACAACATCGACGTCATCTGCTTCGGCCATCTGCTGTTTGAGATGTGCGCCGGGTACGAGCTGACCTCGCCGCAGCCAACGCCCGGCCACTATCAGCTCGATCTCGAGCGGTACCCGCAGGTAGGTAGCACAGCAACCGAGTGGATGTGATCTTGCGTGGCTGCGGGGAACTCTGAGACCCAACGTCTGCCCATTTCTATCCCCCCCCAAAGGTGGTCGATGTGCTGCAGATGATCTTCGAGTCGCCGGATGGTCGCTACCCGACGGTGGAGGAGCTCGTGCTTTGTGATATTTTCCGCAATATCGATTTAAGAGAAATGCGAGGAACATGTGTGCCTGTAAGTATCCCCGTTAATCTGATGCAACACACGCATCATGATAAACGTGTTTCTCTCTCTCTCGCTCTCTTTCTACCAACAGTCCTTCAAACACGGTTTGAGCAGCTCCACCCTGAGCTTACTGAATGCGGTCCGGCGTCGCCAGGGTGCCATCCTGAGCGGTTCGTACAGCGAGGGCAGCTCGCCCTGCACACCACCGTCGACGCCGCGCGATCGGAAAACCGGGTGTGTACTCTTTGTCTAGCAAACTCTGCCTTCACGCTGCCTTCATTGCGCTCCGCTCCGCTCTGCGCCTCCACCATCATGCTTCCTTCTTCTTCAACCATCATTCGTCACCATCATCTTCTATGGGACAACTCTTTTACTTACCACTATTACTTTTCGCACTCAACGACACTCATTCTCACACATACGTTCATCTCATTTTCGCCTCTCTATCTTTCTCTCTCTCTCTCTTTCCCTCATGCTATCATTCTCATCCACATACACAAGCAAGCGACCAAGACGGCGACGTTAATTGTCATGACAACACGGAACACGATTGCTCATACACTCATCATTGAAGACACACTGCTCCATTGATGAACAGTTCGATTGTAGCCATGTTCGTTTTTGTTTGGTTTTTGTTTTTTTTGGTTTTCCAACGATGAGTTACTTAAGATGTTGCAGCATAGGTGTGTGTGCAATGTTGCTTTTTTCCCAAAAAAGCAGTGTTTAAATAGAAAAGTTTCTTTGGTTTTTTCCGTTTTTAGAGCCGATGAGATGCTTTGTTTTAATTTTGAATGTTTTGCCCGTTTTGTGGCTTTTCTTTTTTTTGTGTTGTTGTTTACGTCAATTACTGTGTTTTTCTGCGTTCATATTTTGTTTGCCTAACTTGTTCATACGAGTCATCTGGGCTTGTTCATGTCGGCCAAAATATGTTTTCCACAACTTCTCTTTACGCTCTAATACCAAAATCTAATATTGAACTCCGTTGTACTCCGTCTCCGTCATCCGATGTTATGCCAACAACTGCTACCCAACAACCATCACCACCACCACCACCACCACAATAACAACTACTACTACTACTGCAACCAACAACCAATGCACACTGTTACCATTCCCAACACAAATAATCCCCCTCTCCCCCTCTGCCAACACATCCTTTACCTTAAAGAAAGCAGAAAACGATGTGAATCGTTCCCAATTTATCGTGCGCACAAGCAACGCACCACACACTTTTTACGCCAACAAGGACATTGAGCGCGCGCGCGTATGTGTGTGTGTAGTGCGGCAAGGACAGAAACCATTCCACAGATAACTTCACACAGCTTCCTACAAAATATTGACCCCTAAAATGCAATGTATATCAGAGCGAGAACACTGTTGCACTCTTCTACGCTTCTATGACTATAATAAATGCCACATAAATTTGGCTTTAACAGGCTTCACACTTATCGATTATCGTTCTATCGTTGTTCTTGTTCCTTTTTCCATTCGGTTCGCGCGTCGGCCAACTTTAAAGTGCATACCCGCTGTTCCTGACGGGCCATTGTTTGAGCTACGATTGAAAGTTTCCTCGTCCTTTTTCTTTTTGGGGGGGCTAGAATGTATCCAAAAACGTGTAAGCAAGGTTGACCGAAAATACAAACCTGATGTTTGAAAAGAATCCAACACGTGCGAGTAATAAACTTTTACCCAGTAGAATCCATCTCTCTCTCTATCTCTTCCATCTCTCTATTCTCTAAAACACACAAATACACATATGGGGTACCGGTCTATTGTTTAGAGCCCCGCAATTAAGGTTAGAATGATCCTTCCCCAAAAGCCCACTCCGCTCTCTCTCTCTCTCTCTCTCTCTCTCACTCCATCCCCATCCAGCTTCTGCTGCCCAGCTGGAACAGTTCGTCCAAACGGTTCGAACCGTTGTCCGCGGCGCTGCCATGATTGACAGTAAGTAAAGCGTACGAAAAACCAACAAAACCAACTCCCATTTCGCAAAACCACACACTGAACCACAGCGAACCAGGCAAGGTTTTGAGAGCATGGAAACACACACCCACCCACCCACACTGGACGCTTCTTTACTTCGTCGTTCCGTTCGGTTGCGAGCCCACTTGTTTTTTCCTTGTTTTGCGTTCGATTTTCTTGCCGTTTTCTTGTTTTACAAAGATGTTTGCGCGTTCTTTCGTTGTTTTCAAAAAACCGCTTTGCTAATGAGCCATACCATCACACAGCAGCTGTTGGGGCGAATTTGGTCACGCAAATTGCATAACTTTAGGCGCAGTTCTAGTAGATTGGTGAAACGCCTCAATTTATGCAATCTGTTTGAATAGTTAGTTCTGTTTTAGCCATCTCTGAAACCTTAGCAATGCTGTTAGTAGAATATTTCCTTTTTTTGTTTGGCCTTTTCTACCGACGTTTCTGGTTTCTGTTGTATGATGCGATGGCATCAGTAATGTTTGCGGAATGCCTGTACACTGTAGTAGCGATTGTGATTGCGTTGACGATAGTTTCGTTTTGCCTTCGGACACGTTTACGCACACACACACACGGCTATACATTCTTCATACAAGAACACACACACAGAACACACAATCACACGCTCATTCACCCTTGAAGCGGGTAATTAGCACGCGTGTGTGGCTCAAGGAAAACCAGCACCACCGGGCAGCGGCGCTTCTTTCGTTTGCTTTCCCTATTTTCATTTGTTTCCCTCCCCGTTCACCCGTGTTTTTCTTAATTCCCCTTAGCCCCGCCACCAATAACACTCACACAATATACCTAAAACCACGGCATAACATCGGCATGAGTAACAGCGGCAGCCACGAGCAGCGTGCCCACTTTTTGCTGTCCACGTTTTAAAAATGTGTTTGTCTTTAATGCTTACGTTTGCATTTCTCTCGGTTTCTTTTTTGTTTTCTGTTCTGTTCGCTCTAGTACTTGTATCAGTTTGAGATGGTTGTTTTTTTGTATCATATTTGTTTTAGTGAGGTCTGTTACCGCTTTCATCGCTCTAGACAAGTGCAGGCAGTGATGCTGTGTTTGTGTAGTTTCTACATTTGCTTACACATTTGCACAAGCGTTTTTTTTTTTTTTTTGCCGTTTTGTTTAACCTCGTTTGATATCATTCAACCAATTCAATCTGCTTCGTGCCAGCTAGATAGCATCAAAAATGAAAAAAGCAAAGGAAAAGGCAACCAATAAAATAAACAGCAAACAATCCATCAGTCAGCCAATTGACGAGCGTTTTGTGGGCTGCACAAAGTACTGTAAAATCTGCGTCTTTTTTTTCTTTTCTCTCTCTCTCTTCATGACTCATCACATTTATCATCGTTCCCTCAATCATATCACGCCATACATCATCTCATCGTCCTTCCATATAGGACATTATGAAGAACAGCACACGTGCGTGTGTGTGCTGTACTTTGTTGGGTTTGAATTTGTTGTTTTTTTAATATTATTTTTGTTTCTCATTCCTCCCATTCCCCCATTTCGCCATGCTGGCAACTGTTTTTTTTTATTACGGTGGGCTGTTTTTCTTCCCTGGACAAACGACTTCGCAACGAACGCTGATAACATACAAACAAAAACAACAACAACGACGATGAGGAAAATAAATCGCGGAACGCGGTCACAGCATCTTCGATGAGCGATCCACACGCCAAAACACGCACCCCAGCTACTACCATCCAGTTCAATACGATGAGTTCGAGTTTCGTTTGGCCTAACGACGCTACCAACCCTCCCACACACACACACACACACACATACCTTCACCTTCCGGTTTGATCGGTGTGTGTGTGTCTTGTTTTTTTGTTGTGTGTGCCATACCCAATCCCATACTTTATGGATTGTTTCCTTCCCAAAATGCTTCATCATGATTGGGTTGCTAACACATGATGATTCCGGGAAGGCATCGGACTCCCGGCCAGCAACACGGACCACCTACACAGGCCAGCTGTTGCGTGCCGTTGCCCTTTTTACGCGTTGGCGTAAGCGAATAACCTTTCCTTAACAAATGGTTCCTCCAGGGCTCCAGGTCCGGACGGGCGACATTGTCTCTTCCCCGCAAATTAAACCGAAAGCCACACGTGCACGCGTGCGGTTGGACTGTAATATATTGCAGTGGGTTTACTACTGTTGTCGCTATCGCTGTATGTGAGTGTTGTGTCTATATGTGTCTGATTATAGAGTATACAAAGGAATTGCTGATTATAGTATAAAAGGATTGGTATCCCCCTGGAACGATCTTCTTCGAGCAACATTCGGAATTTAGGTAAGAACGGCGAAATTGCATCTTACTGCTATCTTGATTCCCGTTTTAACGCGCTAGTAAAGCGTTGTAAAGTTCTGCTCCACCCTGTGTGAATGAAATTCGCCAACAAGGCAACGACTGCAATGCGCATTACATACATTTAGGCGTTTTGTTCCTGCCTTGTTACAAACTCCGCTTGGAACACTTGTGCGTCCAGAACAAAAAGCTTTCACATCCCTGCGTACCGTCACTAAATGACACTAAAGCTAGCCTTCCGTACTGTTGTATGCTCGCTATTCCGCTTAATTACTTCTAAATCGACTGCAGTGCTTTTCTAAAACGGCCTCCCGGTTGCTGTTGTCTAAAGCGCTAAACACTAGCAGCTTCCCAGTGTATTGTCTGACAACTTGTTCCAATTTATTATCTTCCACCGAGCCATCGAATAAAAATGGCATCAACAGTATATATCACCCACCATATCCACCCAGCCTTCCGTTCGTGTAAGCGTGTCGAGTTTGTTTCTTCACATCACTCCTCTCCTTGGCGACGTGGTTGCTGCCAGCGTCCTTGGCCTACATTGCGCTACACGTTGCGTTATCATTCGCGTATCGTTCCACCTGTAACGCAACAACTGCCCAGGCGAACCCCCCGTGTCTCCACTGTTATCATATTTGCTTGATAGTATCATCACGAGCACGAGCACCCAGTTCGCACAGCGGGAAGTAAGGCAGGCTGGAGGTATAAATCAATTCCACTGACCGCTTTATCGACAGCCGTACCTAGCGCTCGTTAGCCAGCATCGCCTTCCCCTAGAGGGACCATCAACGAGCCTAATGAGAGGATGGACCGTCCTACGCCAACCATTGGCTATCGAGAATGGTCCGAAAACATCGTTCTGGCCACATAATAATGGCTAACATTGTTAGTAATCTCCCCAAACGCTAGGCGCTATTAGAGTCAACGTCGCGTTCGTTACGTTCTCATGCTTATGTTTATCGAACCAGCAGTGCCATTAGTGTCGTTACAGTAGTTTATCGCTTTCCCCAGGAAGTTACTACGACCCATCACCCCGGCTTTGTTTCATCGTATACTATTCATTCATTCGTCTGTCTACTGTAGCTGTT
Source organism: Anopheles arabiensis (assembly GCF_016920715.1). Lineage (NCBI taxonomy): Eukaryota > Metazoa > Arthropoda > Insecta > Diptera > Culicidae > Anopheles > Anopheles arabiensis. The sequence goes on from NC_053518.1 coordinate 31,484,777, forward strand.
TCGTTTCTAATGCTTTCTTCACACGCCTCACTGTCACTAAGCTTTTGTTTTGATACTCTTGCACACACACAGACACACACTCGAACACATATTGCTCTATTCATGCATATTACTAGCTCATGATTTGTCCAACACCGGGTGGTATATGAACACCCTTTCAGTGTGTGTGCGTGTGTGTTGTACTGTGTTTCATGTGTGGCGTTGTACTTGTTGTTTCGTGTGGATTTATCTATATCGTCCCGTACGGTTTCCTCTCTTGTCCCTCATTCCTTCTCCCATACCGCTCTCCCCCCTTCCCCTCCGTATCGAATTTCCGTCTTTTTTCTTTATAGTGATGTAGAATCCTCCGATCTGTCTAGTAGTGATTCTGAAGATCTGTTAGATGAAATAGTTATAGCGTCAGCCCGCATCGACGATCCATGCCATTACGATCCACTGAGCTCGCCGATACATTACTGTGACAATAATGTCCACTCGGACGATAACAGCAATAGTAACAACCACAACAACAACACAATCATTCGTATAGATTCGATCGAAGAAGCGCACGGGTCCGGCACGCCGTCGTCGTCGGGGGCGGCGGCTGCATCGGTGGCGGGCGGTTCGGGCGGCCCGGCGGCCGGTGCGCCCGTCTGTCTCAACCCGTCCTCCGCGTACAAGAACTCCAAGTCGCGCCGCATGGAGTACAGCCGGCGCGGCATGATGCTCGGGCTCAACAACCCATCGCAAGACTCCGCGTTCGGTTCCATGACGGACGGCGAATCGTCCAGGGCGTCCAGCTTTAAGCTGAGCAGCTTCGCCTCGATGAACTCGCCGATCGACGAGGGCGTGGAGGATCTGCTGGCGGAGCAGATAGGGCTGCCGGCGGCCGGTACCGCCACCGGGACAGACAACCTCGCGACCACGATTGCCAACATGAAGTACATCGATTCGACTGGGTCGTCCCCCTGCCACGACTATCATCATCACCAGCAGCAGCAGCAGCATCAGTCGCAGATGCTGCCGCAAACGTCAGGCTACGGCTCTGTCGTGTGTGCGGTGAGCAGCTCCCGAACGGAACCCTCGATCGCATCGCGTGACATCTCGCCAAGCCCTGGGCCTCGCTTTTTGGAGCCTCCCAAGCTCATGATCAACAATCACTCATCCACGACGACGAACTCATCGCTCTGCTACACCCTCTCCCCGCTGCGCAAGTGCGCCACGACCGAGGTGTTCTCGCAGAAGTATCGCGTCTCCTCGTTCGAGGACATGTCGTACAACTCAATCGCGCGCAAGTCAATCAAAAACACGAGCCGCAAGATCTTCCGCTCGTTCGAGGAAGAGCGCCGCATCGATTCGGCCTTCATGCCGATCGACACGACGCGGCCGCCGGCCCCACCGTCGAGCGGCAAACTTCAGCAGCAACTCTCCCTGCCGCCGATGCTGACCCCGTCGCCCAAGCACGTGCCGTCGCCAGTGTCGCCCTCGCGCAAGTACCACACCGCGCAGTCCTACCAGAACCTGCACACGATCGTACCGACGGCCCGGGAGCGCGGTTTGCAGTGGCGCAGCAACTTGATCAAATCGAACGAGTGTCTGTTCGAGACGTCGTTCAACAGTGTCTCGCCCGCCGCACAGCATCACCATCACCAGCACCACCATCAGTTCCGCTCAGTGTCCAGCTTTTCCGGCAGCCATCATCTCCGGTCGCACGGTTCGCAGGATCTCCCCACAACCGCGAGCGGCAGTGAGATGAGTTGCGACCGGTTCATCCTTACCCCGGAACCGCTCCCACCCGGCAGCCCGTCCCGTACACCCTCCGTCACGTCCACCGCAATCTCGTCCCCGTCCGCATCGCTCGCGTCCACGAGCCGGATGCGCCCGAGCCGAACCGACCGGCAGCAACTCTTCTCGCTCGCCCGGTTCAAGCACAGCACAATCCTGGACAGTGTGTCCATCGAGGACTTCTCCTCGGAGATGTCACTGCGCGGGGCGGCCTCGACCGTCTCGCGGCGCTCCAACAGCCCGGCCAGCCCCTCCAGCCGCAGCGCGGCCAGCGGTGCGTCCACCTCGTCCACCGGCGACGGGGCGACCACGCTCGAGTACGAGGCGAAACCGCTCACCTCCGACCTTACCTGCACGTCGGACGCGTCCGACACAACCAGCGAGGATGCGACCAGCGTTAGCACGACGGACACCTCCCTGCTCAAGTCACCGGTGCCGCAGCGGACGACACCGGCGGCGCCCCCGCTGTCCGGCGAGCAGCACTACATCGTGCGCCACAAGCATGCCGCGCGCGACGTACGCCAGTACCTGGACGATGGGGCGGGCGGGCCGGCCGGCGACGAGTACGGGGCCAGTGGCAGCGAGGAGAAGACGCCCCTGCTGGACGGTATGGAGCTGTCGCCGATCTCGCCGACCGAATCGGAGCAAATGTTGTGATAATATCTGGGCTCGGTCGGGTGCGCCAGCCGCTTCTCCGATGACTTTGGCGACTCTGTTCAGGCCGAGATACTGCTGTAACTCCACTGCGCTGGGTGGACGGGAGAGATACGGAGCGAGAGGGAGACAGAATGAACTAGAAGAAGAAGAAGAGGAAGAAGAAGAAAAACAGATCACTTTTAATCAGTCAGCATTTAGGCGTGCCAGAGATGATGATGATGATGATGAAGTTACATTTTACTAACCATTTTTTCAAAACAAAAGTAAAAACTCAACCTCCTACCCCACGAGTATGAAAACTATTCCAAATTGCATGGTAGCTACTTGAGTACTACTTAGACTAATTATATGATGAGAGGATGTGCGGTGCAGCCACTCACGTCTAAACCGGGTTGGTTCGATTTTAAACACGATCCTTAGGTACTAGATCTCCCAAAAACAGGGAAGCGGGTGAATTGGGAACATCTGCCCGCGCGTTATACGATAGAATATATGTACAGACATATTCCTGACTAGAGCCTGCCACCTGTCTTTTCTAGTGTAGCGTGTTCAGCTTCTAAACCCCGGTCAAGTATGGCCGGATTTTACATTCAACTTTACACAATCAAACAGGGAACTAGAGAACTACCGACCGTTTTTTCCCCTTCAAACCCGCACACTAAACCCAGTGTGAGCATTAGTCCAGTCCAAGTCAAGACAGTCAGTAGGTAGTAGGCTGTATTACAATAGGTTTTTCCCTTTCTGCATCTCTCTCTCTCTCCAAGTAGGCTAGTGGTAACAGAGTTCCATCTTGCTCACTTTTATCTCTCTCGCTCTCTCTCCCTCTCTCTTGAAAGTAAAACTCCCTTGAATTTATGGGCCACCAAAACATTCCTGTCTATCGGTGCCAAGTGCCAATTGTCCTGAACGATACGCCACGTGAGAAACTGCATCCCCCCAATCCAGGAGACAAAAAAACAGGCGCGAAATGTAAACCAAAGGAAAGGAACTGCAAGAACAAACTGTCAATCAAGATGTAATCAGTATTGAAATGATAAAATATAATGATATAAACAAGGCTAAGGATGGCTCTGCGCGTGGTCAAGCTCCGTGCAGTATATATATTTTGGAATGCGACTTAACGTTAAAGCTAACCCATCCGACGTTACATTAGGGCCACAGTAAGTGTCAGGTGCAACGTAATGGCATGCAAAGTCAAAGCAGGCGATGAGATACTAAGCGATAATCGGTTTATATTTCTAGCTATTCTAGCTCGGGCAAACAATATTAACTCCTAATTCCACAGCTGAGGGATATCGAAAGCGGGCAGCGGGATGTGATGATGGGTGGGTTTGGATATAAAAGCTATATAAAACAAACGAATAGGTAGTAGGCTATATTATACACATCCATACAATTATTTTAGACAACATCATCGATCGACGGGTTAAAACAATTTGCTTGAACGGTGTGAACCGAGTCCGAGACCGGGGTGTAATGATAGGATTAGGAGAGCGAAGAAGAAGGAAAAACGTGTAAAACTGCATCCCAATGTCACGAGCTAGCCATGTAAGAACACTAGCAAAATCTTGAAAATATCAATCAAACCCCGTTCACTTGTTTTTGTACCCTTGTGTGTATGTGCTCGAGCGACAATTCCCTTAGTAGTAACGAGACCCCCGTTAGTAGTAATGAAGCCCCTTTAACGACAGTTTTAGCTCGTAACTCGTAAAGAAGAATAAAAAAGAAAATTATTCACATTGAGGCCAAACAACAACTAAAACAAAAATAAACAAACAAAAACACATTAACAAGAGAAAACGTGTTGGAAGCGTGTTACTAAGAAGAAATTCATATACTGAAACATATTTTCCTATGGTATCTGTTTGTGTTTTGACCTGTACACCACGATTATTAATCATTTATAGCATTTAAATCTTTCTTCACTGTACCTCTCCACGACTTATCTTTCTTTTAGTCTTACTATTTTCCTCTATGTTGCTACTTATAAGATCTAACAATAAAGAAGCTTGTGAAAACTAGAACTATACAAAAGGCAAATGAAAGGAGAGACATAGAGAGAAAAAGTGCATCTGTATAAAGCTCCATCCAAAAAATACAATTCATTACACTAACTCGCTGCAAAGCAAACGAGAGCATAACAACAGATTCGATGGTAACCGTTGATAGAACAATTTCACAAGAACCGTCCCTTGTAATCACAATACACCTTTTTAGGGAGTAATAAAAATGCTAATAAAAAGGGCAAATTTGTTTCCTTGCCATCTTGTTCGAACCAAATCACCAAACCACCCTTCTTCTTTTATCCCCCTTTTCTGTCCCCCGTTTTCAAGCCCAAGAAGACGTTCAATGATAAAAAAGAGAAAAGAAAACTCATGTGTGTGTAGGTAAATACGGTATAAAATAACACAGGAAATTAATTAACTGCTCAATTGACACCGTACTAACACATAAGTACGTATGAATAAATAGGAACAAAAAACTGATAAAAATAGTGAAAGCCCAAAGCACTGGTTTTAGTTTCACGGGTCCAATGCTAAACATCGATCAAAATGAAAAATCCCGAACATAAGAAAATGGAATAAGTGTAAGCAAATAGAGAGAAACAAAAGAGAGAAACAAATCTTATTTTTTATCCAATAAGAGCAAACTCGATCGTTCCATTTGATGCTTACTGACAGAAAACACAGCCCACACATGATTCAGCTTATTACAATAGGAAAACATTCAATCAACAATGCTAAAACCATACATATTGGACAAATACAAATAGAAGAAGAAGAAAAAAAATTAAACAAATGGTAGAGAATACAATCAATGAAAATCAGATCGTGCGTAAGATGGGAAAGAGAGAGAGAGAGAGAGAGAGAGAGAGAGAGAGAGAGAGAGAGAGAGGTAGAAAGAAGAGAGGAACGAAAGAGCAAATCTATAATAGTTCAGTATATAAAACATTCGAGCTTGATCATTCTAGTAAAACAGAACGATGATGAAATATAACGTACACATAGTAAAACGCGACGCGATCCCGATGGTGCAAACAGTGGAGCAAACCAAACCCAAACTTTACCAACAAATCTTGTAGCATGAACCAACACAACATAGAATGTAACCTTACACTAACAACTTGCCAACCGAACAACAAAAGGAAAAACAAATAATATCTAAAACACAGGAGATATGTCACACATCTCGCAAAACCCAATAACTCGGAAGGATTCGTTCCCTTGCTTCTGGTGTCTGGGTCTGGGTGGTCGGAGGGAAAACCCCCTGTACTACCAGAACCAGAACCATCGAGTGTCAACCGAAGTACGTAAATAAAGGTAGGGACATAGGCACGTACGCTTTCCATCAGCGAGTCCATCATAACATTCTACCATTCTTTACCGTTAATGCTAAAAATCTTATGAACAGAGCCCCCCACCTCCCTCCCAATGTCGCGACGAAATCAAAAAGCTTTAACCACGCGTCGTCATTTGTGTTCCCTTCCCCCCTTTCCTCTTTCGGTAGTAGTGCTTAAACATGGAACTAATTGTTTCGTTCGTGCGTTTGTTGAGAGAACAAATCGTATTATCGTGAAGCTATCAAATGCTGTCATACTTTTTGCACACATTCGCAGCAAAACAACAAAAAGAAACTTTCAGTTTAGGGAAGAAAGAGGAGGATGATAAAAAAGCTTCTCTCCTTGCCCGCCCCAACAAAAACACTGCTTTCCTGTCTTGTGCTCGAATTCCACTTTTCTTCGCCAATTGCGAGGTCATATCAAAGTCCAAATTCAAAACGAATTCTAGCAATAAAATGGAACGAACTTTCAAATTCTGTTGTTTTGTTACTGGTTTTCTACGACATCCGAATTTGAGGCGATCAGTACACGTGTACTTACACATGTTACGATCAAGTTCGGATCCAACAGGATTCTTCTTCGTTTGTCGCATGTTTTTTTCCTATTTCCCACAACACGCAGCAGTATTCAATTTTCAAATTTGAATTTTCATCTCCTTCGACCACTTCTACGAACGATCACGATTTCGTGATCACGGTTTTCAACATCATTTTCATGTTTTATTCAATTTCTTTCTGAAACAAATGTATAACATAAAACATTATTATTTTTGATTAACTTTATTCATATGTATATAGTAATTCCTTTCAATAAGAAAAAAGACTATAGAAAACAAAATAACATCATGTTTCGAATAAACACTTACTCCGAATTTCACTGCCTGTTTTCTTCCTCTTTGTTTTTCGTGCGTTAAATTTTTGTTTGTTCTTTTTTTCTCATTTTTTCTCATTCTTTTTTGTTTTCTTTTCTTCATCTACAAGCTATAACTCGGTTTCGCATATGATACCTTCTTACACTACAATAATGCTTTCTTGTATACAGTGTACTAAATATATTAATTGGGGGGATTGGAGGGGGTATATGTGTATAGAGATATTGTTGTATCCAATAAAACGTAAACCGATACCCGATCGAAGGCTCTGACTTCCATTGTAAAGCAACACATTTAGCTTCCATCCTTGCAAGCGACGCGGACAAGTTGCTGCCGCCATGTGTCGCTGGCTGGTGGCGTAGTAAACGCAATTCGCGCACAACACATGAGACCCGCCACAACTTCCCTTGCGCACCCACAAATTAGTTGCTGCAAATCCTTCCGCATAAGCACATAAGTATGTTTCGTTGATTGGGATTATGTTTCATTGCTGTGTGTACTTGTTGTTTCTACCGTTTTAATTTGTTTATGCGTTTCTGCTATTCAGGTTAACTTGTGTTTCACAGGGACATTGCATCTCATTTCATAAACACTGTTTTCTTGTGTGTCTTGTGGCTAGTTTTGTGACTAATTGCCCAACCTAATGCTTGGAGCATTAACATTGCCTGCTAAATATCGCATATCGCATCGCATCGTTCACTTTACACTGCTGTCTTTAGACACACTTCGTCACTTGCTGCTACATTTGTGCGAATTAAAGTGATTATGGCTCATATATAGCTTGTACTCTACGTTATTAAGTCTTGCGCTGCTACAGCAATTCGGTAATTATTGTTTTGTTACATCATCATTGCCACCATTCTTTAACAGGAGGGCGCCATTACCATGCATTCGTTCAGATTTTGCTGGCAAATAGCCGACTTTGGGCCGACAAATGGGCAACTGTTGCCGTGGGAGCAAGGGGGACACAACGTTCGTTCATACACGCCACCAAAAAAATGAAGAACATCCAACCAGACCAACGTCAAACCGGATTACGCCATCCAAATGCATCGTCCGAGGTGCGCTAACTCATTAGGGTAGGTCGAAACAGTATGTAGGAGAGTGTTATTAGTTCGTGCCACAAGGGATAAGACTAACCAAGCGGTCTGTGTTTTCTGTACTTTGATTTGGCACATCATTTATAATTTTGGGTAATTGCAAACGGTTGATCGGAAAACAGGTTGTTTACTGAGGAAAGATGTTTGTCGGGCAAATATATATATCCCTTGCTATAGCAATATAATAGGCCTCTCCTGTATGGTTTCAAAGGTTTTGTTGACAGTCTTTCCGGCGCTGTCGGAGACACTGACTCTTCTTTTGCTGTTGCTCTCGGATGACCCGATACTATTTTTAAAACACTCATTATGGTGGTGTGTATGCTCATTTTTCTTGCTTCACTCAAGGCGCATACACAAACACAAACTCGCGCAACCAATGCGCATTAATCGACCATGTCGCCCGGTCTGCATACCGTCGGTTGTTGTCATTTTTTCGTTGACGCCTTTCTGAACGAACCACGCAGTAGTAATGGACCTCCTTTCCCTCACCCTGTTTCTTGCCAACAAACCTTCATCAAATAACATTCATCATTCCAAATGGCGAATGGCGATTCGTTGCACTTGATAGGATTTAAAGACCTTCCATCGTACGACTCGAAGCGTGACTCATTTTGGTATTTCCGGACTAAGTTTGTTGCCCTTTAGTTGTTTGGCTTCTTTCACAAACTACCAGCTACATGTATGGGAGGGCTGCTAGAGTAAATACATTGTTTTCTGCTGCTGTTGTTATGACGAACATTTGCTCTTTCTCTCTCTGTGTATAGAGGAACCGCTGTTCGCTTATTTCTACAGACCATATTGGCCAAGGAAAAACAATTCTATTTGTACTGCTATTTACTGCGCTGGCTTGTGCTGCTGTAGCTTATTTCAATGGCCTTCGTCTGTCTGACTGCATTTAGCAAATCAGTTTTACAAATCGCAAACGCACTTTCAACATTCTGCCACAATTAACATAATTGTTCGAAAATGGCATAGCCGTTCGCACCTTTTCCCTCTGTTCCACTGAAAATATATGGAAGATTTTGAGCGAATTTCACCCTGCTTCTATAGGCCATCTCCCACATACACACAGTACAATTGACACTGATTCGAAACCAAACAAACAAAAAACGGTAAAGTAGCGCTTCACGCGATTGGAATTCTCTCACGGCGCTTTCGCGTTCGTAAAATCGGTACTGAAGCGGGATTGAGTTTTGACAAAAATTAATATAATTTTCCTTGAACTCTCTCTCTCACTCCCTCAACGCTTGCGAAATCTGTTCCCCGTTAAACTTTCGTATTTGGACTTTTCACGTGATCGTCGTATCTCCGCTCACCTGAAAAGGGAAAGTACGAAAGCAAGGAAAACATCTCCTCGACACGTCTCTACTACTCCTTGAAGGGTTCCTGGTAGTGTGAAAATAAAACAACAAAACAAGACCCTACTCACTAATACAACTAAGCTTTCGTTACTACACACTATGGCTACACAAGTTTGGGGGTGTTGGGTGAAGGGGAAAAAACAAACCCTACGATCAAGAACTGTAAACCGCAATCGTATTAACGAAGCGCATATACCTTCCCTAAAGCACTGCAGCATTAACAAACAAAACAAATAAACGAAAAATTTAAACGTAAAACCAATCTCAGCTTTGATTTCTTTGATTCCGTTTCCAGCATATGCGCGCATCATACGTACAATCAGTCTATGTAGGATGAAAGGGGCGGTTCACCACGAGCTTTGATGGCGGGGCGAACTGCTCCCTTTCTCCCGTGTGTGAGTCTACTAGTCTAGTTCTATTATGTTCCGGTTTGCTTCTCCATGTGTAGCAAAAATTCATTTTGTTTCCCTCTCTTCAACGCCTTTTGTATGCCTTCTTTTCGTTACACCTGTCTGTGCTTCTCCTTTTCCCACCCAAAAAACGCCCTGTTGGCGAGTCCCCAAAATGTGCATAAATACTCGTATTATGTATATATATATATCTGCGCTAACCATACTCTGTAGTTAGTGTAATGTTTCGTCCCTTCTCCTTTTCCAAGTGCTAAAATTCTACGCTTTGTTATCGGCAAAAAAACTTACGTGCTAGCAAAAACCACAGTAATATCATCCCTTCCCTAGACCTTACAGATCCACGAAGAAATCACAAATACAATGCACAATCAATGCAGGGCTGTCGGTGCCCACCGGTTCCACCTGCTCGGCCGTGGCGCCAACCGCCATCACGACAATGGGCGGTTGCTGCTGTTGTTGCTGCTGCTGGTCGATGGAAGCGGCAACCATTGTGCTGCGTGTGGTGTCCACCAGCGAGGCCAGAGCGGTTGAAAGCAATGCCAACGAAGGTGGAGGTAAGGCGTCGTCCTCCTGCAGCAGAAAATTACCACCATCGACGGTTGCGTCTTCCCGCAACACCAGCAGCTGCTTCCCATCGTGGGGCGGCGGCTGAAGCCCCGTGACCGGATCTCAGTTGCCCGCCCCAGTCGGCAGCAGACTAGCGCTGGCCGGGTTGGTCAGCACATACACGACGGCCTCGTAGGTGGCCATCATGATCGCGGTGTTCGGGATCTGTCGTACCAGCTGCGTTCCCAGACCGCTGATAGTTTTAAAAATGGGAAAAACCAATAAAAAACGATCATTAGTTTCGTCAGGATCGATCAGCCTTGCCTCATGCCACGCGCTGCGCGATTTCACTTACCGGTAGAGGCCGGCTTTGCCTTCCTCCTTCCAGACGGTCAGCAGCGTCTGCCAGAAGTTGCGGTACTTGTTCCCCTCCTCCCGGAGCCGGGTGCGGGCGACCTCGTGCGGGTACGCCACTACCGATGCGATCGTCTTGGACGTAGCACCGGCCGCCATGAACTCCAGGAAGTCGCGCGACGTTTTTCCACCCTCGCCAGCAGCGGCGTCACCAGATGCAAGGGCCTTCGCTGCCGGGGATGACTGGCGTAGCTCAAGCTAGATTCAGGGAAGCGAAACAAGGGAGGTGGAAAAGTCGGGCGGTTAGTTCGGTTTGATGTTCCGTGGTCGCGCAACCAACTCTCTTCTGCGGCAACGCTCAAACGTTGCCGTGTAGCTTCCAGGGACGTATTGCGCCGCTCTTCGAAACTCTTGCAACCACTTTAAAAGAGTAGAACAACGTGTCCCATACAAGGATGGGGTTCTCTCATTCTGTGAAAGATGTGTTTCGTGTCGGTGGATGCATGTAAAGTGTATTTGGTCGTGTTGTGGACAACAGTTTCGAAGAGAGCTGGCTCCCCACGTCCCAGCTCAGAACAGATGGTAACGTTAGGCGGGTGTGTGGTGAGCAAAGGGGGCATATGTGTGTTTACAGGCATATGATATTAGTAAAGTAAATGTTAAATAAGTAACTTGTTTTCGCGTCTGAGTTTGCGCCTCGAACACGCAAACGCACGCAGTGGGGAAGGATTATAACATTCAGACTGACACACGGGCGCTATCGAGTGTGATGATGAGAGGCGGTTCTGAAATGGTACGAAACGATTACGTGCGCCCTTATATGTGGCAAAAGACGGTGGATGATGATATTTGTTTTTGGAATTTAATGTTGCTGTTTTGGGGTGTAGACAGCCGCCAGCCACCGGCACGGGGGACACCGTCAGAGCGTGGAAGGAAATGTATGTATCGTTAGTATCGTGCTTTGTGAATTATTCCAAACAGTTCCGCCAATTGCTTCGTAAAGTAATTTTCTATTAAAATGTTTTGTTGTTTTAAATTTTCTCTAACGGAATTTCCCTCCAACGATCTCAACAGTATCCTGCCGCCCCTGGACAACTGGGCGCTACCACCCATAAAGACAACGATACCTTGGCCCAGTGCGGTTGGGACACAAGTCGGGAGAGGAAGCCAGAGCACGCGCAGGAGGCGATGTTCTTCGTTGCTTTTCCTCGCATTTTCCTCTATCAATCAGTTTTTCCTTCCCATCTTTTTCTCCCTCTCACCCCCTCTCTTTCTCTCCCTCCCTCCTCTGTCTGTCTGATCGGATCGGGGAGGGGGTGGGTCACCGCAGCTTCACGTACGAACGGAAAGCCCTCTCGACCTACAAAACCATGACGGAGTGTGTGTATAGGAGGAAATTTAAATGCGCTGAAACAATTTACCGGAGATCTCTTACGCTTGGGTTTTTCTTTTTCTTTTTGCACACCAGACTCTATATGCGCGTACGGAATCCGTCGCCAACTCATACTTCTTCACCATCTCTCGCTCTCTGTGAGGATCTCTGGTACGGAGTTTCGGTCACATCCGTTTTCTATCTTACACATCGCTCTCGCGCATCTTAGCATGCACACATCACCATCATCATGAAAACCACGCAAACAATGACATGAACAACACACACACACAACACGACACGACACGATGATGGACGACGAGGACGACGCCACTGGATGAGCGCGAGCGGACAATGCGAACGGACTGAAGTGGAAAGAGAAGTGGCATTTTTTTGATGCGAGATTTAAGGGGAGCCGGCGGCTCGATACGTACCAGTTTCTTCTTCAGAGCCTCGTAGATGACGAAGTGGATCACCGTCTCGGAGATGCCGACGTAGCTGGCCGTGATGCCCTTGTAGAAGCCGCGGACGCCCTGCGACTCGTAGATGCGCCGGACGCATTCGCCCACCGTCATGCGGGCATTGCTGTCCAGCTGCATGCGCGTCTTGATGAACCATATCGGGTTGGTGGCGGTGGACGAGACGAACCCGGCGCAGGATGCGCTCAGTATGTGCACCAGCGGCGAGTTGGCCGGAATGATACTGCGCGTAAGGGAAGCAAGGAACAACGGAGAGGAAGGTATTAAATGACATGGATTTAAATGACTGTCCCCCTTCTTCCCACAACAACACAACCTACCCGACTGTGTTCAGCGAGTTCTTTGTCTTAGAGTAGGCGCAGAAGTAGATCGCCCGCGATGGCGCCACACCGACGATGTTCGGCCCGAGACCCTTGAACAATGCGCGCGACCCTTCGGTTTGGACGATGTGCTTCAGGCATTGCCAGATACTGATCGATTGTACCGAGGTCGACAGGCCACATTGCGGAATGGCCAGGATCTGAAAAGGGAACGTTGGGGAAAAAGAAGAGTCTTTGTTATATTTAGATGCTCGGGAAGATAAACATACGAACAAATAAGTAAAAAAAAACACATTATAAACCAACACTTCTCTTCTAGTCCAAATATTTGCTCTCCCCAATGCTGTGGAGATAAAACATCCGCATGTCATAAACACAATGTCGCACACACCGTGTCACAGACACAACAATGTTATGCAGAGCCAAGTATTCGCTCGCATTCCTCCGCCAAGGACTATTTTTGGAATCATTGATTGGTAATTTTCCACTGCCCCAGGAATTATCTAGAACTGGACAGCCACACCAAGTGCTCTAACGCAATCTTCCTAGCGCTTCGTCGCAGCACAAAGAGTACACGAAGCGAAACAGATTGGTGGCAAAAAAAACCGCCGATAAGAACGAAAAAGGGCTCCGTCCATCCATCGTTGGCCTGACCCGTGCGAGAGGCCTAACGGTGGCATGGCCTCCCTTTTTTCACTTCCAACTAGAACGATCGCTGTCCAGTTCGAACCGGACCGATCCAGAGTGTCGGCCTGAGCCACACACATCACACCATTCTGTGATAACCGGTCGGACAGGGGATCGGATCGGGGTTGCGCTCCTCATCCGGTGTGTTTATGGTGAAAAGGTTACGTACTGGCCGGCCGCACCACTATCATCAATTGTTGTACACACGCGTTCTGAGCCGATCGTGGCTCATAAAAACCAGACTAGTAAACAAGTTGACTCTGGTTTGGATTGCCCTCTGCGGCTCCCCGGCTCCCCGGAGGGAGTGCATTACAACAATCATGCCTGCCTGCCCGCCTGCCTGCCTGTCAATCCGTAATCCAGCAGAGATTATGCAACTCGAGTGTGTAACCGCAACGTGCACTATTAGATTCCGCTTCCAAAGTACAATCGGAAACTGGATTGGTGTGCAATCCACGGGTACACACGCGCGCAGCCTTTAGCCGGTACAACCCGGTTAGCCGAGTTCGACCATGGACCTTCTCTCTAACCGTGTCGCTTCGTTTCGGTGTCACGGCATGATCGTCGTACCAGGCAAGATCGAACCAGTTCATCTCTAATCTTCCTCACTCAAAAAACCTACCGAAGGACGACGCCGGGTCAGGATCGTGCTAGCGCATACTCGTGACTGCTGATGGCGGGCGGCACTGTGGTGCCGATCGGCTGCGGACGATGCGCTGTTGACAGTGGCGGACACGTGGCGTACGTGATGATGGTCGGTCAGTTTCCCGCCATCGGCAGCGAGCGCAGCTTGTCTAGTGGACGCGGCCGCATGGATGAACGACGAGGACGAGCTTTGCAGGCGCGTTTTTACCACCTCCAACGGACATGTCACTACGGCGCCAGCAGTACCAGCGATACTGGAAAAGGAAAGGAGCGAAAAAAAAAATAAAACATTAGAAATGTTAGTTTAATAAAGAGCGAGAGCGCATCTTTCGACAGTCTTAAAAGGGAAGGTTGTTTTTTTGCTTTTAGTTTTCTTATCATTTGTAAAATAGTTTGCTTGCAAGGTTCAATTCCGGACGTAACTGGATTCCGTTTTTCCAAGTTATTTGTTTGCATCATGCCTTAATTACGGCTCCCGTTGATGACACGCTACAAAACACACACACGAGAGTTCAACTTCAACCGAAATGCGTCACATCAGACACTCCCGTCACAGAAAAAATAGAAAGAAAATCTAATCAGCCCTTAGCACCCCGCCAGTGGCGGCGAAACTGTACTGGGGGATTGTGCGAAAGCCACACAAAAAAAAACGGCGCAGTCCTCTAATTCTTTTACGTCCCACGGCAAAACTGACAGCCGGTCATCACTATCAGCATTCCTTCTGGGTGAGAGCGCAGTGTGTGAGTGTAGATTTGCCTTTTCCGTTGTGTGCGCAATCGTCGTCACTGTCTAGGCGAAAACACCGATCAATCAATCATATGGCGGGCTTGTTCAACAAGAGGCAGAAGCAATTGAAGCAACTTCACTCTCTATTCCGCTCGAAAGCGAACAAAAACGACGACGGAGAAGCCTGGGTCACACCACCCCTATTCTCTGTTTTTAGGCCGTGTAGTAACCCAAAGATCGTCATCATAAATAGACTCATCCCACCACCATGCCGTGCCATGCCGCCGAGTTCGATCGATTGATTGATACGCCTCTGCGCCAGATGATCCTCGATGCGCATCAACAACAACATCAACCGCATGCGCCACACAGCCCTTCTCCGCATGACTCGCGCTCAAACCAGTTCGGGCGCAGTTTGCGTACCGGTTTAAGCTGCCCTTTTTTGCAACCCACACACACACATGATCGAGTTGCCTGATCGGGCATGATCAATGACAGAATCGACCAGAACCATGATGATCGACACCGAAAGCCCGCAAAGCACACAGAGACACGGTACGCGATTCTAATTCCGGACCGCGTTTCGCGAACCGATCAGGCCGCGCTAAAAATAACGTGCAAAAGCTTCAGGCACAGGCGCATGATTATCGCCGACCAAATGCCCATTTAAAAGATGACATTTTTGCTCTTTCGACGTTTGCTGCTCTCCTGATTTTTACATAAGCGAGCGCGCGCCCGGGCGAGACAGCAGAGAGAGAGTAGTTGTTCTGTGCCGCTTATCTGTGTGTCGTTTGCCCGTACACACACACACAGACCCGTACTTTCCAACGGGTAGAATTGCGAGATGAAGTCCTTTCTTTCTTTCGTAACACTCACACGCTGCCCCTGCTGCGCTTCTTTAATCTCTACTTCCTACGCGACCGACGCAGGTGGCTTACGTGACACCAAGCCGAGTTCCAAAAGCCCCCTCCCCCCGGCTTCCTCATATCACACCACTTTTGCCCCTCCGTGCTAAATGTGCAGTATGTCATTGCAGCAAAAAAAGGTCATTACACACCCGCTCCTACCTTCCCCCATCCACTTCCGCTTCCCCTACTTTACCACTTACCTGGCGGCAGAGGGGAGAGATTTTCAAATACAAATAACAACGGCCTCTCGAGCACAGCAACGATAAGGGTGGGACGACCTCGCAAATTATCATGACAACTGCCCCCCCACACGACTGAAGCCCGAGAGATTGGAGATGCGTTTTTATGTGCCCTCTTCTTCTTCTTCTATCACCCCCCGTTGAACCATCATTCATCAAATTTTGTGGCAAGTAATGGTTTGTTTTTGTTTTCTTCGTTTTGCTGCAGGTTTTGGCTCGTTTTTTCAGGTGCTAGTAGGCGATGCTGGTGGTGGTGGGTGTGGTTGCATTTCGCTACGAGCGTTTGCAATTTACAAACCCTGCGGCCAAATGGCAATCAAAGCAGTCGAGGTAGCAGCGTTGGCGTACACAACAATAATAAAAAATCACGATGTTGTTTGCGCGTCTACCATGAGAATATCACAACAGGAAGCAGTACGGGCGCCGCCATTACTATAGAGCTCAACTCGGCCTCAGAGGGTTGTGGGAAGGACGACGGAGGCCTACTACACACTACTACAACAACCGAAACAAAACAAACATTGCACCATTCCACCACCGGGGGGGGTAGGATGCTCAAACCCGCTAAAAGGAATAAGAAGAACGAATTCCCCTGTGCGAGATTACTTAAAGAAACATAAATCTACACAATTCGCGCCTCTCGAAATAACCCAATTAATGGGGGGTATGTGATAAAAACCCGACATGCAACATGTGAGCGAAGCGTGATCGACACACACGAATGGACACGAAGAAGCACGTTCTTCTATGAGAGCAGTGGGATGCGAGGGGTGTCCCCACAAAGTGTCTGCCACCTATTGCACACCGGCTGTAGCGGATTTGTTTAGCATTTTTAGCATGTCTTCTCTCTGTACGGTGATGTGTCAAATCCAACACTCGCTATATATAACGACTTTTTTTTTATAAATATATTTTTACTTCTCTTGCTCATCCAATCTCACACCCCCCAAGAAGATCGGTGTGCAAGCTCGGCAAAGGGAGGTGCATGTGTCTGTGAGACTATGTGCATCCGGCGAAACCGTGTCCACTCTGTACAGCGCAGCAAAATAAGTGCCAAACGAGTAAGAGCAAACGATCAAAAGTGACAGTGATCTGCCCTTTTCCTCTCTCATCCAATCCAAACGTTCCGATTCAAACAAGCTGATCGGTTGGTTTGTTGCGTCCGTCGTCCTTGTGCGTGTTTCTTATTTTAGTTTTCTCTTTTAGTTGCAGAACACAGAACAGAAGGCGCGACACGGACGGACACACGTCGGCGGCAGTTTTGCCATCGACCTTTGAACAGAGCGCGAGAAAGTGTTGTGTCTTGAGATGGTGAAAGAAAGGAATTCACAACACAGCCATTGCTCCTTCCCGGCTTATCTTCCTTCCTCTTTATTACTCACTGTCTGGTGCAGTGAGCTTGATTTTATGTGAATCATCTCCGTACTGATATAAAAAAACCCTTTTTTTTTCCTCTTATATCCATGTCTATGCTCCAAGAGATCCCTATCCCTTTATCATCGAGCCTCTATCATCTCGTCTCATGCGTAGTTGCGTTAGTGAGCACAAAGGTTATACAAACGGTAACACATATACGAAGCCATTTCGATCCCACAAGCGCGTACGAATTGTTCCACGGCAGCAGCACAAAAAAAAAGTAATAACTACCCTTAATCAGAGCCAACACTTTGTCTTATCACAAAATGGGAAAATAAGAGCAGCGAGGAAAGATATCACACACACCCTGGCTAAAGCCCTGGGGCTGACTGGACAGGTCACACAGGCGCTCCAATTGCAATATCTTATCTTATCGTGGCAATAAAATGTTAAATAAATGAAAGATGTTAAGCAATGGAACAGAGTAAAACCAGTGTACCTATCACACAGTACCACACGATGAGGCTGATAACAGCACATCAAATGTACACCACAGGCACACACTCACAGGCAGGGAAGTGCGCACAAGAAAATTGTAGAAAATCGTCTGTTTTTCTTGCGTCAAGAAACTATTAAAAATAGTTCTTTCTCTAGTCATATCAAGGACGGGGATAGAGAGATAGGGCAAAAGACATATCAAAACATATAAAGCAGTACCGGTAGGAGAGGAAAAAACACAAACTATCGATCAAATATAAGAGCAACGTCAACTACTAGTTGGAAAGTTCGTGAAGGTTCTCGCCAAGGTCGTGAGGGTCTGCTGCTGCTACGGTTTAGAATTATTCATGAGCATCAGCAACAAATTGGACACTGTCACGGAATGTGAACAATGATTTAAATCGTTCCTAAAGAAAGACTTTTACATGAGACATGTTTGATCAATAGATGGACATTTGCAGATAGCGGGAGGATTCACTTTCATCAGCTCACCTTTCATGGCCTTTGGACCCTCTCCCTCTCACTCTCTCTCGGTCCTGGTCCCCCACCTTATCTCCCCTCAAGATTGTCTACTTTTGGGAATAGGACACGACACATGCCATGTCCATAACACACTTTATTTATTCATTGATTAGCGTTCAATGTGTCGTACTGTTATTTCCATCCCAAAATTGATGCCCAAAACCAGGTGCCTATCAATCTACAACCAGTGAGTCTTCCAATGTGCTAATGATATTAACCAGTTTCGTGAGGCTCAAATTCCAGATTGAACTATTGTTCGTTCCGCGATTTTACGCGCCCGCCAATGAGCAATGCAAACAGAAATACATTCTAAGTCGTAACAAAAGGTTTCAAAGTATTACTTTTCCCTATCGCATTGTGTGGTTGGTGCTGGAGATGTTACATTGACACGTACCTCAGCTCCTCCGCACACGTAATGTTGTACTAATAAAGCTCAAAGATAATTGTCGTTGACCTGCCACACTCTACACTGCAAACATGATGCACACACCAGGCGCGAATGGCGCAGTAGTTGCGAGGCTTCCCTCTTTCTCTCTCTCTCTCGTCTTTCCCTGGAGGAGGCTGATTTTTTCCCCGACTTCCGGCAAGAGAGGCTGGCGCCCTCGTGCTGTGCACACACACGCGTTCCGTCTGTACAGTCTGTCAATTTGCATACGATCGATTATGAGCTTAATCAATATCAGGCGCGTCAGACATCTTTTTTTTTCTTCGTCTTCTGCTGCTAGCAAGTGGCAGGATGTCGCGTGGAAATGTTTCTACAGCTCTACATCCCGAGTAGCAAGGCACAGCAAGGCCGCTCTTTTGTTAGCACGTGCTAATTGTAACGTATCGTACAGCCTACTGCGACCGCTTCACCCTTAGAAGGGTGCGATCTACAAATAGAAGAAATCCACCACCTCGCAGTAGGCAGCAAGAGGGTATTGCCTCATCCATCCCCAGTGGCTTTGCGCTAAGTAACTGGAGGGCTTAACGGTGGCGCGTACAAGTAAAAAGTGACACTTCACTTCACCACTGCTATCTATTGAAAATACCCCCCTATATAGATCGTGCATGCACGCGGAGTTCCGGTTAATACTGGAAATTTCTCTGCCCTCGGTGTGATTGGAAGAAAACATTGGAAGAAGCAGAACGATTTCCGTTCCTTTCAGTTCTTATCAATCCCGTCGAGGGGTCACGACTGACCCCTGTGTGTGTACTGGTTCGAATCGGGCTGGTGGCGGCAGTAAGATTCCTCCTTCCATTCCACCGTGCTTTCGTCAAAAGGAGGCTGGAACTTGTGGCCCTGTGGCGGCGCGCTGGGCTCGGCCTCCACAGTGCTGCCCAAATTTCGACGAATCAGAATGAGGTTTGGCCTTTTTTGCCGGCGTAGCGATTCCAACCAATCGTGGAAGAAGCTGTAATCTGCATCTTCCGACAGACAGAGCGCCCAGGGGAAAGGCAACTTTTGTGGTAAACAATTATTTTCCAACCTTAATCTCCGGACACACACGCGTTCCATAATGTACGCGGCATGTATATTCCGTGGAGTGTGTATTTTTGGAACACACATCGATTTCACCGGAACGGACGTCATTCGGACGGCAGCAGCAGCAGCACCACCGATCAGACCATGGGCCGCGGAAAGGTCGGGACCTATTTGCTATTTATTACTTCTGAAGAGTCATTTACTTTGTTTGTCCAGTCCACTGCCTGTATAGCGCCCTGTGTGCTGTGTCTGTGCGTTTGTGTTCGCTTTATCAAGTTCTGTTCTATCGCAGGCCCATCCTCTGGTCGGCAAAGACAACGCAATTATCAGTATTTTGGACATAAAAATAAAACCTATGTACCAAACAGCCGACCAGAGACGGTGATGGTGGTGGTGCCTTTTCCCCCCTCTGGCTCTTTTTTGCTCTGCTTTCTGGGGTTTCTGGCCACCAGAAAGCAGCAAACGGGAAAACGTGATTTGTTGAACCGGTTTGCAGTGGTTCGGGAGATTGTGGTCGCCGCCGCCGGTTTCGACATTTGAGCGATTTGATGCGATGTGTCGGCAAGCAACCACACACTAGACACACACCTTACCTTCAGGACCGCCTTTGTGACTGCATTTCGAGGCACATCACACCACCAACCAAGTGCCGTCCATTTCCGTATGCAACGCTCTGCCGTGTGCTTTGTGCAAGGTGATCAAGCGAGAAGAGAGATGGAGATATTGCGACAACGAAAACACACACACTTGATCCAATTAAAAGCAATGAAAACGGATCAAAACAACAACCGCCGAATTCCTCTCTCGAGGTGCGTGTTCGTTTGTTTTTCACAAAAGAAGCAGAAAACATGGCAGAAAAAAGAAGATCGAATGAACTTTGCTCGCCCAGGGCCCCCGTGGAGGCCCTTCACGTTTGTGGTGGGGAGGAGGAGGAGGCAGTTCTATTTTTAGCTCCCCGTTCGCATATCCAATCGTGGTGCTGGTAGTAGTAGTAGTGGTAGCAATACGCGAGAGGGTGCGTTCACGCATACCGCCCTGCCCTACGCGGACACGATCGCCGTTGATCGTGAGGGGTTGTACAAAAACATGGCGCCGTGGCCGTTGCAACCACGTTCTCGTCTCCCGTGTCACACACACACACACTCGCAAGTACGCTATCTCACTCATTCGTGAGGTAATTTCATAATTCTGAATCTGCTGCTGTGTGCGGTTGGTTTCGCAAACCGAGCGCGTAAGAATACTAATCAACGTGTCACGAGAGCACACGGTGGCGGTGGCGTTGGCACGAGACCGCTGCCTTCGCACGCCGAGGACAACGTAATGGCGAGGGCGGCGCAGCCGTCTTTCCTTCCTGAGCAATAAAATATAAGCAGTCAACCCCCATAGACTGGAGGATGTGTTCATTGAAGCGAGCTTGAAGTCGAATAGAAATAGCAGTGCGTGGCCGCTGTGGGGTAAACAACTCGCAATGAACAGTTAATTAAGAGACCCCCCCCCTCCTCAATGTGATAAGATATCGCATACAATGAGCTCTGCGATATTCATGGGGACATTTCGATTGGAATCAGTAAAATGGTACAGTTTCTGCGATGATTTTGCACAAAAGAGTGCGCTTCAACAACTCCCCTATTTAGTCACATCTTCAAAAAAGCCGTTGTTGCATTTCAAATCCTTCCAAATGCTATTTAAAGCTGCTCGCGCGTTTTGAGAGGCTGACATAATTGCAGCACACCCGGCCACCAAATAACTCGTGACCTAATGACCAGGATTTCCAAAAACGGCCGATACCGGCGGTAAACAACCTTCCATTACATCACCAACAACATGTATCTAATAACCTTCGGCGTATCAAATAGCGCATTTAGCTTCTACCGTACTCCTCCCCGCTTGCCTCCTCGCCCCTTCTTGCGGATTTTGGATTGCATATACCGAGTACCGTGTTTTGGCCGCGTCGTAGTAGTGTAAGTGTTAGGTCGATATGTTTGGCAGAAGCGGGACATTTAGAAGCGATTGCCGAATGCATGCTGCTCGCAGCCAGTTCGATGCAGTTTTCTGGAGGTATACAACAATAGCCACCAAACTCCGGCCGGTGTATCAAGTTCAAGGTCAATGGATAAAATTGCGTCTCAAATAATCGCAATTGCTCTGTTGTGATCTTTCCTTCTCGCTCTCTCTCTCCGCAAGGGTAGCATGCATCCCTCTCGCTCCTGTGTTCCATGATACACGCCGCAACGGAGATGGCGTATTAGAAGCAGCAGCGTCGTCACTCCGAATGTGCTGCAGCAGCAGCGCCACGACGCTTGCCGGTGTGCGGTTAAATCAAGATACACACGACACACCACTCATTCCAGCCAACGGAGCAGCCATCATTAAAAAATGCATCAGCTCTACCGGTTTGTTTTATTGGAAGCTAAAAATAACCACAATGTGAAACAATATGCATGAGTGGTAAATGGCGCTTGTAAAGGGCCGAGTGGGGTAAACAAGATACGGTGCAAAAAATAGACCTTCTTCCCCCCTGGAACTCCCGGCTCAAGCCCTTCTGCCCGACGATGGTTGCGCATTATTGCGTCGCAATTTATATCCGAAACCGGGCGCTTCTCCCACCACCCGTTTTTTTTCTGGAGCCCAAAATCAAACCCGTTCCGAAAGGGCCGTTCGGGCTGCCGAACCAGTGGACTGACTGTGTGTCGGTGCGTACGTGTCGTTTGTATCGTACGCACCACCAACCCGTATATACACGCTTCCAAAACAAAGTAGGCGAAGAGACCAGCACCGCGCCCCTCCATTTACTACACCAACCCAAAAGAGGCAAGGATGGGGAGGATGCGGGGTTTGGGGGCAAAGTAGTCCTCACGCATACCAGTGTAACCAAAGCAAGCATTGGTGTGTTGTCCGTAGGCACACGCAGCAGGGGGAATGCACTTTCCCCATTTGCATAGTTGCACAGCTAATTGCATCTTGGCACTATTGCGGGATAGATGGATACACTTTTCGCGTGTGTATGTGTGCATGTAGGGGATTTTTTTTTGTTTCTTTCTAATCTGTAATGCAAATCAAACCCGTTTGAAAACGCAAGCAAAAGCCCATCGAGTGGTGTACTTACCCTCCGGCGAATAAGTGAATGAAGGATTCCCGGTCACGCTGTGACATAATTTATCGGCAATGACGGCTGTAGCGAAGATTGGTGTGCCTTCCTGGGGGGCTGCCTCTTATCGTTTTCGTGCAAACAGGGGGAAAAAGTGCTACAATGCTATGTGCACACACAAAGTATCTGGCCCTTTTTTGTAATGTTTTTTTTTTTCGTTTCTCTTACCCACACACACACACACAAACACCGTGTCACACACCGTTTCTATGGAGTTCGCACACGCACACGAGCGTACCACTTCTCTCCTGCTCTCCGTGCTCTCTCCCTGAGCAAAATGGAAAGAAAAAAAAACGATTCGCTCTTCTTCTCTGCCGACCTTCTTACTCTCGTGACGAAACGATTCCGATCATTTGTGTTTGCGCTTTCACTAGCCGATTACACGCCTGATAAGGATGATCCCAATTGCAAAGGCCTCACACGCCGTTCTTTCTACGTTGCCACGGCCTGTCCGCAGCAGGCGAAAAACGCACGCCGCGCGCGATATACGCGAAGTGATGTAACGTGCGCCTTGTGCTCAGAGAACGCGTGCTTTTCGTGGGGAGGGAGGAAGGAAAGGTTGCCCTACCGGGTGTACGGGTTAGAACCGAACGAGTATTATTAATTTGTCCCGCGGTCGATGCCGGTCGGTCAATTTCGGGGAAATAATTGGCGACAACAATAATACAATCCCCTCCCTTCTGTTTCACTCCTTTTCCTTTACACGATATACGAACACACACACTAACGAATCGCAATCTACACCATACGCACGTACGCACACTCACACACAGAGCGAAGGAAAGATAAAACTATTGTGTGTCACTGCTTGAACAGAGTTAATGGTACGATAATCACTTCACCGGGGAATGGTTTCACAACAAAGAACAATTTTGAAAATCGCTTTTCACGCTTTTATATAAGTTCCAATTGTTTGAGTTTATTTTTGCTTCAATTCTTGATCGATTGCACCAATGGTAGTAACTTGCTTTGCACATCCGCACTCATTGACGTTTGGAGAGAGAATGCCTTCGCTGTCAGTTTCAACTCGGCGATTTAACCGCAGTCGCAGTCGCCGATTGTGTAGCGACAAACGGGGCCGAATGGTCCGCTTTGCTTGCAGCAGATTGAACCAGCGCTATGTGACAGCTGAGACATGCTGAGGCTGTGGTGTGCGAATTGGTACAATGTTTATGTATTTTTTAGGAAGAAAAATGCAGCCTAGCAAATTTAATTTTGTTCAAATTCACAATAAAATAAAATTTCTTTCGATCAAATATCAGTTCATTCCTTGTGGTTGTTGTTGGTGGTGGAATAATTTATAAAGGCTTTAGCTCCAACGGAGTTCTTTCGCCTCTTGAAAGTTCATTCCTTGTCTTCTTCTAATGATAAAAATGACTAATGACAGTTTTCTCTTCGAGGCCAATTAAAATGCAAAAACTTGAAGAGATGTTCCGATTAATCGAGCGATATCACATGGTTGGTTCAGATAAGATTCGAACTCTCTCATGTGTTTTGTTTCGTCAAGCTCAAATGTACGATAACGTCGTTTGGTTTGGGAGAGAACTTTATTCTGATACTCATTGCGTTCGATACATCGCATAATTCTTTGATCGATTCTCACAATTAAGCTACTTTATTAAGTTGGGGGAGAACGTTTGGGGTGGAATAATGTTTACATACATCAAGTACTTTTTCTTTGCTTTTTTGTTTATACACACTGATAATCCTTGCCCGGCAGCGCAGGAACAAGGGAGTAAAAGAGTAAGCATTGCAGGGTAACGAAACGAAACTAAAGTTTGCCATCATCGCGGACGGGCATTTACAACAATGTACAGAAGGGAAAGAAAAATACAACAACTGTTGGCGCGGTAGGAGGGGGAAGGTGGTGATGATCGGTTTCTATTCCTCCCATTTCCGGTTGTTCTCGTCCTTCTCCTCTTCTTATCAGGCAGAGCAGAGCAGCACGGCGACAGGTGGTGACGGAAATTGGTGGAGAAATTGTTGTCGCCGCCGTCTGTGGAACCCGTCGGCCGCCACATCATTCGGCTTTGGGGAAGCTCTGGTGACACTAGCCACGGTGCATCATACTTTATATACTTGGAATGGCCAAACAGACAGTTCTGTCCTCGTGACGGTAATGGGGAGCCCCCGTCGAGGATTGGATCTAGCAAATTAAATAACAATAATCTTATAAACACATAATCATCCATGAGGGGTCCTCGCTTTTGTTTTGCTTCTTGGCCGATAGTAGGTGGCTGAATTGGTTGTAGAATACTTTTGGAATTCTGAAATAGAAAAGAGATGATTTTCTTTAATGATGCTGTACGTTGAAGATGTTCGCAATTTCTATTTCAACGTACCATTTCTCTAGGACTTCATTGATAATCTTTCGCTTTCTGGGGAGCGGGGAGCGAGACAGGTGGCAATTGTGCTTTGTGTTTGAACATACGGGTGTGTCGGGTGGTTTGCCTTCCCATTTTCTCTCTATCTCCCCCTCCACATATACACTGCTTACTCCTTGTCACCCATCTTCACCTTGGAGGTCATGTAAATACCGACGATCAAGCCAAACAGACCGATGGCGGAACCAAAGATCTCCACGATCAGAATCTTCACGAACAGGGCCGAGTTGGCGGCATCGGCCAGGGCCGCACCGGATCCAACAATACCGACTGCGATACCGCAGAACAGGTTGACCAGTCCGACGGCCAGTCCAGCGCCGAACATTACATAACCGGACATCCAGTTGTTGTTGCGGATGTTCTCGTTGGCCGCTATCGTCGACCACTTGAAGCTGTCCAGCATGCCGGACAGCACGATGGCCGTGATCAGCCCGTAGATGGCGACCGCCTCGCAGAAGATAACCGAGATCAGATTCTTCGTCTTGATGCGCGGGGCCTTTACACCGCCGCCCACGATGCTCACGCCGGTCGTGTGGATGCCCATGGCGGCACCGACGACGGACAGGGCGACCGCGAACCCGATGCCGAGGGTGGCCCACATGTACGGGGAGGTTTCCTCCAGGAACCAGCCGACGCTGACGCGCTCGCCTTTGCCCGTGAGGACATGGTACAGTATCAGTACGGTCGCGACCGATACGAACGACGTCGAGAAGATGTAACCGAGTGTGTAGCGCATGTTGGGGCCTTCCTGCGGGATACGGTAAATGGCGTTACAGATGGGGACGGACACGGCGCACCACTGCACTGGAAAATCGATCCGTTTCAACTCACTTTTGCGCGATACGGGGCACCACCAGAGTTTTGCAGCAGCAACAAATACACAAAATTTCAGTCACAAGATCAAGACGTCATATGACCGAGCAAAGAAGAAAACGACAACGAGAAAAAAAAACCACAATCCCACTGACAGTTGTCAGGTGACAGATCCCGTAAACGCTGCCATCGGCTTATCCGGGGAAAGAAATTGCGCACCATTGTAAAGTTTTGAAAATGCTCGTTTTTGCATTTTTTATGATTTCTTCCTATTCTGTATTTTACTAGAAACATTTGAGTAACATTTTCATCCAATTCTTAACTTCCTAGCAACCACAATTAACGAAATTACCTCCCGACCAAGGTTACTATATGGTTTTGCGTTTTTTTTTCTTCCCCTCCAGAACGTCAAAACGCTCTGTTGTTTTATATGGCTGCAAAACAATATCAAAACATTACGTGCCCAAAATCACACACCAATAAAAAATATCCAACAAATCCATCGTGCAGTGAACGCCGTGTGAAACGCATATTGCAAATGCTGCCCCAGGCGGAAGTGGAAATACGCCCCGAAAGCAGCAACCATCCACCAATTTCCGTCTAGAGAGAGAGAGAGCGAGGGGCCCGTGTAAGATCCAGTCCGTCGCGACGACGGATGTGCACCAATGGCGGACAGTGACAACAGCGATAACGATGGGCTGAGCCTGTTCGATATCGTCTGGGAGGACGTGCTGTACGTGAAGCTGTTCCCGCTGCTCTCGCTGAAGGACCTGTTTAACCTGCGGTGCTGCTCGCACCTGGCCAAAACCTTCGTCGACAATGGGCTGCGTCGGCTGCAGGAGATCAACCTGTCCGGGAACAACTCGCCCCACCTCGACCTGGCCCTCACCGTGCTGGCGGACAACTGCCGGAACGTGCGGGTCGTTAATCTGGCCCGCTGCAACTGGCTGCAGGACAGCGTGCTCTGCCCGCTGCTCAAGCACAACCGCCGGCTGACGAAGATCAATCTGAGCGAGTGTCTCAACATCACGCCCCGCTCGATGCAGCCGATCATCATCGGGTGCAAGCAGCTGACCACGCTCAAGCTGTCCCACTGCCACTGGCTCACGATCGGGGCGATGGAGGCGCTGACGCTGCACCACACCAAACTGCAGGAGCTGGACGTGTCACACTGTGCCGCGCTGAACGAGCGCTGCATCTCGGTGTTTCTGCTCAGCTGCCGCATGCTGAAGACGCTCTCCCTGTCCAACGTGCCCGCGGTCACGGACAATTTGCTGTTTGCGATAGCGAAGCATTCAAAATTCATCAAAAACCTTAACCTAGTCGGTTGTTACCTTATTACGGATCGGGGTGTTTTGTAAGTTGGCAGGCAGCCAGCCATTGAAACCCACCGGCCGTGCGTGACCCTCGCTCTAACGTTCACCCTCTTTTGCCTTCATTTGCAGAGCGCTTGCCTTTTGCTGTAAGGAGCTGGAATCGCTTATGGTGCGCGAGTGTCCCCATGTGACGGAGCGAAGCCTGGCGGTGCTGCGCGGGCGTGTATTCATCGACCGACCGCGCGTCTACCAGCAGGACATGAACATGGTGCCGAACATGGGCTTCCCTCGGATGTTTCTGCAGGTCTGATTTGGTGGCCCAGCCACCGTTTCCCCCCGCTTCCCGCGCTTCTCCCCACTTAGGTCACCCGCCCTCCCCGCGGGATTCGTTACGCAAGCCATAACTGGGATAATATTTTACGGATAATACATGGAAAAAGGGTGTGATAGTTATCGTAATAGTTAACAAACGTGACATACAATGGAGCACGGAGCGCTGTAAATAATAGTGCGTAGCGCGCGCACACCAACACACACAGACACATATATATACAGGAGACATACCTATAGGCTATACTTACCATGCTATATATGTACCATTTATCTTGTTGTATACATACAGGGTCGTAAATTTAAATTAAAAGAAAAACTAAATACACGTAATTTATTTGATTTCGTCTTATCGGCAAAATCGACGACTTAAACAAGCTTTATTTCTTCTCCTTTTTGCCTTTCGGCGCCTGTTGCTTGTTGGCATTCGGTTTCGCCCCGCCCGCTTTTCCCTTCTGCTGCCGCTGCTTCTGATTCTTGGCGGGGGATTTCTTCACTGACGATGCGGCGGGGGATTTCTTCACTGGCGATGCGGCGGTGGCTGCTGCTGGTTTACTCTGCTGCTGCTTCTTCTTCTGCTGTCCTGCGCCGTCCTTTACGCCTGCCGGTTGCTGTTTCGCCTTCAGACGTCGCGCTTCCCGCCTTTCCTTCGTGCGAAGCTTTTTCTTCGCCTTATACGCTTCCAGGCTCGCTGAACCAAACTTGGATCGTTCCACCACCACCGGATGCCCGTTCAACGCTTCGCCGCTTTTACGGAGCGCCTTCTCCACCTGACCCGCATTGTCGAACATCACGATCGCCAGGCCCTTGCTGCGCACACGCCTCACCAACTTGCATTTGCCCACGCCGGCGAAGAACTCCACCACATGCTCATCGGTGCTGGTGGGCTTCAGGTGCTTGACGCAAACAGTTCGCGCCTGCCGATCCGAAATGGATTGCTTCGACTGTGTGTCATTGGGTGAGCCGCCGACCTTCGGAGACGCCTTCGCCGGGGCAACCTTGCCGGCTTTGTTGGCCTTGGTGGGAGTGTTGTTGGCCTTTCCCTGCTGTTTGTTGCCCTTCGCCGGAACCTGCGCCGGCGCCTCATCCGACTCCTCCCCTTCGTCCACGTCCGAATCGTCATCTTCCGGGGCTATGGACTCATCGTCTTCGAGCTCCATTTCATCGTCGTCCTCCTCCGCCTCGCTGTCCAGCATGTCGCTATCCTCCTCTTCCGGTTCCTGCTGCTGCTGCTTCTTCGGCCCTCCTTTCTTGCCCCCCAGCATGATGAAGCTGTTCGATTTCTGGGTTTTGCTCTTCACCGCCATGTTTGCATTTGCCGATCGGGATGTACGGTAAAGTGTACAGAAAAGTGGACAATTTTACGCGTTGCTCAAACGAAGCACAAATTCAACTCCCGCTCGCACGTGCTGAGGAATTGGAACAACGTTCTGTGGGAGCTGTCAAACGCGTGGTGGCGACATCGACCAAGGTTGCTAGCTGCGGTGCTGTAACTTCCCTCGCCCATCCATAAACAACCTGTATCAACCGTGTGACAATCGAGTTGAACCTTTTTGTTTACTGTTTTCGCTGGCGGGCAGGAGTGAAATTAATTGAACGAATTAGCGTGTATTTTTGCTACTGCTCGTCCCGAAAATGACTCAACATGATGCTGCATCACAGTGTCGAGTTTGTGATAAAGCGATCCGCGCCCAGAAACCGGTACACATTTTCTCGCCGCTCGTGGGAAATGGGAAGGAAGCGGATATCAGCACGAAAAGCATCGCCGAGATGATGAGCGAATTGGCGGATGTAACGGTACGGCTGTCCGTTGCCATGGTTCCGATTGTAGGCAAAAGGTTGACTCTAACTTAACTTCCATTCCTTCCCCAGATCAGTCCCACTGATGAACGATCGAAGTACATCTGCTCCGTTTGCTTAAAAGCGCTCGAGAAAGCCTTTCAACTACGTCAACAGATACGAGCTGCCGAAAGGGCTGAGCCGACGCACTTGCAGTACGTAATGATTTTCCTATTGGTTCTTCCGCTCTTTTCCTGTTCATTCAAATTAGAATACACTTTGCTTGCAGATCGATTCAGATAGAAAACATCGCCGAGCAGGACTACAGTTTGGAGTATTTGGATGAATTTAAAGATGAAATCGATAGCAGCGTTATGCTGCTCCGGGATACACTTACCGCCCTATCCGACGATCTTGGTGGTGAAAATGAGCTTCCCGAAAAACAACCAACCGTTCGTGCACTGTCGGAGGTTGAAGAGGACGTCGAAGCGATCGAACAGGGCAAATTTACGTTCATTGTGCCACCGCCGGACCTGATCGCCATTCGGATTGCATTTGAGCACTTTGAGTACTTGGAGCTACGTGGCGAACGGTGTTGCGGCTGTCCACACATTGCTGCGTCTCGCGATGCACTGATGGTGCACGCAAAGGAAACGCACTCCCAAAACTATTACCCCGACGATAGTAGCTACACGTGCCCGATGTGTTACCAAAAGTTTGCCACGGCCAGTGCACTGGAAAGCCACAACCAGTACTATCTGTACAGTGATGTGTTTCTGTGCAGCGTTTGTCGCAATGCGTTCAACTGCCAGAACCGGCTCATGGTGCATCTACAGGGCAGCCATCAGCTAGAACCGTCGCTTAATGATGGAGTGGAGATTGGACCGGAGCAAAATGAGACAGAACCACATTTACAGGAAAAAACGTCCTCATTAGCTAGGACCAATTTACCACTAACATTACCGGAAACAAAGTTTATAAAAGAAACACGCGTTTATCCACAGTATCGACTGTACTGTCTCACCGCAGAACGGTGCTGTGCCTGTGGCGTCTATGAAGAATCGCTCGAACGGCACACCTCCGAATGTCACGTGGAAATGAGCGAGTCGGAAGCGGATGGGCTGCCCCGGTGCATCGTATGTAGCCGTACCTTTCCCACCCACCAGGAGCAAATCCTGCACGAGGAGGAGCGCAGAAATACGAAGCAAATTTACCAATGTCGAAGGTGCGAAAAGCTTTTCGCTCGAAAGAATCAACTTCTGAAGCACTTACAAACAGCAGAGTCCGGTTGCAATGGCCAAGAGGGAAAGATGGAAACGACCATAAAGGATGGCGAACAGGACGGCGTTTCAGGAAACTGCTTTTGCTGCTGCTTTGCACGCTGCAAGGAGGAGTACGCGAACGAA
Organism: Anopheles arabiensis; assembly: GCF_016920715.1. Lineage (NCBI taxonomy): Eukaryota > Metazoa > Arthropoda > Insecta > Diptera > Culicidae > Anopheles > Anopheles arabiensis. The sequence goes on from NC_053518.1 coordinate 31,515,573, forward strand.
CGGGATCTGCTCGACCACGCCCGGACCGTGCACGGCGGAAGAAGAAAGGAGAATGAATGCAAGCTGCAGGAACGGTATGGGACGGCAATACCGGAACGGCACTGCTGTCCCATCTGCCGGCGAACGTTCGACAGTGAGGAAAAGGTGCAGAAGCACCGCAGCTATAAGCTTGCCCTGCCCAAGCAAACGTGCCGCCAGTGTGGCCGGGTGTTCATGAAAGCGTCCGGGCTGCGGGAGCACCAGCTACGGGAACATTTGAATCTGCAGCTAGAGTTTGGGTGCGAAGTGTGCGGGAAGCAGTTTGTAAATCGGGCCACGCTGAACAAACACCGCCGGGTGCACGAACCGTCCCGCAACTATCCCTGCTCGGTCGAGGGCTGCGGGATGCTGTTTCGCGACAAGCCGCTGATGCAACGGCACTATCGCAATGTGCATTCGGTGGTGCAGGCGTACGAATGTCCGCACTGCCAGAAGCGCTTCCGGACGAAGGAGTCGCTCGATATACACGAGCGGAGTCATACGGGCGAGCGACCGTTTGCGTGTCGGTACGAGGGGTGCAGCAAGGCGTACGCCCACGGCACCGATCGGAAGCGGCACGAACGGTCGGCACACACGGGCGAGAAGCCCCACACGTGCACGGTTTGTGGGGCGGGATTTTTGCGCCGGCGGGAGATGCGGCTGCACCTGGAAAAGGTTCACGAATGGCAGGAGAAATAAAGAGCATTTTGCTTCGTTTTTTTTATTAAAATCATCACAAGTTTATTAACGATGGAATCGCCTACAACACATGCTAAGGATGGTTACAATTGTCAAAAAAAAAAAAAAAAAGAAATTACACATGGTTAAAAGCATACAAAGAGCACATTATCTACCATTATCCATTACGCTAATACACGCAATTTTCAGTCAGTTTGTGTTTGTTCTAAACTACGGCACACTAATTCGACGCTCGTTGCCATCGAAACCATCGATGGGTTGGTTCCATTCGCCAGGAATTGAGCACGTTTCTCCCTCTCTCTCTCTCTCTCTCTCCGGTATCCTTTATCCCTACCGTAGGCTTTGCTTTAGCAAGCTCGGTTTCTCCCGGACGGCCGACTTTTCCTTCTTGGCCAGCAGCGGATCCGGCGCGAAACAGTTCCACAGGCGCAGGGTTTCATCGGCCCCCGCACTCATCACGGTGCTACCGTCCGGGGACATTGCAATCTGCAGCACCCGCCCGGTGTGGCCCATCAGATCGACCTGCTTCATCATCGACGGGTACTTCCAGATCGACAGCTGATTGTTCACGTACCCGTGGGCGGAGATGAGCTCTTTGTACGTCTTGGAAAACAGCAACCCGCACACCTGCGACTTGGTGTCGACCGAGTTCATCAGCTGCCCGTTCGCGACGTTCCAGAACTTGATCGTCCGATCGGCCGTACCGCCCCCGCTCGCTAGCACGTTCGGCTGCCAGGGACACCAGGCCAGCGCCCGGATGGCGGCCTGATGCTGGTTGAACACGTGCAGCGGTTCTCCGGTGGCGTGCGGTGCACCGTGTGCCGCTGACCACACGTGCACGAGGTTGTCATTGCCGCCGCTGGCCAGATACTTCCCGTCCGGCGACCACTTCAGCCCGCACACCTCCTGCGTGTGGCCCTGCAGGACGCCGATGTTGTGCTGGCGCGTCCGCACGTCATGGTTCACGATCGTGCCGTCCCGGCTGCCCGAGCACAGCACGTACGAGTTCCAGGCCAGCACGCCGACCCTGGCCGAATGTCCGTTCATCACCCGGAGCCGCTTCATGTTCTCGCAGTCCCACAGCTCCACCGTGCCGGCGCTCGTGCCCACCGCCAGTATGTGCCCCTCGTGGATCCAGCTCAGCGAACAGGCGTGATCGTTGCCATCGTTCTCGAACAGCATCTCGATCGTGCCGGTGGCCGCATTCCACAGGTACACGGACGCACCGAGCGCCACCGCTATCACGTTGTCCGTGCTCCAGTCCATCAGGTTCAGGTAGTAGTCGTTCATGATTTCCGGCGCGTCCAGTATCCGTTCCGGCGCGTTCGGAATGTACCGGCTGCCGCTCTTCGCCGACATCGGCGTCTTGACGGAGTAGATCGCCTTCAGCGGGTTCACGTGCCCTTCGGGCGGGGCCGGCACCTTCGTCCGGAAGGCTAGCAATCGCTGCTTGCTAATATCACAGCCCCGCATCGCCTCCGACAGGTTCTTCATGCGCTCGCTCTGCTTCGGACTGACCGGAATGTTGCTGGTGGAGCCTCCTCCCGCCGCTCCCTCCTCGTTCTCCAGATTACCTCCCCCCTCGCCCTCCTCGTTGCTGGCAGTGCCCTGTTTTACGATGTAGTGCCCGAGATCGAAATCCGTGGCCGTGCGGCTCGGAATGAAGCGATCGCCACCGCCCGGCTGGTTCTGTGCGTTGCCATTATTGTTGCTGGACGCCGTCGGGCCCTTGCTCGGCGTTTGGGAGGACTTTTTCGACGCCGATGATGCCGTTCCCTTGCCGCCATTCTTTCGTGGCGTTTTGAGCGAGTTGACGGTGGTGGACAGCTGGAGCGTGTTGTTCGCATTGCCCGTCATCGAAACCGAGAGCGTCTGGCGGGCGGAGGTGTTCGCTAGGGCACTGCTGTTGAAGCTTGTCGAAGCGCCGGAGAGGTTCAGCTTGCGTTGCCATCGCGGCACGGGTCCTTTGGCATTCTCCCCGTCCATGGTCAGGAAAGTGTTTAGTTCGTTCAGATGCTTGAATTGTGCCATTCTCGTTGTTGTCTTTCCTTCGGGAGATTCAGGGTACAGGGTCGAAGCGAACAATGCGAGCGAAGACAAAAAATGCGATTTAGTTTTGGCTCTACAATTCACAGCTCCCGAAAAATCTTTACCTGTTGCCGATGGAAGCGTTCGTTACGTTCAAATTAAGCGCAAAACTGCTAGCAAAAATGGCCGACTATCCAACGGTACTTTGACAGTTCGTGGCCAAGGTGTATAGTGTATGGTGTGCAGTTGTCGCTTGGATGACAAATTGTTTTTTTCTTTTTCCATTAGAATATATTTGCTCAAAGTATTTGTTTTAATAAACTTAAACTCGAAATAAATGAAAAAAATATCTTTTTTTATCAATAACAATCCGGTTGCGGCTTAGGACGTCGTGGAAATCATTTTAATTTTACCGTTGCTGACAAATATTTCTTAACCTTGTCAATCAGAGATCCCCTCGCAAAGGATTGTTTGTTTACATCTTTTCATCCGGCACAAACTTGGATTTACAACGCGCGAGCAATTTTCTTTATTTTTACACGGGTTAAATACCCCAAACATCCACCATGCTGCGAAGACCGTCGAAGCGACGAAAAGTGTCCAACGTGGAGAAAGAAGAAACGGAATTCACGCCAACGTTGGGTGAGCAGAAATGCTGCATCTGCTCCAAACATCCGAAGGGCGATTTGCTTGAACTTTCCACGGTTGTAGAATCGGGCAGCTCCCTCACCATTGCCACCGTTGTCGAACAGGTGGCCTCCATCAAGGTAAAGCGGCACGTTTTTATTCACATTCCTAAGCTTTGTTTAAATCGACCTTTGCCTTTTTAGGTTAACAATGTCCAGAAGAGCATTTGCGGTGGTTGTTGGACCAAAATTCAGGCGGCCTACTCGATACAGAAGGAAATCCGCGGATCAGAATGTATGGCACAGCAAGATGTCGAATGCGACAGTGCGGAAGAGGAAGAGAACGCGGAAAATGCCAACTGTACCGAGCAGGACGATCCGGACCCGCTTGTCGTAGATGGCATTGACGAGAGCGAATATTGCATCGAATATCTGGAGGAACAGGAGGAAGAGCAGCAACCACCAGCAAAGGAAGAAGCCGCAGACATTGAGATTGATGCATGCTGCTCCGACGAGGAAGAGCACGAAGAGGTCCGAGTGGACGGTGGTAAGGTGACGCGTCAGTTCCAAATGCCAAATGAGGCCACGATCGTGGCCGACGTGCTGCACGAGCAGTATCGGATGGTGGAGGTCACCGGGGAACGGTGCTGCGGGTGCAGCTTTGTCGCACGATCACGCAAAGAGCTGCTGCAACACTCGGAAACGGTCCACTCGGTCGAGATGACCGACCACGGCGACTACTGTCCGATTTGTTTCTACAAATTCTCCACCGATCAGCAGCTCGAGCGCCACATCGATGAGTTTAAGCTGAACAAGATGTACGTGTGTTTGCGCTGTAATCGGTTCTACAACGTGAAGCGGAAGCTGTTTAACCACCTGCTCGAATGTGGTGGCATGGTTGAGGAGGTGGATGTGCAGGCAAGCGGAACGAAAAATGATGATGCACTTACGATCGAAGCCCTAAAAGAGGAGGACGGGGACGAGGAGGAAGGGCTGGAGGAAGATAGTCAGTATGAGGAGTGTTACCTGCAGGAAGGCACGGACACGGACGAACAGCAAGAGCTGCACGCGGAGGACCGCCTACAGAACGCAACCGATCCACGTGTGATGCATCGCTACAAAGCACTGTTCGAAGAGGTGCTGTCGAACGAAGAGCTTTACTGCCAGCTGAGCGAGAAGGAACTGAACGTGCAGGATGTGCAGATCGCGGAGCAGCTCGTGTTCGAAACGTTCAAGTACATTCGGTTGCGCGGATTGCGCTGTTGCGGGTGCTCCTACACCTGCATGTCCAAGGCGCTGCTGATTGAGCACAGCAATCTGGCCCATCCGCCCGAAGATCCGTCGCAGCACGTTGATGAGCATTCGTGCGAGCTATGCCGGGCGGAGTTTCAAAACACGCTGAATCTCGTGAAGCATATCTGCTTCTTCACCACCCGGCAGCTGTTCCTGTGCACGGTGTGTGACGTTTCGTTTCTGAACAAGGAAAGCTTGCGGAACCACCAGCGCCACAACGAACGGCACCGCGAGCTGGAGAACTACAAGTTTGAGCAGGCCGGCATCGAGCTCGACACAGCGGAAGGATTTGTCGAGCTCGACCAGCCGGCCGTGGCGGATGAGCTGCGGAAGCTGGTGGTGGAAAAGATTAGCTACCGGCCGAAAGCGGTCACCTGCATTCCCATGCCGGACGAACGGTTCATCCGGCGGAGGAAGGAGTACAACAACTACAGCGTCCTGGTCGTGGCTGGCGAGTATTGCTGCGGGTGTGGCAGGTTCTTCGATACGACTTCCGAGCTGCAGCAGCACGCCGAGCAGGAGCACTATTTGCCGCTCAACTTTTGTGCCCGCACGTACGGCCACCAGTGCGAGATCTGTTACGCCGTGTTTGAGCTCGAGCGGGGCTTCGCGGTGCACCGGTCGATGAGTCGCTCCAAGCAAAAGACACTGTACCTCTGCAAACTCTGTGGGCTGCTGTTTTCGAAGAAGTTCTGCCTAGCGCGGCACATGCATTCGGCCCCGAACCACCTGTCGCGGCTGATCGTTGATGCAGCGGCTAATGCAGACCGCACAGGGGAGGAGCACGATGCGCCGGAGGAAGCAGACGCGGAACCGGGTCCACCCGAGGCAGCCGTATCGGATCCACGCGTGAAGGAAGCGCTACAGTTGCACCGGTCGGTGGAAGCGAAAGGGCTGCGAAAGGTCGGCCATCTCGTCTGGTACCACTGCTGCTTTCCCAAGTGTCCGGAGACGTTCACGAGCGAAGCGGCCCTGCTGGAGCACGCCCAGGCCGAGCACTACGGGCAGCGGCGGGAAAACCAAAACGAGCGCCAGCAGGACACGAACGTGTGTCCCACCTGCTGCAAACCATTCCAAACGCTGGCGAAACTGTACTGGCATCGGGTGAAACGGTTCGTGCCGCGCGAGTATAAGTGCAAACAGTGCGCCAGCACCTTCGACCGGTGGGTGCAGCTGAAGATCCACGTGGAGCAGGAGCACAGCGCCACGCCGCCCAGCTTCGAGTGTGCCGAGTGCGGCAAATCGTTCGTGCTGCGGGCGAGACTGGTCGCCCACCAGAAGACGCACACCGACCGGAAGGACCACAAGTGCGACGTGTGCGGGTGTGCGTTCGTCAACAAGGGGCTGCTGAAGCGGCACCGGCGAGCTCTCCACGCCACCGAGCTGCTGTTTGAGTGTAAACTGTGCTCGAAAAAGTTTGCCGTGGTGGAGAAGCTAAAAATTCACCAGCGCGTCCACACGGGCGAACGCCCCTACGAGTGTACGTTCTGCTCGCGCACCTTCATACACTTTTCCGACCGGAAACGGCACGAGATGGCAGCGCACACGATGGAACGCCCGTACAAGTGCAAGCTCTGCCCGGCATCGTACATTCGCAACCGCGAGCTGAATCTGCACATGCAAAAGCACCAGTCGGATGGAAAGGGGAAAACCCTTGTTAAAAGTAGGGGGGAAACTTGAACTGAGCATGGAGAAGGAAATCCATTGAATAAGTCAATCGAAAAAAAGTCTAATAAAACGGATATTTTGAAATTGCGCAACGGTTATCACGCTTCCAAGCCCTCAACCCACCCGCCTAAACACGCCGGTCCGAGCGCACGTCGAGCTGTCAGCGGCGGGGACCCGATCGGTGCTGTCACTTTTGTGGAGTGTTTTCTTTTCGCTCGACTGTGTGCTCTCGTTTTGTAAACGCCAGAAAGAAAAGAAAACGAAATCCTGCATCTAGTTGATCCACTTCTCTTTTCCCTTCTGATTTTCCCGACCGCGCGCACACACACACACAAAGCACCGCACCGCGTTTTGAAGTGGTGAAGTGAACCGGACGACCGCCGTCCGCCAGAACACAAAACCGACCAGCGGTGTCGTCCGTCCCAGTTTCCGAGTTCCCCTGTTTGAAAGTGTTGCACACACATACTCGCCGTGTTCCTCTGCCTTTCCCCGTTGCAGTGTTTAGTGTTTCGCTTCGTCCGGTCGTGTGTGCGTGTGTCCGGTTCGTCTCCGGTTCCGGAAGGTTTCAATCCGTGCCTAGCACAAATCGTCGATCGTCGTCGAAAGCTGCTGGAGGAGTGGGCTGCCTAACATAAGGGGTTAGTAGGCACACACCCAGCTCGGTCGCTCTGCCCTACCGTCGTGTATCGTTCAAGTGGGTGTGAGTAATTTCACACCGCCGCCTGTGTGTGTTTTTTTTTGCATTTGAGCACGAATTCCAAATTATCGGTGTAAAAAAGCAGTAGCAGTGGTGTAGTTTCTATCGTGGAAGAGGGAAGACGGGCACAGCAGTACGTGTGCGGTAGCGGTGTGTGCTATCACGGGCAGTGGATCGTGGGAAGAAAAGTAGTGCGAATCGTGCGGGAGAAAACGAGAAAGAAAAAGCAAGTGAGTGAGAGAGAGAGAGTGAGAGCGAGAACGCGTAGGGGAAGATTTGTGCAAATGTATTGACGACCATCATCATCATCAGCAGCAGCAGCAGCAGCAGCAGCAGCACGGTCCGAATCATCGTCATCTACAAACTATCGGTGTCCCAATCGATTGGATGTGTGGTGCGCTTCATCACCATCGACAAAAGAATTCCGGTGCGGTGCGGTGGCCGTGTGTGTGCTGTGTCGTCGTCGGTCGTGACGGTTCACGGTTCCGCACAGTGTGTGTCGGAGTGTAGTCGGATGCAAAGTGTCGGCGCAAGTGTGCCGTCGTCGTCGTCGCTGTCGTCGTCAAAGCGGTGAGACTAGCGGGTGTGTATAGTTTAGCTTCCCCCAAGCCCAGGCGGGGATTGATAGCACCAGCAGCAGCGGCAGCAGCAGCAGCATGCCGGAGACGGACAAATGACGGTCACGAAAGTCGAACAAACAAGTCAGCTGCACAGTAGGCGCGCATACGTTTTTCGTCGACGTTTTCGTGCTTCATTCCGTTCGCGTTGCTGCTCCGGTGCTGTATATATCCGTTACCGCAGCATCAATCATAATAGTTCACCGCACCCGAACCTGTCTCTCTTCTCCTTCTCCCTCTCTCTTTCTCTCTCTCTCTCTCTAGTTAAAGCAACCCCCGAGCACACATCCGGAAGCGCGAGTGGTGTGGTGCGGTGGAGAAGAAGCAAAAAGAAAAACACGAGCGTGCTGAGGTAATCTCTTAACGAGGGCGAGGAGAAGCAGATCAAAGTGTGCGGCAGCGGCGGTGGTGGAGCGGCTTCAAGATGACACTGAACGATGAGAATGGGGCCAGCAGCAATAATGTTGTCGTCAAGGCAGCAAGTGGAACGGGACTGTCAGCGGCGGGAACCGGATCAGATCGACCAGCGCCAGCAGGTACGCAGCCGGTTGGGATGGGTGGTGGTGGTGCAACCACCGGGCAAGCGACCGGCCCAAACGGGGGCATCGGAGCACCCATCAACAGTAGCGCGAACAATAACAACAACAACAACAACAGCAGCAGCAGTATCATCAACTCCGGCAACGGCGGTACGGCAGCGGCAAACGGTAGCAATACGATTGGCAATTCGATTAATAATAACAACCTAAATTCTAATATCACCTCAGCGGCTGCGACGGCAACGGCACAAAGCAACAGCACCAATAACAACAACAACAACAACAACAATAGTATTAGCAACGGCAACGGACAGAATGGCAAGCAGCAGCAGCAGTCACAGGGTCCACCAACGGGCGGCAGCCTGGAGAAGCGGCCGAGCAGCAGCAGTGCGACGAGCGGCACCGGCAGCGGTCGCTACATCATACCGAAGTTTTACGAGATCGAAACGCTGCCCCCGCTGAAGGACGCCGATCCGGCCGAGCGGGAGGAGCTGTTCATCCAGAAGCTGCGCCAGTGCTGCGTCCTGTTCGACTTCTCCGAACCGCTGAACGATCTGAAGTACAAGGAGATCAAGCGGTGCGCACTGCAGGAAATCGTCGAGCATCTGAACAACCAGAGCAACGTGATTACCGAGCCGATCTACCCGGAAGCGTTCAACATGGTGGCGACCAACCTGTTCCGCACGCTGCCCCCGTCCTCCAACCCGAACGGGGCCGAGTTCGATCCGGAGGAGGACGAGCCGACGCTCGAGGTGTCCTGGCCGCATCTGCAGTTCGTGTACGAGCTGTTTCTGCGGTTTCTCGAGTCGCCCGACTTCCAGCCGAACGTGGCGAAGCGGTACATCGACCACAGCTTCATCCTGAACCTGCTCGAGCTGTTCGATTCGGAGGATCCGCGCGAGCGCGACTTCCTCAAGACGGTGCTGCACCGGGTGTACGGCAAGTTTCTCGGGCTGCGCGCCTTCATCCGCAAGCAGATCAACAACATCTTCTACAAGTTCATCTACGAGACGGAGCACCACAACGGCATTGCCGAGCTGCTCGAGATACTGGGCAGCATCATCAACGGGTTCGCGCTCCCCCTGAAGGAGGAGCACAAGCAGTTCCTGCTCAAGGTGCTGCTGCCGCTGCACAAGGTCAAGAGCCTGTCCGTGTACCATCCGCAGCTGGCGTACTGTGTGGTGCAGTTTCTCGAGAAGGACGCCAGCCTGACGCAGCCCGTCATCAAGTGTTTGCTCAAGTTTTGGCCGAAAACGCATAGCCCGAAGGAGGTGATGTTTCTGAACGAGCTCGAGGAGATACTGGACGTGATCGAGCCGGCCGAATTCCAGAAGGTGATGGAACCCCTGTTCCGCCAGATCGCCAAGTGCGTGTCGAGCCCGCACTTTCAGGTGGCCGAGCGGGCACTGTACTACTGGAACAATGACTACATCATGTCGCTGATATCGGAAAACTCGAAGGTGATCATGCCGATCATGTTCCCCGCCCTGTACAGCAACAGCAAGTCGCACTGGAACAAAACGATCCACGGGCTGATCTACAACGCGATCAAGCTGTTCATGGAGATGAACCAGCTGCTGTTCGACGAGTGCCACCGGAAGTACCAGGCGGAGCAGGAGACGGAGCAGGAGAAGCTGGCCCAGCGGGATGCCCTGTGGCAGCAGATGGAGGATCTGGCCGCGCGGAATAGTAAGTTGACGCTGAACGACGACGAGTCGCAGCAGTCGGGCAGTGGGCGACTTTCGAGCAACTTTAGCCACCCCCAGCAGCAGCAGCAGCAGCACCGACAGATGAACGGAACGTCGGGTGGTGGTGGTGGTGGAGTGTACGATCGGCGATCGATACAGCACAGTAGCACCTAAACGGGGGAAGGAGCGTCTAAGTCACCAAGTGGCCCCGCTCTCACACAGACACACACACACAAACAGATAGACGGTCAGACACTATTACACTAAACAGAGCATCCTAGACTTCCATTTCCTGCGCTTCTACACACACACACATACACAAAAAACACAGGGTAATCTGGTGACCCCCCCCCTCTCCTTTGCCTCTTCCACCACACAGTTTCTACCCCCTCCCCCCGTGGCACGTTATGTTTTAGATTGTTTTACTATTCCAATCCTTTTCAGGAAATTGTGTTGGAAAATTGCCTACAAATGGTGCGCTTCACGTACTTTACGTTCTTAAAACGATTCGAAGCGAAGAGGGTCGAACAATGATTTAAACAATGGCCGAAGTATTCGAGTATTGCTGTGTTAGGAGGAACAAAAAGGAGCCCCCGAGTCGGAATGGGATGGAATGATTTTTTGTTTATTTTTTACGAATTAAATTTATCGAACAGAAAAAAGAAATTCCTTCCTTGTCCCGTTCCTTGAAGCGTGTAGACTGCGTGTAGGTTCTCTCAGCAGATAATACATATGCGTGAGTGCGTGAATCATGATCGTGAAATTGTACATACTCTGTCTGTGTGGTGTGAAATAGCAAGAAACGGAAATAATCTTAGGCTGAAACGAATAAGGCGATCGGGACGGAACATATTGAGCGTTTTTTGGCAAGCAAAACACACTTAGTGTTAGAGAGATAGAAAGAGGGAGAGATATTGTGAATGAACTGGTGATTGGTGCTAGCCCCGAACTTCTTTCCAGTCATTTCCCCCTTTTTTATTTTCTGAAAAGAACTCACAACGTGAATTTACACCAATACCGGAAGTGAACTTTCCCTTACCCTTGTCTCTACTACTGCATTGATTTTCCCCTTCCCGGTTGCAATAATTTAAACACAAATGGGCTGAAGCAGGTTGTAGAAGTATCAAAAAGCGGAAGGAATCGTACGCACGCACACACACACAAACACACATTCTCAAAGGATGTTGATGGCACTAGAAAGTAAGGAAGGTTTGCCCACTTGCGCTGCGTATTTAGTAGATCGAGTTTAGAGTTTTAGATACACACACACATAAACATATCTTTTTTCGTCTTTGTTAGGATCAATTTGTTATTTAGTTATTTCGATATATAAGTACATCTCCGTTGTCCAGAGTACACACTAGACGCGCCTTTCTTCTTTTTTCACGTACACACACACACACACTTTAACATATTCCTTTCGCACCAAAACCAAATACAAAATGTGCACTAAAAGCAAGCAATTTCGTTTGATATTATTAGAACGGTCGACAGGTTTGAACGAGACAGAGAGAGAGAGAGAGAGAGAGAGAGAGAGAGAGAGAGAGAGAGAGAGGAGATCTATAATGGTATTATATTTGGTGGCGTGCGGCGGCCTTTTATCACAACAATCCAACCAAGCAAAGATTACATATTAAGGATGCGCCACATAGACACATACACACACACACAAATGAGATTGCTAGGAGCCCGAAAAGAAGGATCAGGAGAGGAGGAAGTATTAGAGAGGAAGGCGTTGGATCTAGCGTAGAAGAAAGGCAGCTTCATTTGCATGCGCAAATACAACACGCGGCACAAAGAATTGGTTGGTGGCTGGGAACAAGCGGTCCACCTCACCCCCCACCTCACCCCACATTTGGTGATCAATAATAGATTCCAGTAAAAGAAAAACACGTGTCCTCCCATTCTCCCCCTTTCCCCATGGGGGTTGGCAGAGTGTCAGCGCAGTGATATCATGCTGCGTCGTCTGTGTGTGTGGCTGTGCATCAGTAGTGACCGCGGACGGTGTATTTATTTTATCGAACAACTCTCTCGGATGTGCATAAATATGTATATTGTTTGTGTAGGTTTATTTTTATCCTTCCGTTTCCCTCTCGCTCTCACACACACACACTCTTTGAACTCCTTCCCTTTTTTTTCATTTCACACGACAATTTCCTTGTTGTGGTCGTCGTCGTCGTCGTTGTCGTCGTTGCCGTTGTGTTCTTCCTCGCATCGCTTTTGTCTCGTCTACCTTTTTGGGCTGATGCCAACCAATAAGCGCTGCTATCGTGTGAGGACAAACCCTTCCCTCCTGAACCTCCCACCTCTCCCCTTTGCAGCAGGGGGGCTAGAGGTGGGATGGTGGGTGGTGGTTACTTATGAGAGTAGACAGTAAGTGGTAACAATAATAGTAATAATAATAATAATTGTGCAAAGCAAAGGGGGGGGGGGTTGGTGGGTCGGTGGCGCACATTGTCTAATTCGAAAGCCCCTACACCCTACACACCAACACTAATAGATGAGGATAGATCCATAAGCGAGATACACACAGAAAAACACACACACACACACACACACACACACACACACACACAAAATTACACAAATTCCAGTAGATACGTAAGAGTTAGAAGGGAGAGGGGGAGAGGTTTCCTTATTATTCACACAAACACAGCTACACACACACACATAGTTAGGAGGGGGTTTACCTGAATGATAAAGCCCCTGCAAGCGGAAGTAGTACTGCAAGAGACGATGCATACGATCATAGGCAAAAGTGCATCGGAGATGCTTGGAGGGGGAAAGGAGAGGGGATGGCATTTTATATCCCTAATTGAAGAGGAAAGCAAGCAAAGCATAATAATAAAGCAGGGCTATAGTAGTAGTATATGTATGTGTCGGAAGTAAGAAACAAAAATCAAAGTTGTGCAAAGGCAAATAAAAATGCAAAACAAAGGTTAATATCTAATGCGTGTTTGATAAGATATGTGCGTAGAGGAAGAAGAAGAAAAAGAAGAAGAAGCATCAAACACACAACACTCACACACACATAAACACAAAAAGTAGTTAAGAACGTGTGGTGTCTCTGCATAGAAAGAGAGAGAGAGAGAAGGCGTGTGTCCGTGACCTTAGTGACCACCGCACGACGATCGCGCCTCCGACGCCGCCGCCGCGTGGTGATGTCGTGCGCATATAGATGTGTTACGTTTGCAGCAGAAGAATGGGCGTGGGGCGCGCGAATGCATTGTATGGCATTATGTATGTTAAACAAAAACAAAAAAGGAAACAAATTAAGCAAACAAAACAATACAAAACTCTCGCCGAAGAAAACAAAACAAAAAAACGGAGAAAGGAGAAGAACACACTCATGCGTAACCGTAAGTGGAGTCAGTTGCGCGAGCATGCACACGCGTGCGCCCGCACGCAACATAACTGTTAGCATTTTACACTAATAAGGAAAAAGAAAAACACTAATAAAATGGCAAACAAAAACAGCTATAAGTATAATGAAAATACAGAACAGAAAAAACTGAAGCTTGCAAAACTACAAAAAAGTAAGAGAGAAAAGCAACAAAAAGGGAAGCGTGATGACAACAAGTGGGGAGAGGTTTGTTTGTTTTCGCACGTACACGGCCGCTCATTGTTGGTTGGTGGGGGGAGCGCGTTGGGTAAACTTGCGCGTCACTCCAAAACGCTGCGGTACGATTGATCCAGGTGGACGATCGGTAAGACGATCCCCCAACCGGTGGAACGGATGGCTGGTAGCACGGGGAATGATGCTTATGAGAAGGGTCAATTCGCCGTCCAACACGTCGGCACTCCACCACCGGATGTGCTAATGCATAATGATGTGTTGCTCATTATTCTCCCAAACGTAGGTCACGACGACACGACGGTGGTCCGCGTCCGCGTTACAAATCGATATTGTGTCCCACCGGGCACGGGATACAGCTGACCAGCATTGACCTTCATCAGCAGCATCGTCATCATCACCACATGATGTGCAGTGCATTTCTCAAGTGTCCAGCAGTTTCTCTCTCTCTCTCTCTCTCTCTCTCTCTCTCTTTCTCTTTCTCCGCCCTGCTGTGTGGGATACGTGTTCTCCGTGTCGGGTGGTCAATTTGCTACTCAATTAAGCAAGCACCCACAAACACGGGACCGCGTTCGCATCGTCGCTTGTGTCCAACACACGCAAACCAAAAATGTGGAGCGCATCATCTTCACGGTCCAACGAATGGGGCATATCTTGGCACGTGTCACTCGCTCGTCTAATAACTGTAACCCAGGGGGAATCGGGCATATGGAGGGGGGGCAGCCGACGACAGCCCGTAACCGTAACGCGTCTGACCTGTTCTCTTCTCCTTTTCTGCCGCTCTCTGGTGGGTTTGAACCTGTTCTCCGGTTCACTTTACAGGCGTGTATACAGCAGTCCCAAACAACCCGTTCGTTGGGCAGCGTAATCCGTAGTACGAAGAACTCGCATGTACGGATGTTGCTGTTTTTTTTCTTCGCTTTATCTCTTATATTAACCCCCGCCTTTAATTATGCTCCGCACTGGTTTTCTCGATTACGTTCGATGGTGCGATGCGCCATGCCAACTGTGTCGCCTTCCAGCTGGATAAGTAGGCTGGGAAAGGGAGGTGCGTAACTCCCAATGCAACTTGATCACAAATGCATTTGCGTGCTCGATTCGTACGCACCAACACACGTAGAGTGCGGGCTCGCGGTGCAGTTTACAGCTCTTGAGAGATACCAAATGCAAACAAACACTTTTGATGTGGCTTGTATAATACTTTTAACCATTTCCAACACCAAGGCCGGTTTCGTGGTGCAATCGTTAAAGTACACGGATTACACTTCATTGACTCTTTCCTTCGAGAAATGAACCTAATGTAATGGGAATTGGACTTCATAGCAGCCTCGTTTGACAAATCCAATAGGAATTTCCAAGGAGCCTGTCCAAAGAGGGTGCCATAAGAGTCCAATTTCCATCATATGAAGTTCACTTCCAATAGGAAAGAGTCCAGGAAGTGTCCCACAATTATGTGAACCACTGTAAGTACACAACAAGTTGCATTTGATTGTCTTGGGTTCAATATCTTACATGATCTGGCTATGGGTAGGTGGTAACACAACCCATAGACATAAAATAGCCGTCAAGTTAATAGGTCAAAGGCTTTTTGCGGTTGTTTGTGTTTCAATCTGGCCTAGAAGCAAGAAATTCAAGTCTCCAATTCCAGGTCTCCAAAAGACTGTAGAACGTACCCAATCACGCCAAATGCCACCTCGATCGAGTGATCACCACATTGGAGATCATGCAAAATACCTTTCATTCTTTTGCTAAATTGTTAAAAGGCAACTGGTTAAACGCTGTGTATGTAGATGATGTCAGACAGTAGTGGTATGCGGATGAGTAATGAGAAGATGACTATTTTTAAAAATGATCATGAATAGCTGCTCAATGTTTCGCATTGCTAATTGCTAACAAGGTAGTAACTGGGCAATTAAACCGTTGATTCTCAGTTTGACCCAAGACCCAACTCTTTATTTGTTGAAATTATACATCAATTTTAACGTAATTAACGGTCATATTGTTATGATTAGTAATTTGAGGGTTTCGTTTGCTTCACGCCCTCTATTAGATATCAAGGGTGACTTGGATGGTTTTACGGTCACACACACACGAGCTTCTGCAAGACCGGACGTGTTTCATTTCCTATCTAGACCTTTCCCGACTATCCCTTTACACGACATTTAAAATTAAGTCTATATTAAGCATGTAAACGGCGGTTCCGTGGTACAGTCGTCAACTCGAACGACTCAATAACATGTCCGTCATGGGTTCAAGCCTACAATGAGCCGTTCCCCCGTAGCAACGACTGACTATCTGGCTTGCATGGTAATGCATTAAGTCTCGAAAGCCTGTATAGGCCGGCATGTCCTCGTTGGACTTTACGCCAAATAGAAGAAGAAGTATGTAAAGGAGACAGCAACGGGGTTTGCAAATTCCGAGACAAAACATTTTAAAAGAAGGACATTCTTCATCGCGACAACTTCATCATTCATGTCTAGGTGGAACATTTTTCAACCCATACAGTACCTACAGTCCACTACTATCCTTTCTCCCTCTGTTAGTACACTACCGGTTGCCCCAAGCAATCCAATGCATTCTAGATGGGGTAGTTGTGTGTAGGGGTAGGAGTAGGTGCCATTATTACTGTTTTCCGTGCTTTAATTGCCGGACCGAGGGGGGAGACGCGCGGTATCGTGGGAAGAAAAGGACTCGCGGCGGAGTTTAAAAGTATAAGCCATGCCACGAGTCCTTCGCAGTCGTTGCTAGGTGTGCCTGGAAGCAGGACGACGATCCCGTGCTCTGAGCGTATCTGGCGTGTTACAACACACCTGTGCTCTGTTCTTTGGACGACGACGAGTTTTTTGGACAACTTTGTGGTGATTTTGGTGTGAAAGGATGGCTCCCCTGATTTTGTACCACTTTCCGGGCTCGCCACCCTCCCGGTCGGCTCTGCTTGCATTGCGCAATTTGGATCTGGATGCCGAGGTAAGTAGCACTGGTTAAGTGAGAAATAAGTGTATTTTTTAAAGAGTGAAACATTAAATTAAGTGGTTGTAGAGTACATGATGAATTTTTGAGTTCCAGGGCATCAATTTCGCCTAATTGTTGAATAATGTTTTGCTTTTTAAAAATAATAATGTAAATTGAAAAAGTATTTCCGTACAATCGAATCGGAATATCTTGATCGATATCTTTACGGGCTTTACTTAAATTATACAAATCTATTCAGTATCAGGTTAGTGTAGTGATGGGAGCTCGGAATCGGACCTACCCGAGCCGATTTCGATTCCGGAGCCGATTTTGGAACCGATTCCGGAATTAAATTCGGCATCGATTGCGGAATCGAAATAGGTTCCAGAATCAGAATCGGCTCTGGAATCGGAATCGACCTGGGAATCGAAATTTGTTCCTGTAACAGAGCCAGAATTGGAACTAGCTCCGGAATGAGAATCCGTTCTTGAATTGAACTAATTAGTTTCAGAAGCGATATCTGTCCGGGAATCTCTATGAGAATGGATCGTTTACAAATACATTTTGATTCTTTGCGACTATCAATACGTAGCATCATTGGATCTAAACGAAAACCGATTATGATGCCGAAGCCGATTCCGATTCTGGAACCGATTCCGGTTCTGGAGCCGATTCCAATTCTGAGGCAGATTCCGTAATCAATTCCGGAAACTGATTCCAGACCTGCTATCCGGAATCAATTCCAGAATACTTCGAAGCTAGCCGAGGAATCGTTTCCGAGGAAAACTTCATTGTTCCCATCACTAGGTAACGGGGCTATAGTTTGTTTCCACCCATTATTGGACATCAAAATCAAGGTCGAAAAAGACGTTGAATGTCACGCAATTGGCTGACCTCTGGTCTCCCCTCCTCCCTTCCCTCCATAACACCTCTGCATTAAAAGGTTTTTAAACATCTGGCATGTGGGGGCATTGTTTCCCATCATGAATGTTTGCTGCACGACGACGTCATGTCTGTGTAATATCCTTGATGCAGAACACCAACAATGGGAATATACATTTGATGTAAAATGTAAAACATTGTAGACAATTGCATGTACGCTTCACCTTTGTACCCGTTCAATCGGCACGGATCGATATAAGTGATCCCCTACAACTTCGAAACGGAAGACGCCGTGTCGCCCTAAGGGTCATGATTTATTTATTGTTTGGCGAAGTCTGAAGTCCACACAGAAGAGTAAACATAAAAAGTCCACACCACTCCCTCCATACCGGCGCAACCTCGGGAAATGGTCACTGGGACAGAGGATTGGGGCTTTTATAGCATGTTTATGTGGGGTCTGCTTATTGATTTTACCGGTCATTAGCATGGGATCTAGGTTAGGGGCTTCTGTGTGTTTGCCGCTTTTGCGTGCCATGATTACCAATTCATTATTCTTCTTAATTTGCTCCTTTTTTGCGATAAATCAGACACTTTGGTGTAGCCAGCCTAATGATTAGTTGATTATCGGACTGTGATACATCGTTTGTATTTCGTTCCAGGTGAAAATAGTGAACCTGTTCGCCGGTGAGCATCTGGCGGACGAGTTCGTTGCGATCAACCCGGACCACACCGTGCCGACGCTCGTCGACGAGGACTACATCCTGTGGGAGTCGAAAGCGATCGTCACGTACCTGGCGGAACAGTACAAGCCGGGCTGCACACTCTACCCGTCCGAGCCGAAAAAGCGCGGGCTCATCAACCACCGGCTCTACTTCGACTCGGGCA
The DNA here is from genome assembly GCF_016920715.1 of Anopheles arabiensis. NCBI lineage: Eukaryota > Metazoa > Arthropoda > Insecta > Diptera > Culicidae > Anopheles > Anopheles arabiensis. The sequence continues at coordinate 31,533,739 of NC_053518.1, forward strand.
CACTGTTTGTGGCGCTGCGCAACGTGCTGATGACGGTGCTGCGCTCCGGCGAGACGCGCATCCCGCAGGAAAAGAAGGACGCCGTGTACAAGGCGCTGGAAAAGCTCGACTCCTATCTGGACGGGTGCGATTGGATTGCGGGCGAGGAGTGTACGCTGGCCGATCTGTGCGCGTTGGCGAATGTGGCCACGCTGAAGGAAATCGGAGTGGGGATGGAGGGCTACGCCAACGTTAGCGGCTGGTACGAACGGTGCCGCGAGCTGCCCGGATTCGACGAAAACGAGGAAGGCGCTAGCTTCCTTGGAAATGCGTTCAAATCGAAGCTCGAGGAACAGTTTTAGGAGAGGGGAGAAGGGAAAGGGTGGGGCGCAGTAGAAGCATTTGTCACACCCAAACGGGAAGAGTAGCCGTCGAGCTGAGCGGCGTGAACGATTGCACTTTCGCAAAATTGCGATTGCATTTCTTAACTATCACACCACACCATCGTAAACGGTAAAATAAAGTAGCGCGCACTGATTAAAAGCACCAAAGCATTTGGGATTTTCCTTCATTGAAATACTTTCTTCTACAGACAGCTAAAGGGGTAGTGTGGGTATACGGTTGAATCCATTTCTTCCTCCAATTTATTTAAATTCGTTTTTTGAATGAGAATCACAACTCAATGTCACTTTGTATGTACAGCTATGGTACTGCAGACTTCTTTTAAATACAGAGTTCCTTGTTTCCCCCTTCAATTCCATCTTCCACTCACGTTGAGCGATTGTTCATCGCACAATCAGTTCTTAATACGCCTTCTTTCTCTCTTTCTCTCTCTCTAAGCTAGTTCCCCCTCAGTAGAAGCTACTTACATTTACGCTTTAAACACAGCACCAGAATTACACGATCGGTTTCGAGCAATTTCAAAAGCCTTATCCTTTCTTCTCCCCGTTCTCACGTACCCGGGGTACCACAAACATCAAGAATGAGAAGATAAATCACTAGTGATAACCTTATTCTTTTTGCTCGGTTTTTCCTATTTGATCTGGTTCAGGACATTCTACGAGCAACAGACGAGCACGAGGAGAGTGTACGATCGTTTTAAGCCTACACAACCTTTTGGGGGTTTGGTATGTGTGTGTGGCACACACCACATTATTTACACGATACTAAACGTCTCCATTTGCAATGGCCTACTTTGACGGCCTCGTTAGCCTCGTTGTGGTAGTTTTGTTTGTGCGCTTTCTGTTGCTTTCCGTATGTAAAAGCTTAACATTAGTGTATCGTTAAAATGCTTTAGTTTTTCTATCCGCAAATGTATTAAATTCAAAATGGGTAAGTGTGTTTCGCTTACCTGCCGGTAAATTGTTCTGATCCCTATCTGCAACCTTCTCTTTCGTTCGTTTTCCACCAGTTTTCCAATTAGAAAACTTCCTTATCCAATTCGACATCTGGTACTTATACTGTATTTCAGAAAACTGGCTCCCAACTGCCACCGCTATCTATCTAGCATAAATAGTGTGTTGCCATTAAAGAATAAGTTAATTACAGTACAATAATCTAACGTACACCGTAGTGCTCTATGTACATTAATAGGACGTTCGTATTTACTGACGACATACTGATACACACACTCACACATACATATGCTACATATGCTTCATATTATGCTCAAGAGATAAAAGCTTCCCCTTCGCTTAATTTCTGATTCGAATGCATAAATTACGCACTGCTGCGTACGGCGGCATGAAATATAGACATCAATCAATCTATTCCCGTTTTCCATTGCTGGTATTCTTATGCTGCGAGTTGTTTTTAAATGTTACTGCCTACCACTAACTATAAATTACACTAACACCGGTGCTGGTTATTGCAGGAACTTCTTCACTCCAGTACTACAACATCCGTATGATCGCCTGAAAGCAAGAAAAGCGTGTACAGTTTGTTGTTGGGTCGAGCTGCAGTAGGATTTGTTAAATGTAAGCGCACCGCTTGCTATAATTTACCTTTGCCGTTCTTTGGTTTCGCTGCTGTGTTGGTGGTGGTGGTGGCGGTTTTGGTAGTGACTGTTATACCTCCACCTAATCGATTACCCACAACGAATGGTGCACTGGCGGGTATTGTTGTTACGATCGTACTGTTTGCGTTTTGCTGTCAACGACAATGTCAAAACAACGTGTTAAAATAAAGCAGTTTAGCGTTTGCAATGTTGTTGTTTTAAATATGTGCTTCGGTATCGGTCTGTATGAGCGTTTTAAGCAAAGCAGAAAATCCGACACCACTCACCGTATTATCCTCCAGCCTGGGACGCTTCATGGGTGGCGTACCCGGCATAACGCCCAAATGCGACGACAGCGTCTTGGGAGCGTTCTTTGCCGCCGTCGAGTCGATGCCACGGCGTCGAATGATCATACTGTTCGGCGTCGGTTGCACTCCGGCCGTTAGAGACGTCGTTGCGGGATTACTGCCAGCGGCACCGGCACGAATAATATTCCCCATCGGTAGGTTGGCTTTCACTGTCGCCGTTGTCATTGTGGTGGTTGGTGTGCTGTTGGGTAAACAAATCAAGAGAATCGGTGTAAGATTAATTGGTGGTGGATTTCTTCTTCTTCTTCTATATGGTGTAACGTTCCTACGCGGACATGGGACTTATTTCATTACCACGCAGCCGGATAGCCAAAATCTCGCTACGGCGAGGCGACCCCATTCTAGGCTTGAACCCATGACGGGCATGTTATTGAGTCGTTCGAGTTGACGACTGTACCACGAGGCCGCCCCGTAGTAGTGGTGGATTTAGTGATTATAAATACCTACCCAGCGGGCTTGAGTGTAGTCGTCCCAGGTGCTGCTGCTGCTGCTTTGTTGATGAGGATCTGCTGAGATCCCTGTGTCGAGGGCAAGATCCGTCGCATAGTGGGCGATGCCACCGCTCGCCGTATCACAAGCTCTTTGCCCACATCCTTGTAGCTGTAGTTGAGCGTCGACCGGGCGGGCTGGCCTGTACTACCGGTGCTGCCAGTGGTCGCGCCACCCGGTGCTGCCGATACAGGCAGAATGATGTTTGCGGTTGGTATTACCGTCATCGTGGTAGCTGGCGCAGATGCACCGGCAGCCCCCGTCACACGTGGCCCCGGATTGGGTGTAATAATGCTGGCGGAATTGCTTTTCGTTATCGTGATGCCCCCGGTGGAGGCACCCGTTGCAGCAGGATTGATGGTTATGGGGCTTTTGCCCGCCCGGTTGATCACTGCCGGCGTGCGGTTTATCTGACTTATTGCTGGATTTGGTCGGCTAACTAACACGGGCTGCTGCTGCTGCTGGATGGAGTTGGTTGAAGGTGTTGAACCTAACGAAGTCTTCACCATGGTGGAGGAGGCTGCCGTGCCCGGTAGTCGAGGGGGCGCACCCGGCACACCCGGCGGGTTGTTCAGCTTGCCCGTCATGCTGGCCGCGGACAGTAGCGTGACGGGGGTAATCTTTGCCGCCGAGCTCGACTTTTGCAGCGCGCTCGCAGGACGGACAGCGGACTGTGTAGTGATCGTGCGGGCAGCAGTCGGAGGAGCCGTTACACTGCTAACGATCTGGCTGGATTGTTGCAGTTGTGTCAGCTTGGGAGTGGCGTTACCCAGCGGAGTTGTCGACACTGTGGGAGTAGTGGCGGGTTTTTTGACAGTCCTAGAACCGGCGCCACTCAACGGGGATACGGACGTTTTCATCGGTATCACCGTCATTGGGCGACTTTCGGGCTTGGGTTTGGATGGTGCTGGTGCGGGCGCCGATTTCACCGCCGTTATTGTAGTGGTGTTCGGCAGCGTTTGCGTTCTGCCCAGTCCGGACTGCTTGGCCAGCGCGTTCAGTGGGTTGATTTTAATCTGCGAGCTCACACTACTAACCGTCGCCGGTGATGGTTTCGCCATCGCTTTGGCGGCACCTTTGCCGACAGCGGAGGTAGTGACGATGGTGGGCGGTTGCGTCACACTCACTACAGAAGTAGGCGCTGGAGGTGGCGGTGGCGTGGGTTGTTGTGGTTGTTGTTGTGGTTTAGTCGTAATGGAAATTCCACTCTTTGCCGGTTTGGTGGTAATTGGCGCCGTCGTGGTTGTTGCTGCCGTTCGCTGATCTGCAGATCCAGAAAGCATATATCTCATCCCAGCAGGCGTTGCAGCAGGTGTCGACGTGGCGGGAGACGCTAACGGTCCTTTGCTGTTCGCAACAGGAGATGGCAACGGGTTGGCCTTGTTACTCGCGGCAGGAGACGGCAGCGGACTGTTCTTCTTATTGGAACCGACGGCCGTTTGTACCGTCAGTGGGCTGCGAGACAGTGGCGACGGTTTGCTTGCCGCCGTTGGCTGTTTGTTCGCTGCCGTCATTTTGAAGGTGGGCGATGGTACCCTGGGCTTCAAGGCTCCACTTTTCGCTAGTACCTGCTGGGCAGGGGAGGATGCCCTGCTCACGCTGGTGGCGATGTTTGCACGCGCCAGCTGCAGTCGGCTTGGCATCGGGTTGGAGATAATGGGTGGAGCGGGTGGGACAGCAGCTGGTACGGCGGTTTGCAAACTGTTCTGCTTCGCCGATACCTTCGCAGTCGAAGGTTTGGGCAGCTGCTGTGCTATATTACTTAGTGTTTTGGTAGATTTAGCCGTGTCTTTTCCACCACTGTTCGTGTGGGACGGTTCCATGACACTGCTTGGGGTCATGGTCGCACTGTACGGTGTGCTGTTGAAGTTATTTCCCGTGCCACGTTTGTTTGACACGTCCTGCGCCTTTGCTGGCGCGGTTGACGTGCGGCGCGATTTGTCCTCCTCTTCGCTCGGGTTAGCGGCAGCGGTTGGTGTGCGGGCCGGTACAGCCGAACTAACCGGCGCTGAACGCAAACTGGGCGCAGGCGGTGTCGCTGGCAGTCTGTTTTCCGCGAAACTGTCCCCTGCGGAACGGTTATTCGCCACTAGATTGCTCGGTTGCTCCCCGGCGGTTGTACTCGTGGGTGGGCCCTGTCCAATCGATAGCGATAAAGCCATTGCCGTTGAGGACAGTAGAGAGGGAGTGCTGATGCTGCTGTTGCTGCTGTTGCTGCTGCTTATGGGAACGGTCAACGCACTGCCACTATTCGATGTCATCGGAGACGAAGCAGTTAGTGGGAAAGCACCTCCTGCACTGCTGCGCGGCTGATTGTCCAGCGTGGGCGATAGCAGCGGTACATTACGCGGCGAAAAGGGACTAGAAACGCCCGCCGTGGCAAGCGCCGAGGCTGACATTTGTTCGGTCAACCGGTTAAACAGTGCTTTCGTGACGGAATCGTAGCTGCTACTGCTGCCGCTGCTCGATTTGCTTGCCGGTGGTGGTTGCGGTGGGTTTGATTTCTGCAGCGAGGCAATGTTTGAAATCGATAATCCCGACGGCGCGGAAGCCTGCAGCGCATTAGGCGACAGCAGGGACGATGCACCACTTTGCGCATAATCACTCATCTGCTTTAGCGGGCTGTAGTGAGCGGACGGACTGGCCCCGCTGCTGCTTAGCGCGGTGTGATGTGCTGCCAGCTCCGCCAGCGACGAGCTCGAAGAGCCGCCCAACAGGGACTGGCTGAGGCTGGTGAGTGCGGACGGCGACAGACCGCTAGCACCGGCGCCCGACTTGCCCGACAGCAGGCTGAGCATGCTCGCTAGCGAAGCCGTCGTGCCGTAGCCTCCTCCACCCCCGCCTTTGCCGGACGATGCTCCTCCTCCTCCCGAGCTGCTCGCCGGTCCGATCGGGGGCAGCATCGACTGGGCGCCGTTTGCCATCGGCGACGAATGGCCCCCCAGTGGCGGCATACCGTAGTCCATTGCGCCCGCCCCGGACAGCGGGAAGCTGCTGTACATCTTGGCAAAAGCCGTCGCAAAGGCCGGATCGTTCATGAGCGTGCTGTACTGCTGCGAACCCGCGTATTGCATGTAGAGCGGCGGCCGGCCCATCGAGCTGCCGTACGAGGCGGCGTAATCGCTCCGGTACATATCGCCGGCACCGCCCATTGGCAGCCCCATGGCACCCGGATATCCCATGGCGCTAGCGTAATACGGTGCCATCGGCGAACCGTACGCGGACGAGCCCAGCAAACCGCCGAGCTGGGCCGCTGCCGCCGCACCCATCGAGTTGAGCTGCGACAGGTAGGACCGGTTCTCGTTGTTCTGTATCTCCCGCTCGTACGCCGCCCACGCCTCCTTCTTCTCCTCCTCGCTCAGGTCCTGCTCCGGCTTGTTCTCCAGCAGCGAGTCGTGCTCGTGGTACTTCAGTATCTTGTTCGGGTAGGTGCGCAACAGCGACGCCAGTATGTCGTCCGCCGGCAGGATCGGCGTCTCGCGCGTCATCTCCGACACCTTCGTGAGCGTGTACAGCTCCGCCAGCTCGCCGTAGCTGTAGTGCCGATCGATCTGCTGCTCGTCCACCACCCGGAAGCTGAGTGCCTGCTTCGTGACCGAGCGCGAGTACACCTTCTCCTCCATCGTGCCGGCCGCAATCAACCGGTACACGTAGCACTTGCGCTTCTGCCCGAGACGGAAGATGCGGAAAATGTTCTGCTGATCGTTCGAAGGATTCCAGGACGTGTCCAGTATGATGACCCGGTTCGCGCCGGTCAGATTGATGCCCTGGCCGCCCGCCTTGGCCGAGATGAGGAAGCACTTGGTGCGCTTGTTCTGCGGATCGTTGAACGACGTGATCATCTGATGCCGGATCGACTTTTGCGTCTTCCCGTCCAGCCGGTAGTAATCCTTGCCCGGTTCCCACGGTCCCTTGAACGCGCTGTACGCGTACGCGTCCGACAGCTGCGGGTTCTCCTCCTGGTGGTGAATCTTGGCCATGAAATGCTCCACCATGTTCAGCACCGACACGAACGCGGTAAAGATGAGCACCTTCTCGCCCCGCTCGTTGCAGTGCTTCAGTATTTCGAACAGTATCCACAGCTTGTTGCTTGGGAACAGCGACTCCAGGTCGGCGATCTGCAGGTACTGGCGCCACCAGTCGTTCGTCACCGACAGCTGGCCGCTCTTGATGTCGTTGTGATCGTCCGGCGACTCGTCGTCACTGTCCGGGGTGGCCGTTTTGCGCGCCGCGTCCCGCCGGTTCTTCTCCAGGTTGGCCGATTCCCATGCCTTCTCCAGCACTTTCGGGTGCGTCCAGATCTGTGAAAAAAGTGTTTGCAAAGAACAGAAAGCGTCAAGGAGGAGGCCAGCACCAAATTAGTGATGGGAAAATGAAGTTATCTGGAACGATTCCGGATAGTAGGTCCGGAATCAGTTTATGGAATCAATCTCGGAATCGGCTCCGGAATCGAAATCGGCTCCGGAATTGGTATCGCTTTCGGAATCGGCTCCAGAATTGGCTCCGGAATTGGCTCAGAATCGGAATCGGTTTCAGAATCGTAGTCGGTATCAGAGGAAGCGGAATCGTAGTCGGTACCGGAATCGAAATTGGCTCCAAAATCAGAATCGGCTTCGAAATCAGAGTCAGTTTCGGCATCTCCATAACACACGTTTGGGTCCAATGATTCTACGTATTGATAAACGCAAAAAATCAAAATTTACTTGTAAGCGATCCATTCTCATAGAGATTCCCAGTCAGATTTTGCTTGTGAAACTTCTTATTTGAATTCAAGAACGGATTCTTATTCCGGAGCTAATTCCAATTCTGGAGTCAATTCTGATTCCGTTATCGGAGCAAATTGTGATTTGCAAAGTCGATTCCGATTTCGAAGCCGATTCTGATTCCGGCGCCGATTCCTATCCTGGAATCGATTCCAAAGCCAACTCTGGAATCGGCTTCAGGATCAACTCCGGAATCGGCTCCTTCATCGAAATCGATGGCTCCGGAATTGATTCCGAACACGGAATCGAAATCGGGTAGCTCCGACTCCGAGCTCCCACCAGTACTCCAAATACACTCAATCGTATCCCAATCACCTTTCGCAGCGAGGTGTAATCGGCAATGAGTTTGAATTTCTTTGTCCTTCCCGGCTCGCCAGTTACATCGTTGTTTGTGTAATCATTCATCTGTAGAAACACTTCGTACATCTTTTCCTGGAAATGAAAAAAAGACAATCATTAGTAGGGGTTGGCGTTGCGATACACGTTTACCGGTTTTCGGCGTGGAATCCTTCCGGTTGATTCCGTTTCCGTTCCCTCTGCCCGCACGATCGCGGCAGGACTTACTTGTACTGGCGTCAGTGGAACGAACAGAACATACTCAAACTTTTCCGGGAGAAACTCCTTCAACACTGCCGCTTCCTTACGCTATTTTGGAAAATTAACAAAAAATGGATGATAAGAATATGTATGTAATTGTTGGCATTTTTAAAAACATGATCGAAACCTACCTGCACAAACTTGGAAAGCTTGTTGTGCAACACGTACGACCGCTGCTTCATGATCTTGATCGACTGGTGATCGGAATCCTTACACTGCCCGTTTTTGATGGGATTGGCATACAGGTTGCTAAACTCTTTGTCACTGCCCAGGAACGATGGTTTGATGAAGTTGACCATACAATAATCTAAAAAAAAATTAAACATTAAAGGATTGTCCTAGCCTTCCCCTTTAATCAATCGCAATCCCTCGGTACACTTACACTCCTTCAGGTTGTTTTGGATCGGCGTACCGGTGAGCATGATGCGCCGGCGCGTTTTAATCTTCGAAACCGCCTCGCTGATTGCGGACCGCTTGTTCTTGATCTGGTGGCCCTCGTCGCAGATTACCAGATCCGCTCCCGGGTTGAGCAGATACTCCTTAATAAGCCCCAGCTTGGCGCTGCGCAGCCCGACCGAACCCTTGCGCCGCTCGTAGTTGATCAGCGCCCGGAACGCCTCGTAGCCGATCAGCATCACGCCACAGTTGGGCGACTTGCAGTAGTACCAGCGCTTCAGCACCGCTATCTTGTCGTTCTGCGTGCACACGTCCGGGAAGCAGTACACCTTCATCTGGTAGCCCGTGCGGATCGTGCCCTGCCACCGGGCGATCTCCTCCTTCCAGTTCATGACCGTGCTTTTCGGGCAGATGACCAGCACCCGGTTCGTCATCAACTGCGGGTAGCGCATGACCGTGTGCAGCAGCGAGATCATCTGCAGCGTCTTGCCCAGCCCCATGCAGTGCGCCAGGATGCAGCCCGATCCGGAATGTTTCGGCAGCGCGTCGACCGACCCGTACGTGTTGTCGTACATAAACTTGATGCCCTCGATCTGGTGCGGCTTCAGCAGCTTCACTATCTCCGGATGCACGCAGATCGCCTGCTTGCGCACGGAATCGTAATCGAGCACCAGCTCGCTCTCGCCCGGCCCGGGCAGATAGGAGGCGAGGAACTTTTTCAGCTGCTCGTGCTTCTTCTTCAGCCGCGCCGTACGGCCCTCCTCCTCCTTCTGCGCTTTCTTCGTCTCCTCGGCCAGCTCGTCGTTCGTCAGCATCGCACGGATCCTGCGCTTCGGCTCCTTGTCCGGGACGGTTTTGTTTTCCTCCAGATCGCCCGTAATCAGCTCGGCATCGTCGGAGCTGTCCGAGCTGAGACTGATACAGTCCTGGCCATCTTTGGAGCCTTTCTGTTTGCCCGCCGTGCTGCTACCCGATGCTGCTGTTGCTGCTGCTCCGCTGCCCGTCGTCGTCGCGTCCGGATCGGATGGTGCGGGAGAGGATGTTTTCGCCTGCTTGCCTTTAATTCCATCGCCGGAGGGAGTGGTGCTGGGGGACGGTTTTGCAATGGTGCTGCCTTCACCCGCAGTGCTCGCAGGCGTTTTACTCTTCCTGGGAGCAGAGGACGCGTTTAGCGACGCGCTAAAATCGAACGTTTCAAGCGACACTGGAGCGGCCCGCTTTCGCTGCCGTTTCTTGGGCGTTCCATCCAGCATTTCCAGGTCCGAATCGGCACTGGACGATTCGCGCTCGCTCTCGGAACCGCGTGCCTTCCGCGCGTTTATACGCTTCCGCCTTTTGCGCGGTGTTTTCTCGGACTTGTCGGACTTTTCGCCGTCAAACAAATCGTTGCTGAACAGTTCCTTGTCTTTCGGATTTGCCAGCTCGGTTCGGGTTTGCTTTTTGGGCGTTTCTGCCCCCTCGGAGTCTTTCGTTGCCTGCTGCTCCGCGGAACTTTCCCCGCCGACAATGTCCCCGGAGTCGTCCGCCTGGCCGTTGGTAAGTAAATTGCCATTCTCCCTTTCGTTGGACTGCTTTTTGCGCTTCTTCCGCTCCGCCAGCTTGGAATCGTGACGCTTCAAAAAGCTTTCCACCAACGAGCCCGCCGACGAGTCGTCCGAATCCTCCTTGCCCGTCCCGTTCGGCCGACCATCGGCACTGTTATCGTCCTCCTCCTCGCCCGACAGCAAACCGTCCAAGTTGTCCTCCTCGTCGCTCGTCTCCTCGCTGCTGCTGAGCTGATTCAGCAGCTGCTGCTTCATCGTTTCGTTGCACTTTTGCAGGAACTGTTCCTCCGTCTCTACCACGTCCTTTTCGCTCTCGCTCGACTCGTCCGACTGTGGCTCGAGCGGTGCCGTCGCTGTGTCGTCGCTCCCGTTTTCATGATTTAAAAAGTGCTCCATATTGTTCTCGTCCTTTTTCTTCTTCGCCGCCGACGACGACGACGACTCCTTCGACTTGCTGGCGGCACTTGCCGGTCCGCCCGAACCCGCCGCACCACCCGCTGCATTCCGACACCCGATCAGCGTGCTGATGTTGCACAGCCGCTCGATCTGCATGTCCTCGTACTCTTCCCGCTCCGCCTCCGTCATGTCCTTCACGCTCTTGCTGAGCGCCGGCCTGGTCGGTTCCTTGCCCGCACCAGCAGCGGAACGTTTGCGCGTTTCCTCCGACCGTTCTTCCCGCTCCTGGCGCTGCTGCTCCCCGTCGAGAAAGTCCTGCACGACCCCCACCGCGTCCGGTATGATGTCATGCACGTCCGACATGATGTCATCCACACCGCTCAGCACACCGTCGAGCAGGTTTTCGTCCCCGTCCGCACGGCCACCATCCTCCGACCGCTTCTCCGTCTCGTCGCTGGAGCTGTCGGAGTAGATTTGTTCGCGGCGCTTCTTACCCGCACCACGCTCGTCCGCCGAGCGCGGTTTACGCTTTTCTTTGGCACTCTTTCGCAACCGGCGATTGTGTCGCAGCGCCTCCTTCGCCTTCTTGGAGCTGGAATTTCCACTGCCGGAGAGTTGGCTGGTACTGCTGCTACTGCTGCTACTGCTACTACTACTGCTACTGCTGCTGTCGGAGGAGGAATCTAGTAGCCTTTTCTTGCATTGCTCGTTGCGGTGCTGATCCTTCGAACGTTCCGTCTGGATTGCTATTTCCACTTTATTCCCTGTGCTGGCGGCATTTGAGCTGTCCTGCCGGCTCGATGGGACATTTTCACTCGGATTAACACGATTGATCTGGGACAAAACAGTAAGAATCAAGGTATAGGAAACAGTAACCAAAAAAAAACAAAACAACCACCTTCCTTACATCCTTACCTTTTCAACCAGATTAGCCAGCTGAGCCGCTTTTGAACCCTTTTGATAAGCTCCTCCTCTGCAGCCCGTCTTTTTGAGCCACTGCTCGTAATGCTTGGTAAATTTTGTTCCCAACTCTAGCAGTTCCTCCAGCTCGTCGCCGGACGCAGCATTGCTACTTGCACTGCCCACTTTAGCACAGTCCACATCGGAACTGAAATCTTCCCGCCGACCGTGCGACCCATCCGTCGACGGCACTAGCCCATCGCCCTCCATCCGTTCGGAACAATTCGACGACAGCGGCACGGACAGGCTGCTGCCCTCGCTCGGTGATGCTTCTTTGCCCAGCAGCGCCGCTGACGCTGTCGGCTGCAGCTCGGTCGAACGGTTCAGGAACGATTTCACCACCTTCTCTATCCTCTGCACCGTGCGTTTGCCGCCCGTCGAGGTAACGTCTCCTTCGCGTGCCAGTTTTTTCGAGAGCGTTACCAGCTTCCGCAAGCTGTGTTCCCCATCCTCGTCCGACGACACGCCCTCCTCCGCCTCCTGGTCGCTCGGTTGTGGCGTGATGATGTTAATGGTCGTGTACGAATGGTCGTTATCGAGCGGCGAATCATTCTCGCCCACCGTCGTGCCACCCTGGTACTGTACCGCCCTAGAGCTGTTGAGCGACTGCAGCACCTCGTCGTGGCTGTCGTACTCGTCGGCCGAGGGCGGCGAAATCAGCTCATTGCCGATGTACTCCTCGTCCAGTATCGTTTCCTGTATTTGTGGCTCTTCGATTTCGATCTTCGTCTCGAACAGTTCGTACGCATGGTGCTGCTGCTCATCATCGTAGCCGTCCTCCTCCTCCTCCTTCTCCCGCTCGTTGCCGCTGCTGTCGTCCGTTTCGTCCAGCCGCATACCGTCGTCCAGCCCGTTATCCTTGTCGAACAGATCCTGCAGCTCGAGATCCTCCACGTACGGCACGCTGAACCGCTCGCTACGGTGCTCCACCTCCAGCGCCATCCGTTCCGCGGCACTCTCTGCGGAAGGGAGTGGCGTGCGACCTCCGCCACTCCGCCTACCGGTCGTACCGTCGTCCAGATACTCGTGGTCGGACACGAAGAGATGATTCACGTACGTGGAGGATGCCGCTGCCTCATCGGAAAGCAGCAGTCCCCCCTTGGGTGAGGAACATTTGTCCCCGTCCAGCAGTGCACGATCGTCCTCGTCGTCATCCGAGCACAGCTCGACGGACACGTAGTTTTCATCGCTTTCCGGAAAGTCGCCCACCTCCATAATTTCGACGTCGTTGAACAGATCGGGCTCTTCCACCGTGGACGACCTGTGGGGAGGCGTGAGAGAGGAAACAGGTGAAACGAGGCAATGGTTCTGGGAAAAATATGGTTCTTTCGACAGTCCGTTCCCGCTTGAATTCGCACGAATTTGGGTTCTGTGCGTGTTTCCCGTTCCTCGGTACTCACAAGTGCTGACGTGATTTGTTCGAATTTTTCCAACCTCTTTAAACGATAGTTTTCATGCAATTCGTGGCTTTTCGTATTTCTTTTAATCACTTTTACAACCAGAAAATAAAGATAGTGATTACACAGAAAAAAAAGAAAAGGTTTGTCGCTCGCCTCCAGCGCGCAAAACCACAGGCGAAAAAAGAAGCAGGCGGCGCCACAGCGGTTGCCCACCGGTGCGAGCGAGATGCAATACAAAACAAAAACAAAGAACTAACGCCAGCATCATCGCAGCACGACCAACGACGACGATGCGGAGGTGGGGGGAGAGGGGTGGAATTTTCCATCCACCCTTGCGTTCGCAGCTTCCTTGCACACTTACATGATTGCGTTGCTTGCAGGCGGCGGCGACGGCGGCGGAACCTGTGAAACTCTTTCTGTCGATCCTTTCCCCGGAAGCAGCTAAACAACCATTTGGGAGCAGGGCTGCCCCCGCCGATCACCACCACTTCACAGCCTACTACTACCACTACTGCACTGCACACCGCGACACGAGTGGACGGGATAGGGAGCGAGTGGCTCTACGCAAAAATGGGCCCGGCGCGTACTGCCAATTATTGCTTTTCATTTCACCGCAGCGGCGGGCAAGCGATGATGATGATGATGCGCGCAATCGAAACTGCAATCTCTGCACTCTCGCGATAGAATCACGCACCACTCTTTTGCACTTTAGCTTGTAGGACACTGGCAACACGCACACACTAAGGGTGGGGGGAAGGCGCAAAGATGGCCAAATATGTAGAAAAGCTGGACTGCCCTGTTCCTGCCCGTGCGTGTGTGTCGTGTATTTCTCGCTGTGTGGCTGCTATTTTCAGGAAGCCAGTGGGTAGCAAGCTCGCTCCTGCAATTTACAGCGCGCACTGTGGGCTTCCCGGACGGCCATTGACCAAGCGACATGACAGCTGGGCGTTTCGGGTGGTCATTTCTTCGACTGCAGAGTTGTCGATAGTAGAAAAGCGGAAAGAATTATTAATTTCTAAATATTGCAAAAGCTTGGAAAACTATTTTTAGCAATTAAATACGTAATGAACCAAGCACAACAGTACATTTGTTTTCGAAATGAATCACTCGGTGAAAGCACGCAATTGAACGGATCTGGCAGCACTGTTTCTATTTGTTATTGTTTACATTACCGGCCAGCGCGAGAATAATCTTGCCCGGTTTGCTACGAATCATAGCAAGCCGCAAAGTGTTTCGCGTTTTTAATTGCTTACGAGCAGCGGTTAAACTACGGAACCATGTCGACGCCATGTGCCGCCGGTGCAAAAGTCGAGTGTAGTGTTTGCACCAAAGTTGTGAGCTCTCGTAGAGCGAGCAATTTGCAGGGCGCTTTCACCAGCGATCACTCCGTTGTGCAAGCATTGGCACAGTTGGCGGGGATAGAGGTATGGAGCTGTCGTCGTGATACTTTTGTTGAAAAGCACTTAAAATGGTTTTCAAACACTTTTTGCAGCTCCCATCACACTCTGCGCTGGAACAAGCGTGGATCTGCGGGAAGGTTTGCTATCGCCAGTTAAGCGCAGCGATTGCACTCCAAGGGCTGGTGAGAAAAATGTTTGAGCGCTTCGAACAACTGCAGGACGGCGAGCAGGAAGTTTCGTCCGCACAGGAACGAATGAGTTCGCCCGGAAGACGTGGCACGATGCCTACGGATGCAGCGCTGCAGAATGATGAGCTTGAGCACATACAGCGAAGCGGTCATAAGTGCTGCGGGTGTGACTTTACCGGCCGCACTGTGGAAGAACTTTACGAGCATATTGCCGCTGCCCATGGTCGGGAAAATGTTTCCCCCATTGTAATGTTCGTTTGTGCGCTGTGCCAAGAGGCGTTTGAAGATTATGATGGCTTACGAAACCATCAGCAGTGGTTTGAAAATTCTAAACTATTCGTTTGCCATCTTTGTTCGTGCGGATTCATAACGAAGGCAAGTTTTGAGGATCACATGAGTGGATGCACCGAGCGGAGAAGTTTGATTGCTAAAAGCAATGTTCATGCAGATTCATCTTTAACACGTTGTCTGCCACGTCAGCCACTATGTGGCTGACGGGTTTTTTCCGATCGGGCCACGTCAGCCACATAGTGGCTGACACATTACACATTGTAAAAGACGTGTTACAAGAGATAAATTTGCACGTATTTGATCGGTTCTTCACAATGCTTTTCTTTCACGGTTATTATTTCTTTAAAAAATGATTAAAATATCAAAATGAGTTTATATTATGTTTTCATAAATAAATGAGAATGAGAATGAACAATAATTATAAGATCTTGGAGTTCATTTATTCATCCTTTACTTTTGATGCACAATCTTAAAACACTCATCACAAAGTTGAGGTTGATCGGGACAGCTTGGACAATACGTAAACGATCTTTTCACAGTTTCACGTCCCTTTGATCGGCCCTTGCTTTGCCTGTCATTGTTGTAGCATCGTTTGCATGCGCGTCACCAAAGCGTTGCAAAGCGTTGGAGTCGAAATGTCACCGACTTTTGCGAGAAGTAAAGAAATGGAAGGGAAGGGAGGGGAGGGGGGCTCCAAGAATGAAATTCCATGGAATTAGCCCAACAAACGACATAGTGGATCGACTGAGACAACAAAGAGAATTGGTGAATTTGATTTAAAAGAGAAAAAATGCAAAATCAAATGCAATCGTATCAAAGAGTGATTCCGTGGCCTGACGGGGCAGTTCAGTGGGCATGTATGGTGGCAGACAACGTGTTAAACAATATGATGACTACCGCAGGTGTCAAGAAACGATCGAAGAAACGATCGAAGAAACGACGTGATCAAACCAAACTTTCCACCGGATACGCTTGCTGCAATGCAACGTTCGCCGAGGAGAAAGATCTACTCGATCTCGTGCAGGAACGGCATGCCGCCCGTCTTGCGATTCACTACCGGAAGCGCACATCCGACCAGTCCGTAAGCTTCCGGAATCGAAAAACCCTCCGCCAGCATCGGCACAATAGGCAATCAGTGAAGCGGCAAAACAGTTGCCGCCACTGTGGCAGACGAGACAACATTCCTGGGCGAGATCTGTGTGCCAACCCATCCCGGCAGTTTTTGTGCGAGGTGTGCGGGAAGTGCTTCGGAAAGCAATCGCAGCTCCGGCTGCATGCTGTTTCGCACCGAGCGTATCGTCTGTACGGATGTGACCATTGTGCGGCTCGGTTTCATTTCGCTTTCCGACTGAAGAAGCATCTGCAGTCGGTGCACGCGTCCGAGTACCGGTACGAGTGTCCGCATTGTGGACGGAAGATGGCGGACAAGGCGCGGTACGATTTGCACCTGCGGAAGCACATGGACCTGACGTCGTAGCGTTGCAGGCTAGAGATGGAGTAGCACACTGTTGTTGTCAAAGGCATGCGGAACATAGTGGCGTTCCGGGCGGCGGTTACCGAATAAATACGAACAATTTTTTAAGGATACTAAATTACAAAAAAAAACC
The DNA here is from genome assembly GCF_016920715.1 of Anopheles arabiensis. Taxonomy (NCBI): domain Eukaryota; kingdom Metazoa; phylum Arthropoda; class Insecta; order Diptera; family Culicidae; genus Anopheles; species Anopheles arabiensis. Next base: position 31,550,113 of record NC_053518.1, read on the forward strand.
CGAATGCAATTTGATTATAGAGCAAATATAGCGACTTTTTGTTTCGAGTTTATTACGTGTTCTACCACTCAGCGCGATCCATCAAGTTTATAATCGTCGTAAATCATCATATCTCCCTACCATTTCATCGCCGCTTCTCCCTCTAAAACTGGGCATGTTAAGATTCTACAAATGTTTCCTTCTGCTGCTTTTTTTGGGGGAAATTTAAAAAACCTTCTTGCATGATCCGGGTGTTTTGTCTTGACTGTCATTGCGGAAAACTGCCAACTACGATCGGGAAGCAAAGCCAAACAGCGCATCCTGTTGGCGTTCGCGTCCTGCTGGTATCCCGATTTGTTTAAATCGCCGCGTTGCAGCGTTGTTATGGCGACGATGGACGCACCTCCAGTTTGCATCGACCGGATTCGGCTGCTCACATGTTGCGGAACTGCTTGTGCAGATCGTTCAGCATGATGACGTCCGGATTTTCCTGCTCGAACCGGGTCGGCTCGTGTTCGCGCTCGTCCGCGCCCCACTCGCCAAACTTTTGCTTCATCACGTCCGGCTGGCGGCTCTGCTCTTCCTGCGCTTTCTGCGTGGTGTTCCGGGACCGCCGGCAGGGAACGAGAAGAACGAGGGAGTTGATGACGTTGGGAGGGCGTGTGTTGAAGAAAAGGTGGTACACTCGTATCAGACGAGGGAGGTGTGTGGGGGGGTTTTGTTTTGCATATGCCTTAAGTAATGTTTGCCCTCCCATTCGGTTTGTGTGTGTATGTGTGTTTATATTTTAGAGTTGGTGCTGTGCCTCACCCTCGTGAAAATGCTCTTTTCTGTTCCGAAAGGTTTGTTTCAAATTTGGCTTTTTTAAAAACATTCATACTGTGAAGTTGGCGTTTGATTGCATTTTCTTTTCAAACAGTTCAAAGCTCGTTTTCGATCACGATGTGGAGATTTCCGGAGGGAAAAGTTTGGCGATTGGTAGCGAAATGAGCACAACATACCATTTTACTACAAAAAGCACACATCAAAAACCGTGGGAATTATGATTTGAAGATGGTTTTTTTTTCGTGGGGAAGGCCCAAAAATAGGAATGTAAGGGGGACAAATAATGGAAACAAAATTTTACTGATTTTTGTCACAACCCTCCCATGAGAGACACAATGTTCGTGCGTAAATGCATCGATTTAATAGCAATCGATGCACGTGCGGGAAAAAAACTTACCTTGGAGTCACTCTGCGCAAACTTTGTAAACATGTTGGCAAACACCTTCTTCTGCTGATCGTTGTAGGCCTTGATCTTGTGCTTGCAAATGGTCACCTGGTTCAGGGCCGCCTTGTTTTCCGGTTCAATTTCCAACACCTACGGCGAAGCAGAGGAAAGATTGTATTTTATCGATCAAACAACACATGCGCCTATCATCCACGCGCTACTTACAGCGGAGAAATCTTGCAGCGCTCGGTCTAAGTCGCCCAGTGCCAGATTGGACATTCCCCGCCTGTACAGCGCCTTCACGTTTTTGCTGTCCATCTTGAGGGCTTCGACGCACTATGGAGAAGAGAGAAAGAGAGAGAAAAAGCACCATGGGAAAACCGCAAAACCACAAAATCGCGTTTAAATTTAAACATAGTAGGCGTGGGATGCAGCGGTATCGTGCCGCTTCTTATCAGGGCCACTCTTACCGCAACTTTCGCTTCGTCGTGCGAGTTTAACTTCTGGAGGCACAGAATTTTGTTGAGATAGATGGCCAGCTTGGCCGCTTCCCCTTCCTTCGACTGGTCGTACAGGTAGGAGAGCGCCCGGTTGTACAGCTTCAGGGCGAGCTCGTGCTTCTCCTCCTTCAGGTACTTGGTGCCCTTCTCGCGCAGCAGCTTGGCCTGGGCCAGCATTTCGTCCTGCGACATCATCGACCGCTCGACCAGCGCCTCGAAGTCGGTCAGCGTCACCGTGTACTCGACGGTCGCGTTCGGCGGTACGCCCAGCTCGCTGTTGCCCTGCGCGCCGAACGCGTACTGGGGCTTCAGCAGCAGCCGGGCCGTCTCCTCCTTGTGGAACTTCTCCAGCGCCAGCTCGACGCCCGCCACCACGCCCACCTCCTTGCCCTCGTCCAGACAGAACTCCACGTCCCGCTCCTCGAACACGCGGCCCTCGTGCCGGCCGACCAGGTGCACCTTCACCAGGCCGCCCGCCGTTGGGCGCTTCTTGCTGCTGCCCGACTGCACGATGAACCGCTGTATGCCGCCGTCCGACTTGGGGCTAAGGTCCTCGCCCTTCCAGCCCAGTATTTCCAGCTCGAAGTTGAGCGTCGCGTTCGGCGGAATGTTCGGCGGGCTGCCGGAGCTGCCGTACGCGTACTCGGGCGCACACCGCAGGATGCACCGCTCGCCCAGCCGCATCGACGCGACGCCCATGTCGAACGCTTTGATGACCGAGCCGGTCCCGAGGGTGAACTGGAACGGCTCGTTCCGGTCCCGGCTCGAGTCGAACTTCTTGCCGTCCGCGTCGAGTGTGCCGGTGTAGTGCAGCGAGACGGAGCAGCCCTTCGACGGGCGCTCGTCGCCGGTCCCTTCCTGCAGGATGCGCTTCTGGACGCCCCCGTCGCCGGACAGATCGTGGTATTCCTCCATTTCGTACGGCTTTTATTTCACACTTTTTCCACGCAAAATGGTACTACTGCTGCTCGGATGGTGGTGTGTGCGGACGTGCGTACGTGCGTGTGTACAATGTGTGTGCGGCGGTACTTCTTCGCGTGTTGTTGCGGCTCTTTCTTGTTTCGCGGCTCGCTTTTATGCGTTTGACAGGTCCCAAAAACATGGGGCGAGTCAGTGCCTCTCAACCGAGCGCGAAGGAATTGAGGTGTTAGAATTTGCTAAACCACTTTAGGTCCAGTTAACACGTAGGTTAGAAATTAGCTGAACGCTTTTGTAAATGGCTTAAAGCTTCTTCGTACATTCAAAACCGCTACCTAGCAACGGAATATGTAAACTGGATTTGTTGCCTTTCCTTGGTTGAGAGGCGCTGATTTCAAACATACTTTGACAGCTGTCGGATTGTCATTTTTTCGAAGATGCTCGAATTTTCCGGAATTTCAATTTCGAAAACACGTTTCAGATTTATCGCACAAATGCGGTTATCACAAAATTAATTTAAAATCCAATTTTCAAAACAATTCAATAAGATAATAAAGCGGAGGAGACTCACGATGTACAAATAAAATATTAAACTTCCAGCAACGTTGCAATAACATTAGAAACAACCAGTAAATTACCACCTGCGAGAGCATGTGAAGATTCAGTACCGATTTTATTACATCACTGAGGACATCCACCCGCTAGCTCGATCCGTTGCCAGTAGCAGAAGCAACAGAAACACGCGGGAAAATGTACCACACCGCTCTTCTGTAGGCCTGCAGACCTCACCAGCCATACTTTTTCGCAGAAAATCTGTTCACAATTTTCCACAAAGCATCTTTGACGATGATCTACACACACACGCCGACGAAACAAACTTGCTCTCGCTCCCGCTCCAAAAATAATAAAAAATATATAAATTAATCAACCGACATCTTTTCGCCCGTGGTGGCGCCCGTTCCCTGCTGCGACGACTGCTGCTGGTCACCACCGCCCTCCTTGTCTTCCGACTCCACCGGCAGCTCCAGCACCTTCGGTCCGTACAGCAGCACATAGGCGCAGTGCCAGTCGCCACCGCCGGACAACTTCAGGATCGATTCCTGATCCACCGGCGACACGTGATCGTCGTTGAACATAATCCACTGATCGTCCTTGTGCCTCACCCAGCCGACGTAATGCCCCGACGAGCTCGACCGTCCCTGGTGCGTTAGCACGGCCTGCAGTGTGTAATATCCACTGTTGTTACTGCCCAGGTCTGGGGAAAAATGGAAGCAAAAGAACTGTGTTAAACTGACACCACACACACCCCCCTCGCTCATTGCATTACCATCCTCGAAGCAGTACGGTTGGGGAACAGTCTTGGGTTTCTCCTTTTCCAACTCGGCCTTCGATTTGTTCTTGCCCTTGAGCGTACGCTCGACCTCCGCGTTTGCGATCTCGTTGAATTTGGTGCGCATCGGGGTCAGCTTTTCCTGCAGCTCGGGCGTGCACAGCTCGTACGCGTCGAACTCGATCGGGAACTTGATGTCCTTCAGCACCTTCGCATTGATGCCCTCCTTGCCCTTGTACTGGAACCGGACGAACTGGACCGTCAGGTAGGCCGGCAGACGGCTGATCAGCGACTAGAAGAAAACGAATGGAATTTGTTTTAGATTAATTATGAATCATTCTTCCAAACGGGATCGTTTTGTGCACACCACATTACAGTACAATAAACACAGAAAAAACAGAAAAAGAAAAAACCATTTACAAACAACACGAACGTTTTTTTCTTGAAAATTTTATTTCTGAAAAGTACCCGACTTTCCTTTAGGAGACTCTCTCTCTCTTTCACGCTTCCTCTTAACCCTCTTCTGTTCTGGGAGGGGGTGTGCCCTATAATTCAAAAGCGCAATCAGGAAACGTTCCTGCAAAAAGAACCATACAATCACACTACACGTTCCTGTGTCCTGTGACCACCCCCGCCCGCTTCGCACCTGCTGAACTACTCTCAATATTATTACACGTTCGTAATTTAAACACATATAGAGGGCGCGACGCTTTTGCTTAAGAATGGGGAGTTCATATTTTCAAAAATTATTTAAAAAAATGGTAATAATAGATGGAAAAATTCGAAAAAAAAGGTGTTGCATTGCAATAGATAATATGCATTAAATGATGTTGATGATTACGATGAGCATGATGAAATGAGTTCTGATTACAAAAGGTAGCGGCGCGCTGGATGCGTGTGTCTTATATCCCTATATTGTCTGATTGCAAAATGAAATTTCTTTTTTTTTTAAATTAACTCCTATTTGTTGGTGTGTTTGTGTGTATACCGTTTTGTGTGTGCGCACTAACTAAAGAATAGTAAAACCAAAAGAAAACAAAAAAAAACAATATACACATTCGCACTTTTCACGGAAAGAAGATGCGGTGAGGACTCTACCTCCTCTGCTCAGATGGCTGATTCTGCTGTTTGTTTGTTTTGCTATGTACATACTTTCGTGATTCCCTGCTCTATCTGTCTTCCCCTTTTTTGCGTCTAATAAACCTTACGTACACACATCATTTTCATACTATTCTGTTCTGTGTCGTGGATACATTAGCTTTCATATTTTTGTACATAAAACAAATCTTTCTTAATGAATCCCCTCGCTTTTGCTCTCTGTTCCTCCCCCACGCACGTACGACGGTTCGTTTCTTATCGATGGTTTTTCTTTTGTTTGTTAGTTTTTACCTTACACAAATATACACATGCACATCTAAATATAATCGGGGGTTTCGCTTTCTCTCTCTCTTTCTTTTGTGTTGCTATTTCTCTGGTTGCTTTTTATCTTCCCCCCTTTGCCTGGCGCGATGGAGACAACAGTGCTAGGCAACAACTGCCGGTCTGCCTACTGCTACTTTGATCTCTAGGATGAATCTCGCATAACGCACAAGGTGGAAGGTGCGCGCATTGTGGACATTTGTGCTCGTACCTGTACTGCACGCACACGGCCTAGTGTAGTTTGTCGCATCGTTCTTTTCCGTCTTATCCCGCAAATGGGCTGCGCGGGAGGTAGGTAGTTAGGTAGGTAGGTTTGGTAAGGAATTAAGATTGTGTATGTACAAGGAAAGTTGGAATTCTTAAAAAAAAGAAAGAGACTTATCCTTACACACTAAAAATGACTGTATCGCACGCTTTGCTCCTCTCGCTTGCTCTCTTTGCCTATCCCGCCCCAAGATGCCGGCCGTCCAAGGCATCCGCGTAGCGTGCAAATAATTTTGGGATTTCCCAAGAGTGCCCCCAACCACAACAAAATGCACATCGCTCTATTTCCTTGTACTCTATACTCTTGCGGAGGAGGAATTCGTTGCACACACACAAAAAACAGCACATAAACTGTTCGAGGATAGATAATCACCCAAAACCCCCTCCCGCTCTTCTTCACAAACTGAAAGTGGCTGCGTGCTTCAAACCACATTCAAGCACGCTCCTACTAGAGGACGATGATGCGTGCGTGTGTTGGTGTGCGCAACGCAATGCGCATTGAAAGCTTAAGGATTTTGCAACCGCTTTTTTGTTATCCTCTTCGAGTGAATGATCGATCATGGGGCGATATTTGTTTCCTTCGCTACTGGCTTACTCCCTCGGCTACTGGTTGTGATCCTCAATACCCTTCTATCACAATTGTTTTGTTACCACTGTTGCTATCTCTTTCGCGTGTTCTCGGTCAAATTCGACTGTATTCTCTCTCTCTCTCCGTCTCTCTCTAGCATGTCCTAGCGCGCGCCGAGCGCTTATCAAACACAATAAATGGCAAAACGTGCGTGTGCATCAACAAACGCGACTGTGCACCACAGCCTCCCTCTCTCCCTCTTCGCTCAAGTGCACTCTTCTCTTCCACCCGCTTGGCGTTTAATCCGTGTAGAGAATGTACTGCGACGCATCGTTGTCAATCTCGACCGATTCCATCTTGACGAAGGCTTGCGGCGGCAGGATGGTGTTGCCCGCGCCCGAATGATGCGGCGAGGAGGCGGCGGCCGCCTGTGCCACGCTCTGGTGTCGGCTGCTACTGCCCCCGCCGCCGCTGCTGCCACTGCTGCTGTTGCGCTTCGCCTTCGCGTGCGTCAGAATGTGAGATTTGAGGTTGGTCGACTGGGCGAACTTCTTGTTGCAGCCGTCGAACGGGCAGACGTACGGCCGGTCGCCGGTGTGTATCCGCACGTGCGTCCGCAGGTTGAAGTCGAGCGAGAACCGCTTGCCGCAGCCCTCGAACGTACACTGGAATGGTTTCTCGCCCGTGTGCACCAGCTGGTGGCGCTTCAGCTTCGAGCTCTCCACGAACGACTTGCCGCACTCGGCGCACACGTGCACCCGCGGCCCGTGCGTGTGCAGGTGCTTGCGCATCGCCGAGTTGTCCCGGAACATCTTCGTGCAGCCCTTGTGCGGGCAGGCAATGTTGCGATCGGACACGTCCGAGGATGACCGTCCGCCACCGCCGCCGCCGCCCCCGCTGCTGCCACCGTCGCCACCGAGTATCATGCCGGGGCCGTCCGGGGACGCCGCCAGCAGCAAGCTGGATGCGCTGGAGGACAGCTTGACACTGCCGATGCCCCCACTGCCGCCTTTCGATTTGTGGGACGGGCGGGTGAACTCGCTCAGCTGCTTCGGGTCGGACAGATCGATGCCCGGCATGCTGTCGCAGCTGTCCGGCGTGATCTTCTTGCCCGTCATGTACTCCGTGTAGTCCGGGTCGATCTCCGGGTTCGAGCCGTCGTCGTCGTCCGTGCCGGACGCCCACATCGTCACGCTGAACTCGCCCTCCATCGTTTTGATCTGCACCTGCTTCTGCTCCCACCGGCGCCGCTTGTGATTCACGTCCAGCTGCTCCACCGCCGTCAGCCCGTGATGATGGTGGCTGCCGCTGTTGTGATGGTGCACGTTGCCATCGTTCGCCCGGATGCGGTTCATCATGCCGCCGCCGCCGCCGCTGCGCGACTGCTTGAGCGATTTGCGCTTGCGGGACGACGGGCCCGGCGTGGTCGTCGCCGACTCGATGTAGATTTCGTTCTCCAGATTGATGTCGCCGTACACGCACAGCGCATCGCCGGACGAATCGAGCACCTCCTCGTGCACCGCCTGCCCAATGTCCGGCTCGTGCTGCAGTATCTCCTCGTCGTCGTCCCCCGGGTGCCCGAGATGATGGTGATGATGGTGATGGTGATGGTGATGGTGCCCCATCAGCCCTCCCTGCGAGTCTTCCGTCTCGCACGTCACCTCCTCGTAGTGGCCGTCCACCCCGCCGTACTGATCGTAGTCGATCTCCGCCCCGAACCCGGCACTGCCGTCCACCTCCTCCACGATGTTCGCGTCCGGCACCTCCACCTCAGACATGATGTTATCGTGCTGATGATGGTGCGAGTGATGCAGATGATGATGGGAGGACATCATCAGTAGCTCCTCCAGTGGGTCGACGTACCACTGCACTTTCCCGTTGTAAGCCCGGCCCGTAAACCGGTGCACCGCACTCCAGCTTCACACACACGCCCGCGTGGCACCCCCTCGGAGTGGCCTTGCTATATCTCCTCCTTCGAACTGGACCCTTTTGTTCGAAGGTACCACAGTGTCCTTCGTACGCACCGACACACACACTAGCACACACAACGGCGAAACGGCATGAACTCGCACGTACGCACGCACACACGCGCACAATAAACAAAAGCGGTGGTTGGTGTGGTGTGGCTTTAATCCTTTATTCTTATGCCACACACGCGCACACACGCACGCACGCACACAATGCGCTCCTGGCAGGGACGAAGCGACGACAGCTGCTGACCGTGCGGGGGTTTTCCTTTGTGTGCACCGACGAGTGTGTGTGCTGCGTTTGTATGCGTGTGATCCTTTGCTGCTTGTGTAGTGGTGGTTGCTTGGCGTGTGTAATCGGTGGCAGCGCTGTGTGTTTTTTGTGCCTCGTAACTTCGTCCTTTTCGGTTTGCGCAAACACACACACACACTCACTTTGATGTCCCAACAAAACGCCACTATTTCAGCATGCTGGCGATGAAGGGAAAAAGAAAACACACAAGAAATTGTTCTATTCCTGGTTGTGCCGCCGGCGTTTAAAGAATTATTTTTAGTTCTTCCGATGCGCCCGATGACAACATCCTCACACACGTCGCGCGCTTCCTCCGGGTTCGCTCTAGTTGGTGCCCCGAGGGGATTCGTGTGCGATGCGCCGCCGCTGCCGCTTGCAGGTTGTTGTGAATGCACAAAACAGGGGGAGAAGAATGTTGAGCTTTTCACCGAATGCGCCTCTATTGCTTTATTTCACTGCGTTAGAACGGTATGCCGCACCGCACACTACAACATAACACACTTTCCGTTTCGTCGCTTGTGTGTAAATGCGTATGTATATGTGTGTTTGTGTGAAGAATCCCCAGTTGTACGTTTAAAGCTCCGCAACGAGAGCCAGGGGGAATCCTTTCAACTGTCCGATGCTACTCCGCATACCGTGTATTGTTCCGATCGACACACGAACCATCCGCTTGTGGCGTATCAAAATAATAGGGAACTTGGATGCAGCACGCGAAACAAACATTGGCGCATTTCCTTCTTTGCCGTTCTCTGCTAATGCTGCCCTCTGCCTGCCTGCAGCTGTGCTGTGCAGTGTTTGCCTCTGCTCGTCGAGATGAATAGGCGCACGCACACCACCGCACATCAACGAGAACACTTCTTCGCTTGCGTTTTTTTTCTGCTATTTCGATCCGTTCCGCTTGGCTTTTCACGCAGCGGGGTGTGCTTCCGCAGGCGAGCGATTGTCCCACGGCACACCACCTCTGACCACTTTCGCACCGTTTACCGTTCGATTTTCCACTCGCCGACACGAAACACGCTTCCGACGATCCGCAAATTGCCCGTGCTAAGCCCGTGAATGCTGACAAATATTCACGTTTCCAAAATAAAGATGGCTGCCGCACACACGACGGGGTAGAATTTGTTCCTCGCGAGAAGACAGGGAAAAAATGAGTGCGTCTGTTCGCTCGCTCGGGCGAAAATGCCCCCTCGACGCGGTTTCGCCCGGCCAGTCGGGCGCTAGAGCGGGACGGCATCTTACGATTTTCGAAACTGCACGAACGATTGGCGGCAGTGTTTTTTGTTGTTTTAATAGGCAACATTGCACTTTAAAACGTGCTTTATTTAGCTGATTTTGTTATGAAAAATCTCAAAACTAAAATATTTATTTATTTGTGGCGCAATAGCGCGAAATCGCGACAAAGTTGCACCACATTACACGCAACGAGCACAACAAATTGGGCTACCTCTGCATGTCTCGCTCTACCCGCGACGTCCCACACTTCGAATTCAATATGGCGGATGCGGTATGAATCCATGTTCGAATTCAATATGGCTTCATGTTTTGAAAATACACCTCCTACGGGCCTACCGTCGTGAGGTCATTGTTTTTCTACAATTTTGAGCGCATAAATTGCGATAATTATGTTACAAGCCGTGCCCAATCGAAGGCGGCCCAACACTGACACTCAGTGCGAATGTGCTAGTCATGCTGCACATGGATTCGTGTATCGTATTTTCAATACGCCGGATCACGAAGGGCGGTTTTCCCCCGTTCCGCCCCCTGAGGGGTGAACAAGGAAAAAAACACGAAAGGGGACGCATGTTTTGTTTGTTTGCATACAAATGCGGAATATGCGCTCCGGTACGTATGTGTGAGTGTGTATGCTTGACAGTAAATGAGATTGTTTTTTTTCTCTTCTTTTGTTGGCGAAAACAGAATCCAACGAAAACAACCACAAAGAAAAACGGGTATGCTTCAAGATTTGGGTTTTTCGAGCAGTTTTTCAAAATATTTAAATTTTTATATGGTATGATAAGAAAAAAATCACTTACCGTTTTCGAATAAACAGCATCACGCCCGAGGGAGGGAGACATTTTCGTCAGCTGTTCCTTCAGCCTCTGCAATTAAATCGCAACAAATTGCATCGACATTCGGTAAATACACTTAAATAAATTATTGCGAACGTGTTAAAACCTTGGCCGACCGACAACACCTACCAATCGCAATCCGGAGTGCATGTATTTCACCTCGGTGGAAATGAAGCAGCTGAGCTGCAGAAAGTTTTCTTTCGATTTGCTCGCCGGCTCATCCTCCGCCTCGGTACACTTCATCTCCACGTCGAACGTGCCGCCGAACCATTGATCGATGAACGAGCTGGAAATGGCAAAAAAAAAAACCCGGAAACTTGGTGTGAAAATCCGTGTCCTGCCTCCCATTTAAGTTCCTCCTGCGCGCCTCCTACCTGTGCTTCACGCTCTGCTCGGGGGCAAGCTTCTGGGCCGGCAGCTTCTGCTGTAGCATCTTCAGCAGCTCGGACCAGCACTCGTTCGCGTCCTGCTGCCGGTACGTGCCGTTCTCGCCCGTCTGCGAAAAGTTCGGGAACGCGATGTGCAACCGCTGCAGAAACAGGACCGGCGTGATCGAATCGTTCCGGCGCTCCATGTCCTCGAACAGGTTCTTCATCGACATGGTAATGGCCTGCGGGGAGGCGAGCCCCGCCAGCCCCGACGCACCGCCCGCCTCCTCCTTGTATTCCTTCAGCGCTTCGCGCAGCTCGCGCACCGATCGGAGACACTGCAGCGTTGCGTTCATGTAGCACGTGTTGCCCAGATTCACTAAACCGGCCGGAGTATCGAACTGTGTGTGTGTGTGAAGAAAGGAAACCAAATATAAGAAAACCTAAACCTCACTTCATGCCCTGCGCCAGATTCACTTACGGCCGTCGCTAGCTCGTTCTCGTTCATGTCCTCTATGAATTTCGGCTTTTCCACCGGCTCCTGGGGCACTTCTTCCTTTGTGCCGAGCAGCAGCAGCGTGGCGCCCTAAAAGTGTAAAGTGCAGTCGGCAGGTTAAGACCATGGTCAGGGGTTCAGCACTCAGCTCTACGTCGTACATTCTTGATCGGCATGTTCCACTCCTCATCCTTCAGGCTAATGCCTTTGCAGAGCACCTTTTGTCGGTCCGGCTGGACACCGGTCAGGGCGAACAGCTGGGCTTTGAACAGCATCGGCTCCTCGTCCGTGTTGACCTCAATGTTTTTGAAGCTTTCCTTTCCCCATTTCACGTTCACTGCAAACAAACAAAGCAAAGCACAGCATCCCAGCTCAGCCAAACATGCTTAATCATGGTTGTTTTCGTTGTCCGCACACACGGTCAACAAAGACAATGGGCGAAGGCCACCAATGGGGCAAGCGAAACCCCGCGGGAAGCGATTTTTCCGCCACAGATTTACATTTCGCGATGATTTTATGTGAGCACAAGCTCGTTCTAAAACTGCTATTTATTTATTTTAACTGTTTTCCCGAGTTTATCATCACCATAACCTCAATTGCGTGAACTGTCATCCGTCGAAAGGCAGATAGGACCTTTCGGGCTGAAAGTCGGCTTCGGAAGGTTTTTGGACGGCTCGGCGGCAGCAACCCCCGGGCGGTACACACTCACCCGTAAATGAAGGCATTTTTCCTAACGTTTTCCCGCTGGCAGGTGTGAAAAAATTTGGGCGACAAAAGTTGAGCACAGAGTTTTGCAAACAAACCCAACCGAATTACTTTGATCCGACGACAGCAAACTGGTTTTATGATGACACAAAGGCTAGGCAGGCTGCAGGTCCGGCTACACGGTGCACCATTTGGCGCAGGTTGACATTTGCGGAGCGAAATCCAAATTTGCGTTGCGAAAATGGGAAAAGTGTGCAAACAATAGCGAAAAATGGGATTAAAAGATGCCTTTTTATATTAAAATTTTTTGACACAATAGTTGGACTGCTATTAAGTTCACAACTGGAAAATTTAAGCTAAAACGCCGTATATTAGCGTGGAAGCAGCCCTGACACAAAACGTCAACATGCTCCTCCGTGTAAGCGCGCCTTACTTTTTTCCGACCAACTCATTGGGCTCACTTGGTAAACAACAACAAAACGGTGCGCGTGCCTAGCGGTTGGAGTTTGTTTCGTTTCGCTCGCTGTCGCTTCAAAATGCCTCCCAAGCACTGTCGAATATGTTACAAACCGGACAACGACGATCTGATCTCGGTGCGGCTAAAGCAGGACGATGTTTCCATCGAGGAGATGATTCTGTCCCTCACCGGCATCTCCGTGACGTGCGATCGGCGTTTGCCGCAAAACATTTGCCTCGATTGCTTGGATCGGTTGAAGGTGGCGTACGAGCTTCGGCAGCAGTGCATCCGGACGAACGATTGGCTGTGCGAGGAGCTGTTAGGGTAAGGGAAATAACAATATTGGTGCTGGTTAAAGTTCTTTAAATACGATGCTTGTGTCTTTTTAGATCCAAAGCGGATGTTAAGGTTGAATGTAAAGCAGAAACGGCAGATGCACCTCACTCCAAAGAACCGCCAGAAGTGGATAATGGAGATGAAGAAATGGTACAGACACCGATCGCCATTGAAGTCCCCGATTTACTTGCAGAAGAAAATGGACACGTATCGAGTATTGAACGCGAGCAGTCAGACCATAGCGATGACGAGTGTAACGCTTCTCAAGATAATATCGATGGACAAACGGAAAGCGAATCTGTAGAATGTCCCGAAATGATGGAAGAACTTGCAGAAGAAGCATCTTCTCTCCAGCAGCTTGAGATAGAGATTGATACCGGAGAAAACGAATGCGATACAAAAGAGGTCTACCTACTGCCCGAATCAAGCTCCAGCGAGGAAGAACTGACGATAGAAATGATTCCAAGCGAAGAATCGACCGTTGACGTCGAGATGGATTTAGATGATGGTACTACCGAAGAGCAGTACGATGAGGAGTGGGAGCAACAAACGACCGAAAACTCGCCCCAGCAAGCACAAACAACGAATCTACAGCGAGCAATGTGTCGTATTTCGGAGCCCAATTTACACACACTCTCAGTGGAACAGGGATACTCCATCGTGGAATTGCGCCATCACCGTTGCTGCTGCTGTATGGATTTTTTCCCCTCCGAGGAAGAGCTCAGCGTGCATTTGCAGATACGAGAAAGTAGCGCGGATGCGAAGAGTCAACCCGACCCTACCGCCCGGTACGTTTGTGAGTACTGTGGCAAACAGTTTAAGCTATGGCTGGTCTACATCTCCCACAAGCGTTTGCGAGAGCAGCGCCAGTTTTACCAATGCCAACTGTGTCACGTGCTGCTTGACTCCGCCACGCGCATGATATCGCACATGCTTATGTCGGAACAGCACGCGAACTATTTCAAATTACCGCGGGAAAGTATCGCCGATCGGTACACATCGATCGCACTGCCCGGGGAACGTTGCTGCTGCTGCAAGAAGTATTTCGATCGGAGCGAAACACGGCTCGAGCACGTGCAGCTTGCGCATCGCTCAAGTGCGCACGATGCGGCGAGCAATCTACCCTACGGTTGCGATGAGTGTGGTCGAAGATTTAGGAGTAAGGAGCGGCTGAACGACCATCTCCAGTACACGGTGGACGTTAGGCAGCACTACTGCAAGCAGTGCGACTTTCAAACGTACAACCCGAGACGCATGGAGCTGCACCTGTACAGTGGCATTCATCGGGAAGTGGGGCTGCCGGCGGCTATCGAGCTGAAGCCTCTCCAAAACAGCTTGAAGAAGGGATGCCGGTTACAGTACTGTTGCTTCAAGGGCTGTGGCAAACCATTCCCCCACCCGGAAGCGTTGCAGCAACACATCCAAGCGGAACATCGGCAAACGTTAGCGAACCAGAAGGCTGAAGCGGGCCGCATTAGCAAGGTGATAAATCCGGAACATTGTCACGAATGCACCAATTGCGGTGTAATATTTAAAAGTGCGTCCGCGTTGCACGCCCACCGAACTACCGCACTGCAAAGCAATCGACAAGCGTACGTCTGCTCCGTGTGTGGTGTGCGCAAGCGAACTCGCACCGATCTGGCCGCGCACGAGCGGGCGGCACACACCGGCGAACGACCCTTCGCGTGCGAACACTGCGACAAAACGTTTGCGTCGAAGAAAACGCTCGCCTCGCACCGGCTCTGCCACACGCCCGGACAGTACGCGTGCGAGCTGTGCGGGGGGAAGTTCAACCGTAAGGAGCATCTGACCCGCCACAAGCTGCTGAAGCACGGGACGGCCACCATTCCGTGCGAGGTGTGCGGGAAAATGTTTAAAACCCGCGCCACGCTCACCAACCACATGGTGTCGCATACGGGCGAGAAGCGGTTCCAGTGCCGGATGGAGGGGTGCGACAAGCGGTACGGGACGGTGGGCGATCGGCGCCGGCACGAGATGTCGGTCCACACGCAGGAACGGCCCCATCCGTGCGCGTACTGCGACGCAACGTTCGTGCGGAAGCGCCAACTGACGATACACGAGCGGCGGCACAGGGGCGAGAGGCCGTTCGTGTGTCCGGACTGTGGGAAGGACTTCATCGATGGGTATCCGCTGCGGGTGCACCAACGGGGCGGCTGTAAGGACAAGCTGTGAGGGCAAGCTGTTGGTGTATACGAGAGGGCTATGGCTAATGGAGATAAACAGGCTTATTCGATTCTTCTACTCGATTCCTCTTTGAAATATGCTTGTTATTTTTGAATTTTAATTGGAAAAACCATTCCAGTAGGGCAGCCTCCCAAATACCCAGATAAATTTTTAAAAATACGCTTCAAAAATTGGTTTGTTTGCCAAAACATAAGGAATTTTCTTATAAATAATCGAACGAAGTGATTTATTTTAATCTATTTTCATTGAATTATCTTCCCGTTGGCTGAACTATTGTTTTCAATATCGATAATTAATTTTTCATAGCAAATACACTGAAATATATTTTTTTTTAAACTGCCAAATTATCCAATTCGATCTATTTCCCGCTAGGGTTTTAGATATCGAGAACGACTGGCTTGAGTCGATTCCAAATCACATTTATTAGCGATATAGTTTAGTTGCAAAGTAGACCGGATTTCCTTAGCAGTAGAGACATCTCGATTGCAAGAATAGATTAAGCCTGAAAGTAAAGAATAAAAAGTAAAATCTGAAAATGCTCTCATAAATAAACATATATACGAATTCCGTCATTCCAAAGCAGCTTCAATTACGGGCAATCGGTGCAAAGCGATGGAACGAGTACAACCTCTCCGAGGCACCGTCGCAACGGAATCGATTCCGACAGAGCCCAACCACCCGACCATCGCTATATCTCGAACGAAACCTCTATTAACCTTGTGTGCAGCGAAGAGATGCCATCTGTCAAACGCATCCGATCCTGTTTGTAAACAACTTTCCAGTTTTGCAGCAATTTGCTTCATTTCGTGCTAATTTAGTTGTGATAATTAGTGCATTTCGTGCTGATTGCAGCTTATGTAGCGTGCAAAGAGCGTGTAACTTCTTTCAAACGGTCTCATCACTACAAACAACCGCAAAAGTAAGAGGAAATATATACAAAAAAAAAAACCCCAACCGTAAACAGATACAAAACACACCGATTCCCGGACCGGACGAAGAACGAATGGATCCGTTCCGGTGGCAAAACATTTATAAATAGAACAACCAAAAACCGTTACATGCTACCGAAATGGTGGAATGAAATTAATATTGTTTAATAACATTTGTTTTTCTCAGCCATGTCCGGTCCACGTTCCAACCTGTGGTCCTTCTTTACCAGAGACCCAACGGGGAAAACAGCCAAATGCGCCCTCTGCAATCAGCTAATGTCGGTGGAAAAGTCAACGTACTCCAATCTGCGTAGGCACATCCTGAGGAAGCATCCTTCCAGACGCCATGAAGTCGCACCACGTGTAAGCAGTCGTGCCCGCGGACCCTTTTGTCCCAGTCCTTAATTCATCCTTCCTTTTCCTCACTCGTTCTCACAGCAAAAGACACTACACAATGCGATGTGGAAACACTTCAGCAAGGAGCCCGAAAAGCGGGCCAAATGCCGGCACTGCGGTACGGTGCTCACGTACAAGTACACGACGTCCAGCCTGGGCCGGCACATGCAAAACAAACACGTTAAGATACTGCTGGAGGAGCAGCAAAGCAGCGCGGCCCAGTTCGAGGAGGAGTACGAGGAGGTGTACGAGGAGGAGGGGGAGGAGGAGGAGCAGGGGGTGTTTCCGATGCACAGCGACGAAGAGCGTAGCCAGTACGCTGCGGGTGGTTGCGTGTCGGGCAACGAGTCGGACGGGGAAATGGAATGTGGCGGTGGGTTGATTGAACTGCAGCCGGTGAAAAACGATGGACTGACGGAACCGATCAAGTTGGAGGTAGGTGCGGTGGTGCGGTATTTGGAGTAAGTCGCTTGGTGAGACTAGATAGAGAATACGTTTTTAATTTCGCAGATCGTTGACCTAAATCCGGAACCAACCTCGAATGATGATCCGGAACATGAACTGATCGAGGGCAGCATACACCATCACCACCATCACCAGTCAAGTCGGGTATGGGGCTTTTTAGAAGCGTAAAATGGGTCATTTCAAGCTCATTAATTGTACTTACATTAATTGTTCAGATAACACAGTACGATGAAGAAGCGGCCATGATGCACCACCACCACCACCACCACGAGCTCGGACAGGAGGACGACCTGTCGGAGGTAATAGAGGAGACGGTGATAGGACAAATCATGGGCCCGGAGGATACGGTACACCCCGGCCCGGCCAACCCAACCGCAACGGAGGATGAAGAGCGGAAAGCTAGTGCCGGTTGCCTGATAAGCTCCAGCATGAAACATATCAACACCAAAGTGGCCACTTTCGCCGTCCATACAGCGCTCGAGATGGAAAGCCTGGCGGCGCAGCAGCGAATAATAGCGCAAAAGCTTGTATCGGACATACTGTTCAATGCAAAGTTGGACAATTTAGATGAAAACTCGCTGGTGATCGTGCGCGTTGGAACGTTCGAACGCGAATGAGGGGTTTTTATCGATTAAAATAACTTTGTTTTTTAATTTAATATGTACAAACTAAATAGACTATGTAAAATATGACTTAAAAAGAGATCGTCACTACACTACACGCCCTGTTAAACGTCGAACGGCCGATTGACCTTCCCCAGTATCATCGCGTACTCCGTCAGGTTGTCCAGCTTGGCGTGAAACATCACATCCGCGATGAGCTTTTGCGCAAAGATCCGCTGCCGCAGCGGCAAACACTCCAGCTCCATGGCAACGTTCGTGGCGTAGATGGCCGTCTTCATGTTGATGTCTTTCATACCGATGGAGAAGAAGTTGTCCTGCCGCCGCGGGGATTCGTTCAGCTCCAGCTCCTTGCTTTCCCCTTGCAACGTGCTGGTGCGTACGATCGATTCTTCCATCGTCTGGGAGGAAAGCGTTTCCTCTGGGTGGTGAACATGCTCCTCGTACTGGCTAGAAGCATCCATATCCTCACAATTGATCTCCTGCCGGGGAGGGTGATACAAATGAACTTCAGAACAGTGTTGCCTATAAAGTTGTTTGGACCCCGATCTTACCACATCCTGCTGTGATTCGTTTATAATCTCCTCCTCGATCACTTCCTGATCTGCGTCATCGGGACAGGATTCGGTATCTGGATGCACGAGCTGGAAAGATAACCAAAATTATATATCTTTTTCTCCCGAACCGACTCTCTATGCCATCCAGTTTTACCTCAATCTTTACCGATGAAGGCAGATTGGTCCCATCAATCTGGTGAACTTCGGCCGAGAAGAGATCAGCATCCAGTTCGAGCTCCAGCTCTTGCAGCGAAGTGCTGGTGCCTAACGAATCCTCGATCGATTCGGCATGGTATTGGGTGCGGGACACTTCCTCAAACAGCGCCTCCTGACCGCGTTCCTGCTCCAGCACCAGCGAGGGATGGCGCGACTTTAGGTGGCGTATTAGATTGCCCACCACGTTCTTCGGGCAGCCCAGCACGGAGTAGCAGTAAACGCATTTGGCCTTTTCCTCCGGCTGTTTGATAAAGTGTTCCCACACATAGTGTACCGGTACGCTCTCGAACTGTTTCGGGTAGGGGCAAAACAAAAGAAAAAGGGATTAGGAAAAAGTGCGCTGAAATGGAAACCTTTTCCAGTCCCTATACCGTATCCGTATCGCGCTCTTGTCGCAACACTTCCTCATGTTTCCGATACAAATGTCGGCGCAGGTTCGATAGGGTCGACTTTTCGTAACTTATCAGCTGACCGCAGTGCAAACATTTGCCCCGTTTCTCCTGCGGATCTTTGCTGAAGTGGTGCCACACGATGGCATTGGATTTGAGGGTATTTGGCATAGCTGAAAAGGTGGAGAAAAAGAGAACAGCATGGATTTAAATTTTAAAATAAAAAATATAATTTTATGTCCAAAAAAACGGTCGGAACGTGATCCATATGCAACTGTTCCGGCCTGTGTTTTGGTGGAACTGTGCGGATCCGGATCCGGATGGAGTGGATCGCAATCATTCCCGTGTTGAGATGGCTGGGGCGAAGGCCAACACAACCGTTCCAACCGGTGCGCGGCAAACTCAAATTCAAATTAGTTCAGCAAAAAAGTACGAAAAAACGGTACGCAATGTGTTTAATTACAAGAAGTAACACTTTTGCTGCAAAATTATCTGCTGCGTCGTAGGTAAAGCTAGGTGCGATATAAGGGAAAAGTGTAAACAACACAAAACCCATCGGGATGCGTTCAATTCAACAGCCGCTATACGCAACGGACGGGTCTGCTGTACCTACCTGTAATGTGTGTAGTTTGTTCGCAGCTGGCGTAATTTTACTAATTTCACAAGAAAAGTAACATTACGAATGGTAAAGCACAATAAACTGTAGAGGATATAATGTATTCCAAAACGAAAACAAATCCAAGCGCGTCTGCGGGCGCATGACAGCACAGCACGTGTCAAGGTGTATAGAGCGGTGGTAGTGTGGCGATTTAAATTGACCGTTAATTTTTTTTCGCGCAACAGATAGCTGTTCTGTAATGAAATTGGCTTGAAATGATTGTTGTTTGCACTTCGTTTTAACCTTCGTTTCTATAACCAAAACTACAACTTTACTTCTGCAACCATCTACCCGGGTAGGTCATACGTTTTAAACGGGAATTATTATTTTTATTGGAGGAAAATGTATTATTTTAACTTATTGTGTGATTGTATGATAAAAATACTTCTTTTTATGTTTCAACTGTATGATGTATGGTTTTGGTAGTTACATATATTAAATGCACAATAAATAATATAACTGACACTCATAAACCGCCATGTCATCCTGATTATTAGGTCAGGCATTTAAAGCTCAATCACTTTTAAGAAGAATATTTCGAGCTAGGCAACATTTGGAATTGTATCTATGAATATAAGTTTATGCATTTTTATAGATATCATCACGAAATTAACGACTTAACCGAAACCAAACTTCATTTTTATGATATGCATTACCTACGTGCAGGTGGTCATAGAAGTAAGGGGCACAAATCGAATGTTTAATTAAAAATATAGTTTAAAATGTCACAAAATTCTCATTTTTTGCTATAAAATAGAAAACATGTTTTTTTAAACATTTCCATTAAATCATGGAAACCCCGGTAACGTCTTTTCTCACTACCCAAGCCAAATTATTACTTCACAATGTAAGGTATAATCCATTTTTTCTTTTTATTATTTGCACTTATCTCATGTACCGAGCTTTACATTTGTGTCGTACATATAAATTCAATCATTTTTTTATACACTTAGAAACGACAAAACGATCCAATAAACTCTACTTAATACTAGTAGCCTCCCATCATGCTGAAGGGGACGACACATCGGCGAGACGGCGTGCACTAACGGTTCGCGGGGGAAGAAGAGTGGGGGTAGTATTAGCCGATTCTTGTGATATTTGAACACACAAAAAGTTTATCGATAAAAAAAATGAAAAGAAAAAAAACACGAGTGCCCGATTTACATTTCCATTTAACTAAAGCGTTGTGGTTCACTATATTTACAAAATAATAAGAAAAAGAAGACAACTATGTTCCATAACCTATCGCGGATGTGTGAGAGAAAAGGGGTGGAAAGAGGAGGGGAAAATGTACACAATATGAAAACTTAAAGACAAAAAAAAACACACACACACAGTATTTAAGGAAGATTTCGTTTGCGTTGCGATGCGTGTCGATCGCCATTATCCTAAAGCCACGCTGCAGCCTCTCGTCGATCACTCACTCAACTCACTCAACTCGCTCTCCCTACCTAAGCTATTTCGCACATTAACTAACTGAAGAAACGAATGAAACGGGAAGAACCTAATGCGGGAAAATCCATCCAACACACCCCTTTTGTCGCGGAGGACGAGAAAACTGCAACACCTTCCCCGATCGACTGATCAAAGTGGTAGTGTAGTAGGCCTTTTCCCGCTTTCCGGCAAAAGAAGGGGTGTCGATCGATGGATTGATTTCTCTACCCGCGCCTAACAAACTTTTCGATCGTTTCATCATTCTCTCTCGCTCTGTGCTTATTTGCTTTCATCTCACTTTAAAAGCTAAATCCTCCACACTCCTCTATCTAGAAGAAGGAAAACGTATATAAAGGGAAAGCAACCTTCACTCACTTTGCAAATCCTGCGAATAACCCACCCACCCACAACCAGACACCCCACACACACACACACACACACGCAATAAATTCTCTCACTCTATCTCTCTCTCACTCTTTTTCTCACAAACAAACACGCTTTGATCGTTAATCTTTTGCCTCTAGTATCCCTATAATCCTTTTTTAGTACATCTTTATCGTGCACTTGGTACGCTCTCTCTCTCTCTCTCTCTCTCTCTCTCTCTCTCTCTCTCTCTCTCTCTTTCTCTCCCTAAATCATCACATACTTATCAATCTTATATCATCGAGATGTGTGTACGGGGAAGTGGGGTGTGTTGGTTTTTTTTTAAATCCTATTCTGCCTAATGGAAGCCAATTGGAAGAGTGTGGTATACCAATTGGAAGAACCAATTGGTATACCAGGAGGGAAGTATTTTGTTTTGTTTTTTGTTTGTTTGTTAAAGGTACATTAAACCTATGCGCTTGTGGCCTTTACACAGCCCCAACCCTTCCTCTACTACTGTACGCATACACACACACAGACACACGGACACATACACTTAATAGTGAATTGGGAGGGGCGAATGAAACTAAACGAAAAACAATAAAAAAATCGTCTTAACTAAGTTTTTCCACCCAAAAAAAAAACAAAACAGTATTACAATAATTACAACTACATATTCGCGGCCTTTGAGTCCTAAATGAGTAACTACACACACACACATCTCACACACAGCACACACACACACGCACACGCAGCAAAACGGAGGATGGGATTCTCCTCTCTCTCTCGTGTGAGTTTTTTTTGTGGGACATGTACGCGTAACGAAACCTCGCCCACAACAATCTCTTTTTTCTTGTACTCTTTTTTTCCTTTTTCGTCATAAATTCGAACCAGCAGAAGCACGATTGTGGCGTCCTTGTGTGTCATAAAATATCAGTAAGGTGTGATCATCATCATCATCGCCCGGATGTCTCGTGTTCTCGGGGATTTCGATTGGCCGTAACAGATTAACTCGCTTCTTCTCACTCTTAACTTTTAGCTTAAACCTAACAATTGACGCTACCAAAAATTAAACTATCTGTACAAAGGTGAGTTGTGTGTGTGCGAATGGTGCATGAGTGTGCATGTGTGCGCGTATGTGTGTGTGTGTGCTCCTAATAATTGGGGAAGGGGAGGGAGAAAACACAAAAGGTGCTCTTTTTAAAAACGAGTATATAAAAAAAAAACAAACAAACATCGAGTTCAATATACAGGCGTTAATCACTAGTTTGTTTTATATGCATAATTGCTTCCCTTCTATGTGTTTGTGAGTGAGTGTGTAGAATAGTCGTGTGATACAGAGCTCTAAAATTTCAAACTTCATTTTTTAACCCCTTTTAGTTTTGTTTAGCACTTTGTCGATTTGTTTTTCCTTTTTGTTGCTTCTTTGCTTTCCCACAACCCGCTTCTTAAACTCTGAACAGTGATTTAAAAACAAAACGTAGAACAAAAATCAGATTGGCACATATAAGTAAGGGTTTCTTCCTCTTCTTCTTCTTCTTTCGCTCAGAAAGCTTTCTCCCGCGGGTGATTAGTGACACTGTGCCCTTCTTTTCTAATGATCAATTTTCAGCTCCTTATGATCGTGTGTAAACTGTACAAGATACAACCTAAACCGTCTCTCTCTGTCTCTCTTTTTGCACGCTCTCGCTCACTCTCTCTCTCACTCGCGCTACTCAGTCAACATGCACTCTCTTTGTTGTTCTAATCCTAATTTCGAATTCTAACAGCTTCGCCGTTTGTCAATTGTTAAGCGGATGTACGCCATGGGGCGGATAAAAAGGAAAGGAAGAACAGGGGGAAGCTCAGTACGTTCAATGGTTAACACAACTATTTAAAAAAAAACACGGTGGTAAATGGTCGCCGCCGGAGGGGACACACCGGAGAGGGGCAGCATCAGCGCATGGTGTGTGGTCGAAACACAGCGGCGGACACGCGAAAAACGCGCGCGATGGCACACAGACCTGGATATTCTCCTTCTCTTTCTCTCTCTCTGTATTGCTTCAAATTGACACACCTGGCAGATGATCCTGCTGTAGTAGTGGGTAGTAGTAGTGGGGGGCTTGTACTGTTGAGATCATATGCTGTTGATGCGCTGCCGCCGCCGTCGTTGTTGCTGCTGCTGCTGGGCGTTCCCCTCCTCGCCGTTTTCTCCCGACACACCACCTCCTTTTGAGCGCTCCTCTCCTCTGCTTACTTGTAGTACATCGGCTCGGATTTGCTCAGATCCGTCGGCATCATGCTGTCGTCGTCGCTTTTCACGTGCATGCTGTGGTGATGCTGCTGCGACTGCTGCTGGTGCGCGGACGACTCACTGTTGGCGGGCGAGGGCGTATCACGGTCGCGATCGTGCGGTTCCCGGTGGTCGTGGTCGCTCGCACCGCTCGTGCTGCTGCTTCGGCTACCGTTCCGTGCCGGGTGGTGGTGGTGTTGGTGCTGGTGATGCGACGACGACGACGACGACGACGACTGATGGTGAAGGGGATGATCCTGCTGCTGCTCCGCGGCGTCCTGCTGGTGGCGGGCTTCGGCCGCTGCCGCAATCGCTGCCGCAGCCGCTGCCTGCGCCTGAAGCTGCTGCTGGTGCAGATGGTGCAGGTTGCTGCTGATCGTGTGCAGCGACTGCGAGTTGATCGACAGGGGCGTTGGCGAGGACGGAGGCGAACCAGCTTCCGACTGTTGCTGCTGCTGCTGCTGCCTCAGCAGCTGAATCGTTGTCAGTCCGTTGGCATTGCGAATCAGTCTGTAAATTACCATAAAGAAGCGATTAAAATGACAAATTCATACAAAAAAGTGGATTTTCCACACAAAAAGACACTCACGGGTAGCAGTCCGTTCCGTTGACGGGCGATCCGTAGCTAAACTTGCGATCGTTCGTGCTGAGATCGGTCGGCTTGAGGTCGTCCAGGTCGGTTTCCATCTTGATGTTGCGCTGGTGCGGCCCACCGCCCGCTCCCCCGGCGGCCCCATTTTGTACTGCGAGATGGTGCGAATGGATAGCGGCGGCTGCAGCGGCGGCCGCGGCGGCCGCCTGATGCTGCTGCTGCAGATGATGATGGTGATGGTGCAGGGCCGATGGCGACGAGGACGGGGACGAGGACGATGGCGAGAGCGGTCCGTTCTGGGAGGCGGCAGCGGCCGCAGCCGCCGCAGCCAGATGGTGAATGTTCGCTCCGTTCGGGAGCAGCGACATTAGCGGGTTGTTGCTGCTGCCACCGTTGCTGGCCGAACCGTTGCCGACGACCGAGGACGCTCCCCGGTCGCCGTTGCGCTCGCTGGCACCGCCACCACCGTTGCCGTTCGATTGGGCGGCGGCGGCTGCCGCGGCCGCCTGGCTAGCGGCCATCGTTTGGCGCAGCAACGAGATGTTCTTGATGCTCTTCAGCTCCGTCGGATTGCGGAGGAATCTGTGGGAAGAGGGAGGAGAAGAAGTGCCGCTTTAGTACTGCACAGCCGGGGGAAAAGAAAAGCGGAAAAGATTTCAAGAAAAGAGAAGAATACTTACTGGTAGCAGTGGCGCTCACCCTGCACCTTCCGGAGTATGTTGACGCGATAGTAGTAGCGCAGGGCGCGTGACATCTTGTCGTAGTTCATCGACAGGTGGTTCTTCTGCTTGCCCCACAGCTTGGCCAGCCCGGCCGGGTCGACGATCTTGAACACGCCCGTGTCGCGGCACTTCCACGCGATGTAGCTGCTGTACCGCTGGCTCGGATCGTTCAGCAGCTGCTGCAAGAAGTCCCACAGCAGGCGGCCGTCTGAAAGCGAACCGGACGAAACTGGACGTGTGACAATGGGCGGGACGGGTGTGGGGGGAAACCAAGGGTGTTGGGGTTGGTTTGTGTTTGTGTGTGTGTGTTTGGTTGGTTGGTTTAGGTTGGGTTGGGTGGTGTGTGTGCGATAATGGTGGTAAAAAAACAATGGGTGAGTATATATTCCCGGTTTTTGTATGTTTTTTAATGTGAAATTAATTGTGAAAGGGAGAGAGAAAGGGGAAGAAGGATAGTTATGGTCTCAAGTGGACAGAGGGACACCATGGCATCCTTGCTATCCACTTGAGCGAGAGATAGAGAGAGAGTATAGTGTAGTGTGCGTGCCTGTAAGGTAGTGTTCTTGCGTAGCACCGTACACCAGAGAAATGGGGTAAAACATGGGGCGAAGAGGGGAAAAGCACAAAAAGGACCAGAAAAGAAGGAGCAAACTTACTCGTATTGGGTTCCGGACTGTCGGGGAAGAACTCGCGCTTGACGGGCAGGAACGCGCCGGGCGTGCTGGGCGCTGAGCCGGACCCGGACGAGCCGGACGAACCGCCACCGTTCGAGGCGGCTCCCTTGAGGCCGAGCACGGCCGCGGCTACGGCCGCAGCGGTGGCTGCCGCACTCGAGGACGAGGGTTCACGTTCGCGCGAGCTGCCCCCATTGCTGCCGCCGTTGCCGGACGAACCGTTCAGCAGGGACGAGACCGGATACTGGAGCGTTTTCGTGTCGAGCAGCTGCAGCTGGCCGAGATGCTGCGTTTCCTTCGAGATCGGCGTGAGCGGGGGGCTCTGCTGGGGTGGATGGGTGGCGATCAGTGGCAGCTTGCTGTCCGGATGCGACAGGGGCAGCGGATGGTACCCGTTGCCGTTGGACGAGCCGGGGCCGGTCGTCGAAGTGGCAGCCGTACCATTGCCCACCGTCGCGTGCTCTTCGTCCGAGTCGGACTGATTACTGACGCTGCTGCTGGTGCTGCTGGCGACGCTGCTAGTGGTGCTGCTGCTGCTGCTGATCAGCCCGTTGGTACCGTTGGTGGCCGGACCGGCTGCTCCTCCGTTAGCGCTGCTCCCATTGCCACCGCTTCCATTGGTCGACGAGGACGTGGAAGAGGAGGACGATGAGCCCGCACCGGAGGACGACTTGGGGGGTTGCTGTTGATGATGGTGCTGCTGCTGCTGCTGCTGCTGCTGCTGGAACACGTTCTGCTCGCCGTGGCTCTGCGAGGGTGGACTGCCGGCCTGCGAATCGATCGACGGCGCTGGGCTGAGTGTGACCGAGTTCGACGCCGCCATAAACTGCTGCAGGTGCGAGCTGTGAAAGAACGGGCTGTCCGGCGGGGCCAGCGCACTCCAGTTCGGCGTGGGCGGGTGGCTGTGGGGCGACAGCGGATAGCGGCCGGTCGGCGTGACCGGACTGCTCGGCAGATGGCGGTGCAGCGTCTGGGCGTCGCGGATCAGCATCTGCAGCACGTTGTGCAGGACGTCGCCGGCGCCCGGGCTGCGCTCGGCCAGATCGTTCTTGGTCAGCACGCACAGCGCCTTGCCGTTCATCTGGAACAGGTCGAGATCGAACTTGGGCAGGTCGAACTCGCGCTCGCAGAAGCGCAGAAAGACGACCACCTCATCGCGGCCCCAGATGCGCGGGTCTGTGTTGAGCTGGGGCGGGAGCTGTGTCTTCAGGTCGGCCAGCGGGCTGGGCGGGGCGGGCGGGTAGCGCCATAGTAGCTCTGAATTCCACAGCCCCAGGGGCGGCGGCGCGTTGAGTGGGGAGAGCGGGATCGGTAGTAGCTTCATGGCTGCGGCAAAGAGGGCTGCGGCGGCAGCGCTGTTGGACGATGATTGCGGGGCGCTGCTGCTGCTGCTGCGTTCGATCTCCTTCTCCTCCGGCTGACAACACCCGGACACCACTACGCTGCTGCTGCTGGCCTGCTGCTGATCACGACCGATGGTGGCAATCGTGCTGGCGTTCTTGTTTTAATGGTGGTGGTGGTGGTGCTTTTGCGTTTGCTACTGACAGCAGGACGCACGTTGGAGCCAGATTGGATGATTTTTATCTGCAAGTGGAAAAGATAGAAACGGATCGATTAGTTTCGGTGTGTGTATATGGAAGAAAAGGTCAAATCAATTCTTAGCTCTAATGTTCTACATGATCGTATGTTAGGATCATCGATTTTAAGAGGCATTACGTCATTAGACGAAACAGGAGATGTTTTCCAACATACATATATACATGTCTAGCCGAACGTTTTATGTTGAAGAGCTTTGCATAACGTATTTTCCCCCGAGTCTGGATGCTGCTGAATATCCTATTCCACCTTACACATAAAAACACACACATCAACGAAGTGGCGAGAGAATTGAAAGGTGAAAGATAGCGAGAATCCATCACCACTAGGGCAGAGGGAAGCACAGCCCAGTCACCATACCACCGTACTATTAGTTACGTTTCTTTTTCGCGCCGTCGTTCTTTCTTCTTGGCAAACACGGGCAGGGCGAGATCGAAGTCGGAAAGTCTTCCCGAACTCACCACCCCGAGACACACCAGCAGATAGACAACACAGGTTGGAACAGAAGTAAAGGTAAAAAAAAACACCTCCCGACTCCCGACAACAAAACCCGATGGGAAGAAGATCCGGCGATGATCAAACTCGGAAGATCACGAGAGAGAGAGGAGTCAGAGGAGCAGGAGGCGAGAATGGTTTGCCCAGCGGACCTACGAAAAAAAGGGACGAAGGAGGGGGCATCAGCGGAGACGACGACGAAGGCGACGACGGTTGAGAGGTACAAAGCGCGCGCAAAGAACGTGAGAAGAAGAGAATGTATTCAAATAACATCCGCTAGTTCAGGTTTTCAGCGGAAATTGATTTTTTTTATGATATGTATAAAAATATTTCTCCATGCCTGCTTCTTTCAAAGGTTGGTGGTGTTTCTCTTTCTTCGTCGTTCGTCTCGCCTTTTTTCTCAGACCGAAGAAAGAAAAAGGGTTCCCTCCCTGTGCGTGTGGGGGGAGCGGATTCAGACCGCAGCATCCAGGGAGGAGGAGGATTGTGCTGCGCGTGTGTAGCCACATGTAGAGGCAGGAAAAAGAGGTCGCACGGGCAAGCAGACAACAACAACACCGCGAAAGAGCGAGGGAGAGATAGACATGGAACGCGGACACACAACGGCGATGGTGGTGATGATGATGATGATGGTTTATGCTGCGCGTTCTCTCTTGTGGTCTTTTGCTCCTGTCCATCCCATTTCCTGTGCAAACCGGCCATCCTTCCCAGCGCGCATCACACAACAACAGCGCCCGGGAGAGTGACCTCGGCGGCGCTTACACACATTGAGAGTCGTAGCCGTAGAGTTTAAGCGATCTTCTGGGATCGTTTTATTTCTCTTGGCCACTGAAGGGACACGGGGGGAGTTGGTTTGGGAGGTCGCTAATTATTTTTCACATCATTGCTTTTTAAACACTCTTCCCTTCTTTGTGTAAGAGGAGAAAAGGTGTGGCTCGGGGAAGAAAGAGGTAATATTGAACACGCACTAGGAAAATGGACACTCATACTCCTCCGGTTTTGAGAGATTTTGAATCATTTCAACATACACACTTGACTCTGACGACTCTCTTCGACAAGATCTGTCTCAGGATTGGAAGATCTTCATGCTCCCTTTGTACCCCCATTGGAGACACCTACTCACCTCCTTTTTTATGGTCCTCCTCCTCCCAGACCAGCAAAAGACACAAAATGTGTCAAACATGGTTTTCAACTTCTGCCCCCAGCTAATGGTGTGGTGACCCATTCTCCATTGGGTCTAACGACTCGCACCCAAGCACGCTCACAGGTGGACAAATATTTGGCCAAAACACACTCGGCATGGGAATTGAGAAGATGACAAGGTGTAGACGACGACGTAGAAGATGAGTCCTCAACTATGCGTGCGTAAAATCGGGATTTAAAGTTTTGAAATCAAAAGCTGAGATCTCGCATGGTCCCATTCCACTGCGACTTCAAATATCCCAGGAATTCTCTGTAACCACGCTCGTTTGATGCTCTTACATTTCAAAGTCGCCGAATCGGAGTAGAGTTCCCCCGAAAAGCATGAGAATTGCAAATGCGTTCCCAACTTCCCCGTGTGTCGATGACACAATCAAACGATCGTGATCTGTGGGCTTTCTCCCTCTTCCGCTCTCCCGTCTTCTTTAACCAAACACATTCCTAACATCTCGCCGAATTCTGACTTCTTCCCCATCGAACGCAAAAAAGACCATGAACCTTTGCTTCTTCCTTCCTTCGGCTAAGCTAAACTAATGTTTACGCGCATCTCTGACTCCCCGCGTGTGTGTGTGTGTGTGTATTGCTGGCGGTGTTTTTGTTATTCAAATCCGGCATGGGCGATAAGACAAGCACAGCGCGATCGTCGTCTTCGTCGTCGTCGTTGGGGATCGGAAGAGATCCGGGAGAGCCTGGCCTGAGTGAGTGCGCGAATGATTAGAATAAACAAACCTGAATTTAGCACCGGTTCTAAGCGACAAACAATCGATCCCCTGCTACTCCTCACCCTCACTCTTCGACCTTCCAGCAAGAGAGGGAGAGCATACTAAATTTTGGAATTAAAGATTAGAACATCTCCCCGCCTCCAGGACCGACGAAAATCGCATCCGGACGTGAAAGAGGATGCTGCCAGGAGAATTCAATAAATATGGCCAACAAGTCCGAAGATCACGCTCTGCACTTCTTCTTATGGACCCGCGAAAGAAAACGAGCGTTTCGCACTATCAACAAGCGGAAATGCTTGTTCTGATGCACACAAACACACACACACACACACACACTTACTCTCGCATAACTCGTCTTAAAAAGAACAAAAAAAACACATCTTGAGCAAACGATCAACATCATCATACACGGAAAGATTCTATTAATAAACGTGTGTATATGCATCGTCGTTCCCGCTCCGAGCACCACCAGAAGAACCAAAATCTCATTGCAAAACGCCATCAAGCAAGACCAAGACTCATGCGGATCGTGTGTGTGTGTGTTTTGGTGCTGCTGCAATGTTTCATAGTCATAAAGCGAGCGCACAAGTTCCGCTAAAGCGCAATGCACTTACCCCATAGCATCCCGCATCCCATCATCTTCTGACAACTCTTTGCCTTCCCCCGGGGGCGTGCGATCATCTTGCACGAATTGTACTGCAACTGCGGCTTTGCACTTGCCTTACGAATCCCATTTCAGATCGCGCTTTTTGCTTTATTTTCTTCGGTCTGGCCTCGTTCTCTCTCTCTCTCTGGCTCTCGCCCTACAGAAGAAGTCGTAATCGCAAAACCTCGATCAGGAAGTGGCATTAATGTGCATCTTCCTGCACTCACCACACTCTGGGGGACGCCTCTCTCTCCGCACAAAAATCAAGAACGGGAACGGAGCAGCAACAGCACCACCAGAACGGATCCACCAAATGCGGATCCATTGCAGAGTGTGTGTTCGCGCAGGCATTCTTTGCCATTCCTTTCCACACACATACGCGGGATTTCCCCCGCCATATTGGGGGTTTGCCGAGAGAAGAGGGTGCATCAACCGAATCACTCGCGCAACACTCGCATTCCACTGCCCATGATCTCCTGCGGCCTCTTGAAGGGGGTGGAGCGCAGGTAGTGGAGAAGCCCAGAGGTTGGGCAGGATGAAGGAAGTGTACGGCGATCGTACGTACGTACAGCAACACATTCGCGATCGCGAGAACTCGGGCTTGAAGAATCACGGAAGCAGTAACACCGCACAGCAGCCGAGAGTGTGTTTCTTCACTCACTTGCCCATGTGTTCATTCTTCTCATTGCACTTCTCCCTAAAGGGGTCGCGTTTTTTGTTGTTGTTGTTGCTTCCCTTCCGAGTGGATCGAACTCTGGCGAGCAGCGTGGTGCTACAGTTTCCAGCGCGCTTTTTTCCCACCGGAACCCGATCAGGGGCGGGATCATCAGCGCAGGACATTGAAATCGCGCAAGACCGGAGAACCTGCTGTCCGTGCGGGTAAAGAGCTTCTGTCGCGCAGGGTGGAGGAGGAGGAGCAGGAGGCGAAAGGGGTAGTCTTCTTTTCCAGATCTCTCCTCCACATTATTGACCCTTTGAGTTTTTTATTTGTGTGTCCGGTTTCTTCCTTGTACGGAGTTCAGGAAGAGGTAAGATGTAGCTGGGAACTGAGGAGCCTGGAACGTATATTTCAAGCTTTTGCGCCCGAAGGCACATTGGAAGAATCAGACGAAAGGAAAGAGCAGAGAGGCAAATGAAACATTCCTTCCCGGATCCAAGGCGGAAGAAGAGCTATTGCAGGGCAATACACAACACGATATCGACGACCAACAATAAGAGGTTGGCCAACGGAGCTAGTGATGAGGGTACAAGCACACCGCATGACGAATGATGAATGTTTCGTTCTCACTTGTGACGTGAGTATTTCTTGTTGAAGGAGGAAACAAATCCTTCCATAAACTGGTAAAAGGTGAAGAGGAAAGCAAAGAATACATAGTCAAGTCTCTTTACGGTATGCAAAAAAAAAGAGCTTGAAAAGAAGATCACTAGATCTTCTGGATGGTGGAGGTAAAAGGATCTCTCATTAGACGCTCTATTCAATCCGGAACCGCGTGTGTTCTTCTCATTTTGAGCTGCCTCTTCTTAGACATCTCCGTCTCCCCGTAGGAATTGGCAATGGAATTGCAATGTGCTCCGTCGTCCAATGTGCTCCCCCTCTCTACGGCTTCGTCCAATCGCTTCGGACCTCTTTAAGGTTCTGCTGCGCGCGTCTGCGTAAGATGACTTCTTTCTTCCCATCAAAAGGGATGACCCTCCTCCTCCTCTACCTCGGAGCCGCAGAGTTCCTCTCTCCACAAGCAAAAGAATGCTGTTGTACGCTGGGGCTATGCAGAGGTTGTTGTGTGTTAATTTTGTGTTTTACTTATTAAGTCGCGTTCGTTTCCGCCGACAACTCCGGCCGAGGAGACAGAAAAGAGTCCCCCCTCCCTCTCCTTGGGTCTGATGATGCTGGCTTGGTGGATTTTCCCCATTCGTTGGCGCTTAAAACCAGCCGCCAGCCAGCCAGCAGTAGAGAGAGTAAGCGAAATATGAGAACAACATAGGCAGGAGGGCCGCCTCGGCTCCTCACCGGTTTTGGAACGGAGTGATGCTCACACCTTAACCCGTGGTTAATGAGCGAGAAGAGGAAACGAGCAGAACCAGCAGTATCGCTCTCTTCTCCCCCTATCCATTCCGCAATTATGTTACCCTTTCTGTTCCCTTGGACAGATTTTGCGGTTGCCTCTCTGCTGTTCGTGGAACGCGCAGAACCTGCCCGAGCGCGCTACCGTTCCACTAGAAGAACGGGAAGCTGGGCAGTGCGAAAAACAGCATCAACGCGAAGATTGCCGGACGTCAAGAAAGAGAGCTCTCGACCATATAGAACCGGTTTAAACGGAAACTAAAATGATATTATAAATAAAGTTCATGGTGCGTGCGTGTGTTTATGGTTGAAGGTTTCATCTTTGACTTCTTTCCCCGTGTGGTTTTGTTGGATAAAGGTAGTGTTGTTTCCTCTCTCGTCGGATAGTTTCAGTTCAACATATTCCACACGGGAGGAGCTCTCCGTTAGGGTCAAGCTGATGGCTCGAGGACTTGATGATAAGACCTCAGAGTTTCGGTACACTCCTCAGATGGTTCTTACGACCACTTATTCTCCCGTAGTCTCAGAAATTGGAGTACAACAACTTTGAAGTCACACTCCCGGATGTGAGCGCCTCTGTAATTAAGCGATAATCGAATTCGAACGAACCTGTTTGCTCTGTCCCTTATACCAGACAGGGATCGTCCCAAACACAGAAGATGCTGGGTATCATTACACCCATTCCATCCTGCTGCCGCCTGGGGTATTTGGTGTGTTGTGGTTGTCCTCCCTCTGGTACCGTAATTACCCTTCGGAAGGACTCTCCATCCAACTCCTTTCCCTTCCATAGCTACTGATCGATTCACGGAGAAGTAGCGGTGGGAAAAGGAAGTCATTAAAATAAGTACACAACACAGACGAGACGACGACGACGGCAGCGGCGGCGACTGTGTCAGAATCAGAAGATCGCGCCGTAGCGAGCCGGACCGACGATGTAACGGTGGTTTTAAGTTTGCGTCACAACATGCATTAACATCGATACAACGGACAGAGACACAGAGGGAGGAGAGGATCGATCGGGGGAGCTCTCTGTATTTACGATCGCACTAATAGTACACACCACAGAGATACCCAACTCTCCAATGTGCCTCTACGAGGCAGAAGTATGTTCTCATCGAATGAATATTTACAAAAATGCTAAACAAAACCACCATCACCACAGGTCCTCCTCCTCACTCCATCCATGCAAACCAATCCACCCACAGCAGAAGCAGCCGGGAGGCTGCTTGTAGTAGGAGGATCAAGTTTATAAATCACACGCTTCGCGCAATTGCTTTCCGTTTTACCGGAAGATCTTCCCCATACAGGCGGTTGCTCCGAGTAATGGGAGTAACCTTCAAATGAAAATGAAAATTGCAATCGGCTAATACTACCGCGCGCTTTGTGGAGAGTTGTTTTGGGGTGGAGAAAAGTGTGAAGGGTGAATTTAGGATCCAGTCGGATTAAAATACATCTCACTCGGGAGGGTTTCGGTACGAGTTTGTCTGGATTGTTCTTGGGGTGGTGGAGATAAATATTGATTCTCAGTTTCTCACATCGCTTTTTATCGAGTACGCGGGTGGAATGTAAGCCTAAGCACAGGAAGTGAGAGTGTGTATTGGCGGCGTTACTAAATGTGCAAACGAGGAAGCGTGATGTTACACACTACCTTTCCGTAGAGAAGGTACCTAACATCGGCGCAGGTGGTGGGTGGTCAGTGTACGGCTTTGATATTTCTACACTCCATTCTCGGGATGGTAAACCGTTTCCTGTAGCAAACGGCCAGAGCCCGAGCAAGAAGTCAGGAAACGGCGCACTGATCTCAATTCTCGATCTCGATCGATCGCTGACCATGCTTTTAGAAACAGTGGGTGAGACAGGAACACGAAGCGACAACAGGAAGCGGGTGTGGGGAAAGATGGAAGATGATAGTGCGGTGTGCCAACAACACACACCTATTTCGCTCCGGTGTGTGCTCGCTTGAATTGCGTGGATCGCGCGCGCGTCTCTTGATCGGGGGGAGGGTTCTCACAACGCGCGGAACTCAACTCAACGATCATCACCGATTGTGTTTGAAGTTCTAACTCTCGACGATGTTTTGCCCTTCCCTTCAACCCCCCCGCGAGAGTTTTTTACACAGGGTGGAAGACGAAACGGAACAGAACAGATTGTAAAACGTGTTGGTTATGCTGGGGCTCGGCCTAAACAGCATCCACCATTACTCGTTTAGGCTTAAACTTCCTTAAAAATGTTTGCGGCTGCCGTTCGTTTGCCACCACACCCGCCGCCACCACCACCACACCTTACGCCACCTTTATACGATCTCTCATCTCATTTGCATATCGTTAAGTCGGCGCGCGGGGGATTTGGCTTTTTTTTCCTTCTTCCCTTGTCAGTGCGAGTGTTTGTTGCCTGCTTCCCGTGTGTCTGCCACCGTCTCGTGGGTCTTTTTCCGTCTTTCGGAGGGAACAGGGTGGGGTTTTGGAGGTGAAATGAAGCAAGCTCCAAAGAGAGAGATAGGTCCCCCCAATCGGGAGTTCGGGTTCGTAGGGGATGGGATTTTGTCCATCCATCCGTTGTTTCAGTAATAATATTTTGTCGTTAATGTCGGTCCTTGTGTGTCCTCTCCGTAATAAAAAAAAAACGATCCCTTGTGTCCGGGGAATGAGACCGTTTTATTTTTTGGACAATTTTGCTTCATTCCCCACCACACACCACAGCAACGAAACATGAAGGAAGCCAGAGACGAGGGAATGGTAATGATCGTTTGCTTTCCTGTCGTTTCCAACCTGTGAGCGCGTTTGCTTTTTAAGCGCACATTTCTGGAAGTGGGATGTACGTACTGGAGAAGAAGGAAAAAAAAAACACGCACAAATCTCAGCCCTTCCTCCTCCCACACATCCCTTCCTTGTTGTGGAATGTGCGCGCAAGATGAATAGAGATTGTGTTTGGTACCGCATCGGCGAGCGCACGCACAACTTAGCTTCTCCACGCTGTGTATTTGTTCCCACAGCGTGGCTTGGAGAAGTCGACGTGTCGACGTGACGTAACGCGATCGCCGCCGGCACACACTTTACCCCTATACCCAAACGGCTCATCTCGCTCGCCACCGCTGTCCACTACACCACTCGCGTGTAAGTAAACGTGAGTGTGTGCCACGCTGCCATTTGTACGGCAAACTACAGGTAGAGATGCCCTTTACCATCCACGCACACACAACAAGCCCGCCTTTTGACACCTTCTGTCATCTCTGGGGACACAAAATCTGCTTTCCGATGGGAATATTGACCACCAGCACGGGCATGAATAACGCACAGGTGTGTGTACTCCTGAGGGCGACACAAACGAAAAGCAAAAAAAGCCAAATGTGTGTGTGGCGTAATAAGGCGTTTTAAAAATCAATTTCTCTCCTAAAGAGGAAATTAATCTCGCTCGCGCAAATTAACCGATTAAAACGCTTCAATCGCGTAGCCCATTAAACTAGGGCAGGCACACTACACACACACACACACACTAAACGGGTCGATTACTTGAGCCGCAACGAGCGGATCATGACGCAACGACGAGACTGCGGGAGTCTGTGTGTGCGAATGAGTGTGTGGGGAGAGGAGAGTTGGCTTATTCATTTCCGGTTGGCTGCTGTGTGTGACTAATCATCGATCCTCCCCGCTTTGGTCGTCGTCGGCATGATGGAGAAACGCTTAATCCTCTGCGAAAGCCGCACAACAATGTATGCCGAGTGTCTGCTGGGGCATTTTACGGACACGCACACACATAGTTTGTTGGATACTCTTTTGCTTCCTTCAAAATAAATTAGGAAAGCGCTGAATAACTGTGAAACGAAATAGACGCTGTCAGACGCTTCTGTCAAACACTGAGCGCAAACAACAATCTTATTCCACCCCAAAGTAGACACCACGCGGTATGACACGATCCATCTATCTGCATTCTGAGCTGGGGCCTCCGATGCGTGCTGTCAGATCAGCCTGAAAGAATGGTCTTATCTGTGTGCCTCTTTCGCTCGTTCCGAGTTGGAGCGAAATGGATCGAAATTGTCATCATAATTTCGTCACACTGTGAAGAAAGGAAGAAGGTGTGTTTGGCATTCTTCTTGTCATTTAAGAATGGAAAAAAGAAATGGACTTAAAAAGCTGACACCTTTGGATTTGAGAGCGGGTTGATGTCAACACAACAATGCTGTATTCATCTTTAGGCCTTCAGGAGAGAAAAACGATGACCCCCCCTACTAAGCCGCTCTGGATAGAAATGCGTCACGGAATGTCGCACCACATTTCGCGCAGCGTGGCCCCCATCATCCATATCATTCCCGGATCTTCATGTCTCGCGCATTGGAGGATCATTGTTACTTCAATAAATTAAGCTATGCCTGGTGCTTGGTGTACACAACAAAAGGTTACTTAATCCCGTTTTGAGACTATGAGCCTTAGGAAGATAGTAGAGGGATTTGTGTGACATTTGCGCTGCGCCTTAACCCAGACGGGTGGACGTCGTTGTGAGCTATTCTGAGTTCCGCTTGAACGTGAGCTTGAGTCTTGGCGTCTCCGCCGTGTGTATTTCATCGAGATAGAGGTGCAGCCACAGTAACTGTTGGATAGAGGGTAGAGGGCTCGTTTGGACTTCCCTTCGAGCCTCAGAGTGTTACGTCACACACAGAGTACTGGTAGTAGTAGTACCTCAACGCCAACACACATTGTGGGCAGATTTCATCTCCCGACGACCACAGGCCGTAAGAAAACGAAACAAAACCCTCTCCCTTTCACACACCACACGATCATCGCCAACGATCGTACTGTTGGTGGTGGTAAAGAGAGAGAGGGGCCGCCCATTACGTCACGATGTCGGCTTTTCTTCAATAGTGCTCCACACAGTTCCGCTGGAGTTTGCTGTTGCGTGGTTACTTGATTACCTTTACTCACTGTGCCACCATTTCCATCCCCAAGAGCCCCCTCTCTCTGTCTCTATCTCTCTCTCCTGTCTCGTCGGTTGATTACGAGACATGAGCCGGGGGCAGGAGGCAAGACAGAAGACAAATCTAAAAAAAAGGTGCAATTTTTCATAAGACGTAGGTGGTTGGTTGGGGATGAGAGCGCTGGAAGAAAGCGGAAGAAACACGGCATACACGCACCCGTAACAAACGCAACGCGCGGAGAGCGAAATAAAGAAAGAGCGCGCAAAACGGAGCGCTGGAAAGTCGGTCAAACGTTTTAAAATTCATATAACACGATTAAGTAACACTCCCTCCTTCTGCACTTCAACCACCGGGAGTCGTCAGACACACTTCGGAGGTTGTTTTTTTTGCTTTCGGTGAGGTATAACGACGTTGATTACCCGATGACAAACCGATCGACTTGACGGTGTGCTGCTTTTCCGGTTTGTGAGGCATGCGTGGAAACATACACACACATCTTGGAGAAGAGTGCGGCGATCACGTAATTCACCTTCCATATATCCCGGGTGCTGCGCTACATGGAGCTCTACGCAATGGGACGATGTAAGGTACGATGATTATGCCAACTCCAATCGGGATTAATTTGAGTAATAATGAATCCCAAACAAAACCAAATCTTATAATTTGTGGGAGCGCTAATTTATTTCACGTCTCCGACGAGTTCCAATTTCTAATCGACCTTCAATGCTCTTCTCGTGCACGCCGCCCAAGACAAATAGTTTCGCGGTAGAGATCCCACATCCCTCTTCTTCCCTGCCTGTTCTATTTGACAGCTCACCGGGCAGTTGTTTATAAACAACGGAATGTGTAGAGCTGTAGGTGTACACACTCGGGCGCCTTCTTCCTGACCTCGGAGGTTGGAATTTGTGATCTTCCTGTTAGGCATACACTCACTCCCCTCCCGAACAGAGAACATGACCCAGAAGAATTTTCTAAAAATTTGCGTCATTTTTTTCTTCCTCCAACCAATCCGATCAGTGGGTGGGAAGGGAACATCGGGCAGTAAAATTAATGACCAGCCAGACATCGGCCCCCAAAGGCCAGCAAAGGTGCAAACAGAGAGAGGAGAGACGGCTCGCTATGGGGTTCGCATCCGGGGAATTTCTCACACCGGATGGAAGATAAATCGCGCCAACCGAAGAAGAAGGGGGATGGGTCAATACGACCAAAGGTTCCCCAAACTCCCTGAACTCACGCGCGGTCGATTTCGTGGCTTTATAGCAATCACACAGCATCATCTCTCTCTCTCGTTCGGCGCATTGGGGGGGTCGCAGCCTGGGGGCAATTAATGGACCGGAAAGCGCTGTCGAACTCCCCACGGGTGTCGATCACGGGTGTCGCATCGAGAGAGCGTTCCCGAGGTCAACTGGTTGTAGTTGTTATTGCCCCGAGAGAGAGAGAGAGAGAGAGAGGGAGGTAAATCCCGGTTCGACGCCAAAAGACGCAAGAAAGGGCAGCAGCAATCCCGTCCCGACCGGAAATAGCAAATAAAAGTTAATATTTCAATTTTTGGACTGGCCAGAGTGCGCGCGCGGGTGTGCAGCCAGCAGCCGAACTCTAAATCTGGAAAGGATGGGGGCTGAGAACGCCAGCGGAGTGTGTGGTGCTTGTGTCTGCCTGTGCGTTTGGCTCTCCTAATTAATACACCAGGCGGCGCACCACCACTATCTACTGCCGCACGCGCGAGTGTGTGGACAACACACCAGTGCCGTGGCCTCATTTCTTTTAGGGACGGGAGATAATTTGAGACTTCCCGTCGTAGCAGACACGACACGGCCGACCGAGGGGATAGTGTTGAGAGCGAGAGAGAGAGAGGGTGGGTTTTTCATTTCATCCTTTTTCTTTTTAAATTGGAACACGCAGTCCAAATTGGTATTGGGCAAGAATTTGCCCAACGGCAATGTGCATTCTCGGCTTGTTCAGAGACAGCCACTAACAGAAAGAAGAAGAGACGAGGAGAAGGGGGAAATAAAACAAAAAAAACGAAGGGGTAAAAGCGAACAGCAGCATGATGATAATAAAAGACGAAAAAAAAGACACACAAACGCACAGACACTCACTCATCTCGCCATCGTTTTCGTTGGACAAGATCAAAAATCAATTTCCTTAATTTTGGCTCCCTGCTTCTTTTTTTTTGCCAAAAACTGGTGCACACACACATTGCCAACGGCTGACGTCCTCCCGACACCACACACTGCTCTATAGGGGGGGGGGGGGGGGGGGGGGTTTGGAGAGCGATATGCTTTGCGCATAAGGAACGAACGAAGGAAACCGGATATTACTACTCTTACTAAATCTATAAACATTTTCCTGTCCGATTTTCATTCGGTTCATAGCATTTTGTGTGCGTGCGTCCAATACCCCAAAACCCACCCTTCACCCTCTCATGTCAGCTTTGTGAATGCGAAATTGCAACAAGCAAACACACGCCAACATCGGGTGAAGTGTTTAGTAGTGAATCGGGGGATGGAAAAAGGGAAATGAATTCGACCGGCGAGGAGAAGGCACCAAACCGGAAACGGCGAGAGAGGTGGTAAGGCTGGACACAGGAAACGGTACGAGAACGGCACAGGAAATGGAACCCGGACCGAAGGATAAGAGGGATCGATAGTGGGGAAGGGTGGACATGTTGGAGGTTGTAGAGAGGGCAGAGAGCACATCCTTTTTTTCAAATTGACTCGAAAAGGATACAAAAAAAGACGCCAACTTACACACACACACACACACACACACACCGACAAACATACCGATACATATATATTACCGTGATGCTGTGGGGGAGCGTTTGGAAGGGCCGTCACGATGCATTCGTGCATCATGCAGCTGAAAATAAATACACTGCCCACCCCCAAAAAGCACCTTCACCTTCTTTCTCTTTCACTCTTTTGGGAGGTTGCATTTGCATGCAATTTAGTTTATTCCAATAGCGCGTCGAGAAATATTGGCAAAGTGCGTATTGATTCCCCTTTTTATTTTTGGTTTTAGTCGAACTGAATAATAACAATATTGCTGTGAGAGAGAGTGTGTGTGAGAGAGCGAGAGAGAGCAAAAACAAAGCTGGAGCTTTAAAAAATTATGGATACATGTTGGAGCCCCCCCCCCACTCGAACTCCGTTGCCCGAAGAGTTTTGGTTTTATGTATTTTAATTTCCACCCTGTATGTATTTGTATTGAATCGGGGGGCCTGATATTACTGCTTTTTCTCGATTGCCCTTTTGTTCCGGTGCCCGGAAGGTATCATGCCATCAACACACATACACACAATGCGCTCTTCCCTTTGTATGGTGGGCGCGCATTTATGATCACTTTTTGTGTAGTCCTGCGACCGGAACCAGTCTCTCCCTACCGGCCTGCAGTGAAAAGAGGGAGAGAGTGGGGACTGGGAAGAGTGTGGCGGAGGAGGAGAGCAAGCATGTAAAACATACATCCATAAATACACCTCCAATCGCGCGAGGACACACACACTCACATGCTGCCCCCGGCCGCCCTTCATTGACGACCGGTAATGAAAATGGCCGGTAATAAATTTGGGCAAGCAGTGGTAAGGGGAGGGATAGAAGGGTGAAGAGCAAAAAGGGAACACAGTGGCAAAAACAGAGCAAACATAATCGCTCACTCGCATGAAACGTAATGATAATGGGAAACCGGGACCAATTTCCGGAAGTGCGCGCGCGAGGAGAGAAAGAGAAAATCAATACAAATTTATGAACTCGTCGCACACAGGCAGACACAGGCTTCATCGCATTATTTACTATCGACGCGGGGGCGGCCATAAGGTTGACACACACTCACCCACACACACACACACATTCGGGATTTCTGGTTCCGGAAATGGAAAAACGGACGACGACTTCCCCCACGACGGTAAGGGGGGTCGTCCTCCGAAAGGGCGGAAAATATTCGTACATTTCCGGATCATGGAATGGTCACCCCCTGCGGGGTTGCCGAGCAAAAGGGAGCAAGGTAAAGGGAGGCGGGTGGTAGTGAAGGTAAAAATAAATACGGCACACACACACACACACACACACACACACACACACACCAATCTGGATGAAATCATGTGGCCCCAGCATGCTCCAACAAACGCCGCACTACACACCGACCAAACGACCAGCCCAGGTATTATCCCACCACCACCAGGTCCAGGTCCGGCTGGGGGCTGCGGAAATGGTGAAAGAAGATTTATTGCCCCGGAAGAGATAAGTTCTTGTCGACGGAGTAGTCAGTCGGCGGCGTCACTGCTGCCATTCGTTTTATTGGTAGCGAGATCGCGCGCTAGCGATATAAATTCGCGAAGCCTTCCTTTTTACACCACGCAGGGGAGGAGGAGGGGACTCGGGACATGAGTGCACAAGTGCACCGCCGGCTACAGGGCGGTGGTATCCAAAACCAAGCAACAGCAACAACAAAAAGAGAAAGGAAAGGAAGTGACGAACCAGCGGCACAAAACGGACAAGAGAAACACACAAAAAATGGGACCACCGGGCGGGCCGGCGATCCGTGCGGTTCGAAGGTCGTCTCCATGCGGCACAAAGCCCGCCAAATACACACACACACACACACACACTTCCGGTTCCGGATGTCGGCCCGAGCCCAGAGAGCCGGTGTTGTGCGCATAAAACGCTCATGCAAAAACCGTTTTGCCTATCAAGCCCCACCACCCAAGCGCGGCGCGATGTCTTGCGCCAGCGCGCGTTTCCGGAAGCGTAACAAACCCTCCACCTTCCGTTCCACGTGCGCCGTGCTTTTTTTGTTAGTGTGCCAAGTGGTGTGCGTCTCCAGCTCGGTGCGAATTCGAAAAGAAAACGGTACACGAGAAGAGACAACAGACACACCGAATGGACAAGCGGTTCCGTTGTTGTTGCTGTGAGACCGCGTTATTATTATTTACGTCAACGCCGCGATCACCTGTGTGTGTGATCAACCCCCATTGAGAAAGGGAAGGTACGAAAGGGGGTGATGGTGGGTTTTTTTTGTAGGTTGGCTGATGTTGTTGTTTCGGAACACACACACACACACACAAAATCACGTTCAAGCAATAAAAAAGCTTCGTTTTTGTATCGGCGCGCGCGAACGCGGAAGGAGAAGAAGGCAAAAACGGCAAACTGTGTTAGCCCTCCTTAGCGGAGGGTTGGGGTGGAGTGGGAGGTGATTATTGAACACCGCTTTTCAAAACAAATCATAAAACTGCATAATGCAATGACAGTGGAGCGGTTTTTAATGATGAAATACAATGAAAGGAAAATATATTCTGAAGCAGCGTCTTGCTTTTAATGAACTTTAGACGACAATCATGCAGATGGCATGAATAGAGCCTTGCCTTACTACGCGGCGCTACACGCAAGAGAGACAGAGTTCGAACCTCATTCAGTAAGTCAACATTTTTAAGAGAGGTAATAAATTTTCTAAAACTATCTAAAATACTGAAATTAATATATTAAAACGTGTACCCAAACTTACGTTTTCAATACTGACGAACTCCAAGGCGACATCCAAATTCTGTTCGCGCTATCACTAACACCAGTGTGTTGTGTGTCCTGTAAGAGAGAGAGATAATTATGGGGATTAAAACATTGCGAAAAACGTAAAAAATATCAGAATACACGCATGCAGAAGAAGTTGTTGTTTGTTAAGGCGCAAAGCTTTTCGCACTCGAGATTTTGCAATTAAATAATCTGCAGCAAGCCCGAAGGGGGAGAACACAAGGGAAATAGACAGAGGTAACAAACCTCATTGGACGCGGTTGAAATGAGTGTGTGTGGTTAGTGCCAGTTAGTGATTACAATAAGAAGTGGCAGTGAGGTAGTATTTAAGCTTCCGGGGAACAAATTTTGTTCATCATCATCATCTAGTCGGCTCAAGTGTCGGCATCGCCCCTAACGAGTCTCGGTTTGCGTGCACAAATTAAAAAAAGGCACAGTACACCCCAAACATCTCTAATTGAAATGATAATTTGAACAAAAAAATAAAGTCGTGGCCCATCTAAGAGCACTACACCAAATCCCCTGCAGACTGGCGCTGGATGAGGAG
Source organism: Anopheles arabiensis (assembly GCF_016920715.1). Lineage (NCBI taxonomy): Eukaryota > Metazoa > Arthropoda > Insecta > Diptera > Culicidae > Anopheles > Anopheles arabiensis. Next base: position 31,593,182 of record NC_053518.1, read on the forward strand.
ATGCGATTGCTGGGGACATTAATTACTGAGCGGCTCTACACTACACACCCGGTTGAGTGCAGTCCGGGACACCTTTACACCGACATCTACAAACCCATAAGTGGAGACTCACAGTACCTCTGCACACACCACCCATATCAAAATGTCTTCGCTTCGCTTAATTATTACTTTTAATTTAATATTTCCTTCCTGCCTACCGAATGCAACGCGGTGCATCATCAACTCATTCATGCATTGGATGGCGCGCGAAAATGCATCTCCATCGTCGACGGAAGCAAAATGCAGTTCAAGTACGATGAGGCAAATTTCGCAACGCGACCCTCCTCGGTAGTTGGCGGTTGTGGTGGGAGAGGAGATGGTTTATAGAATTAAAAGTGGTACAAAAAGAAACAACCCGGCCGAGTGCACTACCATTCGCCTGTGCTCTGGAGGAATATGAGGTAGAGTAGTGCGGGAAGGCAGGCAGAAGGTTCACTTTTGCCCTCTCGGACCTGAACTCGGACTGGGAGAGGGTGAGTCAACGCGCTCGGGCTATTCAATGTGCAGGAGGGCGCAGAAGGACACACCACGGGGCAACGGCAGACACGGAAATATGATTCGCGCGCTGCCGTCGACGTGGACTTGACTCTTTTGGACGCGTCGTCTAGGCAGGGACGACGCGCGTTCGAGAAGGGAGAACAACCCTTTCACCACCCCCACCCACTGGGTGGAAGGGGAGATGGTGGGTAAGAAATCATTGCTTGTTTGCTGTTAAAAATAAACCACCATGACTGTGTGTGTGTTACCATTTTCCTCGTTCGGAATGTGGCTTCCTGTCTCCTGACTATGAGCTGTCGAAGTTACGCAGAAGGAAGCCGTACAGATGAACGTGCGCGCTCGAAGTTGAACATCTTTGCCTGTGGAGTGGAGTGGGATGAGGAGGGTTAGGAATAGAAGTTCCTTACCACCCTCAGCAAACCAGTTTCCCCACCGGCAAAAGCGGAAGCGTGAGAATCGAGGAATATAGGCTTAACACATACACGCGAGGACCATAAAATAGGAATATCATCTTCGTGTCAAAAAAAAAAAACCCCCATCCAACCCAACCCCAAAAACACACGAGACCATCCGAGAGAGGGGAAATCCAAATGATTCACGACGTTTTAATTTTCTACGGCACCAAGTAAAGCACACACACAGAGCGGGGCGGGGGGACGACATTCAAATGATCCAAGAAGTTGGACGGTGAACGAGCATCAGAAACAGCGGCGTGATCGCGCGCGCGTGTGTGCAACGGGGTGGGATAGAAGAGGAGGTAACACACATTTCCGCGTTTCCGTGCAAATCGTGCCACGGGCGGCAAAAAAGCAAAACCACGTAGATTGTATGGGTTTCTCGTGGGCGGGTGGGTGGTTTTAGGGGGAGTTTGATGTTGCAATCTAGCAGCCAGGCGGGGGAGAAGCCGTGTGAGCTTCGTTTCCCTTTTTCCTACCACGTCTTTTTCGTTCGATTTAGACACAGCACGCGAAACAGGAAGTGAACCACTTTGCAGAACGACACGGCAGGGGGCACCTACTAAGCTTAATACTTATAGGTCCCCTTGCTCGCCGTCTTAGCCGTCATCATCATCGTCTGCCCTTCTCTGCCACCACAGCGTAACGGGAAAAGGAATAGGTGGAGGGAACCGTGTGTGTCGTGGGGGGAGGTAAGAACGTACCCATAAGGAACTGCGGCGCGCGTACTCCTTCTTTTTCTTCGGCTAGTGAGCGCACTTCAGGCCCAAGTGGGCCGAAGGGTTTCGTTCGAGAGTGATTAGCATAAATAAATTAGCATGTCTCCGGGTGCGCGAGCGCGCTAGCTGGAAGGCATGCCGCACACACCATACCAGGCCATGCACATTAGAGCAGTCCAGTGCGAGAAAGAGCGAGCGAATGCGACTGTATAAATTGCAGCAAATGCATATCCGGCATTGTAAAGGCCTGTGCCCCGACACACAAACGCAGGCTAGAGACGACGACTGTGTGTGCGCGTTTGCGGTCGCCGAAGTGGTATTAGACACATTTTTCACTTCACTCACTTCGCAATTCCATTCCGTGCTAGCGACGAGAAGGAAACGAATTGAATTTAGAAGTGAGTAGAATATATCGGCGGCAGTGTTTTTGGTGGGGAGGCAAGCGAATAAGCGACTGAAGGCGTCCACGTTTAGCGAAACCGCAAGAATTCGTAACATCGTTTTTGGGGACACCATGTTGCTCTTCTCCCGGTGCTGCTGCTGTTGGCACACATCCATCAAATGTTTACGTTTCATCAATCCAACCGAGCCGGATACGGAAATTAACTGCAGCAGACTTTTTTTGTTGTTGTTGATTCTACTTGTCTCATTTGTACCGAAAAAAAAGCCAGATGTTTTTAACGGAGCGCGCGAGAGATTTGGGGATGGTTTTTTTTTGCTGCTCTTCGTCCCTGTTCCGCGCAACGACGGATGGTTCGCGCGCGTTCAAGGTGAAACATGTAATTAATTTCAAAACACACATATAAACACACATAGTCGGCACAGGTTTGCAGCATTCTTCTGTGGGCAACGGTTCGCGGATGGCTAAGACGAATCTGCGCCACAATTAACTTCCCCGTTCAAATCACGCTTAAATGGCATATAAACAAACAAACAAAAACGGAACAATCAGTGCACGTAGTACAAGTGTATACATACACACACACATAAACACATTTAAAAGCAGAGTAATTTGGGAAACAGGGAAAATATTTAAACCGCCTTTGGATTGCGCTTCAATCATGACACACATTGATTAAAAAAGCCCCTTTTTGACTGTTTTCAGACCTTAACAATAATATTTATAACGATTAAAACTCAACAAAGGATGATGAAGGTAGTGGAAAAAAACCTCTCACTACACTTTTTTGTTTAGCAAGTACATTCATTCAATTGAACTATCAAAACAAACACACGAACGAACCTTTCAGTGTGTGTGGTACAACCCGTTCGTACAAACCCCGTAAGTGAATCGCGCGAAAGATTACGAATGCGGAAATTGCCGGCAAAGGCGGCAGCAGCAGCAAACGGCAAACGGTTAACACACACCACACCCTGGCACGAACTCCCCCCAACAACACACACACAGTGCACACACCATCACGCGCCGCTGCTTTTCCTGTTTTGAAATGCGCGGGGATTAGCTAAAAAGGCAGGCACAAAAAAGGCCCCCACTTAACCAATCAAAACCAAAGCCAGCCACCAGCATTACACACGGTTCTGGTTCCTCGTTGCGTTACACACAGCCCATGAGGTGGCTGCTGCTAGAAGGCTTTCATTTGAAGAAGTCACACTTGTCGTTTAGTCACAAAAGATGATCTTTACACAGGAAAAAAGCATCACGCGTGTCATCAAGAACTGAAGCAACAAGAATCGATGATCGTCTGGGCGTGATTCCGTCTGCGCTTTAATGATCGTTATAATGGCGCTTGCGAATAATAAATAATAAAAAAACGGCACAAAAGCAAACGATCATCATCCATCACCGGCGTGAGTAAACACAAGTGGAATCGCTCTTGAAAGCCAGCAGAGCCGCTTGAGAAGCTTCAGACTGTTGAGTTAACGCGATAAGACGAGAAGCGCAAATTAGTAATCGTCGGGTCCCACGCCAACGGTCCCCAGACAACCCAGGATAGAGAGAGAGAGAGTACTGCGGCGTGTGGTGACACACGGCTCCTGGGGGTTCGGTTGCTGCTGCTCGATCCGGTTTCGAATGACGAATACGCAACCATCACCATCACCACCACCAAGTGTGCCACAACAGCGGGCCCGATCGACAATCGATCGAGATGATTGGTAGCCTCTATGTGTGTGTGTGTGTGTTTGTGTGACTGCGGAACGCACTTAGAACGCGCGATACACACAATCTCGCCCCGCTCGTTCGTTCTTGTGTTTGCGAAACCAGTTTGCGAACGCTAGTAGCACAGCAGCACACAACGCCGGAGCAGGAAGTAATCAAAATGGCTCTCGACGACGACGACGGCGTGTCGTGCCGGTGTGCCTCTCTCACACTGACCTGCCGGCCGTTCTTCCCGCCGTTCGATAACTGTATTATAAATATCAACTCGTTCCTGCTGCTGCTGCTGCTGCTGCCGTGCTTCCCCGCCTCTAACCGGTCAACCGGTTCAGCAGGCAAGTGATTGGGGAGGTATTGGTAATTGGAAGACACCACCACACCATCCACACCGTCCGTGTGTGTGAAAAGTAAGGTGCGTGCGTTTGGTAAATCACAGCGATCAATAGCAACACGTTTTTATCTATTCCCTGCTTGCGCTGTTTGAACACACACACATACACGCTGCCCCCTTCAATCCATCATAGTGTCTTCAACTGTCGAAAAGATCTAAACCGGCGGAGCAGCACCAGCAGCAGCAGCAAGCGTAAACACATCCGATAGGAATTCTTCCTCCATTCTCCCCCTTTGGTTCCCTGTGTGTTGATAGACGCCAGTAGGAAACGGAATTCACACACAGTTTCCCCCCTTCTACCTGGCACTACTGCTTCTTCTAACCGACGCGCCGCTCGGGCTTGACATAACCGTGCGACACCGCCGTTTCTTCCGCGGTGTAATCACCCCCCCCTCCCCTCTCATCCTCGTGCGTACACAATTGTCGGTCGCTCTGTCAGCGCCATCCCTCCTCCTCCTCACAGCGCTGTCTTGTCTGTTCGCAGCGGTCGTCCTTGAGGCCGAAACGGAACTCGCGGTTCCCCGTTATAACTTGTTGCACGCGTTCCACCACCCCCCTCGGGTGTTCAAGTTAATTCTCCGATCAGCACTGAAACAAAAATCCCCACCCCACTCCGGTGTGTTTGTGTGTGGGACGACGATGCCGCCACCGTGCAAGGTGAATTTCGAGAGGCTATTGAACTGCACACACGCACAAGCGGTACGTACGCCATTCGTCGTCGTCTTGCGTCTTCGTCTAGAAATGCCGAACTCGGAAGTGTCGTAAAGTTCGTGCAAGAACGACAGTTTCCTCCCCCCCCCCCCCGCTTACTAACACCATCCCTTCCCTCTTGTGACGTCTGACTGTCAAGCACGAGAGAAACACATCCAAAAGGGAAGCTGTTGGGCTGCAGAGGTTGAAGATGTATAGGTAACGCCGCCGACTCATGAGCGTACGAGAGAGCAAACGAGCGAGTGTATCTTGATGTTCCGGGGGTGGGGGTGGGGGGTTGGGACACTCACAAAAAATGCTCACCCGGCGCAAGAGCGAGAGAAACGTCAAACGCACGTGTAGTGAACACCGAACGACTGAATGGCGAGAGCCACCACGCACACACACACACATACACACAAACTACCTGTTGCATTGTGCAGCCGCCGCCGCCACACTCTGTGTGCGCGTTACACACATCCGTTACGCGCGTTATCGCCACTTGACGTTATCTAACAAAAAAACGGGCGCTGCTGCCGGCTACTGCCACTCTTCCCATGGGGGGAACATACCGAATGCGTGACAATTTCGATTGCTGCCGCTTCACCCATCCCAGCCCTTACCCTCACCCATCCCCAGGAGGAATGTACAAACAAGTACAGGATGGGTAGTAGTCGCCCGTCGCCGTGTGTGAGCGCTTATTATGATGGTCATATTTTTTAACCCCAGCAGACAATCGATGTAACGCGCGCGCGAGAGCGCGTGTAAGCGTTCCGACGCCCTATTTACGTGACAAATTGTTTGTCCAATTGGCGGATAGAGGAGGGCAGGGCAGGAAGCAGGATTTCTGTGCCGGCCCACTTCCCGGTGTTACGGATTAAAGGCGATTCCTAATAGGGGCCGCCTCGCCGTCCGTCGTGTGCGTCTGGGGTCGCCTAAAACGTGCAGGAATTCATGAGCCGTCCAACTGCCACGTGGAGCAAAACTACTGCACGGGTCTCTCCAGTGGATGTCTTCCCGGTACTCAGAGAGGTAAAATTCATTTTTTTCGTTCGATGGTCAATGTGTTGATTAACGTTACTATTTTTTTTGTAGTTCATACACTTTAGACCCGATTATGTACAAAGGCGCACGTGTTTGGAGGGAGATCGTCGTCCAATGAACTATCGAAGGGAGGAAAAAAATAACTCCAGCAACTACCGAGCGCCTCGCATAATAGGAAGCTGCTTAATTACACGCCAACAAGGTTCGCTGCTAAAAAGCCGACTCGTTACGATAGAGAGAGAGAGAGGCTCGTTAAAATTGCTTCATCTCAACCCCCGCTTCTTCGTCTTTAGAGTTCTAATCCATCATCAGCAACGAAAAAAAAACAAGCATCATCAGGAACTTAGAACGCGCTTTTCGCTCTCCCTTGTAATCAACGCGCAACTTTCCATCGAAAGAAACTGGCCAAACATTTTTGGCCTTTTCGGTTCCTAGACGGCGTTAGAGAAGCAGAGCTGACCACACTTCAAAGCATTGCGGCAGCGCGCGCGGCCGGCTAATCTGTTTGCTTGCCTTCTTTTCTCGTTACCTCCATATTTAAAGCTTCTTTTCACGGTTGTGAAGGGAAGAAGATGAGAGGTTTAGATAAGTTCGGCACTGGGGCCACGATCGGCCAAAAGAAAGGGCGCGGCGCCGCGCTAGAAAGAGTTTTCAGAAAAAAAGGTCTACTCCCGGTTGAACTCTTCACGATCGATGTCTTCCCATGTAGAGAAGGGGTTAGGTTAGGGCCTCCCATTAGCCTTGAAAAGTCAGTAACCTTTGCCTATCCTTTCTCCAATGGTAAATGTGGTAGCAGCTAGAAATTACGAAATCCCTAACGAGATGTGTTATACCGGTGTGTGTTGTAACGGGTGGAAAACGCCGCAATAGGCAAAAAAACGGCTTGTCCAACAATCATCAACAGTATCTCTATTTTCAATGCCCGCTTCAATTAGGAGATTAATTACTTCCCCTTATGTTAGAGGCATCTCGCGTCGCGGGGTCAAAATACAAGACGCGGCACAAGGTGTTCGCTGCTGTCCGTTATCTGTGTCTCAGGGTTGATCGATTGCAAAGCACCTACTACCACACACACACGCGCATCTGGAGTAGGGAACAATGCATGTCACTTTGTAGTGTGTCAGTGTGCAGGAGTGAAAAAAAAAAACTGCGAGATTAAAACAAAATACAATTCCCGTTTGTGTCGTTTCGGGAGGGGGGGCGTGCAGGAGGATCAAGCGCGCGCGTACTTCACACACAGAGAGCTGCTGTTATAAAGAGGAGCTTTAACACCCTTCTGCTACCTCCGGCCATCGCGAAGGCATTACTACTGATAAAATAAAATGCACACACATAATAGCTGCAATAAACGAAAGAGAGAAAAAACTAATAATAAGCGGACGTTAGGTCCGCGCTCGTCCGGTGTGACACGAGCTTTTTTTTGTTGCTCCTTCTTATCAGAGCGCAACAATAAGGAATAAAAGTAAAACCACGATTTGGAGAAGAGCGGCGAAGATAAGGTGTTGGTAAACACACAGAGACAGGTTGGTGCCCCCCCCCTTAGAAGTTGGCTGTGGTGATTCGCAAAGAAGTAGGGACGGCGTGCGTAGACGCATCGCGTAATCTTGATGCTTCCGGTGTTGCCTGAAACGCACACAGAAACACAGAACCACCGGGACACGATCGGTCTAGTAGTATCGTCAGGTTTCCCTAACGTGCGCGAGCGCACGCTTCCATCCATTTGCACTGGATGGGATTTAAAATCGCTCAGCGCACGACAAGAGCAGGATTAGAAATTACACACACAATTATCAGCACCCCGCCCTTCGTTGTGGTCTCTCAACCGGTCGTGTGCTCAGGGAAGTTTGCTAGTTGGGAGGGGTTAGGCTTAAGATTAAACCGATGATTAGCACCCGGGATGTTGAAGGAAGAAGAGAGCGAGCGATAAACATTCACAGTGAGTGCTTTCGAGTGCTTTGCTAATTACACTGTTAGCAGGAGAGAGTGGAAGCTAAGGGGACGCAAGGAAGGATTATCACCCCCTCGTCCGTCGTAAAGGCTTTCTCGACCTATTCTTACCGGATCAGCTCGTGTGTGTGTGTGTGTGCCTGCCCACTTGGTCGAAAGCACTGATTAACCAGAATTTGTATTGCAAAAGGAAGCACGACAGAAGAGGCTGAAGCGATAGCTTCAAACAACACAATCGTCTCTCGCAACATACCACCACCCCACTCTCCAGTGCAGTGATAAGGACAGTCACTATTAACTCGTGAGACTCCCAAACAAATACACAAACACACACACACACGCTCGCAAGGGCGGAATACGTTAGAAGATTTAATGGAGTGAAGCTTCTCGCGTTCACTATTACTCCTCCAAAAAAATACCACAAAAATGAATACAAAAACAATACACTCCCAACAATGTCCCACCCAAAACACAGATTAAGCCGAACTTTGACCGGCAGAGCAAGTGTACAGAGACGATGGCGCCGTCTCCGAGTGACCATCGGCAGCACAGAGCAGAGGAAAGTGAATTTGCTTATCTTCATCGTTGGGCAGCTCGCGCGCGCCCGGATCATCATCTCGCGCTCGCTCCCTATTTAAAAGGAGGAGCAAAAAAGCAAACACACCAAGAAAGAAAGAGCTCATAAAACAGCTGATTGTGTGGCGCATGCGAGTGGAGGCGGCTTTGCGTACCAGGATCTTGCGCACTTCAACACACATTCAACGCGTTACTTATTTAAGTGGCTGCTAGAATGTGTGTTGCAAAAACATTTTAAAATAAAACCCCCAAATGAAGGGTCTTACATTACCTAGGAAATATGCAAAAGATGTACATGTATGTATGTATGTGTGTGTGGTTTGGGCAAATGTTGAAGGTCGCCCCTGCTGCAACCTGTCCGGTTGGGGGGTGTTGGTTGTTTATCCCATTCCAGCGCCTAACACGTTTTCATCATTTCGCAACCCGACGTAAACAAATATCGATATAAAATAATGCTTTGTATGTGTGTGTGTGTGTGTCGACCCAAAAGGAGCAAGTGCAAGCGTGGCAGAAATATGATTTTGGTGCGTACGTAATAAAATACAGAAAAGCACGGGAGGGGCGCGCGAGTTAGTGTACCTGCAGCAGTCACTGCAACCGACAACACACAATCTATGATGCACTCTCTGCACTGCCTGCTCTATGTATGATTGAGGGACACAAACACTGCAACAAAAAAAGCCCTTTTCCAGGCACTATTCCCGCGCGATGTCGAAAATTGATGTCTAGGGACACCGAGAGGAAAGACCTGCCCCGCTGGGGGGCGCGCGCGAGCTTCCAATTGCATTGTAAAACCTAAAATTGAACAAAATACACACACACACACACGCGTGGTGGTGGTGTGTACGCGGGACGAAAAGGAACTTCAAAACAAAACAAAAAATAGATCAACGATTTTTTTGTGTTTTACAATGAACAGAGAAAACTCTTTTCACCACCACACCACCCACCATCGTCAAAACTTCCCACTCCATGGCCCATCACACAAATTGTATCACGCCGGTAGTGGCGGTGGCGGCTTTTTCGAATTTGCTTTTGTTGCAAAATCAGCGAATTTTGTTGTAATTTTATTAATTGCGCGTACATCGCCATGGAGTGGAGGAGAAGAACTCGAGCGCGCGCGTACCCACCAAAGGGAAAACAACTGTTTTTTCAATGAATAACAGGCGGGCATGGGGAGCACCATGAAGCTCAAATATAGACGTACACATAATAAACGAACGGACGGACACACACAGGCACCACAGGAAAAAGGCGGCGGTGGAGAATCGATGCGGCGCGGAAAAGCGGCGAACGATGCACTTTTGCCTGCATTGTGCATGTGTGCATGTGTGTGTGTGTTTCTGTGCGTGCATGTGCTTTTGCCCCCCTTGCGCTCGATCAAAAAAGGGTTTCCATTTGACTTTGGTACGGTACTTCCCCACCCAGAGTGTTCACCACCCTCACCAATCCATCCGTTCTTTTCCAGTGCCAATTTATGAACGCGGCGCATTGCCGATTATGCTCTATTGCCAGCCACTGTGTGAGTGTGTGTGTGTCTGTATATACAAATTGAACTTTGTGGGAGTGTGTATATGTGTGTTCATGTGTTCACTTATTACGACAGCTTTTATTATGCTTTTCGGCGTTCGACGATGGCTGCTGATTGAGCCCTTTTCTTCGCGTCGACACACACCCGTCAGCCGCTCCACCGTGCTGCGATAGAAGGATAGGGCAAGGGCAGTGAACTTGGGTTTAAAAGCAGAAACAACCACCACTGCCGAAAGTGAGCAACAAAATTGACCATCGCTCACAAACCCCACGGAAACACGCAGCAAGCTTAAGGGGCAAGAAGGCAACACGAATCGTTCTGGTTTCTGTTTTGTACGTGCAGCAGCAACAACGACTTCACACACAGAGGCGCATGAGGCAAAAAGGCGCAAATCAATTAATGCTGGGCGCAGCAACGTGAGGCGCTTATTACGGAGTTGTGTTGTGTACGAGCGCACAGGAACGAATTTCCGACAGGAGCACAGCCTCATCCTCTCGAACTGGTAGGTAGTACAAGAGGAGAAGTAGAATGGGGAAATGGGGGGAGGGGGGAGATAATAAATGTAGCAGCCAGCCAGCAACAGATTAGACACGTTCAAAAGGTCATCATGAGCGCTGCGCGGAAGCTTTGCGGAAAGAAAAGAGCAGCGCGCTCAGAAGACTCTAGCCGAGTAGTGGAAGATCAAGAAGTGGTTGAACGATCGTTCATTAGAAACCCGTGCAGCGTACCGTGTGCGTGTGTGTGTGTGTGCAAAGAAGCAGAAACGGAATAGAACGAGTAATAAACCCCCCCCCACCGAAAAGGGAAAGAAATGTTAACGCATAATAAGGTGCCTTAAGAAGCGGCGGGAGAGGCGGTGGAAGTAATAGGGAGCGAAAATAGGAACATCATTCCAAAATATTAAGCACCAGCAGCAGCAGCAAGGAATCTTTTCCTTTGCCTTGATTGTCTTTTTAATTCTCCTTCGCCAAAGTAATGAGCGACGAACCCGATCCATAATGATGTGGTGGAGAAACCGACTGGGGATCTTCAGGATTACCGGCATCCACACACACACACCTTTTACTCTGTGTCGTTGTCCTCTGGGTGGAGCTCGGTTTTCTCCCGCTTCCCCCCTTGGCCGTCGCAGTAAAAAGAAAACAAAGAACAAAGCAGCAAGAGTACAAGCAACGAACCCGGACAAATCCTAGGGAAACGAAGCGATTTGAAACCAATTAAAATTATCTCAAATTTTAGCTCTTTCTCTACCTACACACACACACACACCCACTCCACCCCCTTCCTGGTGAACAAACACACGTCGCACCGTCCGGTTGGATTAGAAGATGCGCACGAAACGTCGTGGAAAACGCAACACAGAGGATGGAAACATCCTCCTTCCCCCTTCACTGCAACAGCCACACACAACAAACCCTTCTTGGACGATGATGGCGACCGGCCGGGCTTTCTCCTGACGTTGTCCACCTCTCACCCTCAAGGAATGACGAGATTTTGGGGGAGAAATGATCCGGGAAGCAGCAACCTCAATTCCACCGAAACTTTGGCTGCTGTGAGAGGTCGCGATGGGACACCTTAACCTCCCGCGGGTGACTCTCCCTCTCTCTCTCTCTCTCTCTCTTCGTGCCCTGTAAGCCCTTGGAAGGTAAATAAAAGACACACGCACAAACTCCACCCCCCCCCCCCACCCCCGACTGGACAATCGAGAATCTTTTTCCGTCTTCCTGGATCGGTGTGTTTAACCGACCCCGCCTGGGGGTAGGAGCAGCAGCAGCAGAGCAAACGAAATTCCGCACAGGCAGTGGCCTTTTACGATCCTTTTACCTTTCCTCCCACCCCCCCTATATGGAAGGGGCGAAGGAAAATAAAAGAAAGCAAAAAAAAAAGATCAATCATAGTGAGGAGGCAAAAAATGAAAACACGCGATTCAGTGGATCTCCTTCACTGTCTCTCTCTCTCTTTCTTTCCCTCTCTACTCCCTTCCAGAAACCCTCCGCTGGAGAGGAAAACGCAACTCTCGATGGCAAAATCAATCGCTGCCGAAACGCGCCGGGGGGAGAGAGAGAGACGAGGTACAAAATTCCAAGTGAAAGATGCTGGAAAGGAAGCAGCGGCCGAACGAGGAAGGAAAAAAATGGGAGCCTCCAAACAAAATGGACCGTAACGATCGTGTGTGTGTGTGTGTGTGTGTGTGTGTGTGTGTGTGGAGAGAAGGCTGCTGGAACGATCACCTCTCTTCGAGAAAGGAATGTACTGATTGGGGCTGGAAAGGGAGTAAAAGGGTTCCCGGTGGTGATGGTGGTAACCATTTCCTGGTGCTGCCCTCTCTAAACAGTGAACTCATCTCCCGCAACAGAGCAAGCAGCGCTTGGAGAGGGGAGCGGGTGGGATTGACTGAGGAGCAGCAAAACCTGTACAAATGAAAGACTACAACAAGGGTAGAAAGAACGAACGTAAACACCGAGGCTCGCTGTGGAAAAGGAAATATCAAATGAGGAGCAAAGCAAGCGTAGAGAGAGAGAAGGGCAGGGAAAGAAAACGCAGCTTTTACACACGCAACACAGCCAGCAGAGAGAACGAACGGACGGAAAGAAATGGAGCGAAGGAAAGGCGAAGCAAAGCGCACACAACAGCGGAGAAAGAAAGCGTGTACACCACACCGAAAAAAAAAGGAAACCGAAAAATTGGCCCTCATCGTTCTTAATGCGGGTGTGCGTGGTGCGTCTGTGTGTGTGTGTGTGCAAGGAAAAACAATAATAACACAAAAAGCACCAATACCCGAAAGGAAATGCCGACGAAGACAACCATCGGGGAATAGGCGGGTGGAAGCGAGCGGAAAAGGAATCAAAGCATAACAACAAAGAAGAACCCACAGAGAGAGCGAAAGAGCCCAAAAGATGTAATAAGGAAATTGAGAAGATGAGGATGAGAACAAAACAACAACAAAAAAACGCGTCCAGAAACAGAAGACGAAGGAAGAAGACATGAAAAACGACAGAAGAAAAAAACTACGCCAGAACGCACGAAAGAAAAGGAAAGATAAAGGCAGGCGCAAAAGCGAATCAAAACACGCAAGAAAGGAGGAACAAATCAGACAGATAAAAGGAGCAAAAGAGAACCGATTTACTCTTGGTGTGTTTTCCGTTTTTTTTTTTTCATTTCCAAAACACAAAACAAGGGACGAAGAGGTAGGTAAATAGGAAGAGGATGAAAACTGGAGGAAAAAAAAACACAACATAAATGCTCGTAAAAACCTTTTCTCCAGTAAGTCTTTTGACCTCTCTCGCTCTTTCGCTTCTTCTTGGGGCTTTGATCTGTTTTTTTGTTGTTGTTGTTCTTCTCCTCCACAGCATCCGTGATAATCTGCTTCGGCCTTCATCTAGGCCGCGCGCGCACACGCGGGCAGGCATATCTCTTTCCGGGACTCGTTCCCTGGGACCAGAGGCCGCGCCAAGCGGACACGTTGATGCGTTGCGCGCCTTAATTCTTTTCGCCCTCCCCATTTATATATATGCGTGCTCCACTCCACAAGCACAATTTGCTGCTATGCTTTCGCTACGCACCTTCTTTCTTCTAAGCGCACAACAGCGCGGCTGAAGCGTTGAGGCAACGAGGAGAAGAACGGCTCGAAAAAAAAAACGCTCCCAGCAGGGGACATCCTATACTGGGAGAGAATGGGTTGCTGGCACTGCTTTGCCGTACCACAGGTTCCTCTGCCCACCGGTTGTGGCCCATTTCATCTACCGAATCTGGCGCTGATGCGCAGCCTACCGAGAGTTCCCCCGGATAGCACACGGAAGATCAGAGTCAGAGCGGTGATGTGGCGAAGAGGAGCAAACAACAACACATCCGCGACGACCTTAAGGCTTTTGCCATTCTTCAACGGTGACATTCCAATGGAGCAGAGGAACTCTCTCAATATGTGAGCATGAAATGGAGAAAAAAATACACAAACAACGTTCTCACCTCCACTGAGGCTTAGGAGTTTGAGGATGATGATCTGGCGACGGTGACTTAAAATCTCGCCACGATCCGAGCAGCTAAACGTTTCCTAAACAAACGCAGCAGGAGACACTTGTGTGACAGTGAGTTGTGGCGTGGTGGCCGCTTCTCCCGGACGTCCACAAGCCAATACATTGCTAGCATCAATCCCTAGGCCCAGAAAATTTGTGGAAGATGTCGAAAAGAGCAATGTGCCAGAGGAAGACCTACACAACCAGCTCACGAGAGATCTCGGCGTGATCTTCCTCCCCAAAAATGGACCCCATCCAATTGGGAGGAAGTTCAAGACGCGACGCCCTCGTGGAAGAACTCGGGCAACGGGAGACTGTGGTGTATTGTGGTAACGACCACAGAATAGAATATTCTAATGGTCATCATCTACACCGTTTTTTTTTTTTCATTTCAGTTCCACACACTCCAAGCCCGCGTGGAGTTCAACGAGGTTCGCCGCTTTCAGACATCACTCGCCCAAGATTTCTCCATCTATTCGTCATAGTGCTTGCTTGGAACGTCCGAAGAAGAACACCAGAACCGTCGTAATTCGTCTGCCTCGTCTAATGAACCTTTTCACCTATTCACTTTAAGGAGCGGCAGTAGGGATTCTTATTCCATTCCCACTGTTCTTCTTCGCAGACAAACGGAACCAACATCTGAGGGGAAGAAGTAGAGACAACTTTCGGCAGTTGACTGACCACCAGAGATTTCCTCCATCATCGGTACCACCATATCTCCAACCGCAGGGGCATTAACATTTTTCGACTCCGTCCAAGATCCGGACACTAGATTACGGATCCGCTTGGCTTTCGAGCGTCGCACAGCTTCCACACACGAGATGATGATTGCGAGAATGGAAGCACTGATTTATGACAGGCTCTCTCCCCAGTGCTCCACCGGACCCCATTTGTCTCCCTCTGGTGGGAGCTTCTTAACCCATGGGTGTGTAGAGGCTAAGTTAGTTTAAGTGTTCAAGTGCACCGTTGAGACGCGAGCATCCAGAGCGTGTCCAGAGCAATCTTCTTGCACAGCTACCCCGTCCAGCCTCCAGGGATGATGTTTAGATTTTACTTTTACCAGGAATTTCGGAACTATGAAGACAAGCGGTGACTTGACCGTAGATACCCGTGTGTGTAAGGCAACCAGGCACTAAGTGGTCCCAGTGTTCTTCGCCATTTAACAGTCTCTATTATGAGACATGAATAGAAAACAAAAAATGACATCCGCAGCACGCCATTACAGACATTTGGTTACGCCCGATCTCGCAGGTGGGAAAAATGGCCGCTTATAATGGGTTTTCTTGCGCCACAGCGGGAACTCCTCTTCCACACATAATTCACCTTTTTGCTGGACAGTCAGCCGTGTCCCTCTCCTCGTGTCAAACAAAAGGAAGTTTTATTTCTCCAGAAATGCAGTAAAAATCCTCCGATTGCCCCGAGAGAGCCTCCTTGGTGTCTGTCGTAGGATTTTGATGTTGTTGTTGTTGTGTGTTCTAAACCGGATGGACTCCCCGTCGAGGGATATCGGAGGGTCGAAAAGAAGCCCGGATTCGATTCGGACAATCATCAATGCATCGTGTACGCGCGAGCGCGGCACACAGTACCCCCTATATCTCAGGTACTTTTTGCTCTTTCAACCAGAGACGTTTCACAGTGCATCCGTGCATTTCCAGAGGTCCATATTTCGGTTGCCAAACCGAGTCACCGAGAGTTGGCGGCATCATTCTGGACCTCTCGACCGACCCCTCGGGATAATTCAAGGAATTTGACTTCCTTTTGTTTGTGCGTGCATCAGACGAAGGGCCTTCGATGCCGCTCTTCTTTCTACGCAAAGGACACGACCCACACACAAGGGTTCGAGACCGGAGGTATTGGCTTATGTTGAATTTGTGTTTGAATTTCGGCCCTTCCCGAATGGGTGTTTTCCTTTTGTGACCTTCTCTTCTCGATGGTGTGTGCTGTTTCTTTGAACTTGAACAGTCCAAGGAAGACGAAATGTGTTACAATGTACGCGCATCGCTTTTTTTGGAGAGCTCTCTTCCAGGAATGGCGATGACTTTGCTTGACACACGCTCATGTGTATGCGTACCACTTTAACAGGCTAGCCAGTGGATGTGTTTCACAGCAAATCAACTTTCCTCCAAAAAACGGTCAAGTGTATTTTCCAAGAATTTTCGCATCCAGGAATTCCAAAAAAAACCGAAGCGATCATCCGCTTTTTACTTCAAGAAAAAAGGGAAAAACAACATTCAAACAATAGAGCTTTTTGTTGTAGGCCTTATCTTTCCATGTGCCCATCTTACAGCAAGAATGGCAATGTAATCTAAACCGCATCCCACTAATCTGCAATTAACAAAAAGGGGATATCGTTCTCCCTTCCAACTTCAAACTTTTCCCAATTTTTGCTGCCATTCAGATTCGGCAAACGTTGGTCATCACCCCGTGCCGTGTGTCGCAACACGCTTCCCTCCTCTCTCTGGACAGTTGTGTTTCACATGTGTTCCGAATGATGTTTTGCGCCGGCAATAAATAATGCGCACCCACCCACCCAAACCTTCCTCCAGTTGAGTGTTAAAATTTGCCCATTTTCCCCCTGCCGACGGCACTGACTTACGATAAATATTATCCCTCCCAGATCCCAAAATCAGGCACGCCAACAAAGCAGCAGCAAGTGCATTGGGAAATATATCGCAACTCTCGTGGAATAGTCGATGGGAATAGAAGGGAGAGAAGCACAATATTCTACCGATGCGTGTAAAAAAGAGGCATCTTACCTTAACACATTACACACATGGCGCGCCGGCTAAGGGGGAAGACACGACCAGGGGTTAAAACCACCGAAATGGTGGCATGTAACACTATTATTATTATTATTAGACAGTAGGCCGGAGAGGAATTTTCAGGGCAAAAAGTAATCGCGCGTCCCTTTTTTCACAGCAGGCAACGAACCCCTCCTCGATGCCCGCGTGTGTTTGTTGCAAAAGTGTCGTCCTTCCGGTTGTGCGCAGCACGTTCTTCCTTCCCAGTACAGAATGAGGGGGAACAATCCTATGAACTCACACCCCTCTTAAAACCCAATTGCCGTGGTGTGTGTGTGTGTGTGTAATTCATATTCTATTGCCGGCAAATCTGTTCCGATTTTACGTTACGCCGTGAGTCGACTGGACGACCACATCGGAAGCGGAACTGTGCCCGTTTCTGCTAGAGGGGTGCTGATGTGAGCTGTAGGAGATCAGGTGCATCCGACGAACCAATGGGGGAAGTAGTTTGCACTTGTCCGGAACTCGAGGGATTTCTCTGGGGCGAAAAAAAACGAACGCTTCGTCAGCCATCTGTGCCGTCACAGGAAGAGAGGGATTCTTCCATCGTTGCGCAGGGTGGTACAAATAATTAATTTTGTCCCTGGCCGATGGGAATTAAGGCATTCCTGATTGTGTTGGCTACACAGCGTACAGTGGGTAAAGTTCTTCCTACTATTTATGTGCATTTTTTGAGGACTTTTTGAACGCACGCGTGTTCTTGCAGCAAAAAGGTTTTGCTTTTTAAATTTTAAATCGATAATGAGATCGACACATTCCACCCAAGCAGCCGGGCCAAGTAAACCAGTAGTTCCCTTCGCACAGGTACATCAATGATGCCTGCGCACCACTTCATACGCTAGTAAAACGATTAAAACTCATTCCGAAATCTCTTTCACACCACGTTTGGGAAAATCTTCGCACCCACCTTTGTGTTTCACCTCCGAAGAGAGGTAGATGTACTCTTCTTAGCCTTCTATGCAGCGGCGGTCATCTCTGCCAAGGGGAAAACGAGATTCACAGAGAGCACCGGGTGAGAAGGCTAATCGGCTTCGCTTGTGTCTTTAGATTTATTTTTCCTATTTTCTGGGTAGCCAAATAGCTAGAATCACACTGCCCTTACCCACTTTACTGTGCTGTGGGTAGGCGCAAAGTACTTGAGAAGAGCCCAGCAACACCCTTCGGCAACCGAAGAAAACCAAACTCGATCACTAGCAGCGTCAAGATCGAGAGCCGGAGAGGAGTTTTGAGTGTTAAGTAGCCCATAAAACAATACCACAGCACCATCGGCCATCTTTAGAGGGTAGAGGTAGTGGAAACAGGCGGCCAGGCGCAGGCGCAAACGGCAATCCAATGGACTTGGAAACACACACACACACTTTACAGGTGTGTAAAAGTAGCAGCACAGAAGGACATATTGGATGCAAAAAAAAAGAAGAAAAACCTTCAACTGCCGAAAGGACATTCTTCTGGAGGACATCCTTTTTATTTTAAGGTAAGGGATCTTTTGCAGGCTCGGAATGTCAATGAATAAGGAATGAGAAGAGGCTCACTTTCCCAAAATCGTTTTGTTCCTCTTCAAAGTCCAATAACCATTACCTTCTGTGCTCATTACACACGCACACACAGGACCCATATCACATTCACATTACAAGTGGGATTTTGGGGCAGTGAATCCGACGTGCATCGGATGCACTTGTTGGTGAGCCTCTTGCGATTCATATGCTAATTTCTAACGGTTCCCCGTGCTAAACGACTTCCTTCTTCTCCGCAAGAGGAAAGATCGATCCGAGCCGCCCGGGCCCAGGCATTGGCTATGTTGTGGGAAGTGTTCTAGGAAGTGATGTTACTCAGCACACGCATCCGCTCAACTTTCGCCCAAAGCGGGACCAAAATGCGCCACCGAAGCCAAACAAAATAATGTCCAGTGAGGTTTGTTTTTCCTTTCCTTTTCGAGAACCAAAAAAAAAAAAACACTTCTTGGCACCTAAAATAATGCTTGGGTGTACATAAAATAAAAGCAGCAAACAGCGGGGTTTCTTCGCCAACCGGACAACACAGTTAGAGCGGTGTTGTGCTGGTGTTTGGTCATTCTCTTACAGTCTCACACAGTTAGTGGCCGCAAAGTAAGTAAGCAAAACGGAACTTAATATGCGCGCGGGACAATTGCAACAGTTGCCGTAAGAAAAAGCGAGAGAGCGAGAGAGTATGAGCGGGGGAAGTTAAAAAGTGCACTAAAAGCAAAATAACTCCTCCTTCTAACTCCCAACCACTCTTTCTCTTCTTCTTCGAAGGGCCAAGACGCACACGCAGCACACGCGGACATAAACAACACGGTGGCCAGCGGCGGCTTCCGCCACGCATCGAAACGGAACAGAGAGCGAGCCGCACAAACGGTCATTGGACGGGAACGGGAAAACACACAACCACCCCGCGCTGCTTTCCTCCTTCCTCTCCTGTAGGCGCATTCGAAGCAAAAATGTGTCTGCGATTGCAAAAGTAGCAAAAAGGCAGCGCCCAGCAGCAAGCAGCGCAGAAAGAAATTGGTCACATGTTTGTATGCAAATCGGAAGCAGGAAGAACATGAGGGGAAGGGTGGGTTATGAGGGTTGATTGAAGGGAGAATTTCTTCTGAGAAAACGGGGGCAAACAGGGAGAAGCAAAGAAAGGAAAAAAGAAGAAACAAAGGCATTGGGTAGTGTGTTTATTCTTGCTCTTCTTCGGCGAGGAAGTCAAGTCAATATACGAAGCAGCCACGGGGTTTGTCAGTGGCAGCCAGCAGCAGTTTTTATTCGTGGATTGCATTTGCAATAAAACACACCACATGTGTGCCAAGTGTGCAACAAATGTGTTAATGCACAACCAACACGTGGCCAACAGTGCATTAGATTTGGTGCAGCGTTCGCATGGGAATTATTGGTCGATTTTTGAAACAATTTGAATGATTTTTGAAGGCATCTAAAAGCGAAAAGATTGATTTATTGATTGTGTAAGTTAGTTGGGATATTTCTTAATATAATTAAAGCATTAAAAAATATGTCCAAATACTACTTCAATCAATTGTAACAGAGCACTTGCCTAAGCCTTTTTTTTTCATAAAATATTGACCACACAGAAATCGTCATCAATTCAAACACCAAACCCGGATGTTAAGTACCCAAGATTGTCCCCCACCCCCCTTTTTTGCGGCTACTATTGTTCTGTCATCAGTCAGTCTGGACAGTCGCACACCGCGGGCTTCATCTCATCATCTTCTTCACCTTACCATGTCGAACACAGCAAAAATTGAAGAAATGCCGGCCACACCACACTCTCAGCGAGCCTTTCTCGAACGCGAAATTGTGTTTACTTTCGATCGTTCTAATGCTCTATCTTCCCCTCTCTCTCTCTCAGTTTAACTGCCTCAAACGTCCACTAGAGAGTGGAAAGATTTGGCAAACGATGGCAATTTTGTCTGTTGCCATACACCGCCGGCCACTCTGCTGCACAATAATACCAAAAACACCACACCAACCAGCCATTTCTTCTCCGCGCACGGAACACGCTCGTGGTAGCGGTGGTGCTGGGTGGAGCTGAGAAACCAAAAGGGGAAACAACCATGCGGTTCCGGCATGGCACCAAGAAGAGACGTCGTTGTCGCCGTCGTCGTGGAAAGGCAATCTCATCAATCATAATTTATTATTCAAATTTACTGGCTGCTGGTGCCGTGCTGTTCGCGACGACCGACGGGCCGGCTCTCGGCGCTCGATTACGTCGGTCGCTCGACGCGGGAAAAGAGTTCCCTTACAGTGTATTTGTGTCTCTCCGGGTTGGTGAAAAGAATTATGCTGAGTGTGTCTTTTTCGGCATGTTGTTGGTGTCAAAACGGCGTGCACTGGGGGCTAACTTCTAAGCTCATGCTCTAAACCCCCTCTCGTGTGACCAATTAACGACACACCCGTTGAAGATGCGCTTTGAGGAGGAGGAGGTTAGCACTTTCCCGCATAATTTGCCGCCCCTTTGGTGTAGTGTTATGTTCTCTCCCACCAAATGCGGCTTTTATGCTTTATATGCGTTTTCTTCTAACCCCATAATTTGCTCGGGTGATAATTGTGATTATTTAACAACACCCGATCGAGCTGCGAGCAGACGCGGGCGGATAACAACAACAACAACACAGGGTTGATTCAAAGTGACACCCAGAAGAGGGGGAAAACACTTGCATTTAAACGTACTTACCGGTTGGGGTTTGTTTTCCTTCTGGGCCTGGGCGGCGTACCAACTTGTTGCTTGGATCTCGTCGCGTGCGCTTTTCCTTCGATTTATCTCACTCTCTCGCTCTCTTTCTCTCTCAGTTTTCCAGTTAGTCCTTTTTTTTCTTGGGCCGGCACAACAAAATATTCTTTCTCACGCACAACCAAAAAAAAAAAAACACAAATTACATACACACAAAAAACAGGCTCTTGCAAGAAACACTCCAGCACAACTTTTCTTTTAGCCTTTCGATTGGTTTTCTTTCTCTTCACTCACACACACTTTCGCCCTCTCTCTCTCTTTCTCTTCAAATATCACTCCTTCGAATCAAAACAACGGTTGCACTTGCTGAGGTTGCTGTTGTTGCTGTACGTGCTCATGTTTTCATCACTCGTTTCGCGGTGGAAATCGGGCCCGGAAGAAGCCGCCGCATTTCCTTCTTTCGCGGGGAAGCAGCTTTAAAAAGGAAAAACGGAACAGCTGGGGGACGTTGCGCGAAAATTAAAGCAACCAACAGCAACAAAAAAGAGCTCGCTTCTTCTTCTTCTTCTACACACTTTGCTTCAACAAAACCGATACACCACACACATCCATTCGACTTTGTGGCCTGCTGTGTGTGTGTGTCGTTCGTGTTTTGCACACAGAAAGCACACACTCACGCACAGTACTACTGCCCCCCGTCGGATGGTGGCCGATTTCCGTTGTGAAAAGCGCGATACAACACAAGCAAGCACTCACACACACAGGACACTGACACACTGGGGTTTGCTGGAAAAACTGTGGAAAGAAAATATGGGGAAAAACAAATGGGTAAGCTCGCGCGCACTTTTCTGTGACCGTAGATGTGGATGTGTGTGCGTGTGTGTGTCTAGGGGGGGTTGGGGAAGAACGTCACAACAGCGGCGACGGTCAGCTTATTTGTGCGCTCTTCCGGTTATTGAACGGTTGCCCGCCCGTTATCGCTGTCCTTTGTATTGCGTCGTCGTTGGTGTGCGAGTGATTTTTGCTTCCGATTATCACACACGAAGAGTGGAAGGTTTTCTAATCTGTTTTTGGCTTGCTAAAAACCTTTGCTATGGGGTTTTTACACTCAATGTTTTGAATGTTTTACACTCAAACACAACACACACAAAAGATACACAGTTTTTGATTCCACGGAACCACGGTGGATGATAATTGAAAAAACGTCACTAAACAAAAGCCTACTGCGGTCTTCATCTTCTCTTTTGCTTCTCTTCTCTGCTCTGCTTGCTTGTCAAACGAATATCCTTTTTTTTAGGGACAATGGACACACACAAATCACAACACGCTTTCTGGAGAATGCAGGACACACACAGTCAGTGTATGTTTTGTTCGAAAAGCCACTTCTTCTTCTTCTTCTTCCTCTTCTTTGCTAAAACACACTTCTTGCGGGTCAGTTGAATTCCCAGCTCTGCACCGGTCACGGAACAACACCACGAATGTTTCTTCTCCTGCTGGCTGCCCAGGCTACTTCTGACTTTGTGCCAATTTGTGTGTGCGGCGATCTCACTCTTGTTCTCGCTTACACGGACGACGACGATGATGATCTTCTGCGCCTACTTGAAAAGAGTAGCGAGATATGGCGGGCGCCCGCCGTGCTGACACTTGACACCGGCAAACACATTTCCTTCCGTGTGCGTCACACCACCACCACACCGCACCGCATGCAACACACTACCAAACCGCGCCGCACACACACACACGCACACTTCTCCGTGGTAGCGGGAAGTCGTGTGTTCCGGGTTTGTTTTTTTTTTGCTTCCTCCTGCCGCTGGTGCCGCTGCTGAGACAGCAACTACGGTGAGACATACATACACTAACAGTAAGCACACATACAGAAAAGGCTCATACACACCAGCAGCAGCAACAAGGGGTTTGCGAGACGATCGCACGCTTTTTTTTTCCACAAAACCGGTTCGCTACAGTGTGTGCCTTTTTTTTTGCTGCTGCTTCTATTCCGGTTGGGATTTATTTCTGTGTTGGAGGATTTATTTCGCTGGCGAAGAATTTTGTGTACCTTTCGGTTGGGAGGTTTTTAGGTTTTTGGTTTGCTTGTTTGTAATATAACTCGTCCACACACAACACTTGGTAAACTTTGCTCCAAAAAGCACGCGGGTTTTTCTTCGGTTCGGAATTGGACAGTTTGGAAGTTTCCGGTACCGAAACACTGCTGATAGTTCACACGTGCACACGATCTTTAGAATATTTTAAATCTCACTCCTTGTACCACCTAACACAAAACACACAAACGGACACCAACAGATGATCGCACCTTGCACACGGACTATCCGAAATCAGGGGTTAAAACAAACAATTGATCACGCACAAGACCGGGCAGTAAACTCGAAAACCATCGAAACTCACTATGAACTTCTGAATATCTTTTCCTCTCTCGTGGTATGGTAAGATGGGATTGGGTTCGCTGTGTTGTGTCGAAATCTGGCGTGCAGCGTGTTTACTCGCAGCAGCAGCCGAAGAATAAAACGCTCCGTTCGCCTCGTTCGCCGCGTCAAAATTGAACCCGAAGCGCTCGAAACGGTCGGCCCAAAGTTCCGTTTGTGCGATGTGCGGGCGCCCGCACCCTCGGAGAGAGAGAGAGCGTGCGGTTGAGCGAGCGAGCGAGCGAGCGAGTGAGAGAGCGTGCGATTGCACGCGTTCGAACAAGTGAAAAACATGCATTCCGTGTGCGCGGTCTCGCTCGCTCGCGTGCCACGCGGGTACGGGTGGGTGTCTCGCTCACTCTCACGCTCGTACACAGCACGACGCTCTCTTTTTGCGAGCGCGTTTGCTTTGATTTCCGGAGCAATGGAGGGAGAGAGCGAGAATGTAAACACACGCTCGAGATACAGTGATGGCCGTACCAGTTGGACGTACTGCACTGCTTTGGCTGCCGGGTTCGTGGAAAGAAAAGGTGCTTTCAGGTGCTTTGAATGAGGTGAAAGAGTATTGATGTGATGAAATAAAATAAACAGTAGTTTTTACAGAGTTGAAGCAAAAGCAAAAAAATGGACTGAAAATTATAGTAACGTTTTGCAGGGAAAGGATGCTGCTCGTTTGCAAACACTCGCGCTGCACGCTACTGTAACGTAGGAGTGGGAAGCAGTAAACGCACACACACACACAGGCGCTCTATGCCCGCTTCTAGTCCCTTTGCGCTTGTGTGTATGCACTGTTTGCTGTGGTGTTAGGTGATCAACACACGCATATCAATCTCTCTCGCGCCCCGCGTCACCTAGAACGTGTCTCGCTCGTGCTCTCTCTCTCTCTTTCTCCCGCGCGGACGAGCTTGCCTTTTTCTTCCCGGAAATTTTCTTGCTTCCGCGTCGCGCGGTCGCGCACGCTTAGCAGAAGATGACAACCAGCCAGCCAGCCAGCCAGCCAGCGCACTGTGTCGGAAGGGTTTTTGGACGGGTAAGGGGCGGCAGAGGGAACGGACAGAATGTTGGGACCGGTCGAAAGAAACGTCGCCGTGGTCGACCGTCGCGCGGCGGAAGAAGAAGGTAAGTCCGCACGCTGCGTGCTAACGGAGTGAGTGTAATGGCCGGTCCGTTTCCGTGTGTGTTAGCGCGGCATGTTCGTTTAAAAATAAATGTGCACACGCGCGCGCGCGCACACACACTGACAGTGCGGCCGTTTGGTAGGCGCTGGGATGGGATTCGATCGCTGGCGCAGTTCCTAAGGGTTTGGGTCGGTCGTCTTCTTCTTATTTGCTTTCGTACCGTCCGGTTGTGTTCCACTTCTATGCATGTCAGGGTTCGGGTCGAGAACTAAATTCGCGAATTGTTTGTTGTTTTGTTTCTCTTTTGTATTTGGTCGCAGACGCCACTTCCCCACGCCATTTCATTGCTCCGAGAGATTCATGAGGATTGGCCTGATTATGAATTGCATTCTAATCCTTTAGAGATTGGGCACATTCTTTGGGCATGGCTTACTTTCCTATCGAGCGTCAGCTGCTTCAAATCCCTAAAAGGTTACAGGGGTTTTCAGTGGTTCTCACAATTTTAACTCACTTTCTGTAAACCTTGTTCCGTTTTTCATAATTCTTCCATCAAACAATCACAATGCATCATGTATTGCAACAAAGAGTCCAGAAAGTATGTTCAATTCATCAGAAGATATAAAAAACCCAATTAGCTTTGTGATATGAACAACCTGCTCAGACAAATGATTAAGATATTACCAAGAAACCACCTCAGACTTTTTTATTTTTTATGTAGTCTTCAAATTTTTGAGGAATATTTCATTATTATTAAAACAAAATATGTTTACTGACGATAATTTTTTCAGTGTAAAATGGACAGAAATTAATTGTATTTTTCATTCTATTATATACGCGAAATATAAAAGGAGATATCAGAATTCAGAATAATTAGAGCATGGGCTCCAGAGCTCCAGACTAGAGCACGAAATGCGGTCATGGATTTGTGGATTGTTATATAAACTATTTTTAACTATTTTTTATATTTATATCAACCTTGTTTTAACATCTCAAGGGAATTTGACACATTATGGATTAATTTGCAATGTTAAATCTTTTCAAATGATACACAGGTACTGAAAAGATTGAAGATCCCTGAAATAGAGCCTCACAGGAACAAAAACGATGGGATGCGGAAATTTAATCTGAGTCAAATGTTGACTTGTTTTTGTCAATGATTAACTAATCATATACTGATTTATGTCTGATAAGATGTAAGTAAAACTATCTGTACGATTTTCAACATGCTGGAATCATGGAGACGTCATCAATTACAAAATAAGCAGATTGGAGGCTCGCAGTTTGTTACACTTTTTAATACTTAAAACCGCTACGTACGAATATTGCTAAATGTACACAATTTTGCAGCATTCAAAAAGATAGCTGAATCAATTCAACCACTACACTTATGCTGACAAAAGCTGTCATCGTTTACGAGCCTGTGAAAATCTGTTTCACACCCCTTGTGTTTGCATGAAAACCGGTGCCACGGAACGCCACAGGTGCAGGTTTCGCACGCTGCAGCAAAGGTTATCGCCGAAAGGCCGCCCTTCTAATGCGGAAGAGATTATTCGCACACCAGCACACACACACACACACACACACACACACACACACACACACACACACACACACACACACACATACAGAACGTGTGGATGGTGGCCATCGTGAGTTTTACTACTGTCAGAAGGCACGGGATTACTTCAATTGAAGATGAGCAGATTACCGTTTTTCTTTTCGCGTAAGCCACAGCCGCCGGGCCCTGTTACATCACACGCCGGGCGCTTCTGGGCTGAGGTGCAGCGAGACGACGCTTATCAACGTTGCTGCTGTTCGGGGTTTGCATCGTTGCTCCAGTTTTTTTGTTGTGTGTAGTTGCTTATTGCTACTGCTAGTTACATCCACATCGCCATAGTGTCGTAAGGCTTTGGGCGCTTATTTTGTGCCGGCTTGCTTTTACCCGGCGGGAAGCAGCAACAAGTCATCGGTGAAGCAGCGTTTTGTGGGAAAATTTCTCACCGTTCTTGCTTAACCGAACCGGGAGATGGGTAGATTGGGGAGGGGCACCGCAACTGAAAGGAAGCTCATCTCCCAAACCAACCGACCCAGTGCTATTGTGGGTCGATTCTTCGCATCTTTGGAAGCACATTGCTCTACTCCCCGCTTTTTCCCGCGATGACATCATCCCGCGGTCCAAAGCATTTGAAGACAACAGCGGCAAGAGAGAAAAAAAAAATGGGAACGGGAAACGAAAATGAAATTAGTATTGCGCAGGTGGTGAGAGTGAAGCTGCAAAAAAAAAGCTACACATTCCCCTCTTCCCAGCTCCTATTGGCCCAAATTTGCATTTCTTCACCGTGGCCAAGCGACACGCAGCGGTGATCTTTTCTGTCTGGCTGCTCTGGAAAATAGTGCGATGAAAATGCGTTTTGCTGCTGGTGCTATCCGATCTTGCACCGGCGCTGCTAGTGTTACATCATTGGTAAATAGCAACAGCAATTACCGTTTTTGGCGCGAGGGAACGGATGGTATAAGAGACGAACCACGAGACGAAAAAAAATCGTAGCTGAAAAGCGAATTGAATGAAGCACGAACAAAAGGCACACGCTCGCGAATGATCTACTAACAAAGTCTCGCTCAGCTCTAGCTTCTTTTCGCACCTATCTTCTTTCTATCGCTTGATCGCGGAAAAGTGTATCACTGGAGCGGCGTCGGCGTTGTGTTGTTGTCTTCCTTATGGTGTACGGGTGATTTTGGGCGGGATGAGGAAAGCTCGAACTCGATCTCATCAGACAAGTGTTATCGGACAATTCCTTTGGGAAATGTCGTCAAACGGGTGGAATGATTTGGATGCTATGTGTGGTATTATTTTCTTTGATGGTTTTAATGTAGCAGATCTTCTTGTGGCATCTTCTTCTATTTGGCGTAACGTCCTACGCGGACATGCCGGGCTAAACAGGACTTAATTCATTACCACGTAGCGGGATAGTCAATCCTTGCCACGCGGGGACGGTCCATTCTGGGCTTGAACCCATGACGAGCATGTTATTAAGTCGTTCTTGTTGACGACTGTACCACGGGACCGCCCCATCCTCTGTGGCATCTGGATTTTCAATTTGTGGCAGGCTCGTCTGCCGATAAAACCTTCGATTGAAGTGCAGTATTGATGGTGACTACCTCAAGGTTATTAAAGACTAGGATTGCTGATATCTCGAGATTCTCGAAGTTGTAAGGCCATTTGTTCCTACTATATACTTCAAAATATTTTGAGATTCAGAAGACTTCGAATGTTTGTAAAATCCGAGAGAAATTGCATATTGATAGGCCCAGTAGTCATCTAAGGACACGATTCCTGAAGTTTTCGACATGAGGATGTAACAGCTTGGGATGTATTTCAACGAACCATTCTACGGACAATCTTTGACAGTATATTCAAGCATGACGAGCGAAGGAGCATTCTGTAGATCCTGTAAGAACTCTGAAGGATCATGTCGCATCTGAGAGGATCTCTTCCGAGCTAAGTAGGATCTTTCCGAGATCGGATTCTATGTTAATGAACGCTTCGATTTCGTTCACATACTCGGGCCTGAAAAGTTTGGATAGTTTATTTAGAGACTAGTAAAGTATTCTTCACGACATGAATACAGCATACAACTTCTTAAATTTGATTCTTTCATCATTTAGTTTTCCTCTTTTTTGACAACTTAGTAAAGTATGGACTAAGTAGCCCTGAGAGCCCTGAGTAGGACAACGTCAAAGGGAAAATTCTTCTCAATGAAGACTTTATTAAAGATTAGTAATTAGATTTATGATATTTTAATGATGCTTTTGAAACCGATTTGCTGAAATAACTAACCAGCAACACCTCTGTTAAAAGACCTCACT
Source organism: Anopheles arabiensis (assembly GCF_016920715.1). Classification (NCBI taxonomy): domain Eukaryota; kingdom Metazoa; phylum Arthropoda; class Insecta; order Diptera; family Culicidae; genus Anopheles; species Anopheles arabiensis. Next base: position 31,621,598 of record NC_053518.1, read on the forward strand.
TGAAAATTCCACGCAAACATTTCAACCCCTCACCCCTTGTCTTCAATAGCTTTACAGGCTATAATTTCCTTTCAAATCTGTCTGCGCTTATCGCATCGGATGGGTACGTCCAGACATGAATCGCCCTAAATTCACTGGTCGTATAATTAATAAAACGATAAACCTGCCCTGCCTCCGATAACGGATGTGCTGAAGTTCAGGCACTCAATAAAGCACCTGTTCAAAGGTCATGATGGTCACTACCTGTTCCTGAGCCAAGCCGTTCGATTCTGGGATGTTAGTCGCTCCCTGAACGCGTAAACAAATCATTCCATCATTCAGGACAGAGAGAGAGCGTGCAGAAACGGCTGGGCGAAAGTACACAGGCTGTGTTACTGCGAACGTGCTGCAATCCGAACGAGACGCAATCGAAGCAGGAAAAGAACTCCGGTCCCCACCAGTAGTACATTGCATGGGGGCGGGAGCCGGGGCCCGCAATACTCTTACGTGCGGATCTGGGTTATGCAGTTATGCAATTCTCCTCGACCCGCACCGCCACACAAAACTCTCCCGAGTGGCCGGGTGAAAGTGAGTGGAGATGGAAGAATGTAAGTAGCTGGAGGGCGACCGAGTTTGTGCCAAGATGTGCGTAATGAAGTCAGACATAATTTATACACGTTCTTACCTGACGGTTTTCTCCCTGCCCAGCATACCCATCTCACCTGTAGGACGCATCATCGCTAACGTAACGCACCGATGAAAGCAACGATCGGGCGGGTTTGCTGACGATCGTACCCACCACACCTCCGGCCCCAAGAGCGGTGTGCGAATTTTGTGGTGCGCAAAAACGCCAAACCCAAACACCGGCCGAGATGGTGGTCGGCTGTCCCACTGCGTTAAAACTGCGGAAGGTGGTGAAAGAAGAAAGCCAAACCGCAGCCAACAGGGCAGCGCAACCAGGGAGCGCGTATTCGCTGGAAAAGCCGGTCGCGCTGCATAACTCGCGCGGTTCGGTTTGGTTTGCATTGGTGCGAAGGAAAACCTTACACCCGGGCGTGGCGTGAGGTGTTTCATGCTCTGGTGCCGCCCGCAAATGCACCTGTCCTGCCACCACTCACCCCGCGCTCGGTTCTGTTGGAGAATGAAGGTACGGGGTTGGCATAATCGAGAGGCACCATTTTTCACCACAACTCCGCTTCTGTGATGTCGGGGTCTTCGTTACATCGTGCGATGCTATCGATGGCGTATCATTGGGTGCTTGGTGGGAAAATGTTACCCCCAAAGTGGCGGAAGTTTTGTGCCCGTACCTTAAGAATTCCAGCAACGCGTAACATTGGGTGTGCAAGATCTGCAGAAGCCAACGTTGTTTGTTGTTTCTTGTCAAACTGCTTAAGCACACAAACAAGTGAATTCAGCTTTCTTTCACCGCAAAACCTCCCAGCTAACACAGGGAGATTCAGCCAACCAATGCGAAGAAGATCAAGCCCCGACCGACAAGTAATAAGTCACTGAGCTGGTGAAAAACAACATTAGACTGATAAAGTACCTCCCTGGGGGCTGCACGTGCGGCCGATTTCGATTGTATTGGGCGGAGAATCGGTTTTCTCACGACCCTTTATCTTTCTCCGGCTCTGCTGACGGTCGGGTGAAAGATACGGACCAACCTGGCAGCTTGGCATTTGCTCCCGAAAGTCCCATGGCTAGGTTCCAAAATCGCGGTACGGCAACACCTAGGAAGTCTGGCGTTGATAAGCCCCGACTGGACGATAATAAGACATGCTCATACAGTTTTCTCCGTTGTTTTTGAACATTTTGGAGGTAACATATCGCTGATCGAGTTAGAGCATTGTTGCTGCGGCAAAAGGCGAACGCGTGCGCAAAGGTACCCCAACTCCAAAGAAGAGGACCTATCAGTATCCGCCTGCCACCAATCCGTCTGAGATATCGGGCGCTATTTTAGGCTCCGATCCCCCTAGTCCGATTTGTACATCCGGACGCACCGAGCGGTGTGTGGCGTTGATGTCTGCGCAGTTTCGGTATTTCCCCACAATATCCAGTTCCGCTCGTGACGTCCCCGGTCAGGCAATAAAAGCCACCACTTAGGCTAAGTACCGCACTGGCCGAACGCGTCAATTGGCATTGCGAATCTTATCGGCCCTCGGGGATGGCGTTGCGTTGCAGATAACGCGCTGGTTTGGCATATAGATTGCAGGTTTGGGACGTCCGATATCACTCACGGTCCCGGAGGCGGCAGAGTACCTAGCTTATCGCGATGGTGGTCCGCTTAAGCTCCCGGATGGTACCCGATCGGTAGCGTATTTGTGAGGGGCGAACAAAACAAAAAAAAACAAGGTTGCGCTATCAAAGCGTTTTTGCTAGTGTACCAAAAAGCTAAAAGGGGTAAGGGATGACCTGCAATTCCGGTGTGATAAGCCCGCTTGTTGGAGGTGACGCATCTGTGCTAGCGCATTCAATTTGTGTGTTTGGAGACATTGGATACGTTCGAAACGGTTGAAGTAATCTGTACAAGATCATCCTTTTCTTGGGAAAAACAGGCAACCACCGTGTCACGTAATGATCTTCTGTCATAAATCTCAGCGAAATAGAGCAATTGGATGAAAAATTGGATATCAACGGCAATCTCGTTCAAAATCCTTACGCAACGTGCGAAAACTTGAGAGCGCACCTCGAGACGGCCCCAATCGGCAGCACCGTGGGTCTTTTCATTTTGCTCGTTGGCCTACTGTCTTCCGGTTGGGTGTACATAGATTGGGTCTTCATGTAATCTCGTAAGAATTATGACATGTTCCCTTTTGCCGAGCCGAACTTACCGATCGACCCGTCCAATCGAGTGATCGTGAGCAACCGTACCAGCAAAGCAACCTGCAACCGTATTCGGTGGCCCCTTCACACCCGTTCCACACGCGGTTGTATAATCCTCCCGGGCCCGCATTAAGACCTTTCCAATGGCCGATCGGTGGCAGTGGCAGCTCCTACGCCTTACATGCCGCAGGCCGGAGCCCTCTCCATTAGCATTCCTTTAGCGCCGGGGAAGTAGGTGAAAGAAAAACCCCGGCCCGGTTCTCGATCTCGCCACCAACCGTTTGGCCCGTTGGTGGCGACTTCGTCCACTTCCACGCGCAGCGGATTGGAACTCGTTTGGTGATCCAATCACCAGTTGCGGCAGGTAGCACTGGTAGCACCGCACCGCACCCGGCTTGCACGCAGTTGGGTAACCGACCTAACCCACACGAGAGTGTAGATTTTCGCTCACCAGTCGCCGCACGCCGGCGCGCATCTGGAAATGTGCGATGCGAGAGGGAAATGAGGAAGTTATGGTTTGGTAATCGTACAGCATATGAAAGATTACGTTTTGGCTTTACGCTCTACGTGTGGTTGCGATGTCTGTGTAGCAGCACGAGAGTGAGGTAATGCTCACTGGCAGTGTGACTATTTGCGACTCTGAGGATCTTCTAATTTCCTGGCTTGACTGGAAGAGAATGCATCTCCCGAAAGGTCATCCACAGAGAGTGGGAGAAAGGGTAAGATGTGGCTTGAAGGTTCCTGGAAATGCAACGACGTCTTCAGCAACCGCAACACCTCAACATGGCTTTCGGTTTTGCTTCTTGGTCTGGTTACTTAACCGTACGTACCTTCCCGGTGTGATGCCATCGAACGAGGATCAAAAGTATTTTGTGCCTGGCGGGCTGTGTTGTGGTACCTCAGTACCTCGTTGTAACAGAAACCGGAGGATCTCCTGGTTGCCCAGGAGTTTAGACGATCGTTTGACCTAAAAAAAGGCAACCCCCTCAGAGAGTCTCTTTGTCCGGGTGGCCCGAAGATTACAACTTGCTGCTGACTCCGGATGAAACAAAGGGGGAATTGCAATTCTACGGCTCGATCCATTGCCATCGCGCCAGGCGTCGTTGTGCAATCGGTCTTACCACACACACACACACACACCAACCTTCTCCCTTTCAGAGCAGAGGCCGTGTGGAAAGAATGAATAAATCTTCGTGCTTCATCCATTTCCTGGTTTCCAGACATTTACATCGCGCCACCGAGAGAGTGAGAGAGCGAGTCAAGAGACAAGAGTGCGATCGACATGGCACGGCGCGTGAAGGAGATCGGTCGGAGGTGATTTCTGTACCGGTGATTCCTGTGTCCGCTCGCGTGTCTCTGGCCAATCTGCCGTGCGGTGAAGCTGCGCGAATAAAAGTGAAAGTTCACGGGCTAGCGCCGACGAACCGTTTGGTGGAAGTTGGTCGTGTCTGTTGGGAGCAGCTGTGTTGGTCTGTGCCGTTGGAGTTCCAGGTCCGAGCACTATAGCCTACATTGAGTTGCGCTGCGGGCTGTTGCTGGTGAGTCGAGGAGCACCTAGGGGGAATTGAAATGGCACGGGAACGGCAACAGAAACGAAATGATGTCAATAGGCTTCAGACAGGCTGGACAGGCTCTGGGGCTGGCTGACTTTTGTCTAACGATCGACGTCACGTGGCAGCGAATGGTTTGCTACGCCAGCAGTGCCCAGCTGTCCCAACCGCCGATCGTTCCGGTTTCGATACGATCTTATATTTTTCACACTTTGGAGTTTTCGTTGGCAAGAGAGCAAGAAAGGTTGCGAAATGAAGTATGTATTGGGAAGTCTGTGCCGAAATCGAACATGACGGGAAATGATTAGAATAAAACCGCCAACTAACTAACGCCCCGAATTAGGCGACCCGCAATGACAGTGGTTTCGTTTCGTTAGTTCCCGGTTAGCCTTTGGATTCACGTGACGGGGATAGCAAATCTCCAAAAAAACTGCAACATCACTCCGCTCACTGTGCCACCGAGATCTTGGGCGATCATGGATGGCTGGTGAGGTCCCGGAGCGTTCGCGCGCGCGCGCCCGTGTGACATAATAATATTTCGAGCGGTGTGCGCGTGTCCGTCCCAGTTCCCCTCCACCAAGCACTCAGCCAGTGAGAAAACCGGGTCGGAAAGCAGGTCTATTGGGTGAAGCGTGTGCTTTTCTTCTGCGCTTTACTTGCATCTGCTTCCTTCGCTTTCGCGCTAGCTTGCAGGCTAGTTCGGTTCGGAGCTCCGACTCCGGGGGACAATTATGTAACGATCAAATCGCTTATTTGTATTACAATTCATCTTTCGATGTCGGCCAGCGGGTGTTTCGGGCTCCGGTCGGTTCTCCATCAGCAAATGGGAAGTGCGGTGGCCGGTGCGGTTTGCCTATTTTCCATTTCAAATGACTTCGGTGCGTCACTTAGCCGCGATTTTCGTTCGGTCGAGTGGGCCCGCTGGAGAAGTGGAGGGAGGTTCGAAACGAGCCAGGCTCTTAAGAGCACGACAAGTTTGCCAGTTTTGACAGTCGTTTGGAGTGGTGCATTTTTCGTGTGCGCTCACTGTTCCGCACTTTTGGGATGAAAATTGCTAGCTTTTCTCTCCCACTCTCTCTCTTGCTTGTGTCCTCTACTTCAGCACTCCAGTGCAGTTGGTGATCGCGCATTGCCATTGCCGAATTGTGTTGTTTTGCCGTTGTCTTTCCCTCCCGAAAAAAAATTACGCAATCGGCATGAATTTCAAACAAACTCACAGTGCACAAACGGCAATGGTTGGACCACCGCATGACGGCATGGTGGGTATGGGTGAAGCGCCATTTTACTGGGTCGGTTACGCTCACTGGGAAGTGTCGGATTCGGGCAATTACTTTCAAGTCGGTACAAATCGGTTACGATAGGTGGTCGCCGCCGCACGCTACAGTAGCCAGACGAGAGGTTCGATTTTTGGAACATATTCCGTTTTTTTCTTCTTCTGTTTCGTTGATGTCACTGTTGATGTTGTCTGGGCTAGCTTTTACACGGGTTGGCAATTTTCGGTACCTCTCACCGGTTCGTACACTTATCCAAACGGAGACACAAATGTGCGTAACGCAGCGCGAAGCAATTGAAGCCATCGGGTACCATTTGCCTGGGAGGACATTCCGGTGTGTGTCATCGTTACGCACCTTTCGGTCCCGATGCGGAAGGTTTTTCGGAACGGTGAGTGATTGCACGTGTGTTATTACACCAGTGTATGGTTATAGTGTTGAGTAGTGTTGAGCATATGTGATGGAGATAAGGGATGCACATATTTTTCGATTTGATTTTAGTGAAAAACATGGTCATATATATGAATATCTTAAGTGTTGTGGATGAAGTAACATGTTTCGAGCTAGATAGTATGGTAGATAGGCTGTTGAATGCTTGGGTTTCTATTTAAAAATGGGACACTTTAAGACATCTAAAATTCTTTAAATATCGCTCTTTACATTGGAATAATGTCTATGGAGGAATGAGTAATGTCTATGGATGGTTCTTTCTGTGAAATTGCTGATTCTTATGTTTTTTACAAATTCTTGGGCGTAATTTTTTGGATTTAAAGTTGACAGTTTGATCTAATGTGTGCCATCAATCATTTTGGGTAATTTATCATTTTTAGGTGGAACTGGGATAGATTGACGAATTTATCTATTACCAGGACTTTTTTGTATTTCCTCCAAAGACCATACCAACTCATACCAGAGCATTTAGAGCTCCAGAAACCTTAAAAGAATTGTGATATTAGAAGTATTTAATTTCAAATTTCTTGGAGTCGATAGTCGGACCAAATATTATATTCCAATGATTAGTTTGCATCTTTTGAACAAGGTGCAAGAGTTAATGTGTGCTTGAAGAACCCTTGGGCAATAGAAATTCGTGGAGAATGTAATATTACTGCGAGGCCTCAAGTCTACGTTGCTGTATTCATGTATTCTTTACATGTATGTATGTTCTTTATATATCTTAGAGGTCTCTGTGAGTAACCTCAGAGTAAAGATACTCCATTAAAGCATTATACTTAAATGATCTTGACTTTACATGCGAATCATAAACGCTTTGTTTTGAAAAATTCCCTAAAAAAAAATTCTTTTATATAATAACCTGTGACAGCTTCTACGCTTCAATACGAAAACATGTTCCCTGAAGATGTCAAACTAAATTTCCGCTCCACAAATCCACCTTGCAGGGTTTACATCACCTCAAAAGACACAGAGAATTCAACGTGATGCCATTCGGCCAACCCAATGCACAATGCACTTTCCGTTGGCGCACCTTTAGTGCACCCCAAGAGTGCAACTTAATGGCGCACGAGCGCGGGTGGTGCAACTGTGGAAATCATTTCACTTTTCACTTCGACCGTGTCGTGTCGACTGTTTCCTTCCCGCCTTCCGCCATGCCCAAGATCCCGGGCGCGTGGTAGGGATTTGTGACTGCGCCGCCGTAACAAACCAGATCCCGCAACGACATCCCTCCCTTGGTCGGCTTAGTCCGGTCCGGTTGGAGTCCGGACAGGTATCGAAAGTGGGTCAGGCCGGCGGGCGTCTCTCCCCGGTCCTCTCGGCGTCCGAAAGTGGAAAGTGCAGAATTTCTTCCCGCACTGCACTCTGGCGGCTCGCGGCTTGGCTCGGTAACACGGTCTGTCGGCGCGCATTGGGTTATGTGATGCACACCCGGCACATAACTGGAGGTAGGCGAATACGGCCATACTCGCGCTGGTGCACACCAGCACGGTTACATTCACTTCTTGGTCGGGCGAATCTGGTGGACATAACAGCCTGGTTGCTGGTGCTGCTTTTGGAAGCGGTGAAGTTCCTTTGCGGCTCCGGGGCACCGGGAGTTCCGATATGAGAGCGAGAGAGATCCGTGACGTGATCCTGCGGAGCGATAGCCACGTCGTACTGCTATGGGATCCGGTGCGACTAGCGACGAGAAGATTACATAACAAGCTAAGCTTCGCCTTTCTTGCTGACATTCGCTGGAGATCTGGAAGTTCCACCCCGTGCTGGTTACGACCGAAAAGCCAAAGCCGCACCGTACGATCGCACGAAGAACGATCGCTAGAGCTGGGTGTACCTTCTCGGCATGCGGGTCTTCGGCAGCGCCAGCTGGAAGCAAGGAACGCCACCACGACTTGCCCGGGATGACATAACGTTACCCAGGGCACCCAGAAGGGCGCACACCAAACTGCGCGAGACCAGGAAATGAGGCTTCTCCAATAAGGGGCAAGAGTTTCGGGCGGTGGGGATCGGCCGAATATCGGTCGAACCGGTTTTTGCGGTGCAAAGCAATCGGCTCGTGAAAGGTCTCGGAGGTCTTCCCTTTTGCTTTCCGTTACCGCAGCGTCACCCCATCGATGTGGTGGGTTGGGGGAGGGACAACCAATGCACCAACCAATGGTGTTTGACGGTTCGAAAATTGATTGTGTAAGAGGAAGAAAGAACTCAACGGGCCTTCCAGGCGGCCTGGTATGGGAATGGATATGGCTAAAGGTAGCAGTGGAAGGCACCACGAAGGTACGTCCGAGCTGGGTAAAAGTTGTCTATCGATACTTTCATTCTCGTAATTGTATGTACCGGTCAAGCTCTTCTCGGCCGCGGTCCACCATGATCGACAAAACGATCTCGGCTTGGAATCGGTCCGTGGAAGAATTTATGTAAAATTATGCATAATTATCGCTAATTATGTGTGCTTCGGTTCGTTTGCTTCCATATGCTCGGGCCCCCAAAGAGATGTTCTGTTTTCTTCCTAAGGTGGAGTATTGGGGAGCCAACTACTTTTTGAGGAGCATAATATTCTTCGCCCGTTTAAGATCCCGAACGGCGGTAGGAAATTGTTGCGCTGCCGTCAGCCATCTCATGCCACCTGGTGAAGACTTTCTTCGATCCGATCATGCTGGGGAAGAAGATGCACCAAAGGTAGCTCCCGGTAGCGCGCAATATAACGCGCTTGTGTGTGTGTGTATGGTGTGCAATTATCGATTAGGCTTAACCTTGATCGTGAGAGTGCGAATGCGCGAGCGAAGGTATTCCGCGGGTGCCCATCTTTTCGGGCGCCATTTCACTGGCCAGATCGAAACTGGTTGTACGCCGGGCGAAAGGGAGCCCAGCAACACACACACACGCGTCAAACTCAAACTGGGAGGATAATTAATCTTCATCGTGCACGGGCGCCTTGCGGGGTCCCTTCCTTACGCGAAAAGGGAGCGCTCTTAGTTTACATAATTTTTACCTTTAAGATAACACAAAATTGCTCCCCCCTATAAGAGTAGACGCATCGGTGGCAGGGCGCGTTCGGTAGGTGAACTATTAGAAGAGAAGCTGCCCCACCTCCCTTGTAAAAGAAAAGGGTTGGAACCACGAAAGCTTTGCGGCGATTAAACGCCAGTCGAATTGGGCAGGGCGGTAATTGTAGGGTTAGGTTCTGTTTCCCGAAATACATCCACCATCGCCTTTTTGGGATCATTTGGGGTTGAGGGTTTTTTCATCCCTATTGGAAAAGAACAAACAGCGGGAAGGTCAACAAACTATCTGGCATTTAAAAGATTCAATATTCTGGTACGTTTTGGTACGGGCTTGGAGTTTGATTGTTGATCGCGTTTGATCGATGTGCGATTAAAGGGTGAAGCGTGCTGCCGGGAGAGCATTGCGCAGTCCCTTGTGTGAGTGATTGTCGATCAAGATAGGGAATCGTGTTCTAGGTGTTCTAGGCGTTCTTCAGATTGGATCGACGTGGGGGGAAACTGATTTAAGGCTTGGGATACTGGGAGGATCATCGGAAGATCTTGATCGTGCTTCTTTGGCTTCTGGATGCTTCCGTGTTCTTTTGGAGATAGTGGTCTTGCGTTTGTCTGTAGTTTCAAATGTAAAAGAATGATGATGGATGCATCAGTAGGATATGTACAGAAAGTATGCCCTTTAGGATGTTGTTGGAATACATATCCAACACCATTTCAAGGGTGTTACGTATCAAGCAATCAAAGTGAAGTAAGGTTATGAGTAATTCATTCAGAAGTTACAAAGCACCATTAAAGGAATAAAAAAGTCTTGTAATATGAGCTCATCCAGGACTTTTGGTTAAGTTTCTTACACCCTGAAATATTTTCTTACACCCTGATTGCTCCATTCACTGCATTAAACATCCTTGATCATTACAACGCCCTTCCCAATGCTTCCCTAAAAACCCCTCAAACGATCGTTCAGTTCGTGCACGGTACAGCAGCCAACCAACTGTCCATAAATCTGGAAACTTGGTTTGTTATTACAACGTGCCGAACATGAGTGGTCCCGTTTTGTGAGAAGCTGCTGGCCTCTGCATTATAACCTTGCCGGCGTTTGGAACAAACGGCGGCGTTACAGGAAACGATCCTTACTTACGCTCACACCAACGCACGACCGTGTCTGTGGCACGTGGAACGCTTCACCGAAAGCTTGGTGGTAGAACCTCGCTGGATCGTTTAGCTCCCGTCTACCGGTGCATCGGTGCACCGGGTGCTCCCTTCCATCCTTTTCCTCAGTTCTACCAGTCCACCTGCCCAGCCTGTAAGCACGGGCAATCAAAATATAACGAGCAATAAGGAAATAATCATTAGCTACCGTTTGATCGTGCGTATGGCGTTTTCAGCAGGTCGGGAAATCTTCTCCAACCCAACCTCCCCCGTTTGCTTATCCGATTGGAGCTTCTCTCCCTCCCGTTGAACGTAGTCGGCCCCGACGTTTCAAACGCACGACAAGACACCGGCGGCCCTTTTCGGCGGGCGTCAGTGGACGTGGCACACACTGGCTGGTGTGTGCGTTCCGCCCGATTCGACTGCATTAGTCATAAACAAGCGACGGCGATCGACGATGAAATCATCTTGAGAAAAAAGCGGTTGTCTGGAACCAGCGCCAGAGGAAATGAGGCTTGAGCGGTCTGGGGTTGCTGGGTTGAGATTAAAATAAAACGCATTTTTCGTACGGCGACTGAAGACGACGCGCGGCCGTGTGTAGAGGGCGATGAAGCAGTGGAGCACCGGGCCTTGCCCAGTCTCCGCGGTCCAGTAGTGTCCGACGAAGGCAGTGTGGAGCCGGCTGGCGACTTTCGTATTATTCATCATCATCATCTTCGCCTGGCGTCCACACACATGCGGACGGACTGGGTCCGAGATACCTTATGCTGCTCTGCTGTCAACCGAGCATAACGCAATTTATGCTCGCTCGGTGCTTCGCGGTGGCGAAAGGGATGTCTCCTTCTGTGGAGCAGAAACGGGACGGGGTCGGGCGAGAATGTAACGAGTCATAATTAAAATGGAAAGAACCGTTCGCTGCCGCAAAGTGCCGCTAGTTCGGGCTGTACGTGGTGTGCGTTTGCGTTACAAACAATGGTCAAAACGGAGGGTGGCTGAAGCTGAGCAACTGGATGCGATGCGATGCAACTCCAGGAACTCGGTGCGGCAAAAAGTGCAACATTCTTTCAAAGTTTGCCATTTGCCACTCGATGCTACCGATGAGGATGGATTCTCAACCAATTTGAAGACTAATTTGCAGAATGTTTCATGTCGCATGTTCATTGGAGCTCAGAAATTGGTAAATATTGGAACATTAGACATTCAGAGAGAGCATCTGAGCTTTCTGGAATTGTTAAAAAAGGGTACCATTGCTCAGAAAACGACAACCTCATGCACGCGGGGATTTGGAATTAGGCTTTCATGCAAAATTATGACGTCCAAATCAATTCCTAAGAATTGCCGACGGCTTTCTCTCGTTCTCGTACTTTTCGTTCTTATCATACAACTTCATAGGCGACGAAGCATATCTGGCAACAACAGTATGATGTAGCATAACATCATTAGCAAGTAAATGGGAGGGACATATTAATGTAATTACTTCTTTCTCCTCAAGGGTTTTTGGTGTGGTCCTGAGATGACGATGACGAATGCTTGTCGAACGATACAACGTTGCGAAGTGGGAACGACATGGAGAACAGTTTGCAATATTTATTTTAACATCTCCACCACATTTCTGCCTTCTGCTCCCAGCACATCTCAGCTGTGTGTGGGATACCCGTCTGGAGACTGCGTTTGTCAGTGACTCATTCCTCGACATGCGTTTCTGCTATCACGTTGTGGGACATTTGTTTTATTTTTGGAGCCCAATGTTCCACCCAAGCGATTGTTCGGTTCCTATCCGTAAGCTGTCGATGCGCAAGATGTCAAATGTCTGACATACCAGTAACAGCGGAACCTCGTTACTCGTTACTGCCGGAGGGGAAATTATGACATTCCGGGAAGTGGAAGATCGTGCCACAAATTATGAGCTGTGCGTGTGCCGCCGTCTCCGGTTACTCGATCATGACAGCTCGATCGTCGGGCTGGGGAGTTTATTTGCCCAGTACAAGACAATACGATGCGTTCGAGCGTGGCAAACCGCCGAAGGGACATCTTGTTCGGGAAGATCTAGTTCGGGGCCTGTGTCGCCGGAACTTGCGCGCTATCCGTGGGGACAATTGTCTGTCTGAAACGGTCGGCTGATATCTCCAGGTGGTACTGCTCGCTTGATCGCCGTAACCACGGTAACACGATACTTGTTGAAGGATGGTTACGATCGTACACTCCGGGTAGAGTGCACGCGCGTTCTCTGTTCTTATGATTTATCTCCCTCGAATCGTATCACCTTGCGTGGCATCCTTCCTGTCCGGCGTTTTTGTTTTTTTGTTTTTTTAGTTGGGATGGTATAGATTTGCAGATCCCTTTGGGATGATGCGCGTGTGCGACCGCTGCTTAGTGTGACCGCGGGCAATCCGTGCTGTGGCGTTGCGTTGGAAATTCAATGCTTTGTGGGCTCCCTTTTTCCCTTTCAGAGGGGCACGCTGGTAGCGTCATGCAGGGCACGCTTCAACGCTCGGGACCGAGATGCGCCTTACAATTATCCGTGGCTCAAATGGTACACTTATGGTCGTTCCACGTGTGCTGCTTCCAAGTGGGCAGGCTATTCCAAGCGCTTTGCAAGTTCCAGGCTTTGTTTTCGGCCGTGAGGTTCAGCCATTATTTGCAAGGTAGAGTTTTTTTTAACATCGACCAATACAAAAAGCCTTTTTTTGTGTGAGTGGAGATAGCAGAAGAACAGATCTCATCAGCACAATTGGGCACATTCCACAGCACGGGGTCTGTTTTTAGTTTTTTTAAGTTTTCATTTATGGTATATATTCTACGAAGCAAAACAAAGGTTCTTGGAGGGAGTTTTGCGCAAAAAAAAAAGTAAGAACCTTATTTTGGAAACCTCGTCCAATTGTTGTTAGCGAGCTGCTCGTCTTGGATGCAATCAGATCCGCTCGGTAAGGAGGAGTCGTTTCAAGTAGCGTAGGATGCTTGATGTTCCGGGGGCTGGAACAGCGAATAAAAAGGTAGCAGCCATGTGCGCGTACGGTGGAGTAAGTGCGGATTGGTCGAGAGGCTAATTACGCGTACATTACGCAGGCAGTCTGGCGTACATGACCCGCATGCCCGCTGATCAAACGAAGCAGGCTGTGCAGCATAGGAGCACAAAGGCAAAGCAAAAATTGAATATTGCACGTAATACGATGCATTCGCCTCCCTCAAACTGCTGCTCCTCGCCGTTTTCCTTGGGTCTTGCAGCATCTTCGCTATAAATGTCGTCTTTATTCTGCAGGCTCAATCACTCCGCCGGGAGCGCGTTTGGCACGAGAGAGCAGGTGTTTTGGGGGGACACAAAAAAACCGTGCGTCTTGAATTTCGAGTCTGCCTACTACTCTTTGCCTCTTGCACCTCGCTAAACCTTTGGGAGGGAGCAAGCGTGCGCGCGCGCTCGCGCGAGTGCAGCTATTTCCGTGTTAATCATCATCGCGGACGCGGGAGTCTTTCATCAGCGGGTGCCCCCGTTCCGTTTTTCCAACCGCGCCATCCCCGGGAGTTGCGCACCGGTTTCGCATCGCAGAACGATGAATGCTGGTGGCGCGCGGGTCTCGTTGGTGGCGCGCGGGTCTCGTTGGTGGTGCGCGGATCATCATTACGTCGCGGATGACGCAATGGTTGAGCCGTGGCTCCGATCAGCACCGACTCTCCGGGGCATTTGGAAAGGGAAATTAATAAAGCCAAGCGGGGTTACGGTAGAGTAAAGCGCCCGTTTTGTCGACCGACGGGGAATGGGTTGTCTGCAGAGCCTGCGTATTGGGGTTTGGGAGTTAAAACGTGTTGTTAAAATTTCAAAAATGAGTAATTGATCCAATCATAAATTGGACATGGAAATTCGGAACATCCGAGTATGACATTTGATGTATTCTACGAATCTTATCCAATAGGAATGTAAGTGGCATTTGGGACATTAGGGTCTTTCTTCAAATCTCAATTCTTGGTAAAAGGGAAAGTACCTAGAATTATCCCACGCATCTATACTTCATTACTTGAATACTGCTTGTACAGGCTCAACATTAAATGGACCTAGTGCAGTTGTATGACATGACCAAAGAGTTTCATGAATATGCAAACAAATTCTTAAGTTGATGAAGGCGTAGTGCTTTCAGAATGCATTGAAAGTAAAAGCACTTTTCCGAATGAGTTACACAGAAATTAATACTTCTTCTAAATGTGGCATATCTCTCCAGTGTCGTTGTCTATACGTCATCTCTAACTAGACCTTTTCCTGGTGTACCAGGTCTATTGTTTGAAGCTGACACTGCACCGTTGCACAAAACCTGTGATTGAAGGAGATTTGCGGTTGCTCGGCAGGAAATTCTGGAGAAACCATAAAACAATAAATCTATCGCTGACTTTTCCCCGACTTCCCCCCCGGGGGGGCGGACAGGCAGTGCCCACGGATGCAAGTTCCTGTCTCCAGCGGTGCCACGAAATAAACAGAGCCGCTCCATCACCGTTCTGTGACCGTTCTGTGGATTTCCATTTTGGTAATGCATCCATCAACTTCCTTCTCAATGGGGTTCTGTTCCTCCCGTTGTGTGGTTGTGGGTGACAATAAAAACGAATTGTTGGGGGGAGAGGGTGGCGACGACGATGACCCGCTTTCCGGGGTGCAAATGCACATGGTTGACACATTCCCGGAAAAAAAAAACATTGAAGTGAGTAAGAAAGTAGACGAGCGAGTGAGTAGTAGTAATGTGACAGATAGAGAATAACGCGGCCCGCCCTCCCGCTGACCTCGAACAGGCGCGTAACTTCTTCGAAACGCATCCGCATAACGTTCAATCTCCGAGATTCAAACGGTGCGATGGCGTCATTCGCTCGGTGGGGTAGCAATACAAAACAAGGAGAAGGCGAAACAAAAAAGAACGGTTCTCTTCCCTCTCCCCCCGGCCAGTGCAGTGAATCCGGCCTCAACCGGTGCACTTGCAGCAGTGCAACATGTGCATCATGTACCCCGGGCGGAAGCTGTCAGTTGAGCCGTGTTTTTGGTTTGTGTGCGGGGAATGGGCTGACGGGGCCCTATTCAACGGAATTGGAGATCCTTGCTGGTGGTTTTACAGGAAGACCTAAACGCGATGTGCCGTGTGTGTGTGCGTGTTGGGAGGGGCGGGAGCGATGAGTTCTGGGTGCTGGAGACGGCTTGTAGATAAATTTTCTGAGCCTCTTTTGTTTTCGTTTACCGCATTTGAACCAGCCACGCGGCGGTAACAGGGATGAATTGCGCGACAGAGAAAGTGAGTGAGTGAAAGAGCCAAAGAGAACAAAACGTAAAACAACAACAAACAATCAAGTTGCGTTTGTACGGTCGTCATGGAGATCAGGCATACATACATTCTTGCGTTTTCCCGGAGCTCCCCCCCGAGAGCGGGAAAATTCGTATCCGCGCGGTGAGTGTGAAAACGCGGGAAAACGGGGAACCCACAAGAGGGGGGGTGCTAAAGGAAGTGAGAAGAAAAATAATAATAATAAACAACACTGCTCAAAAGCAACAACGGAGGAGAGCGGGAGCAGGGAGAGCGAACGAGTAATTTAGTTTATGGGTGTTGGGTGTACAAACTGCGGGAGTCCACTGAAAAGCAAACGCGTGTGTTGGTGAGGTCACTTGGAGCATGTGTGTGCAGGATGACGTCTCTTTCGATGTGCACACACTAAAAAGCAAAAAAAAAGAAAGTGTGCATTGCAAAATGTGCATTGAGCCGTTGAGGTTTTGTTCTCGCTGCTTCCATTTGGAAAAAAACAGAGGGGAAAAGAAAGAAACAAATGGAGGATGCTGCGGACGCAAGAACTCTTCCGCGACCACCGCGCGAGGAACAGTATGGCGATCCAACAAATGGGAGAAGACGCACTGCTCGTTGGTGGAAAATTTTACGCTCAATGTGTCGTGCATTATGAAGATTAAAATATTTATGTGTGTGTGTTTTTGCGCGAACATGGTGATGATGATGCTGCCCGTTGTCGACTGGAGTTGCCGTTTTGTGTCTTGCTGCTTTCAGCAAGTTGTACACGCGCGGGGCGGAGTAATGTATGGATGCGCTACGCTTTTCATATGCGAGTCATTTGCCACTTGCCACCCGGAGGTTAATGTTAATAAGGTGTATGTGCGCGCGTGTTTGTGTGGCCCCGATTTCCCTTGGTTGCAATATTGAATAAAGGAAGTTATACGTCCTGGCAGGTACACGCAATTAAAACTGGAGACGGTGCAAAGGGTTTGATGGAAAAGGTTGCAGCTTATGAAGTGGGTTATTAAAATTTTAGCAATTATTTAATCAAAATAATTACAGAATAGAGGGGTCCTCTGTTAGAGAGATGTCTAGTTATTGTTCAACGACTTGAGTTCTGCTAGTCCTTTTCAATGTTGTAGGGAAACGGTTGCGATGCTCTCTTTTTGCTGGATTTTTGTGCTCTTGCCTGAGGTCCTCATTAGTTTCAGCTAGATTCTCTAATAAGAAATGAGTATTACAAGTCAAAAAAAACGGCAAAGAAACAGCTGTGAACTACAAAGATCTTACATGGGGCAGACAAATAGTCCGGGGTGAAAAGCGGCACCAAACCGTGAATCGTGAAAGGGTTACCAAATGGAGCTGCAAAACAACTCCCCTGAGTGACAACACATCGGCAAACTATTAGCAACTCCCGCTGAGCACACGGAGGTCGCGCGCAATGTACCAACAAAAATAATAAAACCGCACGGAATTGAAAATAAAACAGCTAAAACCCGGATAAATCTGTCAATTGATGGAGGGGGGGGGGGGAGGGTACAGGAAGAACTGGGAAATGAGTGAGAGAAGAAGCAAAAAGAATACGTTCACGCACGCACGCGGTTCGTCAGCGGCGATGTTTAAGTGGTCCCCAGCGGGGGGTTGTGTTTTCCCTTTCGGTGTGGTATCTTCATTAACGCCACCAAGGCCTGGTGTGTGGACGGATGAGTAACGGGCAGCGAGCAGTGGAAGCAGAAACACGTAAGATTCTAAGTCTAAGAGGGGCGAGCTCTAGGGGGAAGTTATTCAAATAGGGAAAGGTTAGAATGTAATCAGACGTCGCGCTGAACAAACTAGAAAACGTGTCGATCGTTTGTTCAACAAAAGAGGCCACTCACCAGTCGGAGTCGTGTTTTCGGGTGCTCAATGTCAACTGGAGTACTGTCAGGAACTGGCACTTCACGGAAGAAGGAAGCACATGGAATGGAAATAGTGAATTTCGGGTGGGTGTGTAGAACCTGCACGGAGTTCCTGCGCATCAAGTGTCCCGTTTGTTGTTGTTCTATTTGATTATCTTGCCCTTTTTTTGCCGGGGCCAGGTCGGCCAGGTCGAGTGTGTGCCCTCAAGGGCTCAAGATGAGGTTTTTACAACGCACCTCATAAAAGCCCTCAAGAGGATCTGCCCCACGCCTCTCTTCCTCTCCGTCAAGATGTACGCGCTAAGAGATCTTGCGCTAAGATCCTCCCGGGGCTGAATGATGCAGTGATCGCTGTCCTCCGATGTAAGGTGTACCGGTGTCCTCTTGAGAACACAATGGCTAACATTATTGTACTGGCCAGTACAGGTCCTGCGAGTGCGTGTGTGTGTACATTTCACTTCAACCCAAAATGTGCACAGGCTTTTGGTCCTCCCGGTAGGAGGGCTTCCTGTCCTGTCTGTACGCGTACTGACGTACCTGAAGAAAACGTTTTTGAAAGCTTACATTATCCCTCGAGCTTCGTTTGCACACTGCGGATGAGATGAGGCTTTACAACACGGGGAACACGAAAGGACGTCCGCTTTGTTTTAATGTTTTCATTTGCACACCGTTTCCTTCAGGGGCCTTTGTACCGGGCAAATGGGATGATGAAGCGGCAAAGGGACTTCCTCTTAACTTTCGCACTCGGCGGGCTGGGTGACGTTTGGCATACGGGTCGGATAAGGAAACGGTCACGTTCGGGGTGTGTGTGTTTGGAGAAGCATTTGTGCGTCTTTTTTTAAAAGAGAATCTTCCCATTGTACGGTAAGATGCATGGATACTTCACGGATGTGTGGATTTTGCGAAGGTTTGCAACAATTGGTCGGAAGATAATGCGTAGAAAGTGATGATGTTCGGATGGAGTTTGTGAGGTAGCTAGATCCTGTGCAGCAAGAAGAGGATGCTGTATACAAAGGGGATTTGAATCCTGAAAAGTCAGATCATGTATGCAAAAGCTTCTTCATTTTCACGCCTTTTGGCGGTTCATTCTTTGCAATATCGGACAGACCTCTTCATTGGTACACAAAATCAACATTTCCAACATTCAATTGGCAACACTAGGCTCATTGTTATGGACTTCAAGTGACTATCATTAAATTGATGTGTTAAGGCGCATTCTAGCAGTTAGAGTTTCAGACGGCGTTAGCATCAATATCCCGTATCAGGCACCATTTTTGAGTTGTCTAAAACGCTGTGTACTTTCTGCACCACGGAGTAGTACCTAAGCAAACACGTCCTTCATATCCTTCTCGCCCATAGCACAATCGTTCGAACTGTTCGCCTCATGCTGGTAAAAACACCATTGACAAAACCATGAATGCTGGCTTGACACACTGTATCATGGGAGATTTATTTTTTTGCCACCGCTGCTATTTACCCTTTTTGCACGCCGTGTTTTTGAAGTGCTTAACCTTCAAGTCCTTATCAAAGTCCTGCTCTACAGCGTCCCGTGGCAGGTAACGGCAGAACGGCTGGGTGTCATAAAAGCGATTCGGTTCATCCGCCCAACCGGAAAACCGAACCCAGGACATTCGCACAACAGCACAAACGTACACACACACACACACAAAGCCGGGCAGGTACGGTCCCTGTCTCGCCCCGGTCTGGCTGAAGTGGCTGTGAAGGTTAGCCCTCACCTACCTCCGTGAGGTGATGTTTATGGGTTGTGTTATTAAATTAGGCTTTGATTGTTTTCAGGATTCTGTTTGAATGAGAAGCATGTTTCCTCCCCCGGATGGATTGGTGCGTGTGTGTGTGCCAAGGGTTCAGAACGGAGCGAACCTACCACATCAGAACTCCCGGGTTGAAGGACATCAGAGAGTAACCTTTTTTTCTTTTTTCAGTTGGCTGGTTAGTTGTTTCGTTCCGTGTGCCATTATTCTTCGATAAACTTACCCCCCGTGGACCGGATTTCGGTGGAATGCGGGTAAGGATGCCGGGGTTTTTGGGCCCAAAAAAGATGCGACGGGAGCGAGAGAGAGAGAAAGAGAGAGTGAAGGAGAACCGAGACAATGAAGGATTATGGCGGGTGTGCGAGATCGAGGTCCTGGAGAGGGGTTTTTGCACCTGTCAAGTGGCAACGTTTGTCGATGATCGTGCATATTTGGTTTGCTGCGTGGTCTCGAGTACCTCCCGTATACTCATTGGAATTCGAGTGCATCGACGACATGAAACGGAAACACGCTTGGCAATGGAAATACGGTTGGAAATGACAAGGAAGTTTCTGAATCTACGAGTCCTACCAGACTGCATCCTTTTTCGGGGAAATACTTAAAGCCCTCAGCGCATTTAGATCTACCCAATGTTCAACCTCGATCATGCTGGAATTCTGGAAAATCTGGATCTCCAAATGATTGCACCGATTTATGAAAAATGATTATCACCCATGCCGGTTATGCGTTTTTCGGGCAAGCATAGGCACCCACCCAAACACTATCATTAGACATTAAACGTCATTAATCGTTCCGAAAAAATTAAGTTAATTTTTTGTGGGTGTTTACCTCTACGCACACACACGCAGCAGAGCGACGGTGCACGCCCACCGTTGATCGTTCGGTTTTGGGCATTTGGGAAGAAGCCGTAAGCAAGGGTAAGGTAATTGCAGGGTATCGGGTAAAGGCAGAGGTTTCCCAACGTGAGCCATCACTGCCATCATTATGGACGGACGACGGTGTCGGCGGAATGGATGGCGATGGTCTACGCGAATGTCGACGATTCCTTTTCCGTTAAACTCTGCTCTTAATTACAATCATCCGCAACGTGCCATCGAAGATGGTAAAGGGTGCAGAGGTAGAGCCACGTTAAGCACAGTTTGATTAGATCCGCTGCAGCTGAATGCGATGTGATTAACTCGATTGGTGGTATACATTCTCGATCGATTCGAGGAACACGGAACAGAGTGGCATTGCAGTGGTCCCAGTTGTATGAGGCGTGCTTGAGAGATTTCCGTTCAACACTCTTGAGATCTTGAGTCAATCAATCGTGGGGAAAATGCCCCAATGGAATGGCTGTTTGGCATAGAATGTAGTTAGATGTCTCGATTAGACGTGAGGATGTCTAGATCCTCT
Organism: Anopheles arabiensis; assembly: GCF_016920715.1. Classification (NCBI taxonomy): domain Eukaryota; kingdom Metazoa; phylum Arthropoda; class Insecta; order Diptera; family Culicidae; genus Anopheles; species Anopheles arabiensis. Next base: position 31,642,127 of record NC_053518.1, read on the forward strand.
CCGTTGCGCTTACTGAGGAAGCTGGTTGGCTGTGCCGTGCTCGAGCGAGTAATTTATGGCACCAGCTCGGAAGTGCTACAGCGGACGTCCAAACACGGGATGGGCGAAATTTGTAAGAATACACACACCAAACCACCTACGAACCACGACGGATCCGTTTCCTCACCCAAGACAATGCCGAGGTAAAGACCGAAGTGCTGCCGTTGCTGAAACGCGGCAGATATATTTATCACACATGCAAAGACCCTGGTAGGACCCTCGGGGGAAGTGGGGCGGGGTAGCAGTAGTAGCCGTGTGCCGGAAAATGATCCATAAATTTCCTGCCCGCAGACACTAATCATCATTCCTCAGCGTCCCACGGATCGGTTGAGCCGAATGCGCGCGCGCGCGTGCACCACTTGGAAACAATTCACCTGAACTGGCTGAAGGAACCTACGTTTCGTTCGAACTTTTGAGTGTGCAGACGGACGGCCGTTTTGGCCATTTCTCAACGCATCTCCAACAGCGCCACTTCCGTACTGCGCACACACACACACGTACATGCACTCGCGGATGAGATGCTGATGGACGGGGACAGATTTTGCTCCACCAACACCGCCACCGCACGACTGACAGGCCTACCCGGCCGGCCGGCGTTGTAGATAGTTTCTGATGCTGTCTGCCTTCTGAGGGTCTCTGTGCGGTCTACCTTAAAAATAGACCCGCCGTCGACAATCTACCGTCACGAAACTATTCCAAACGTTGACAGAAACGCGACAACAACCCAGCATTGTGCTGCGATCTGCTTCTGGCTGTGTGTGTGTGTCTGGTTGTCGTCTGCCTACACTGCCTGAATTCTGGGGCCCCCAGCCCCCGGGGTGGAATTGTTTCCGTCCGTTTTTCGGCTGCGGTTGGCTGCGGATAGATTTGGTGGTGAAAATATTTTGATGAGATATTAAAAGTACCACTTAGAATTTATGGGACCTTCCCCACAAAACCCAACGGAGGTGTTGCTGGTGGGTAGGCAGGAGGTACGGCAGCAGTAGCAGTAGCATCGGCAGATCGTCAAGAGCTAGGAATAACGGTTATTAGCAGTCGACGGGTAGGAATTCCGGTACGATCATCCCATCGGAGCATCGCCGTCGTCATCACCATCATCATCTTCGTTGGGCAGGCAGCGGGCAGCGTCATCGTCACCTCGCAAAGGGGGCCATCGTAACGACGGCACTAAAAAGGCCGTAAAATCGAACTAAAAAAAAGCCATGAAATTGATTTACGGAAACGGTCGCGCCACACATAAGCGCCCAGTACCCCACACACACATGTGCTCACGAAGATAGGACATGGAGTGGAAGTTGATCGAGGCATCAGCCGTCTGTTGGAGATCCTCCGGAGCACGCAGCGGTATCCCATTTTCCCGATACGATCGATCGTAAAAGTGAGTGCGAATGGCGTCCCGCGTTCCGCAAGAATGTGCTCAGGTTTAGTGTCTTTTAATTGTGTGCAGGCTTAAGATGTTCGGGTCCAGTGCCGGTCGGATGCAAATCCCGAATGCCCGCGAGCTATTAACGATCTCAGGATTCCTCATGGCCGGCCGGCCGGCCTGTGTCTGTGGCGTCTGTGGCCAAGAATAGAAACTCGCCCCGCCGGAAAGACAAATCGAGTACATCTGGAGCAGCGAGCTACTAAAGTCCCGTGACGGACGAAGTCAACACAAGAAAGGTGCGGGCAAACTGCCAGCAACATTCCAATCCCCCAAAACATTGTCTTTAGAAACCATGCAAAGTTGGCAAAATTGTATCAACCGGATCTTCGCAACCGCCGACGCGTGATTTTGTGCTATGTTGGCAGGTGGGTAAAGTTGCAAAGAGCCGAAATTTATGGCGGAAATAGCGAGGAAATGATTCCAAACCTCCCATTGGTGTTATTGTGAAAAACGTTCGACCAACTGAACAAATCATTACACCTCCCGCGATGGTTTGTTGTGTTTTGGCTGTGCTGTGCCGGTGCCGGTAAATAAAGAACGCCGGTGCTTGGGACCCCATTCGGTGCCATTTCGCGCGGGAGGGGTTTATGTGGACACGAGGCCAAAACTTGTGGGATCAATTTTTCAAAAATTCCCACGCCACGATGCCCTAATGTTGTTCGCTGCGTGTCACCGGTGTTACTAAGTGGAGGGTAGGAGATTGAGGAAGGTACGAAAAAAATTGTTTAAACGTCAAATGATGACTTTGTTTGCACAACTCCCCCACACCGCCGAATATGCCACACACACACACACACGGGGACAAACGCTTCGCACGGTGGAAATTGGGGGAAAGGTTGCGAAAAAGCAAATGACCCAGCCGAGTGGTGAGGACCGTGTGTATGGATGGATGTTACGAAAGATGTCAAAATAGTAGATTTGTTTTCGGATGCCGCTGTTTTCTGTTGCCCCGAGGGGCTCTGGATGGGCAACACGGCGCGGCTTGTTGTTGCTGCTGCGTGGCCTGCGATTTGTTATTGTTTAGATTAGATGATGGATAACAAATTGGATTTGTTGTTTTGGACGGTGGCGCGATCTACCGGTGTGTGGTTATTGTGTGTGGTGTACCACTCTTACCAGGCTCTCAGGTGGTGGGCCGTTTCGCGCGCAGATATAATTAATGGCGGGAAGCTGGGGATTATTAGCAAACAGTTAGGAAGGAATTGTTTTCCAACACGGTACTTAGCTGAATCCATTAGAATCACGCCATGACAGCAGGATGCCAAACACAACTCTCCACCGTTGTTCCTTGTTGTAGAGATGTTCCAAATTCTTCCTGCCAGCACGCCATTTCTTCTGCCCAAGTTGTGAAATTCACACACACACACACACACACACACACACACACACACACACACACACACACACACACACACACACACACACACACACACACACACACACACACACACACACACACACACTTTCCGCCCGTTGACAGCAGTCTTCAGCCGACAGGGGAATTGAAAATCTTGTTTCAACCGTTTTGTTAATTGATGAACTTCAAAACGGTTACATTATTTCCAGCCCTCGTCGCGTAGCTCCACCAGGAGAGGTCCTCCTAATGCTACCCTCCACGTCTTGCGGTGGCAGCTTGGCAGTTAATGCTGTTCGGCTGCCGTATAATAAAAATGTCAGAACGCATCCACAAATGGTTCCTTTCAGGGCGGACGACACCGCCGGGAGTTCCACTTGACCCGTGGATGGGAGAGTGGTTTATTTGCCGCCAGTGTGTCTGCCACCAGAGAGAGAGAGAGAGAGAGGAAAAAAAGCGGAACCATTGCCATGTCTTAAAACGAACACACGGTGACGATCGTTCACACTGCTGAATGCTGAATGATCGTTATTTTGGAGGAAATAGTGAACTGTGCCAATGAAGAACGACGATGATGACGATCATGATGATGATGGGGCTGGTCTGAGGCGTAGACACTTTGTTCCGTTGTTGACGTGCGTTGCAGTCGTTTCGGCTACCTTGGATGTCTTTAATACGAGCTAATAATACAACAAGTGAAATTTAGGGAAGGCAAGTCTCGGGGAGGGTCTTCAGTGATTGAGACATTGCTGGAACAGAATTGAAAGAACCGGCAGAAAGACAAACAGCAGTTGTTGATCACAAAACAAAACGTGTTAACGTTACATTAACTGGAGTTGAAGTTGGCGCGTTACAGATTGATGGAGGAGCTCTTTTGTGGTTTGCCTCTCTTTCGTCCCCATTTCTCCGGAAGTGAGCAAATGGAGGGATAATGATGGGCAAATGAAGGCTGTGATGCGATTCCAGAACGGCGCGATGATGCAATCCTAAATGAGCGCCGGGCACAGGATGCACTGGCGAAATCCGAGTGTCAACTTTGCATGGTCAGTTAATGAGCACGGGTTTGTGGAGTGGTTCGTCAGCGCGTCGGCAGAACTTTCCGAGGCACGCCTGGGAGCCACGCAGGAGTCTGGCGGTTGTATTCAGGGGGCATAATTTGTCTCAATTATGTGTAACTAGTCCGGCTAGTAGGGTTGGAATGGTTCAACTTGATGCGACCGTGAAGTGTTGTTGCAAAATGGCAGCTTGGGAGAACTTAATGGAGTTCACTACACTTGTGAGCTTGTTCAGAGAAGGATGTATTAGTAATTCTTCGAAACTTCCTCGCCGCTTCCAGTTGGCTCAACGGTGTCTAGCGGGAGGTGTCCTTAGTTGGGTTGTGAAGAAACGCGATTAATTATATTTCACTCTTACGTCCTCTAAAGTCGTTCATTAGAAGAACCGTGCAGTGTCACAGTAGGAAAAAAACCACGTGTTTTCTAACATCTGGTTATTCAAATGGCCCTCCAGCTCGTATGTGCATGCACAAACATGCATGGGGCTTTCTCGTAATCATTTTATAGCCCTACGCTAATGATGATCACATAATCCCTGGTCGCTGAACTTTATTGTTGATCTAGCAATTTCGCTGCAAAGACAGATGTGGCTGGGAAATTGTTTGGCGCACATGTGTTGCTGAGAATGAAAGAGTAGGATTAAAGACAACCCCTCCAACCATTCCCAAGTAAATCAACAAGCTTGTGTTTGATCAAAGCCAAAGAGAACTCGAGAAGGAGTGGGAAAAAGTGCGAATGAGTGCGAAGAAAACTTTATCCAAAAAAAAAAAAACGGACACAATTTCCACCATAACGCCATAACTTTCTTGTTAAATCTGTTTTTTTGTGTGTGCTCCCTGCGGTAAAGATTGAATAATGTGACTTGTCTGTTTCAAGCTTCTTTCAAACCACCAGCCCCCAAAACAAGAACGAATGCGCGGCGTATGCTGTTGTCAGGGTGCCAAAAAATATTGCACTATTCGGCACATTAGCCGCAGTCGATGGGCCGTAGCCGCAGGGTGGAGAGGGGGAAGGGGGAGGGGGAGTGGCCACGGAAGGGATGGCATGCATGTTTATGCTGCCACGAAACGCCACGGAAACGTCACCATGTGTACGATGCACCGCAAAAGCCGACATTCCATGCGAACGGATCGCGTGTTTCGCCGCTTGCTGTACTGCGATCAAGCGATCGGCCGATGATTTGACTCCAACGTTTGCATATCTTTAGCCCCTGCGCGGGCTCCCACCCGAAATTATGATGCGTTTTGCTGCGGGTGCATGTTTACGGAAGCATTGGCATTTGTCACCCCGGTAGGGCCGCCCATTGCAGCGCAGAGTATGCCGCAGAGCGTTATTTTCGGTCAAACGTCAACGAACCGCAGTTTTGGTAGGGATGGGTACAGTGGGGAGCTGTTGAGACACAAGTTAGGCAGGCTGGCAAGCACTGCTCTAATGCCGCGGTAGGGGCAGGGCTCGCGCGCAAATCGCTACCAAAATTAATTACCGTCAATTAGTTAAGGTGAGATGCGATAATGTGCAATTTAGAGTAGAAAATGGTACGGCTTTTCGCTTCCGCCACAGCTTTTCGCGAACGGTGGTGGCGAGCGGTGTTGTCCATGCACCGGGATCGAGAGATATGTTGGGGTGGCGAGTCTTCTCCGTTTGGAGACCGGCGTACCGGCGTCTTCGTCTTTCGTCACCCGTGCTCGGAACGCACTGTGGTTAAGGGTTGAGCGTTTTTAGGGCAAAAATGGAGTATTGGAGTTGAAGAACATTATAGGAAGATCATTACATGCTGTGAGAACTTTGTCGTATGCTGCTGTTTTTTTGAGAACTTAGGTTGTCATTTGAGTCATTTGATTTCATTCGCCTCTATACATTAATCTCAATTATATTCGGAGTGTCTGGTTCGTTTTAGTTAGCAAGGCATTCAGACATTGCAGTTATCGTATCTCGTGCAGGAACTCCAATATTTGACGTCCCAACAAGCGTGCCAAATAGTCCAAATCCTTTGACATAAGATTTTGAAATGTGACTGTTTTCTCGTCAGTGCACAAAAGAGTCCAGGAAGTATCAGAACTCCTGGAAACCTCCGGCAGGCCCTGTTAGGTCGTTAAAATATTAATATTACTGAATTCATCGAATTAATTAAATATTATGTTAAAAACATTCAATTCAGAAATAGTAAGGAATACTGCATTCGTACAAACAATGAAGGCTTATAAGGCCAGATTATTTACAGTATTCCTGTGAAATAATAGTCGGTGATCTACAATACTTTCAATTTTGAGTTACAAATCCATTGAAAAATCATTTCATTTTATCTTTGTTGAAATGATATTAAAATTTAAAAAGTGATTAATGATTTAAATCATATTCAACTCCAGTTGGTCTAAAATACCAAGCGTCTTAGGCATTTGAAATAGGCAAATACCCAACTAAAACTACAAAAAAAAAGAAAAGAAATAATCACCCAGAACTAAAGTATCTACCCTAAATCGTACATCAGTGATTGTGGCAGATGCTGCATGCTATCATGAAGAGATATAATTAATTGATAAAATTACCCGAAAACTTTATCTTACGCCACCAATCTCACAGTGCGTCCAGGGTGGGAGATCTTTATATCCCACCTTGTATCCCACGGGGCGATGGCTTTAATCCGTCAACCCGGTCCACACGGGAACTGCTGGCAAGGTAGAGTAGAACAAGCGCTCCCGATCCCGGCATTGCCTTTGAAGCGGACACATCTATTTTCGCTTTCTATTTCTGGGTCCACCCAAAACCCCACGGTGGACTGTCTCTTCGGACCCAATCCCGCCCCAGCAGCATATGGCGTGGCACATTTGACATGTAATCCCCGCACGGCGCTGCACTGTTGCTCGTCAAGTACGTAGCACGTTGCGTGCGTGGCTGGCAAGCGAGGGATTGTCCAATTTGCGTTTATGAAATTAATCAAACCGATGCACACTGGTGATTTTTCCATTCCGTGTGCGTGTGTGTGTGTGTGTTCGAAATAGGGGCGCACAAACTTCGCTTTTTCGCAAACCCCTCTGCTCCTCCTTGGAGCCACTGCGCCACTCTCTTCCCCAAAGCGCAATTCATCATGCGCGGCGATTGGCGATGGCGCGCAGGCTTGATCACTTGTTAAGATAAAAGTGCATCTATCGCGCGTGGTGGATGTTGCTCTGTACCGACAGATAAGGTGATGGTGGTGGTGAACGTTGGGGGGAGATCGCATCGTAAGTGACCGTATCATTCCCTCGTCTACCCCGCCCGGAGGTGGGTTATGATCGCAGAGCCCCTCGAGCCATGATGGAGCTCGTTTAGATCGAACGGTAAATAATTGATGCACCGGCGACGGCAGTACGGTTGGGAGTCGTATGAGGAGAGTAGGGTGTCGATGCACCATCATGGAACAGGGAGGCACATTAAACTGATGATGATACGGCTACTATCCCCGCGGGCGTGCGAAGATGACTTGATACGGGCGCTAGCGGCGCGTTAATTCCGCGTTCTTTCGATTCGAGTGCTGCTGCCGGCGGTGCTGGTGGCGCAAAAGGGCAATAGAACCGTTTGGCGGGAGTGGCAGGGAAGCGGAGCGAATGATGCGTCGTGAGAATTAGTGATGTGAGGGAGCGGGGTTTGGAGATCTCTCTCTCCGGAGTCAATTCAATCAGGAAGCGAGATCGTAGCTGCGTTTGCGAGAAGAAGGAATAAAAAATTGAAACATAAATAACGTTTGTAAAGACATAAAATTTAAAACTGTTGCTTAATTCCAGGAAACACATACACACACACATTCCCTGTAACATGTATGCAAAAATACAGCTTCCCGCGTATTGCCTTCTGCGCCCGTTCGATGCACTTGTTTCGTCGCTATGGGCGCATCGTCGCAGCATCTTCTACCGACCGTTTGACCTTTTCGGCGAATGGATGTGGTTCTTTCCATAAATTTTAATTAACTGTGTGTGAGCCCGGGTCCTCTACGGCCAATGAGATTGCCCATTGGTCATCCGAACGGGTCTTCGTGAAATACCACTACGACAGCGCTTCCTGAGACCACATTGCTGTATCTCCGCGTCGATGTTTTTGGAGATGTTTGTCTAACAAACCGCAACGTTTTGCTGAACGAAATGTCTTGCTGAAACACGTGATAAAGAACTTAACAACAGAATTGAAAGCAAAAAAAAACAAAACCCGCTCTCTTCTAGTCAAGTCTCCGTTCATCCTCCCAGCACACTGTGGCCGACCGATACATGCGTCAGATATCGTCTGGTGACTTCCGCAATTTCGCCTAACTTCCCCGCTGTGTGGCGGCTGCTCCGGGGACACGCAATGGGCGGGTGACTACGGAGTGAGCAGGGCAAGAACTTTCCGGTTCCGGTCCATCTATCCCAGTACTGTTGCTGTTGCTGCCCAGGACCGACCGACCGACCGACCGGGCGATGCTCAAAGTCATCATTTATGAGCTCAGGAGGGAAGTCATTTCCGGCCTTTGCTGCTAAGCTCGATTAGGGGTTGATTGTTTCGTACGTCATCTCCGGTAAACAGTTTCCGGCTGGGGTTTTTGGCCTCCCCCCAGGCATGGACATCCTTTTTCAGCCTGGTGGACTAGGATGGGGCGGGAAAACGAGTTTTGCCGAAAGGACATGCGTAGCCGCTTTCGAAGGCGAATGTGGTGGTGGATGTGTACCGAGTGCGCGTGTGGAAGAGACGCTTTACGTCCGGTTTTGGGGACACAACAGGAGAGTGCGTGCGGTGGATGCAAGCGTTTTGGAACGATAATGTTACCAATATTTAAATAACTCTTTAGGTGGAGCGTACAGAAAGAGCTTTAGTAAACATTGAATTTATAAAGTTTCCAAAAAACTTAACCTACTTCACTGCTGCTTCACTGTGAGCGAAAAGCAAGCGTAACGCACTATCGGACGGATCTCTCACATCAGACCTTCACCGTGCGAAGTAGTGCTCAGTGTGTTGGAAGTCGTCCTTTCCCCCCCACCGTTTTTGCTTACAAGCGAAACGAGCGGCTCGAAAGGAAACGTTTTTGCCTTTTTCAGTCCAGGGAGAAAAACTTCATTTCGCATGAGTACCGGTTTTGCCGGAAATGATTATATACCTTCACTGTTGGCTGAGGCGGCGGCATTGTCCATGCTACCCACGGTGCAAGCTGATGCTGATGACTTTGCCGCCGCAACGCCGAATTCGGTTTTCTGCAACAACGATCTTCGGGGTCTCGTCTTAAGGGGGAGCATGCATGGGAAGCGAACTCACGGGCAACCGGGAATAGCGTGTTCGTGGGAAGGTCGTAGCTTCGTTGACTAGTAGCTGACCAGGTCCAGTTCGTCCGTGCTGATTTTAATTTCCTATTGTGGAGACGCTCAACCCGTCTACCAGGGACGTTTCATAATGCGTACACAAGTTAGTAGTGGATAGTCCTAGTTTCTGGTGCGGTAGAAACCCCTTTACCTCAGAATGAAATCCAGTAATCGAAGCATTTTTAGAGTTCACGAGAGTGGCCCCGGAAATGGATTCGGTAGATGGCGCTGGGCGATTGGGGTTGGAGCGTTTCAAAATGCACGCAGCATTTTAGAAGGCACTGGAAGGTTGCTTTATCTTGAAGCCCTGCGACCCGACGGACACCTAGAGAGAGAGAGAGATGGAGAAAGAGAGCCCCAAACCATTTCCGGCACAGCTGAGGTGGAGAATGAACGTCGTAAAAAGGATGTTCTCTGCTCCGGGATGTGATGGGGACGGGGCTGTGTAGTCAGACTCGATGATGAGCACGACGTCGACGACGACGATGATGATGATGAGATTTTTGCTGAAAAGTCTGCCGGCTGCTCCTAGCAGACCACCGGAAGCTGGAGAGACCGTGGTGGGGATGTGATGAAGTCGTTGCGGAAGCGTAAAAAGGGCAACAGGAAGCAACCGAACCGGACGATACAACGAGCTGAGGGTATGGCCGTTGGGTAAAGAGCCGTGAGCGGCTGGTGGCAGCACGTAAACTACTACACTGTCGAGTCGTGCATGTATTCTTCGGGACAGCGGGAGCAGCAGCAGTGCCGTTCAAAAGTCAACGCCGGACCGGGGCCGGGCTGGAATTGGATGCGAAGGATACGAATCGTTGCTCGAAGAAAAGGACCGAGCGGAACACACATCCCGGAAGTGTGCCGACAGAAAGCGATGGATTTTGTCCCGTGTCTGGAACGGTTGACACAAGCTCGAACACACACACACACACACATACACATTCACACAGTAACACAACATCGTAAAGGGCGAGCTCCGTGGCCGTGGAGAGGAAGAAACCTTTGCGCCAGGAAATGGCAGTCGAGTAAAATGGAGTCGTCCTGCTTCGCAGTTTCGGACCGTTGCCGGTGCACGGCGCCTTCGGTGGGCCTGGGCACATGCGACGAGGACGTGCCGCTGGCCGACGGAAGGCTTTTTCCCGCCCGTAGCCACTCAATTCCTCAGTCCACCGCTATCGTGCTCGGTCGTTGGTCGTCTTCCGCTTTTCCTGCGCCAGCTCGAGCCGAGACGAAGGCACTGGACAAACAACGTTCGCATAACCCGCTGTATTAGCATCCTTTTTCGAACGATGGCTGCGATGTGGAGCTTTCGCACCGGAAGCGGAAGTAAGTGGAAATAAAATGTTCGCCCGTTCGGTTGAGTTGGGTTTTTGGGGAGACGCTATCGTTTGGGAGTAACCCTTTTGCGAACGGAGTGTTTGATGGCCTTCCGGTCCGACTCGTACGTACGTCGTATGCGGTGTATTGGGTACGGTTGGAGCACCGGGAATGGGAAGCGTGCACGTGGCGTGAGCAGATCGGAAATTTGCAAAAAGGATTGACCAGATTCGAGAGTGAGAGGGGAAGGTTTTGGGTATCAGTGGATGGTTGACGGAGGATGTGAACATCCTGTTCGTCGGTTGTTTGTGTATTGGGTTGGCGGCTTGATAGTGTCTTCTGATGGTAAGATTTGCCGTTGGTGTAAGCAAACAATTTAGATGGCAAGTAGCTTGAGGTTTGTGATGGTGAGATTAGAGATTAGAGGATGATTGCAATAGTTCAACGTACTGTACTCGGTATTATAACATGTTGCTAAATGATAAACAAGATCTGTAAAAACGTGTTTTTCTTCAGTCAAATATCGACACCAATATTGATCTGGCTTTATTCTTACACAGTATTCACTCACCATTTATTCCCATACCATTACTTCCGTAAATTCAAACTTAGTTCTAAGGTGTTACCTAAATTTTTAAGTTGTTCGTAACCTGATTCTGAATCCTATATTTCAAATAATTCATTATAGAATTCATTATGATCCTGTGGCTGATCCCGTATCCATATTGATTCTGGAGCTGATACTGAGTGTGTTAGGGCTTACAGCAGATTCCAAATGCATCCCAATCCATGAACTGATTATCTCCCGACTATGGAGTTGGAACGAATCTTGAAACCAAAATGACCTTGGAATTGATCCTGTTGCATCTAAATATGAAACCATACCAACTCGGAAAGAGTTCCAGAATCTGTATTTATCCTGAAGTTGCCTCTGAACCTATGTCTTGAAATGGATCCTATGGTACGGGAATTAATTCCATACCTATACTGGTCCAGGAACTGATCCTAAACTCACTCCAATTCTGGAACCTATTGAGGTCCTATCTATCATGATCTGATGCTACTGATGCAACAAATCACGTACACTTCGTGTTTCTGAAACTGATATAGAACCCATAATATGTGATTCCAGTTCTAGTCTTGTTTCCAATTCTTAATTCATACAGGTTTTGGAAGTGATCCTGAAACTTCTGCCGGACCTCTGTTGGCATTGGGCACTCGTCTCAAATCCATACCGGCTCTGGAGATGATCCTGAACCTACGCAGATCTTTGAATTAATCCTGACCACATAACCGAACCCATTACATTTTCGATCCTGATATTAAACCTATGTAGCATTGAAAGTACTGATTTTGCTACCATACCGTTCCAACTACATATGGTTGGAAGTTTTGAAAAATTTCAGTAAGGACCTTTGACTTTTAACAAACTTCAGCTATTGAATTGCGTACCTTTTCTCAGCAAACATCCAAGCTTTCTATGCACACACACATTTTTAAACCCTCCAATTCTAGTTGATCCAATGCCCCGTTCAAAAAGGTGAACTTCCGGCGAGTGCCCTGCTGTCGAGACGGTTTCCGCACTTGAAGTGAACCGGAAAATACGTAAGCGAATGTACGTGCGTACTTCCTTCACTCCACCGGGAGGTTTTCCCGCTGCAGAAGTTCCTTTCAAACTTGAGATTTTGCCTTCGGGGTGGTGATTTGCTTGCTTGACCTCAACCCACCCTTGAAGCATTGTAGCAACAAAAAAAAAGAAGGTAGCATGCAAACGCAAGTAACAAGGTTAGGGCAGCAATAGAAAGTGAAAATGGGGATGGTTGGGTCAGGTTAACGGGAAAGGTCGTTCGAGTTGTCTACCCAACCGGAAGTGCTTTAGTACTCGACTCGCTATCGTCTGTGTGTGTGCCGACACGAACCAAAATCGTTCCAACCGTAGCTCCCGGAAGTGATTGAGCGAAGGTTTTGGTGGAGTTTGGGGCATTCGAGGGGAAGCAATGATTTCTCCCCAAGCAGTGTTCCTGTGACGGGGAGCTGAAGTGTTTAGCCGTTAAAAATGGGATCCCGTGACTTCTTGATGGACTACAGATCTGCTCGGAGACACCTTTCGGGTTAAGGAGATGACCTTTTTTTCCTCTCCTGACTTGGAGTTTTTCCCCATCAAGGGGAACAGAACGGATGGAGGGTAAAGGATGCGAAAGGACATTAATGGAGCGTTTTTGCAGGAGAAGAAGAAGCAGCGAGCAAAAGCGATATCCGGGAAGGAACATCCTTCTCCACCAAGCAGAAGACGATTGACGTTGGGGCAGCAGGATGAAAGTTTTAAGCATCCGCCGGCTCCCCAAGCTGACCTCAACGATTGTGGAGAGAGTGGCGGGATGCAGGGCCGTGGTTGGAAGGATAACACTTCCGCCCTTCGTACACGAATGGCAGCGCTGTGTTCGTGTTCGTCTGCCTGTTTCCTGTTCGGCGGGGTTGGTTGGCGCGATGCGAGCGACACGGGGAAAGAAATCTCGTAGAATGAGTGTCGGTGAGACTGCTATAGTACGTCGCGACACGAGACTATGGCAGGAAGTGATGAAACAGGCAAAACTGAGCATCCCCTTTGCTCCAAACAAGCGAATCCAGGTTCGGGGAGCGATTTTCCATTGCGATGTTGCTTCCCTGCGCTGGGGCAGGCAAGTCCGTTTTCCAAGAAGGATGTGAACCGGAAGAATACGAGGAGAAAACCTTTTTTCCACCACTTCGCTCCCCACCTCTGGCACTCTTTCTCTCTCTCTGTTTGGTGCGTTTCCTTTCAGTAGTGAGCAGACTACTTGACTGTTACGAACGTCGAGCACGGGCACAGTTCCCTTCTTTCCCTCTCTCTCTCTGCTGCTCTGGCGGTGGGTTTTCCACCCCTGAAAAGGAGGAAGTCTACATCCGGTTCGGCTGGCACTCGGCGGGATGTATCCATGGAGGAAAGGTAAGGGAGGCAGTGCGCGGTATCCTTTAGCCCGTCTTCACTTCCGGAAAAGCGGTGTCCGGACGCCCGGGACGGAAAACATGCGCCATCGGAATGCGCTGTGCGGAACCGGTGCGAGTAGAGAAAAAGAGAAAGAGGGAAAAAAGGATATGAAGAGGGACTTTGAAGCGGGTTTCTAATTTCCTTTTTCGCAAAAATCCTCGCTCCTTTCAACAGGGGACTTTTATAAAAGCAGTGAATGGGAGAGGAACGGTGGGGTGGTGGGAGCAATCTGACTGTGCACGGGTGGGAACGGGGGAGAAAAATCATAAAACTCCGGAAGTGTTAACAGTGAAAAAGTACATTTTCCCTCGGTTGGAATTCTGCCGAAGGATTATGTGAGGATGGGGACGAAAAGGGGGGAGGGGTGTAGATGACGGCAGCGTGCTCACACACACGTTCATTCACACTCACACACACACATATACAGTCAGAAAAGAGGCAAAGCCAAACGGAAGTCAGTTTCGCTGAAGCGCCGGCTTCATGGAACGCGCGCGCACAGATCCTGCCGGAGCCCGGTCGGTCGACCGGAAGTTGAAGCTGAACGGGGTGGGACGGGGAAAGCAAGGACGAACGAGCCGGTACGACGAGAGAGCGAATGGGATTTTCGTTTCCTCCGGTTTGGGTTTGGAAAATCGTTCGCGGAAGTAAAAGCTCTGAAGCGAGAGACGGGAAACAAAATGGAAAACCCGACGGTTAACCCGACAGCCTGGACGCAGTGCGGCCTGTTCCCGCCTGTTCCCGGTGAACTGGAAAACTGATGAAAAGACCCGGCAAAGGATTCGTTGAAACACGTGCATACATGTGTATGCTGCTGCTGCTGCTGATATTAGTGGAAGCGGGAAACTGAGTTTGAAAATTCCTAAACTGAACATATGGACTGGGTAAAGGGAAAAAAAATCATCGTAACGTTTAGTGTGGCCTTTCAAACGCGAAACGGTTGATTGGATATGTTGGATGAGTCTCTGGATGGGAAGAATTTACCCGAACAGACTGTGTGATGAATGTGGAGCGGAAGCTGTATGCTGGAAGGACAAGAAGATGTGATGGGGCTAGAAATTTCCTGAGTTTCAGTGGAAGATACGGTGTGTGTCTATTAATTGATGAGTGATTGGTCAGGAATTTTAGGACATTACAATTAGGTCGTGTTCTACCAACTGGTTGTTTTTGGATACTAGAGTATTGAGTTTAAATGACTTCTGGTTGATGATAGTTATTATTAGTCTTAAAATTTATTTGTTGATAGCCATGTTTCTATGTTTACATTAATCTTGTGAAGTTGAAAAGTTCGTAACCATGCGGCCAGACGAGGTGAAATATACAGCGAAATGAACTATTTGACAGACGAAATATCTGACAGGTAACGCCAATGGGTTGGGGGAGACACAACATCCGCTTTCGAAATTTTCATAAAAATAATATCTTATTAAGCAGAACATTCCCTAATTGGAAAAAATGATGAATTGTTGATTGGAAATTTCATTTTTTTTCATTTTATTTCATTTATTTAATCCAATATCCGCCATCAAGGCTAAATAAGACAGACTTAAAACTAATTAACCACTAACAAATAAACAAAATCATTCATGAAAAACTAAGCCTAACTAAACTAGTCTTGACCTAGCAAAACATAAAAGAAAAAAAAAACACAGGTAGAGTGTAGAGATTATCATAAGCTTAATGAAAAAAGAGAGTAAATGAAAACTAAGAAGAATAATTAAAGAGAATTAGAAGAAAAAATACGGTTACGGAAGGGGCTAAGAGAGGAGTCAAAATCAAAGAGATAGTAAAAGTGGTAAAACAGCCTGAAACAGGATAGAAGAGGATCATTGAAAGTATTAAGAGTATGACGTGTTTCAATTGATAACGAAATACTTGATATTGAAGATATTTAATTGATTTAGTTGCGATGTTGTACATGTTATTTGTTTACATTGCACATCAGCAGGTTGCTGTGATGCTCTATCTGACAGATATTTCACCTGTCAAATAGTTCATTTCGCTGTATATTTCACCTCGTATAGCCGTGCGGTAAGAGCTTGGGCAGACAGAACAATTAGAATTCGAACTAGTGTTGTAAACGCGTATCTATCAGCTGTTAGTAAAAAAATCCAATTCAAGGTGACTAGATAACTTACAAGGGGGTTCTTAGGTCTGATTTTGGTAGTCATGATGGATGGAGTTATCTATGTAGATTGGCAGAAAGGGAGTTATAGTTGCTAAAGATTTTGTATAAAATCTATGACTCGCTAGCTGTCCCATGAAGCTGTCAGATCAGAGAGTAGCATCGGAGAGTAACAGTAAATTAATAGCATTGCCAATAAAGACACTTTAAGCTTACTCCAAAATGCTTTACCATGCTGTTTTTGCGTAATTTTCTTGAAATAATTTAATTTAACCCCCATAAATGCTCTGCAAGCTGGACGTATCGTTGACCGATCCTTATAAATACTCGCATAATTTAAAAAAAAAACACTGCCAAAAAAAGGATCACCATTTTTTGCATCACAGGGTCGCTTCATCCCGCTGTAAGCTTTACAATAGCAACAACACACAAAAATATCTCCGTAAAAGTTTGATAGCTAAATTAAATTTTCGCTTTACATTCCCAATTAACGCTCCTCCCGCCAAAGGCTGGCAAACGTTCGCTCTTATGCGTTTTAATTTGTGGAAGCTGGGATAACCAGCCAAAAGCAGCGAAAAAATACATTGAACCCCCTCGTAATGTCCCCTCTTTTTCATCTTTGCACCGAGGTTTTCCTGCATCCTGGTGCTTGCTGCTGCTGCTGCTGCTGCTGCGTGACCTTTTTCCGGTTTGCCGGTTCTCCGGACCGTGCAATGTGTTCCCGGCAGCGATGGGAACGAAGCTTTCGCTGGGAGAAATACAGGAAACATGAACAGGAAGTGAACCAAAATCCTCCTACCGGAACACACACACACTGGAGTCTCTGGCTGTGCCGTCCCAAAAGGCCCCAACGACAACCTCCCCTAGACCTGTGTACGGGGATGCATCCTGGCCATCGTTTTCGTGTTTTTTTATTTGGGCGACCGTTTTCCGGTTGTCGCAATGCAATGGTAAAAAGGAAGCCAGTGTTTCGGGCGGCGATGGGAAACCGGTTCCTGTTTCGGGAGCAGAAAAAAAGGCACATGAATGTGATGCTACGCTTAGTGCTGCTGGTGGTGGTGATACAGCAACGACCAGCACTGTAGTCACGCTACACGTGATCGAACAGGAGCGAGGTGAGGTGAGGCCGGAAAAAAGCATAAATGTCCCCAACTGGCTTTTTTGTCGACGCTATTTTCGCTGCTGCATTTTTACGCATCACAGTACACGATGCAATTGGTATGGCTGCATCCTCCACACCCCCTTTTCTCCCAGCCACCCACCCAATTTCCTGCCCAAAAAACCCGGTGGCCCAAAGATGGCCGGAAAGGAAGCGCCGATAATATGTGCGAACGGGTTTTTGCGGGACTGCGCGATCACGATTTTTGTGACCCTGTGTGTGTGCGAGTGTGTGTGCGCGAAATTTTCACTTCCTTTTTCCGTTTCCGACCCACTCCGGCTCGTGGAACAGGAAGCTTGAGCGCGCGCTCTCGCTCGCCTGGAATGAATAATAACAAAGTGCGCAATCTGGCGCACGGTGGCTACAAAAATCATACCCAAAATATTGAAAATTAGCACCCGACGGGGTTCGTGTGCTTCGGGGGGGCAGGATGTGTGTGCCATTTCGCTTACCGTTTTCACCAATGTTTAATGGTTGTCTGTGTCGCACACACGAGACATCCTGTTTCCCCGCCGTCCTGCCGCAAAAAAGGACATTCATCCTGGATCATTCCGCCGGCCGTTAAAAAAAACCCCGGGACAAGTTATTTTGCGCTTGTATTATTCGTCCACTGCAACAGCAATTTTATTCCACTGCTTGCCTCTAACTCCAATGACCACGTTTTTCACCATCGTTGCATTCCACATTATTTTGCTTAGCAGCAGCAGCAGGAGAAGCAATATTTCCTGCCTTCTGGGGGTCAGTTTTCACCGGTTCGGTGTATTGGTGGGCCCTGGGTATATTAGCCAGCAGCAGCAGCAGCACTTCCGTTCCGTGTGATTTCAGTTGCACGTTTTCCTTCGCCAATCGTTTCACGTGGCGCCACCAAACAGAACCAGAACGGATGATGGCCAGGGCAATAAATTTGCATCCGCATCGTTTTTCGCATCGTGCCTTTTTTTTTGCTCCCTGTGAGCTTTTATTCACGCGGGCTCAGTCAAACAGTCGCAGGTTTCGGAGATTGTGTGGAAGGAGATTCGGGGGACGTTCATGTTGACAGTGCGTTTACGGGCTCAAGTGTATCCTTGCTTCACTGCTTCTCGGCTTGCTTCGCTGAACAGGTGTGTGTGTTTGATGTGAACCAAAGGTTTGTGTGCGTTTTTTTTGGGCTTTCGTCCTTTGGGATGACGTTTTGATTTTGAATCCTATTGCCTCCGCTATTAGCGTGTGCTGAGCGATTGGCTGTGTGCGTTTTGTATAAATCGGCTTTGCATATTTGACTGTTGCACATCGGAAGCAGTTGAATTATGAAGGAAGGCAGGGAAAAGGGAGAGTAGAAAATTAAAATAGAATAAAACGAACTTTTTCAGGGGATTTTTTTGAAGTTCAGTAAGAACTTCAGTGTTTGGTACATTTAATTCATATTAAAAATACATTGAATACATTTTTAAAGCCGATCAAATGCAGTTCTTGAGCCATTTGAATAACTTATACGCAGTCGAGTTGGACAGTAGCAAAATGCTTATTGATTACTGTTTGTTAGAATTCAAAAGCGATTGGAATGCAGCTTAACATATTTATGGTATTAAGTTTAGTATTGGTATTAAGTATTGAGTAAAGTTTAAGTAATTTATGATTATTTTTGATGATTTAAGCATCAAGTAAAACTACTTAACGAAAATCAACTTTGTGTATATTGCAAACAGGAAAACACAGAAATTGTTAAAAAGGGGGTCATCCATAAATTACGTTTCCTGAAAGTGAGAATACAGACAGTCCCCAAGATACGCGATACCTATTATACACGGATTTGGAGATACGCGGTTTACTAAATTTGACATTTCTTTGAGCAAATTGTACTGATTTGACGTATCAGTTGTCAATTAAAAAATAATTTCCCTTTTTTTTCGGGTCTATCAGGCAATCAGGCTTATTCTATTTTGAACTCGATTCGATTCGAGTAGAGAAAATGAACTACAAAGTAAAATTTTCCATACAAATGCCATACACAAAATTCATCAACTCGACGTCAAGTAATCACAACTTGAATATAAGAATTTTGCTCGTTAAAAAAAAAAAAAAAAACGGATAAAAATCACATAAATTACATCTGCACTAAACCTGATGGCGTTATCACAATACATGTCAAATCAACTCACAGAAAGCAGAACAGAAAATGCCTACTAAAACAACTAAACTAAAAGAAAAAAACACACAGGCGCATTCATAAACCATTCCCCGGTCGACGGACTGGGGCTGTTCCAACATAGTTGCTAGAACATGAAAATATGTGTTATAACGCAACACCCCCCCCTGCTAAACCGCTGCCGGTCCTCCGGTGTCGATGATGATGATGCAGTGAATTCCCTCCACTGTGTCCAGCGCAAAGCTGCGGAAGGAAGGAAGCAAGGAAGGATGTTATTGCGGATGATCGACACGGAAACTGTCCGATCGGTGACAATGTTTTATCGGGGCCATTTTAGTCTTTTTTTTGTTTTTGCATCCTTCATAAGAGGAGGTGAGGTGGTTTTGTTGCAGGATACTGCACACACACAACAAAGTTCTAAACTCGCGCACAGATTTGAGGAACATCATCAAGAGGGGAGGCTGGTCTCGGTCAGAAAAATATGACACACATGGGGGACATGGCGGGGGATGCAGAGTGCAATGAATGTTAAAAAAGGCCGGGAAGCTGCAGTTGCAAAATAACCGAAAACTACACACTCTACCTACCACCCGACTCATTGTCACATCGGCCAGATCCTATCAGGGCAGGCATTTTGCACTAGCGATAGCATCATTGGATTTTGCAGGCTGGTCAAAAGTTGGTCTTTAAAAACTGTTTATAACTATTTCATCGTTCGGCGGGTGCATTTTCCTTCTTTTTTTCTCTCTCTTTGCCCTTCTGCTCCCAAAACAACATCAATGCCGAACACTGTGCACGTTCTACCACCGCTTGCAGCAGGTTAAACAAATCGCAGTAGTAAAAATAACAAAATCAAGTTCACACACACACACACACACACACACACACACACACGTTCACCGGGCGGTAGCTTTGTTGTTCGTGGGGAATTGATTACGCCCGCGAAATTGAGTGCCTTTGTTTTGCCTTCCTAGCGCGGGTGTACGTGTGTGTGTTTGGGTAACAATGTGTGTGTGTGTGTGTGTGGTTTGATTTTGTTAGCATGGAAAATGCATCCCGTTTTTTACGTGTTGTAAAGCAATAACAAACCCATGCGGTAGGTTTGCAAAAACAGACCTCTAATAAGCCCCTAAAAAGCCGTCCCAAAGCATCCGAGTAAACATGGCGTAGTAGCTACGCTTCACAAACCGCCTGCAAGTTATGCCATCCGCACTACACAACCGCCTTATTAGGGCGCCGTTCGTCGCTTGTGTCCATTTTTACTCGGAAGCTTCCAGCCGTCCGATGGGAACGTGCGGCACGGGATCGATGAGTACTCCTTTTTTTTGTACATTATTCCCTTACAAAGCGTAGGTTTTGGTAGCCCGCTACAAACAACAATGTTGAATCAGTTTGTAAATATGTTATATAGACCTCGCCACTCCCCCCCCGAAAGGTTATATTTGCACGTATTTGAAGCCGAAAAAACGGGAATAGGATGAAACAAAAAACGCAGTTTAATTTATTAACAACGGAAGGAACAGGTTTCGGCTTCCATTTGTGCCCCATCTAGCACGCATCACCTCCCCCACTCCACTCCTCGCTTCGAATGCATTTTCGCACACGTGCAGCGCTGGGCCAGGAGTTTTGGTTAAATTCCTGTAAGCATTTCGGAGCAGCTCGTCAGCATAAAAATCGGCCGAGCCGGGCGTTCGGATGTTTGGTATTTTGTTGCAAATTTTATCCCTGTTACACACACACACACGTGTACCATCACCAATCGAGGCCGGAGCGTGGGGTAGATAGGAAAAAAATACATCACCACCCACATCCCCTACCAGCAACCAGAGCATCTGATATCAGATAGTTGCAAAAGTTTTGCCTATGTACTTTGGTGGGCTTTTTTTTACGTGAATCGATCCGTTCGATATGTTCGAATATGTTTCGCAATGTTTGGACTTTTCGGTACGTCCTGTGGGTATGGATCGGGGGTGAACAGGGGCAGTGGATGAAAAGGGGTGAGAGAAATCGCCATTTGCCTGCTTTTCGTCGAAAATCGAGCAGCAGGGGATGGGAAAGAATCGGAAATTGCATGGAAAATTCACTTGTATTCAATGGAATTTCTGCTTCCGTTAGGATAGTACCCCGCCGCTCGCCCCGTCGAATGCACTTCTCCTGCGCTCGTTAGAAATGGATGTGTGCGTGAAGAATAACACGCGCGGGCGTGTTCGTGTGTGTTTGGGAGGGCAAATTGATATTTTCCAACCATTTTTATCGTCCGTTTTTCTCCGCTGCTGCTGCTGCTGCTGCTATGTTGCGTTTCAGTCAGGAAGTGACGCATGAAGCTAGGTTTGGTTTGCAGTTCGACAATCGCTGCTCGATGCTGGGCACCGATGGTTTGTTATGTTTCGCGTTTTGAATATATTCCATCCCCGGAACCCCGGGACGGAAGGATTGGTTTAGGCTTGTTAGGCTCCGATTCGGGCTGTGTTTGTTAATAAAAAAGCCGGGGGTGGGGGTGGAGGTGGTGGCAAGCGGTTTGGTGGAAGGAATAAAAACATATTTATTTGCTCACTGTAAACGCGGGTCGAATCATCAGGAAGCTGATTCACGTGGAAGAAAATGTTATGATTAAACAAATTTCGGAATCGCGGAAATGCGCTAGCTTTTCCACGTTGTATCTCATGGTTTTGGTATGGTATACTTCATACTATTGTTTGGTTGGTGTAATATATGTAAGAGTGTTTGGAAAAATAACTTTTCTAGATTGTTTTGTAATTGATAATATAACGATCATTTTTATAGAGTTTTTAGGTCTTTGCGAAGTAGCTGCTTTTAGAAATAGAAGAAACGTACTCAAGAGGCTTTCTTCAGACATTCGGCCTAATAACGACTCAGAGACAACATTGACAAATTGTTTTAAATCTTAATTTAGTTTATTTAACCTCAGAGCCGAAAATCTAAATAAATAATTATAGTAATAATATTCATCATTCTACAACCGTTGAGAGTAATGATTGATATTGAAGCTTAAACTGTTTTTCGGGTCAAATTCTAAACTTTTAATATTCCTAACAGCATTATTCAACACCCGCGAGATGTTTTTCAACAAGACAGGTGTCACAAGTCTACGACAGCTGTTGAAAACCATCTCGCAAGCTTTAAATATGGCTGTGAGCATTGCAAATGGACCCAGAAAACGATATAAACGGCAAAAAACTGTTCTTTATGTTTATCAGCCAATGACAAGAAGCTACCAAGAACGTAACGACTTATTTTAATATGAAATTTCAGGAAAAAAAAACTTTAAATTACCATCGTTTTTATTTTACTTAAGTGATTGTTATATCTCCTTGTTATTGCGATAAAAAAAACTTTTATGTAGCATTCTATTGGGCAGAAAACTGGCAGGTTAGCAGATCATTGGCACTATTCATCTCGTTCGCAACCGATCCTAAACTAGATTTCCAACATCTGAACTGTGGCGGCAATTATCGATTACTAAAAAAACGGAAAGAGAACCTAAACCCCTATTTCCCACCGGTCTATCCATGCCTCCACTTCCTCATCGATGGGTCGTTAGATTTTCTCAGACCTGCCCCCCCCCCCTCTCTATTCACCGGTACCGCGTGACGCATTAGGAATTTGCATCGTTTCCGCGCGCAAGATGCAAATAAGCAACACGCGTCTCGACGGCCCCTGGGTGAGAATTTTCATTTAGCATTTAGTCTTCACTCGGATATTTTTTTTATTGCTGTTGCCCCTGTTTTTTTGTGTGTGACTTTATACAAATCCAACCACACAATCACGCCGCCGTGGGATTCGGTGAGGTATCGGTGGGAAAAAAGGGACAACACCCGAACAAAGTGTGCAACAAGTAAGCAGCACCCAGAAGCGTACACATAACCAAGAAGGGAGAGAAAAAAAATAGTCACATCCACGATCCCCTCCCCCCTCCCTTACTACCGAGTTGCATCTTGGCGGCGCATCCGATATGATTATGGAATGGAATTCTCATACGCAAACGAGAAGCGCGCGAGCAGCGAGCACTTCCCGGGCGGCGCGGCTAAGCGCGGCGGGCTTATCTGCGATTTAAATTGATTCAAATTAAACCGAATGAAGATGGATCTCATCTTGATAGTGTACGTATTGGAACGCGTACAACTGCTGGCACCCGCTGGGTCTCTGGAAATGCATGTGTGTGTGTGTGAGGGTCTCTATGTCCGATTGGGGGTGTGTGCGGGCCGATTATGGGGTCGTTGTTTTCCAACAGTAGCTCCTGCCGCTGCCAAACGGTATCTTGGGATTGTGTGCGCTCCCGCTGGGGACGTTTTTTGATGCAATCCTGGTGCATGCGATCAACTGTGGTGTAACTGCAGCAGCAGCTGACATCGATCGGAAAGGGATTGGTAAGGGATAGAGGGGGAGCAGAAAAGAATGGAGTGAGAAGTCGCGTGCTAACTGTGCTGCAAATTGTTGCATGGGTTCGCCGGGGCAATTCCTTTTTAGTGAACTGGATGGTGAATAATATGATGCATGAAAGGGAAAATGTCATTTGAAGTAGATCATCGGAACGATCTCTTTATTGGTGGACTTACATAGATGTGAAGGTGGAAGAGAATGAATCAAGTTAATGTTCTACAACACCAGAGCTCAACTGAAATAAACTTGCACGTGTAATCCTGAGAAAAATAAACCCATCTGGCTACATTCCTAGATCATAATCAAACGAAAAATGATAATCAAAATGCTATGACTTCAAAAAAGAGACTAAATTACTGTCAACATAAAGAATTTATTTGAATCGAAGTAGTTCTCTTAATTTTTTGTAGCTGTACCTTCTTCTTCTTCTTATTTGGCTCAACAACCGATGTCGGTCAAGGCCTGCCTGTACCCACTTGTGGGCTTGGCTTTCAGTGACTAATTGATTCCCCCCCATAGTAGGATAGTCAGTCCTACGTATGGCGGCGCGGTCTATTTGGGGATTGAACCCATGACGGGCATGTTGTTAAGTCGTACGAGTTGACGACTGTACTACAGCTGTACCTACATGTTCCCAATTGTTACCAGTGCCTCAAGGCGAACTTAAATTAGATTGTCTACGTTGGAGCATTCAAAGTCGTCAAAAGAACCGTAATACGTTAGTTTCTCGTTAGTATGAGCCAGTCTCGTAGTACAGTCGTCAACTCGTACGACTTAACAATATGCCCGTCATGGGTTCAATCCCCAAATAGACCGTGCCGCCATACGTAGGATTGACTATCCTGCTATGGGGGGAAATCAATTAGTCACTGAAAGCCAAGCCCACAAGTGGTACAGGCAGGCCTTGACCGACAACGGTTGTTGAGCCAAAGAAGAAGAAGAAGAAGAACGTTAGTTTCTGCAGGTGAACGTGTTGTTAGTTGAACGAAGTGTACAAGCAACAAGATCAAATATCCTAATCGTCCTTAGCTTAAAGACAAAACAATATGACAATGAGGCTTCATTTACGCCCTAAAGATATAAATTGAGACGCCCCAACGACAAACATTGGTGTCTTCGAGGCAAACTTAAACGACTGTAAATTTGGACAATTATTAAACAAATATGCAATTTAAATAATATTAAATTATTGCGCATTCTTCTTTCAATGTTTCGTCACCTTTCACTCGTACATGAGACACGGCCCAGAGATGACTATCAAGTGCCAATTTCAAACCCAGTTCCCTCACGTTCCCCCCAAGCCACCACCCCGGTATCTTTCAATTTGCTTTCGTTGTTCGTGTTTATTTATTTATTTTCGGTGCAGAACACATGTAACGGGCGCTCCAAGCGCATCCCTCGGAGTATGAGTTGTGCTCGTCTGTTTTTTTTTTTGCATCTGCTCGCAGCATCGGAGTGGGGCTACGGACTTTTGCGAGTTTCACGCAGTTCATGTTGAGGACAAGCGAGAGCGAAAGTATTGGAGTGGTGCCCCACGCGACGTTTTCCTAACTTCCACCAGAAACCAACACCAGAACAAGAACGAACGAAGCCTGATGTTGGTGCTGGCAGACTGAAAAACATACTTATGATTGAGCTCTCTCTCTGTGCGGTGCACATGTAGGGACGGAGATTATGGTCTTTGCTCGTGCTGGGAAAGTGTTTTCGTTTCATGAGGGTAATGATAAGATGAGGAGATGGACACCAAGAGGGAAGGGGATTTGGGACAGCAATTTATGTTGCATGATGATTTTTGATTTGAATTTATGAGCCTGGGCTTGCGGGGAGGGAGAGAGTTCACACTCGATCGATGGGTCCAAACGCCACTGTGACAACGGGGAAGTGATCTGACTTTCGTGTACGTGTGTGTTTGTGGAGTGGCAGCAGCGAGTGTTTTGGCTACGACGAGCTCGTCATCGTGTATAAGGGGGAAAAGGGATGGTCGAACATTATGCTGTGCTGTGCTGATCATAAGATCATAATCAGGAGAGAAGAAGCACGGATCGGTATGCGAAATAGTATGCGGGGGTTACACAGCACTCGAAGGTGGTTGAACTAACGAACTGTGGTGCGTGAGTGATCCCTCGAAAGGTGCCCGTTTCAGGTGTATTAATAGTCCTCGGTCTGTTGGCCGTTGGCGCAATGGCGGAAGATATTAGAGTATTGTGTGTGTGTGTGTGTGTGTGTGTGTGTGTGCGTTTTTTGGAGTAAAAACCCGCAGGGAGCAGTGGATGATCCTACGGGCTTTTTGGATGATTGAAATGTCTAATTAGCTCGGTGGACTGCCCAAAATCCCCAAACCCAGTTGGGTGGAGCTGGGTTTTATGGGAGGGAAACGGGTAAGGCATGGTGAGACGAGCACTGTGCGCTTCAAATTTCTCTTCCATGAGGCGTGCAGAATGGCGGCAATTTAAATCCGCGCGCTCCAAGCAAGGAACGATCGAGGCCAAGAGAAGACGGGACGGGATGAGTTACGAAATTCCCCGCTGCGCTCATGGATCATCTCGAGCGCGCGCGCGTTCCGGGTTTCGCGGGGCCCCACAGGCCCCATCTGTCATGGTCAGGCCAGGCATCCCGGCGTTTGAACCCCGTGACATTCGGGCACATTCTGGCAGTGCAGTGTGTGCGCAGGGACGGGGAAATTAAGCCGCTGAAGTAAACCTGCCAGCCAGAGCCGAATGCGCCGAATGGATTAGTATTGAAGGGAGTTGGGGGGCTGAGTTTTTTTTTCGGGCGTCGTTAATATCATCTCCAGGGTAGAGGAGGTAGAACTGGCAAAGCACACGTGGAGGAATGAAAATCAATTCCTCTCCTATGGCGGATCAGCTTTATGCATTCGTTCCGCATTCACCGGCAGATGGTGGGAGTGGGAGTGGGTGTGGGGGAGATAAAACGGTGAAAAATTGAACCTCAGGCTCCCAAATCCGACTGCTCTCCACCCAAGCAGGCATGAGCTTTCGGGATTGGATCCTGTCCCGAAGTTATTTCCAAAGCTGGATGGAGCGGGTCGGCAAATGGAAAGAAGTGAAGAATCACGGTATGATTTGTTTAGATGCGGTTAACTGTCCCATTTACGCGCGAGTGTGTGAGTTGTGTGTCGTTGGTTGGGCGGGAAAATGGGCACGAGCTACGGAACGGGAGTTTTCTTTCACAATTAATCAAAAGAAATGCAATGAAATAGGAGTTGGGAAGAGGTTTTTTTACGGTTGTATTGGTAGTGAGGCTTTTCATTCTCATAATACAATAAAATTAGAGCAAAAGGGTATGTTAAGATACTTAGTTCAGATGTAATTTAATTTCAAATTGATGGTTAGTTTGTTTGATAAAATGTAGTAATGAGTTTTTTTGGCAAAGTTGAAGAAGGCGATAAAATTTTACTTTTAAATTAATCATTATCGCTTGTACACACGGTACACACGGTACACAATAATATAGAAGTGATGGAATTTACTGGCTTCAAATCAAACAACTAAACACACAAATGTGGTAAACAAATTTAAGATAAAATCCGACCACAAGTTACGCAGCGAATGCGTTGCAAAGGCATGAAACGTAACTTAAATATCTTCGGACCTTGTTTTTAGGACCTAAGATATATTAAGTGCGGATAATTTTCATTAATGTTGGTGGTATCGATAAGGTGCTTCTATATTTGTTTTTTAGAAGGATTCATACTTGATATGAAAAATTAGTACATTTACAAACACTTCGTAATTCTAACATTCAACTTTCCTAAACAAAATGCTCTAACAACAAAAGAATGCATTTTTCAAGATCTCTCATGTATTTGTGACAGTTGCTGCTATTTAAAAACCCCTGTAGAGCGTTGAATAATGTTGGCAACGTTGTTAACTGACCCGAAAAACATTGCAATAAGCTTCATCTCTTATAGGAAAAAGCAAAGCCAAGGGCTATGTAAGAACAGTGTGCTTCTGTCTAGTTGTTTTAAGACTGATATTTCAATTGCTGAATTTGTTGAATTTTTGCAGTAATATTAATGCATTTAGCTATTAATTTTTAAGGCCTTTTTAATTATTAAAAGCTAGTAGGGGAAAACCGGGCAAGATGGACCTGTTCAGGATTTTGGTCTGTATCTTATTGGTTAAAGCACTTTCCACAGTTATTTTGACATCAATCGATACTTTAACGTCTTATTCATGAAAAACAATCATAAGATGACACATTAATAATAAATATATATGTTTAAAATGAATTTAAAAAATCAACGTCAAACGTCGTGAAAATGTATTGCGTGGGGTAAAATGGTCTTACACAAAATGTCTAAACACATCAAAACAAAGGGACAAAATGGACCACAATATTGAACTTCAGGCTTTGATTTAAGCTCTTGCATCGCGGTAGAATTGTGAGAGTAGAAATTGAAGTTTAGTATTAAAGTGTTTTGTTGAATAATTTAGTCAAATGCTTGAATATTTCAATAATTATCGTATTGTCAGTAATTTTTCTTGTCGATGTAGTAAACATATCGCTACAGCCATTGATGCTGATAAAAGGCTGAATTATGCTCGTGTTGACCTTCCAAAATTGGAGCGATTGATTTTATCTTTTGACAATTCTTTTAACTGTTCGGACTATTCAACCATTGACGATGCCACAGAGGCTTTTTGTGAGTTCATGAGATCTGCTATATGTGAATGCACTCCTGTTAAAATTCCTCGTCGTGGACCACCATGGGCTGATCGCACACTAAATGCAGTAAAAAAAGAAAAAAAAAAGCCTATTCTGATCAACGAGCAGAACGAAACAGCACGTCACGTCTTTATTACAACAGAGTTCATTCTCTCTATCGCCGATATAATAGATCCTGTCACCGAAGTTATTTGAAACAAATTGCACGTTTCCTCTGCAAGTACCCTAGGCGCTTTTGGAGTTATATGGACAAAAAACGAAAATCTGCTGGGCTACCAAGCATTATACGTTATGACGGTGACAGTGCCTGTTCCCTGCCAGAAATGTGTAAATTGTTTGCATTGCGCTTCAAGGATAACTTTGCTTCTCAAACTACTGGTCCAGAAGATGTGGCCGATGCTCTCTCTAACACACCTGTTGGTGCACTGCTCCCTATGCTACCAGTCATCACTGTCGATACGATCACCTTTGCCATCAAACGTGTCAAATCCTCATATACCCCTGGCCCAGATGGTATACCGGCCGTTATCCTAAAGTGGTGTGCTTCTGCGCTTGCTCCCTCGCTGATGAAGATTTTTAAGGAGTCCCTGAGATGTGGAACCTTTCCTGCCACTTGGAAATCTTCCTGGATGACACCCATCTACAAGAAGGGCTGTAAGAATGATGCTGTAAACTATCGTGGCATAACCTCACTCAGCGTGTGTGCAAAGGTGTTCGAAATGCTAATCTTCGAGCCATTGTTGGCCTCGGCCTGCAACTATATTAGTGTGAATCAACATGGTTTTGTACCCAGGCGATCTACAACGACTAATCTACTAGAATTTGTTAGAACTTACTTGGTCTCCCAAACCCTATGATAATGTGGCTTAGATCGTACCTTACAGATCGTCAATATTCTGTGAAGTTAGGCCCGTACATGTCAAGTCCAGTGCATGCATCTTCTGGAGTCCCGCAGGGCAGCAACCTGGGTCCTTTGCTGTTCCTTCTTTTCATCAACGACGCGACATTGATCCTTCCGGCTGATAATCATCTACTGTACGCAGATGACGCGAAAATTTTTCGTGTTATTCGTGAACCAGAAGACCACGCCCGACTGCAAACTTCCTTGCATGAGTTCCAGTGTTGGTGCAACCGTAATGCTTTATCCCTATGCACACATAAATGTGAAGTCATCACTTTCAGTCGTTCTCGCTGCCCATCATTGTATGAATATGCGCTTGAGGGACAGTCCTTGGTGCGAAAACTATGTGTTAAGGATCTAGGTGTTTTGCTTGATACAAAACTATCATTTAAGGATCAGCTGGATCATGTAGTAGCCACCAGCAATAGAATGCTAGGACTAGTTATCAATATGACTCGCGAGCTTAATGATATACCTTGCACCAAGGCTCTCTATTGTTCACTTATCCGGTCGTTAATGGAATATGCAAATATCGTATGGTGGCCAACTGCAGCGCGTCCGTTAGCTCGATTGGAATCAATCCAGCGCAAAATTTCACGATTTGCACTTCGCTCATGGAACCAAAGGCTCGATTACCGGACTAGGTGTTTACTACTCGGGCTACCCATCCTAAGTGAGCGTATACGAAAAGCCAGGTTGTCGTTCATCACGGGACTTCTCGACGGCCGTATTGACTCTCCGTCACTACTGGCTGCCATCAACCTGTACGTTCCGGCCAGGCCGCTCCGGACTCGGGCAATGTTGGCCCTCGACGACCGTAGAACGCAATTTGGCTCCTCTGACCCGTTCCTACTCATGTGCCGTGCTTTCAACGCAGTCAGCGACGCTTTTGAGCCGAGGATTTCGCCAACTGAGTTTAATGATCGTGTTTCTGTGTTAAACTTGGTTCCATAGTGCACATTTTTATGTTCTATGTTATTGTAATCCATTGTAAAGAACTCATTGTAAAACATTGCAAAAATGGTTCGAGAGGGCATTATTGTCCATCGATAGACAAATAAACATAAACATATAGTACAGTTTTATTTATGTAAAGCTAGTGTATTGTAGCGATCTTAGCTTATACCACAGTCTCATCATTTTGCTTTTCAAAACATAAAGACCATTTTGCCCCAAGCTGGAACGGCCATTTTGCCCCAAGTGAAACATTTTACAAACTTAAACATTAAAAACTTTACATTTGATTAAAATGGTTACTTTTTTCACGTAAATCATAGATCACTATCATGTGCCTGGATACACATTCTTTTTCAGCTCTAATTATATGTTAAATTCTTACGAAAGCTTATTTTGAGACGATGAAATTTACATCGCTTGGAGCAAACATTTTATTTGCTAAATTATTCTCTTATTTAGAAATCTTATGTTATGAAACGTTCATGGTGGGCTTTAAACATTGTATTGATGTTTTTCAATCATTTGAAGTCATCATATCCGTGTTAATTTGCCAATAATGCAGCTGACCATTTCGCCCCACCTAACCATTTTGCCCCAGGTTCCCCTACATGAGCCTTACTCTTCCACATTGTTTGTACACTTTATTTGTTATATTTTTTTTCCAAAAGCTACTATAAAGCAAAGAGTACACTACAGTACACAATATGTAGAATAAACCATTTTTTTCTAGTCACCCTTCCATCCAACCCATTTAACATCGAATGCACTCTCATCAACACAGGACAAAGCACCACCGACGCCGGTACTGTTTGCGGTGATGTATAATTTAGCCGCGAGTTGATCGAATTTCAATATTTTAACCACGAACCCCGTACGGCTCCGGGTTTGTTTAGAAAATCACATAGTTTCCGTACCGGAACATGAAAAATGCAAACACAAATGAGTAGGTAAAGAGTGGAGCAATAAAAAAAGAACGGCAATCGAGCATGGACGGGAAAGCACAAATCGACCGTGCGTATAGTAAACTTCATCCGCTTTAGGACTCACTCCCTCCTGCGTGTGATGCTTGCCAGATTGATCCTCACTATTACAGTGTCAGAGTGAATAGTATATTGTGCAAAAAACGGGAGAGAGGAAAAAATGATATAAATCCAGTCATCATCATCAGCAACTATCAAAGCAGAAAGGTTTGGGGGGAAAAAATGGTGCACATTAGGTCGCGCTGCACTTTAATATTTAATGTCACCGGGTAGTTTCCCCACCCGACGAGCTGATTCTAACCTCTATTGTTTGCTCATTCGATGTGGAAAATTTGTTTTGTGTAAACTTCGCGCATTTTTGCGACAAGCTGGCTGGGCGGCGGGTGTATGGGAGGAATCATCGCAACGACAAAACGGCAGAAACGGCAGCAAATATATAAAAAAAGCAGCCAGTCACAAAATAACACCAGAACATGACATGAATAATCGTTTCATGTTTTATGTGACATGGAAGATTTAAATCATACACATCTCATATTAATGCTGGCGCACTGCTCGGCGCACCAGGAAATGCAGGGAAGCAGAAATAAAAATTACAATAAAAGGCCCCCAACATGAATAGACAAAAGCGCAACTGCTGCTGCTGCTGTTGGTGGTGGTGAAGGTGGTGGAGTTGGTGGTGCAGTATCGAAACATAGCGTCCAAAACTCGTGAACCCGCGGAGAGGAAGGTCTCGCTCTAGAACAGATTTTGTGCTTTCTGCGGACAAAAAACGAAAAAAAGAAGGATAAAATCGTTATATAAACACACTCGCGCACAAAGCGATCGATTCACGGCGGGGCGGCTTCTGTTTTCCGTGGGCATCTCCTTCTCCTGCCCAGTCCAGTCGCGATTCATTTCGAGCCTCCCCCGACACATCGTTCACATCGACACGGCACGATGATGGTAATCGTTTTCGAGCTTCTGGTTTATTGTTGTGCGAGATTTGGTTTCTGTTGGTTCTCGTATGGTTCTCGATCTGAGTCCTACGGGACAGATCCCGCAGGAGGATGAGCTTCACAGGTTCGCCAGCAGCAGCAGCAGCAGTCCCAGCGGGAGGTCAGTTTGTGCTTGAGGAAGCGAAAAGATTCATAGCCCCATGCACGGTACATCACGATTTACGGGCTGCAAACTGGCCGGGTGGAATTATGAAATCTCGCGGTAAACGAGAGCAGCAGCTAAAATCACGGATGTCGATCGAATCGATCGCACTGATAGGACCACGAGATCGGTGCATTGTTTTGTCTGGGCTCGGCGTGTGCTTTCCTGCGGTGAGGCGACGAGCCATTTCCGATGCAAATGTGGGCAAAGTTGTTGCAAAACGGGACGAGATAGTGATCTCAGTAGTGATCAGCTTGGTAGCTTTTTCGGCGCTGTATCGTAAGACACAATGCCCGGGATGAAATTCCCAGGAGTTTATGGGGTTTTTTGGAGGTAGGTTGCGAAGGGACGCGGCCACTGAACAACCAGGAAGTGGCCGCGGCTAATTGCAAACGGGATATTCGCGCGTGGACATTGTTTGGTACGTTGGGCACGATCGCGCGGAGGGTTCCAGAATTAGCGGTACTCGTGTGAGGCGCAAGATTCCAAGAAGTCGCACCCAAAACCACCCGGTCCCTTCTTCTGGCGCGATTGCATTGGAAAAACATCCGTAATAGGTCATTATACCCTTTGCCGCGGTCCGGTCGGTCATTGAATGTACATACACATTCCGCATATTGATATGCAAACGGTGAGATGAGCCACCGAGCCACCAAGTACCTGAGTGTGTCCCTCCCCTTCCGAACGCCATGTCCAAGTGTCAACGGTGGCCCTTTGCTGTGTCTTCGTTCGTTGGGAAGAAGCACACTGTAGACACTAAAAACAGAACCTCCGAACGACCTCCCTTCATTAGAGCCGACCCAAAGGCTTCAAAGTGAGGCCTGGAACGGGCCGAGCATATTCAAACGCGCGCCCGCGTACGCCGGGTTTTACGTATGTGCCGGACCCGAACGCAAACAAACCGAACGACGAACGGAACGACGAGAGTTGTGGAAGAGCTGCGGCGGCTTAGAATCGAACTGGCCGTACGATCGCGCGTCCATCGGTATTCGCATTTAGAATTTGTTGTCCGTTCCGTTTGCGCAGAAGGGAACGAAATTTTGATGACCATACGCTAATGTATGCGCCGTACGTGCCGAGGGAAAGCTGACAAGAACGTTGACGTCGTTGTTGTCATCGAGAACGTGGCGGTTTGTGGGTAATTTATTAAGATGTACCTTTCTTTCTGGAGAGAGAGAGAGGGGAAGAGAGAGAGAGAGAGAGAGCAAGAAAGAGAGAAGAGAGGACAGTAGATGGGGTCAGGTAGGCCTGGGAAGGTCTATGATGCAAGCAAGTGTTTATTTCTAATGCGTTGCAGCCCACGGAGCGGCTCGGGAGCGGCCCTGCTTACATGCATGATTTGTGAGGAAGCAACAAGACGCGTGATTCTGCTACATTGTTCGCAGCGGTGGTGAACATGCTAATGGTCCACCGTCCGGGATGGAGTGGAACCGTTTGTATGTGCTGAGCAAATGCAATTTATGCTTTTAGATGCGGACAGTTTGGTTTCAAACACTTAACCTCAAATATTGAAGAGCGTATGAGCTGCGTTTGTTTTGTGTTTTTCGTTCTTCGCTGTCTTTGGAGGACTTTTGCAGTTTTGTGTAGTAGTTCGATGTCTGACAAATTCTACAGTAAGGAACCTCTCTTCGATTCTTCGATCGATTCCCATCCGGGCAATTCTACGATGGGAAAGCCTGAATATTCGATTACTTGGGAAGCATCCAAGTGTGTTAGTAATAACTCCAAGAAAAGAGTAGAGCTTGCCACCTTGTGTAGTTATTTCAAGTGGATGAAGAAACATCAAATCATTGGAAAGACATAACAAATGAAACAACAGTAGTAGATGTCCTCAGAATTTGAGGAGTCGTGAACAAGACGAGATCAATGTTGTGGAACACTTCAAAGACTGTGCTGAAGAACGAAAGAACTGTTGTTCGCGTTCAGTTGCTTTAAAAAATAAGCTGGTTCGTTCTAGATCTGCTGTTAGGAACGATTATCCAACTTTCTGTTCAGGACAGTATAACTTCGCAAGTCGTTGCTTTCAAAGGGAGAAAATCATTCTAGTATTACAGATAAAAAGGAACTCATTGAGTTTTCTTCATGAATCTGATGAGACTCATTACTAAAAAGTCTGCTTTATTCTGGTAATGTTTGTTACCTCTCTTGTGTACAATTAGTTCTAGTTAACATTCTTTGTATATTTTGAATATCTTAGTATCATTTTAAGTTCAGAAACGATGTCTCAACATTCTGAAAAAGATAATCTTTCTCCTCTATTCTTTTGCGTGACATTCCGTCCTCTATTGACCGTCCTCTATTAGAACCAACTAAAACAACGCCATTTTCATGCTCTACTTACCGTTTCCCTAGATCCTAATGACCAACGTCTAATGATCACTTCCAAATTCCTGTCCCTAATCTCGATTAATCGTAAATCCCCGCGAAACAAAAACTATGTTAATAGAGTGGTTCAGCCTGATCACACCACGACCACGGAAAACATTGTGTTTCATCCACTGTTCTGCACGACGGGGGAGCCGGAATATGGTCCAACATCAAAGCACCAGCACTCCTAATGGCTTTACGGCATAGGGACTTACCTCGCGCTTCCGTCATCATCATTCAGTGAGGCGGTACTGTCAGCACCACGTGCCCGTGATCACCGTTGATCGTTTGACAAACAGCAGCACCACTGCGAAGCAATCTAGTCTGCACCACCGGCGGTGACAAACATCATTATGGTGCGATTTTCACGTTTCAGATTCGGCTTTTTCCGTCACGTTCGCCCTCCCGCCTCCCCCCCCCCCCTCTCCCATGGGACCTATCGGATCACGAAACCCCATTACGAGCTGTGAATAGATCAGGTTGCTAGGTGCTGGGTTTCGGAAGAGAAAGGCGAACCATTTGCTAAGAATCATATAATTTCCTCTGTTTCGACTCCAGTCACCGTGGCTCATAAATTCTGCACGTCTTGGCCCGAAAAGAAAAAAAAAAGATACGAAAAACCTTCCACAGCACATTCGCACCCGACGGAAGGCAAAACGCGGTGCGGCGCGTGTTTAGATGCGCGTTACGCGTGAGCTGTCACTAAGAAGCGTTCGTCGGCATGGAGCGTTTGTGAGTGACGCACCTGGCACGGCATATCGCGCTCGTCGCCAAAAACACGCAGCACGGTGTGATCGGAAGGACTGCCCCGGGAATCAAAACATGCCATCTTGTGTGGAAAATTGAGAATGAAACTCGATGGGGTCCAGTTATTTATGCGATGCTGGCGCGTCGATTTGTTCACCGTGCTCACCCGTGGTGCAGCGTGTTCGAGAAGGGCGAGTGGCCTCATGTCGCACCTAATTATAGTGTGTGTGTTTGTTGCAGGAGTGCACAAGGATGTCCCTTACGCAGTGCAGCGTGGAAAAAGTTTTCCCTTAATTATTCTTTTCGGCATTCCTCCCGGATCGTGCGAAGGCGTCGAGTTTACGATACAAATTATGAGAACAAATTTATGACAGCGTGTGCGTTGCAATTCCCACTTCGTGTGGGTGCGCCGAGAAAGGCCAAACCTTGAAGCCTGTCCATCGAGGGCGCAATAGTGCACACGACGAGAGAGGTGATAAATTTTTCCTCATCATTTCCTCATTTTCCCGTTCCCGGTGTGTGGGTAATGCATACACTCGCACGTCCTATCCAATGATGCGTTCATCGTAAAGCGTTTCCAGAATGGTGATTCGTGCCTGGGTTGAGACCATTTTCCTTTCTAGATGAAAGTGTTGTGATGCGGTGCGCACACAAATTAACTCTTTTTCGACTCCCCATGCACCCATGTCTTTTGTGCGAGCGGGAGGAAAAATGTATTTGTTTTCCATTTCCAACCTGCCCGCCAGCGGATTGTCAAATAAACTTAACCCGAATGTCACGCAGGCAAGCTGCGGAGGCACAACAACAACATCATCAGCATTAAATCGAAACGATGAAAGGGGTGTAGGTCGGTTGATGCCGGCTTCGAGGATTCGGTGATGGGAAGGAACAATTTGTTTGCTCACTTTTTCCACCAAAACGTCTCATTTCGGCTCCAGAAGAATGTCAAGTTTTAATTCGTTTCTAATGCCATCCGATGGGCTGGTGGGTGTTTGTGGCTGCAGGTTCCTTTGCACCCGTTTACCGCCATGATGTGGTGTTTTGGGAGGAGGTGGTGACAAATTGATGAAATAATGCGACACATTTATCATAATTCTAGAAGAAAGGGAGAAAAAAATCCCATCGCCAATCGACTTCTTCCAGTTTTGTCGTGTCGGTGGAAGTTGTTGGATTTTGGGTGGTTAGGTAGGTCGAAGTGCGTGGGACCTGTTTCTGGTTAGGTTTGAAACGGTTGTTTTTTCCAAATCGTTCGGTCGAGTTTGGAGGATGAGTGATGGCGCCTGAGTGTTCTCTAACACGCGGAACAAGCTATAAAGTAACGTCCTGTAACGGAGGTGGGATGAAATATGAAGCGTTATGATTTGTCACGATTGGAAGCCATTCATTTGCATTATTACAGGAAGAAGAGGTTGTTTCTGAGCGTGAGGGAGATTGAAGTGTTTTAAAGGAGGTCAATATTTATTGTAGACAGTAGTCAGCAGTTATCGAATAATCTATTTATGTTTAGTATTACACAGCGAATTGGGCATTTATAGATATTTATGATTGTTACCACTGTTTTGGGGTCGTTGATGTTTGTTTATTTTTAAACTTTGAGACATTGGACCTTAGGCTTTGGACTTCGGAGACATTTCAAGTCTTGATTCATGCGTTCCTTTAAATATTTTTTTTATTTCTTAACGTTCCATGTTGTCGGATATGATGATAAAACATCTTGAACTCATAAGTACTAATCTTCCGAAATTTCGCTAAACTATCCCAGTAGTATCTAGAACAAACTGAATAGATATTGAAAATTGAAGATTTACTCATCTCACAAAGTTCTTTGAGGACTAGGGGAATTCTTCCAAGACTTCATGCACAACTGTGCAAGAGGCTGATTAGTGATAAGAGTTCTGAAAACATTCGGAAACTACGTATAACATGACATGATTGAACTCGTTTTAAGTTTTACTTAAAATATTAGTTAATTTTCTATATTTTTTCTAGATTCATTATTCCTATTGAAACCAAAGGGTAAAAATATATAGGCGTTACAATGTGCTTAATGTCTGAATGAGTCAAACTTTAGTATTTAATTTAAAAAATTTATAATGCATATCTCTTTTACCAAAAATGTAAGAATTTTCATTATTGGAAATACTCAAATGACGCATCACCGTCCATTGTATGCCACCCTGCGAGCTGCTCCTAGTCTTGTTTGACTTATTATACATATCTGGGGTCACTATCTTGATCTAGGATCACTGTAAACCAACTCCAAAAGAATGATTTAAAGAATTAATATGCCTTGTTTTTTTTGCGCCCTACATCCCTCCCAACTTTCCTTTTGAAATTTTCCGCTTCCTGTGCTCCTTTGATGGAGATTCTCGTTTCCGCTCGCGGTGTTCACTGTGTTTTGAAAGAATAATACACACAAACAAACGACCAGGACGACGGCGACGAATGCGCTACGGTTCACGTACCCAAACAAACGCATCTTCAAGTGGTGTTGGAAGTTTTTCAAAATACAAATTAAAAAAACACCTCTTGGCTCGCCCGCAACTCCAAAGCGAACTCGTTGCTGCCCCTACGAGGACGACCACACGCGACACCCAGTGTGTCCTACCACCATCACCCCCCCCTAGAAATCGCCCAGGGAACGAGCTACATTTTGTAATTGAATTCGTTTCTGTACGCCGTCGCGTCGCGTAAACAAACAACACTCATCAAAAGAAGCTTGCGATGCGATGCGTTCCTTTTTTAATTCCACCACCCATAAAGCCAACCTATTCCCATGTGGCAGATTGAAGCGAATGGTTACACGAGCGCACGAGCTGGGGAAGAGAGGGCTGTTTTGTAGGTTTTTGAGAATAATAACAATTTATGTTCTTCAGTTTTCTCCTTTCCCATTGGGTACCACCACCAACTCTGCTGCAACAATCCTTTCTCGATCGTTCCCGGGTGACATGTGTTGTTAAATTGTGCACACTGGCTGTGCGCTTCGTTTTCCCGGCCCGCTTTGATGGGCTGCGTTGAAAGGCATGGTTCAATTACGATAATCCCTCAAGTAGCCGTAGCACTTGCGGTGTGGTACAGCAGCGCAGTGTACGCTGCTCTCGCGTCGCGTCGAATATCCCACGGAACAAGTGCGCCAGTTCGTCGCTTGCGTGCCATACACGTGTCCTTGTGTATGCAATTCCTGCCGTTGAGTGGAAAGGGGAAGAGAGTTCCTTGTTATGTGGTCATGTGCGGATGTTATCTTGCGTGGAGTGCCTCAAAACGGGGTGAGTTATTGCTTCCTATTTCTTTCACAGTAAGTTAACAAAAAATTGGGAAAAATAAACCGAGGGGTTGAATTCTTGCGGGATCTTCCCCTTGAGAGCCGTTCCGAACAGTTCCCCTAGAAGCCGGGCGGTGAAGATTTTCCACCCTAAGCCGAGTGGAATGCAAACAAATGTAAATGAACTGTCATAGTTGCTTGACGCCCAAAGTAGGCTTAGGGAGCGTGTATCTTTGCCCGATGGTGTGATGCCTCCGGAGGTCTCGGGAAGACCTGTTATCGCGGGGGCTGGAGCGTTTCGGAACAATCGGACGTCCGGAAGTGCGCACGCAAGAAGGAAATCTTGCAGCGTGGAACGGTGGCAGTCAATCGAAGGAAGTTTGCTTGGGTGGCTCGGGCAAAAGAACAACGGCACAAGTCACCGTTCCGGTGCGATGCACACACATACACACATTCAGCGAGACGCGTTGCGTTGCTCTTCTATCGGTAGTACCTGTTGCCTGGGAGCTGCTGGTGGACATGATGGGTCCGACCCGGTACAGTGATTTCGCTGTGTCTTCCTCCCCACACTAGGCTGGGACAACGCAGCAACATTGAAAGTGTACCGTGTGAATACGAAAACACAATTTTTCACGCCAAAGAACCGCCCCAGAACACTATGGGTTGTGCCAAGGAGGGGTAGAAGTTTAGAAGTTCTAGACTACAAGTGGCGCATTGAGTTTCCGTTTCAGCTCTTGCCGTACACAAGGGGTGCTGTTTTTCATTCTGTTAGTGGT
Source organism: Anopheles arabiensis (assembly GCF_016920715.1). Classification (NCBI taxonomy): domain Eukaryota; kingdom Metazoa; phylum Arthropoda; class Insecta; order Diptera; family Culicidae; genus Anopheles; species Anopheles arabiensis. Next base: position 31,681,245 of record NC_053518.1, read on the forward strand.
CAATCGCTTCCGGGAACATCAGCATCTTCTTCGCGCGCCACCTTAAAGCTACCGCAACCCTAGCGCCTACCCGCTGGCGCAGGGGTCCGTAGTCTCCGGCAGAAGATGCAGCGAGCCGTGAAGCAATTTACCTAGCGTTGAATTTTTGTGTTACTTCTGGGACGGTTTCCTCTACCGTTCCTCCCAGAGCGTAACAACATCGGACTGGGGTGGCTTTTTGTTTTTTGTTTTGAAGAAGCTGGCTCGTTCGCGATGACTTGAGGTTGTCATATGGCACACCGGTACACAGCGCACGGTTGTGGACGTTCTTGAGCCGTGTATACTTCCGGCAGGTTACGGTTCGGTGCGGCCCGAGTCGCTCACTTCCGCTCACCGCTGTGCCAGACGGCCCCAAGACGATGACCCAAGCAATATGTAATGAGGAAGACTCGCACAGTCCCCTCGAGCTAATGCGACTCTTGCCGGTGGGTCGGTAATTGGTAAATCACCCCAAAACCGTCCACGCCACGCCGGGAGGGCAGCGATTTCTTAACGAGAAGCGGAGTTGTGATTGCGTCACACAGCACTGGCGCAGTATACGCGCTGTCTGCCATCATTCAACATCCATCGCTGGCTTGATGTGTGATGCTGCACACTGCACTGGGATGCTAGGCGGGCCGGTAAGTATGCCAAGCGGAAGCTAGAACCACTTTTCGGCGGAGGAATTGAAACAGACAGCAGCATTAAATGTCTCTCTGCATGGTTGGACTGTTCTTCTCCACAGTCCGGGAGAATTGAGGCACACACGCACTGTTAATTTCTTCACTTCCGTCTCATGGTCTAGTGGCGGAGATGGGGAGAGAGAAGTAAAGCCTCACACAGGTTGAAGTTTCCCAACTTTGTAAAGGTTTGGTTGCATCACGGGGTGGAGGTTTGCTGAATAGTTCCTATGTGGCCTATGTTTTGAGGGACAATAGTTGATTGCCCGTTTGGGGTTTTTGGTGACTGTGTACGTTACGACGGGCCCCAGTGCGACAAGGGTGAAGGTCTTGAACTGTAGCAGGCTGGTTCAAGGTAACAGTGCCAGAGGTGCGGTGTGTTGACATCCACGCTCGTGGCCACGATTGATTGCGGAATAGATGGTTTCCTGCTAAAAGTTTACCATTTCATATCCGTAATTGAATTAAAGCGCTTGTTAATGCACCAACAAGGCATTTCCTTGCACGGTGAGAATTCCGCGTCTCAGACATCAGAAGTTGGCAAGTAGTCTCATGTGACCATTTCACAAATAAAATGGACCTTAGAAAAACGTAAACCTCAAACTCTGATTGTCTACATTAATGAACGTCTTCCCAACGTAAATCGCTCGACAAAAACGAGTGTGACCGGAAGCATGGTTCGTGTGACGCAATGGGTCCGTTCCCTGTAAGATCGCACGCCTCATGATTTGCCATTCGTACCGATGCGTTCCAGGGGTTTTGCTGCCCTGCACTGCACTTATTGTTTCCCCGTTCTCGTTGCCCGTTTCCACTAACCTGCTGGTGCAGTTCTTGCCCAATGTCCGATTTTCTTCTCCCGCTCGAAAATGTTGGGCCATGACGGTTCTCTTCTCTTTTTGCTTAAGCACCACGGGTGCACTGAACCGATTCGTCCCGAATGCGACAAACGATGCGAACGAATCGATGACATTTCGTCATGTGCATCTTCTCTTGTTCTTCTGCCGCCCGTTTCCGGAATTGGGAAGCATGGGAAATCTTGGGCCGCCACAGTGCCGCATTGCAAGAGTCGGTGGTTTTGTTTCGATGCACTTCTCCGGTCCTTCCCCCTTTCCAGCGCGCATCCAATGATTGCATCCAATTCACTGCGCGATGCAGTGATGCGTGATTGCTGTTGGGCACAGAAATCAAAGGCATTCGGTGTTGTGTGTGTGTGTGTGTGTGTTTGAGTTTTTTTATTATTATTCGAGGTAATCAATGCGAACGATGGCACCCGGGGACAAGTTTGGGCTCCGGATTGGAAAGGCTGCCGAGGGTTGTTAAGGGGCGGCGTTCCCATCGCTTTATAAGTGGATGTGTGATTCTGGGTCCGGAAGTCGCACCTAGCAGGCAGCAGGTCGGATCGATTTCCCACGATTCGGTTTCAAAAAGCGTACCGGAGCGCAGTTGTCAAGCAGGCAGCGCAAGAATGGTGCGTCTTAAGAAAGAGTAAGAAAACTGAGGAAATGGAATGTGTCCTTGAGTTGCGGGTGTGTGTTTGTGAGAAATGAAAGCATGATATAATGTAAATCATGCAACAATCGATCAATTGTTGCCAGATTGAGTTGAGATTGAAGAGAGGGAACAATGTATTCTTGATGCAGGAAGTGTGACCCTTGTTAGGAATGGGTTTAATTACAGACCTTCCAAGAATGTGAGGTTTGTTGGAGTACATTGTCAATTGATTTAGATGTAATTAAAAAGGGAAATGTTGCTTCTTTTAATAGGTAGTATCCAACTTCTGAACTCTCTTTTATCTCCCTTGTTCCTTTCTTTATGAGGAAAAATCCCGTTTCGAATGGAAAACAGCATGAAAGACAGCTCATCCTCCCCAACGGCCAGATAATGGAAAGCGCCGAGCGGCTTACGAAGCTACTGTAATCTGTGCGGCCTTCCTATATCCCAGCGCCTTCCACTACTCTCATTTTACAACCCGAAATGACTCATCCAAAACTCCGACCGAAAAAGACCGATCGTGGAACGCATAAAACGGTGGAAATAAAAGCACAACCCGGCTGCGATCTTGCGCACATCGATCGATCTTCAAGATGAGCGGCTGTAGATTGGAGATATAGAATCTGGACGGTCGGTGTCTTACAAACAGCGTAGCACGCCCTGCCTTTTTTCGTTTCTTTTAGCACCCCGTACTGCCACACAGCGGCTAGGGGGAGCCGCTTTTTCCCATTAAAAATTCTAAAAGCTTCTGGTAGCGTTCGTGGGGAGTACACGATGGAGGAACTTTGGGGGGAGATATATTTTGGAGGGGGGGAAAACACAGAAGAAGCAATCTCACGCTGTTGCGCGCCGTCCGGATCGGTGTAAATGGTGAATAATTAAAAAAAGAAGGTCCGTGAAAGTGCTACCATCAAATCATCTCCGGAGAGAGATGCAGGTGAAGAGCTGGGAGGGTTGGAGTAATCGAATGTAAAATGGAAAAGAAATGAGCTCCCCACCTCAGAGCGAAGACGAGAGTGCGTCCAGAAGCCCATGGACAGCATATGATGGGCACTAAAATCATTCGATGACGATCGATACGGAGATGACCGGAAGAAGTGTCCGCAGTACCGTAGCAATAACAGAGCCTCTTGGGGTAGTGGGGCACAAATGGTGGTCGGGTGCAGTGATAGGACTTTCTAGCGACACGCATCTCGAACCTTCCCGCGTGCTGGGAACGTCGGATGACATGGGGCGCATATCTTCCGAACCGAGGCGAACGGAGCCAGGACCGGCGACCTGGGCGCACCGGGATGCGTAATTTCATTCTATCCAGTCATTAGAGGGCAAAGATGGGCTTCCGTGGAACAGCTTGGGACCTGCCGGGCTGCTTCTATGCAAATCATGCCCGACCGGGCACAGCTTCTCACATCACAAAAAGCGCTGGTGCTGGTCCGCATCTTCAACGAATGGCAACGGAAGGCACTCTCTGCGCTTGTCCTTGGGACGTTGCGCGTTGGGTTGCGAAGTGTGCGAAGAAAATAAGACAGCAGACTCGCAGCGAAGGCTTCGTAAACAACCGTTACTATTAATAACATGCTTTAAATCGATGCTGGCTTTTATGATCCTTCTACCGTCGTTTCGCCGATTCCGCCGATGGTCGGCAACGATGGACGATGCTCCTGTGTGTGAACCTGTCCCAACATTTATTGTCATCGCGCCATGGCGTGTTGTGCGAAGCGTGTGTAAGGGAGGGTGCGAGCTGCGACCATGTTGTTGCGGTTCTCGGATGGGGAACGCTTTAAAGCCCTTTTTGCGCTTTGTTGCGATTTGTTTTCCACCGGCCCCATTCCGTTCCGGTTGTCATCGAGCTCGAGCCGCGGCCGGTATTCGCGTGTGTATGAGTAAAGGTTGTGTTTCGTGGGGTTTTTTTTGCGCAATCGACACACCTGATTCGTTTGAGGCGGTAAGAAATAATAAAAAAAACGGTAGCAGAACAGAGGCAAACACTAACTGCAGAAGAGTAAAACAGAAGCACAGAGAACGCGGGTGCATTAAAACAGACCCTCGGTGGCGCCGCAGGGAGAAATGGAGAAATTATTGACCAGAGTACACTCAGTACACTTAAAGGGGAGAAATGGATAATAATGGTTCAGCAGAGGGAAGGGAAACCAAACAAAGAAATAACTTCGGTATGGCGATTTGTGGTGGCAAATTCTGTGCCGCAGCGTACGCAAGACCGGTCCCGGGCGAATGTTTATTAACGGTTTAGTGCGTCAGTTGTCAGATTTTTTGTTCTTGCTGCTGTCTTGTAGCTTGCTGTCGTTTGCCAGTTTGTTTGTTGGCCGGAAAGCAATTAGAAGCGTGCTGCCACTGGTTACTGGTGATCAGTTTAATGATGATTCTGTTCCGCGAGTGAAGAATGAAGGGAAATCAAGAATTGTTCATCGTTGCGTAGTGGTGGAGTGGTTCGGGCTTTAAAGTGGACAATATGAGCGGTGATGTTGTGAGGAAGAAGTACGCAATGTTGCATCCGTGAAGCAAGTGTAGCAAAAAAAGGCTTATAACGATTGAGTTGCATTTTGATGCATGAGCACAATTCGAAAATGAAAACAAAACTGTGATCAATAATTGCAGTGATCAATACTTCTCGGTAATTACTAGAGATGGACAAGATGAACGAGTACTGGGTAGTTAGATCAGTCTGTTTTAATTGGAAGAACGAACTGAAGTTACCTTTTTTAAGAATTCAAATCGAATATAATTAGTTCAGTAGGATGTGTTAACTTAGAACAAATGAGCTACACTGATTGATGAGTTAAATCACTTATTAGCTCCCTAAGAGTCACTAAATATCACTGTAACGGAGTTGCTGGTCGGGCTGGAGAGTTGAATTGATTCATCTTATTTTAACTTTAGACAGAGTTATTTAACTCATTTAACTTGACTCATGCATGATTATCATACATAGGTTGTTGAAAATGAGTGAAACTAAATAATTTGTGGTACTTAAACTCAATTCATTCTTCGCAAAGATCCAGGCTCAATTCTGACTAAAAGATTTAATTTTCTTTTAGTGAGCTACTAGTTTGTTTATAGCGTTGATTCAACTCATCATCAATGTTTCAATGATCAATGATCATCAATGTTCAACTCCCGAAAAAGTTATTTTAATCACGAACGATATATCACATAGGAACTTGCTTGCTTGTTACTGCAAAGAGTGGAATGACCTCATCATAATGATTTAATCAATTTCAAAGTCAAAGTAACAATTGCAGATATTTAACAATTTGATTCTGAAGTAGAATAGAATTACTTTTTGTCCAAATATCGAACTCTTATTATGAGAACTGATCGCCCTTTTAATGTACGATGACCTGTTTCGACAGGTTTTATTGAACTACTTATAAATGTATATCTGAGAACGGAAATATACTGAATTAAAGAACGGAAGAAGGACACAAAACTGTTGTTTTAGTTCACTTCAATTGCATAAACTAATTGATTCGCTAAAGATCTTAAAAAGAACGATTTTATCATTCTTCGAAAAGATGTAAAGTTGCATAATACTCATACTCATAACAATACAAAATGTAATCAAAATTACAGTTCAGTTAGACTTTTTTCATTTTCGCTAAAGTATAGGAGTTATGTCATTTGACTATATACTGAACGATAATCTCCCTGTAAACGTTGCTCTGTATCTTGTCGTTGAACTTTCTTGCTCTCCGAACGCTTCTTCGCATGTACGAACCCACCCGATGAACCTCCCGATGATCCCTGTAAAACTAGCACCTAGCACCTGACCAACCGTCCCCGCCGATGAAACGATGAATTCAATTTCCACCGTGTAATACGGCAAAACAGCACCAATTTATCGGTTAAGTAAATCTAAAGAAAGGTTCTTTGTCGCTTCACCGGCTTCAAAAAACAGAAGCCCGGGGGAGCCAACCGAATTACACAAACTCTCCACACGACCGCATCGATTTACTGCCTGCCCACCCCGAACGGCAAAGGTCGCGATCTGAACGAATCGGATCATCCCTACCAATCCGGCCGAGCACGCGGTACTCTCACATACACACAAACACACACGCCCGCCCGCAAATCCGGGCTAGCGCGACCGTTAAGAGGCCTTTTGTGGGTGGGTAGCTGCAGCGGAACTGAAGTCGTCAGCCAAGGCGATCCGATTACCCGGCCCCGCGGTGACGGTGACGTTCGTCGTCGCTTTGATGTTTGTGTGTCCGAAGCGCGCCCGGCGAAAGGTCACTCTAACGGTAGCTCAATCGCGGTGGATCAGTAGCCGTTTGTGGGGTTCGGCGAGCCGTGTCTTAAGAACTTGGCTGGGGTCCCGTCGTTGACCTCTCCCGCGTCAATGTACTTCCAAAATCAAAGGCATCGATGGATTGATGGAGCGCTTACACTCAAACATCAGGGGGAAAAAACACACGTTTACAAACAGGCGGAGGCAGTTGTATGCAATTGGTAAAGTGCATACGGGCGTGAAACTGCACTTTACTCCCCCCACTGCGGTGACCCGCACCGAAAATCCTTGCCGGAAAATTGGTTCAGTCTCAGTCGGAAACCTCCGAAACTTCGGATTAGGCACGGTAATGTGAGACGGTTGAACATTTTCCCCGGTTCCGGTCTGGCGGAAAAACGTCCCGTTCAGATGAATGGAATTAGAATGTTTCATTGGTTGGGTAAAAAGGAGAGAAAGCCATTCTGGGAAACGGGAAATGTCATTTGACCGCAAAATGTGGCCAGCAACGGAGGAGTGAGTGCGTGGACATTGGTTCGTTGGTTCGCTTTTTCGGAGCTGCATATCGCCCCTTTGGTGCGCGTGAGGCTTTCATCGGTCACGAGGGTTATTGCACGAGCCCGGGATGCACACTTGTGCCATCGGTCAAGCATTTCCAGCTGCAGTTTTGCAAAACATGGCCCTTTTCCCTTTTGCCGCCACGAACATTGCCTTTGCTGGTCAGTTTATTGTGTCACATGTATTATTAATGGATTCCAGTTTATAACAATTGCACCGATTGGAGGCTTTCATGTTTCATAAGCCGCCCTTGGCTGGTCGTCGCCGTCGCAAGGGTAACGGTCGCACAAATGGTTGGCATCCTGGGGCGATCGCCCCCCCCCCCGTTTGCTCCTTTTCGGTTGCTTTGCCAACCCGCGCAAGAGATGGGCTTTCGTCCGTGCCAGCAGCAGTCCTTTCGGTTGCGTTGCATTGAGGCACCAGTGTCGTGCAAAGAAAATTTCATAATTATCACCACCAGCGCGCGTACCGGAACAAGATGACGCACCCCGGTGGTCGAGGCAATCGAGGGGAGTGAGGTCACCCATTTCCGTGATTACAACCGCGATTTGCTCGTAGTACAACCAAACCGTCGGATGCAATTGGGCCGCGTGGCTCGGATGCAACGGCATTGCGCGACACATGCAGATGACTCGTCGTTTTTCGTCGTCCCCGGTCGTATGTTTGTGCGGCACCGGGTTTTTGGGGAATGTCATTTGCAGATTGGCCCGGCGTTTGCCAAAACCCGACGGCTACAGCTGGAGCTGGGATTTCGAAGCCCGTGGACACTGAGCGCTCGCTGAGTGCTTGCCCGCTGACAGGATTTGTGTTGCGCTTGATGGTGAATGGTGTTGGCAAATCTTGTACAGCGGTAGATCCTGCCTATGGGCAGCTTGGCCCAATGTAGGCAGTTTTTGAATACGGTTGAAACGGGAATTCGTATGCATCCTTGACGATTTCAGCTCAGTATCTGAATTTGGAAAAGTCGGCAGGGCAAATGCATCCTTGGCACTAAAACAACCGCCGGATGGTAATGACAAGCGTTTAGAGGCGATGCCGGGTTCATGAAACACGGAAACAAGCCTTTCCGAAAGGGATGTGTCAGTGAGTGGGGCTTTAAATCAGGGTTTATTAGGACTCTCTGTGTCATCTATTTACGGGTGCTTTCAGACTGATTGAGAGTTGAAGTAAAAAATCTTCGTTTGGTGTGCAACATTTGGACGTGGTCCTCGATGTCCCATAGAGTCAGCTAGACTTAATTCTTCGAATGATACTCCATTCTATGAACTGAACTGCTCATAAGCTTTTCAAAAAATAATCCAAACCTTTTCCTTCACCTCTAGCAGGTTATTATTATTTTTATTTGGTATCAATATCAACACCGCTCCAGCATTTCCCGTCCCTTTTTCCCCCCCGATTTAATGACCCTCGTTTTGTGCGTCAACACAAAACCCTTCGGAGCAAAAGTGCGTGAGTGCGTTGTAATCTTTTGTCTGACGCAAGAGGTCATCGCTGGTCTTAACGCTTTGCTACAATTTACAGACTTCCTCGAACTCTCTCGGCAATCAATCATTGGGCTGTGCGTTGCTTATCCTTTCCCTCCCGCGGGGGTTGTTTCGGGTCCTTAAGGAACGAACCGAAAAAGCGGAAGAGATCTGGTGAACAAAATTAGAAAAATAAAGAGCTGAAACCCTGGAACTAAGGAATGCAATAAGCACCGTGTGGAAATGGGCTTTTGAGAAGAGGCAGCACCCCGAACGAACTGGTGCCCGGGGACGGGGACGGACGATCAAAAATCATTACCACCAGGCCACTTCTCCCTCGACAGCTGTCAAAATGGGAATCATTATGACGGAACGACGATTTGTTCATGATTTGTAGGTTTTTTTTTCCATTTTCTCTCTGTCTCTCCTCTGTATGCTCTTTTAAACATCGTTTCACACATATGGTAGATTGGGATTTTCGGCGGAGGCCACAGAACCAAACTGAAGCCTTCCATCATGCAGCTAGTTTTTTTGAAGGTTGGTAGGAACTGGGACGCCCGTAGGATAGGTCGTTAGCACGCAGGTTAGTGCGAACAGCGCTCAAATTAGCGCCCAATCTCGGGCAAATTGTTAGAATGCGTTGTTGCTGTGTAAGGCGAAATAATTCGCTAATAAGCCTAGACAACAGCTGGGGACGCCTGACTGTTTGCTGGTTGGTTGTTGTCGGTGGCAATTAAAAGGTGCTGAAAAGTAATAAAATTAATTTAATGCAACAGGTAGATCAGCTTCGGCGCGCCGTGTGGAGAGAAAGCTTCCTACCCGGCGTGTCGTGGCATCGTGCAAAGAATATTCTTTGTGATGTGTGTGCGAGTGTTTACTGGTTTTGGAATGGTATGCAGGCGGATACGGATTGCTGCTGTGTTTGATGCAGCTTGAAAGTGCGGCAAAATTATGCAGAACGTTTCGTTTGCTCATTCACTCACGTAGCTGCAGAAGCTGGGAAAGGTTGGCGGTATATGTCAGAGGCGTATCAAGTTGTTTCTAGGAAAACGGCACCAGCAAGACAGCAGCGATGGTGCATAGAGTTTGCATGTAAATTGATTTACACCTTTGGTGTGATTTATGTGATTGATGTTGAGGGAACAGGTATCCTCTATGATACATCACTTGATATTGGAAATACAATAATTGATAAACTTAACATAGGTTTGGATATTTCCGTTAAGTATATATGTCAAGATTTATCATCTGAATTTCCAGATCCAACCTTGAGAAAGACACAATTGAACGTTCAGAAGCAACAGGAAGTTGGGGCAATTCCCAGCGTCCATGTTAAACCCCACCGCTGCTGACCATAGTCCAACTTTACACCACTCCTTCCATTGTCCACTTGGTAGCACTCATCAAAGACCCTCATAACGGAAAAGCCCTTCCAGGTGGGGAATCTTGCATACATTTCTCAAAACACTGTCCCACCGTTTAGTACCACAGGACAGGTTCAACCCGAGGGTGAAGCTGCGCTCATCAAAGACAATAAACAGTTTTCACGGTTGCCGCTAGTTGGGAATAGCACAATTCCCTTCTACCTTAATAACGTCTGTATGTGCGTGAGCGGCCGCAGCCAGGGTGTGTATGTTTGCATACAATCTCGGAAAGACCTGTGGGAATGCCTATCGCGTCCCATTTTCCCGTCCCACTGTTCAATAGAGGCAGGAAAGGGGGAAAGGGACGAAACAACTGTTCAACCGAAAACCGAAAACAACCAACACTGTGTGTCTCCTCGTGGTAAAGCAGGCAATTAACGTTTATCACGGCGTTTGGGTTCGAAATGTTTCGCCTCGCACGGGTTCGGTCGGGAATGTCTAGGCTCCGGAAGAAATTAATAAAATGACTAACTAATAACGTTAAGCAGCAGCAGCAGCAGCATCGACAGTGGCTGGGAACGATTGGTTCGGGCGTCCACATTCCTGGAGCGGTTCAACCAGGGAAAGCCCCATTGGAAGGGCTTTAAAATAAAACTGAGTGCCTACGAGCAGCAGGAAGTAATTGGTCGTTAAACTTTTGGGGTGTAAAAATATTCTCCACGGGTAAAGATGGTACGATAGGAGCGAGAAGGATAAAGCTCCATCCCCAGACAACATTCTTTCCAAAGACAATCAGACAGTGCTCCGTGTGTTCGTCGATTAAGCCATTCATTGCGGGAATGACGTGGATATGAATAAGTCATAATTGTTTGCCCATAAAGCATTCCAGAGATTGAGAGAGAGAGAGAGAGAGCGTAAAACAATGGCCATATGTTACACAATCACAACTGGGCGTTTGGTAGAATTACAGGCGTTTTTTTTTTTATGGTTCAATTAATATTCCGGTGGGTCTCTGGTGATGGTACGATTGGAAGAATGTGAGTTATGAAGCGATTGACACATGTTCTGGCTCCCGGATTTCAATGTACAGCCCGTTACTGGCCAGGTGGTGTAGGGTGTTTTGGAGATGTGATGCATGCATTATGGTTTCTTGAAGTTCTTTTCATTTTTGTTCGAAGGAGATCGTATCTATAACGATTGTTTGAATGACTTTGGGAAGTTGAAACATGCGTATGAACTTTGAGCTGCAAACTGAGCTCCAAACTGAGGTCCGAAACTCCAAGCTCTGATTGAAGGATGCCCAGCGTGACAAGTTCAATGATCAATGCCTTAATCAGAAAGCGAACGGTTGCATCCTTGTCCAAGTACAGCTGAATGTCTCGCACAGCCTCAAGCGATACTTGACCAGATTCGCGCCGCGCAAGTGTTAGACATTTCCTTAACCGAAAGAAGGTCACCAAAGTACCCAAGACAGCACCCTCTCCTAGGGAAGAGTGGGGCGCATGTTCTACCGCTCCCACGACATTCTCGCACGGCATCCTCGAGGCCCTTCATTAAACGATACCGCGAAACAAGCCCCGATAGAAGAAAAACCTTTACACCCAACACCCAACAAACTTCAAGAGAAGGGCTACACCGGGGGGTGCTGGGAAGGAGAGACACAGAGCGGAGCTCTCAATGAAGTAATTACCGTTCACTAGACGCTCACACACACACACACACACTGGTTTCTTCCTGCCGCGCTGTGTTTGTCGCTATATTGTATCACCGTGGTGGCACCCGTCTGTTGCGAATCGAACTGAGCGCGACTTCCGCGTTCTAGCGCCAGACGGCATTCGGCGGTACCGGGTTGGACATAAATCTTCGCGCTGAACTTTCACTGCTCGCAGCGTGCGGTTAGCTGGAAGGGGGAGAGGGAGAGGGAAATGCATCGTTGTTGCAGGTGGTTACGGTGGCAGGGTCAACAGCAAAACTACAAACTTGTGCCCGCCGGTCACTTGGATGGAAGCGCAACAAACGTCGTCCCGCGGGGGGCGGGGGTTCCGGGAGTCGGTAACTCACGAACTAGATGAGACGATCCTGGCGCCCAGAGAGAAACAAAACTCGTTTCCCTATGCGGCAGTGGGGAGCCGCGCGCCAACCCTAAAGGTCGATAATTTATGCAAATAGTTAAAGCAGCCAGGCTGCCCGAACCGTGCGCTTCACTCCAGGGAGAGACCCCGTTCAGAACGGTTTCGTCAGCGCTAAAAGCGTTTTACAAGGTGTGGACGGTTGGTGTGTGAAGTATTGCAATGCAGGTTCACACCAACTCCCACAACTTGGGGCACTTGTGGAGTTCGCCTTCGCATGCGGATGTAGCCATGTACGGAGCTGTAAAGTGTGAGCGTGAGCAAATGAGGAGATGCTGCTGGAGGATGAACGCAAATGTTCAATCTATCTCGACTAGTGCGTTCGCTATCGCTTAGAATCTAATTCCAGGAAATCAAAACCCCCGAAGTAAGCGGAGTGCTCAGGAACTCGTAGCAATAATTGAAAAGTCACCTTACGTAAGGTGGGTCGGGAACATGGGCTGTCGGAAGTCAAGTGGATTAGAGTGCTGCCACTGCCACCGTCGGTTTCGGCGTCTTGGACGGCAACGATGCAGTCGCTCCGGTTGGAGAATGGCACTCCGCTCCGCTCGCTCCAAAATCAAAAGGCGGAAGTTTGCAGCAGCTCCCAGCATACCCCATCGCACAAACAATTCGATTGGTTTTGCTAAGGGTGCTGCCACATTGCAGCGCTGCATGTGTACTGCCCTACCCGTTCGCTCTGACGCTGTGTGCTTCACCGCCCTCCGCTGCTCAGTGAGGCAATAAAACTTGATTAACGGTTGCTCGCGCGGTACTGTTGCTGCTGCTGGTGCTGCTGCGTGTCGTCGGTTGTGGTTGTAAACTGACAAGAAAGAACTGGCGCTCGCTCTGCGCTTACCGCGATCTGCTCGGCTTGCTGCTAGGGCGCAAGCAGAAAACCGATACGGAACACACGACACGAACTTGTCACGGCGTCGCGGGTTTTCTTCGCTGGTGCATTGTGGCATGGGAGGGGTAATGGGTGGGTGCTAATTTCGCTAATCTGCTAGTCGATGCACTTCCGTGCAAAATGGAGTTTGTGTGTATCGATATGTCTCCGGTTTTGTGCGGGAGCCCGGTATCGTTCGGGGCTAATTGCTGGACAATGGATACATCAGCAGGGGGTAAATCACCGCTTGCAAGCAGCTCACGGAACCGTGCTCCCTGAACAGCGTAATGGTTGGGTTCATTCCATTTCTCTACTCCGCTTTCGCTTTCCAGATCACGATAAGCCGCTTAAATCGGTTCCCTGTTCGACCGTTCAAACTTTCTTCCTATGCATGCAGCTAGCCATCCGATACTCGGTGCACATCATGAATGGGTAGTTTAGGGAAGTTGCAACAGCCTCAGAAGACGTTTTTCACAGCAGGCGTAAATTATGAAACAATTTAACGGTAGGCATGCACACCTACGTCGAAATTTACCAGATCCGCCCCAGGATCAGACTTTCGCGTGTAGAATGCGTGCTGCGTATTGAAATGGAAAGGAAAAGCTTCCTTTATTAACGCCCAAGCTCGAAAGGGCCTGTAGTGCGCATCATAAAATCCTCAAGATGCTAGGCTGCTGCTTGCAAGGAGGCAGGAAAAAACGGAACGGAAAAAGGAATTGGTTGATCGACAAAACCGCCTCAGAGCAGCACCTTCAGGCGCATGTTGCAGTTGCCGTTTTCAGCTGCACCAAAAAAAAAATCCGTTCCCACGCTTTGAAGCGCAGGCTGGTACTGGTAGACAATTATAGTGGTAAGGACGGGATCTGGATCTAGCATTGCCATCACACCAACGCGCCAACAACCACCAGCAGATCAGGGGTTTGGTTCCCTTTTCGGGCGATGCTGAGGAGAGTAAAACTCGAAACTAAATAGTGAACTTCTTCTTCCTTTGCCATCCCGTGTCCTTGCTCTGGGTATGTATCCTTTTTCTATTCCAAGTGCAGCACTCCCTGTCATCTCGCTAGAGCCAGCTTAGAGCTAGGGACATCCTGTTTTGATAAAGTCTGAAGCAAGGGTACCGATGGTAGAGGACATTCAGGCTGCGTCATTCATTTTGCGTCATTTTTCATGCTTTCAAAAACCTCATTGCGTTGCTGATGCTGAGGCGGGCTTTCTTGTTGTTGGTGTAGTTGTATTGTTCCCGATCTAGTTAAGGCAAAAGGGAGATCGAGATCGAGTGCGTTTTGATCATTGACACCGGCCGCCATCAGGATCGGTGCGGTAGATAGAGCAGCCAAAGGCAGCAACGCACAGCAATCGTTAATGGCTTTTTTCTTTCGTTCCTTTTTCGATGTCGCACCAACCAGGATTCAAGATTGCTTGCTTTTGAAACTTTAAAAATTATATCTTCCTGTTTGCTGGTACGGTGCGGAACGGATCGTATCGGGTGTATGCGTGTTGATGCCAGTGTTGGTGGCAGAAGTCTCCGGGACAACCAGGGACTCGGTCTGGAATGCAGGAACATCTAACGAGCAGTAACATCAGTGCACTTTGTAGATCCCGAGCCCTGTCAGTGACCTGAGTGTGTCCGCATGGATGAGAACATTGTAGGTAAAGGAGACATGAGAGGGTTCCTTTGGAAATTGGATCCTTTTTTTCTGTACATCCCAAGAAATGAACACTGCGAGTAGGTGCGAAGGAGAAAGAGTGACAGCGCTTGATCGTTGTTTCGATCTCCACTGGCTCAATGGAGAACATTACACTGAAAAACGGACCTAAAAACGCGGCTGTGCGCACATTTGGAAAATAGGGCTTCTGGGCGAGAAAAAGGATGGCAGTTGAAGTTGCGTGGTTGCACCCAATCCCAGGAACGGGTTTGGTGAATTATGAGGGTTTGGTGCCCTGTGTTGTGTTGTGGAATGAAAATGGGCTTCCATCAGCTCAGTAGAGGTGACAGTAAATTGTTTCGATTAGTTGGTTCCAGAAAACACAGAACCTAAGAATCTTTCCGAAAAAGGGTTCAGATTGGAATTGCAAGCGAGATTACGATCACACGCTGAAGAGCTGTAAAACGGCGCTTCAACCTTTTCCGATATGCTTTCGATCCGCTCGGGAGTCAGAGTTTTATTCGGTTATTGAAGAGTCGTAAAGCGATAAAACGATCTTCAAATGGAAAGGGGCAATCTAGAGATGCGGTAGCAACAGCACGGTCAATCGTAATGAATTTCCTTGAAATCGCTAATCGGCGCCCCCTTTCGTTCCACCTGAAGAGAGATTTAGTAGAGAACCACACATATATTATTCGCGCACCAGCGTCGGATCTTCGCTGCAGACATCTCCGCACTCTCAAAGCGGTTCTAATCTCCCATTCTAATCAGGGAATGGGAAGATTAGACCACAATTTCGTGGCTTTTACTGTTGGATTCTAGCGCGACATCGGCGACATAGAACCCGGGGTGTGTCCCGGGTCTTTTCGACGGCTTTCTAGCTTCTAGCCAGCAGCCGGATAGAAGATCGGTGCAAGAGAGGATCGTAAATGTTATGACAACAACAGAAGCAGACAGGCTCCTATCGTATCGTAGGCTGACGTTCCGATCGGCACCATCCGCGGGGTCTCCCAGTCTCCCGAAATCTTGGGATCACTAATACCCCCAAATGCGGATGGACCGTGGACTTGAGTTATGAGCGTAATTTCCGTGGTCGTTAAAATGGGACGATTTTTTTACGACTTCTCTAGAGCGGGGCAACATGCTTGCCCGGCCGGTCGGGGGTGTTGGAAGAGGTGACTGTTGTGATTGTGCGTGTGCGTGTGTGAGTGTGTTGCTTCTTTTGTTAAGAGATGAAATCAAGGTGCTTCACGTTCTTGGTGACGATTTCTTGGAAGAATCGTTAATTTGAAAGACAAACACAGATGTCATCACAAAACCTAACGTTGGAGCAGGGCAGAGCACGGGGTGGTTTACGGAAGATAGTTCCGTCCGCAATAGTTGTGTTGCGGGCAGAGTGAGGTATAAGTAGGAGCAGAAGTGGAGAGTTTTTAGATGGTTTGGTGGTTTAATTTTATTCATATAACCGGACCGGGAAAGGTTGTTCTGGTTCTGTTGTAGAAGTTCTTGTTGGGAAGAGATTCTGACATCTCCCAACAAAGACAACATCTAGAACATAATTTAAATGAAAGCTGTACCTTCTGATGGAGGTTGTCTGCTGATGAATGTGATGTCATGTAAACAACAAGACGAGCCCATTCAGGCATTCTTCTGTTAAGCCTTAAAAAAAACATTACCGTATCCTCAGCGACAGTACGCACTTTTTGCTGAAGAATTGCATAGCTCTATCGATCGTGGGAACGTCCTCACACTCTCACTGTGAGCAATTTCGCTTTGAATCGATCTCTTTCTCGTTGTTTTGTTACGGAAGGTTCTTCCTGTGTGGCATACTTTGTAAGCCCGGCTCGCTTTAGAATTATCCTTTTCTTGTTAGAGCAGCAAATCATAAAAAAAAGTGCTGCAGCATTATCCCGAATGCGCTTTGCCGAGTGCATTCTCCCTGTTTTGCCAAGTAGCGTGGCAGAGAGAATCCATTAATTGCACACGGTTCTGCAGCTCTTTCAAAGCCCGATTTTTCCTACCCCATTATACACGCAACTAGCAAATAATGAACTCGCACCCCGCAAGCGTGAGAGTGCCAGAGCCAGGTCGGTTATGAACTGCCAGCGGGACCACCCCGAAACCCCGAATGGAAGTATAAGTACCCCGCAGGGCACCGAACAGGTGACACACAGCACAGGCAGGTCCGTGTTTCGGAAGGAAATGAAACCGATAAGCGGCAGCAGCAGCAAGAAAGCGCACAGACGAGGAGTGTGTAAGAAAAAGTATAAAAGCACATTTTTGAGCGGAGATTATGCTTTCCACAAAACCTTCCAGCGCGAGTAAATTTACCCAACGTCAAACGATTTTGGAAAGCGGGGAAACGGAGGAAAGGAGAGCATTGCAACGCGTCCCTCCGTTGTCCCCCGGAAAGCTTGTCGATAAATCATCTGTGCCGTGAGCCGATTAGCCTTTTGTGACAGGCGACGAGTTGTTAATTTTGCATTTGTTGCCTTTTTCTTGCCCCGTTCTGCGTCTGCGTCTGCGAAAACGAAAGACTGCGCCGCGACGGAAAGCGACGAACCCGCGGCCGCGAATTGGAAACCCAAATGATTCCCTCCGGCTGTCTCGCTGCTTACGATGCGTACAATCCGTTTTCCGTTTTGCCCAGAAGCGTCCGGGGCACTTGGGAGGGCTTGGGTGGATCATATTTCTGGCCAATAAATTATTCAATTCCAGCAGAGAGCACGGCGCATCAACCGGGTGCTCTCGGGTGGGTTGGGTTGGGCAGGGTGAGTTCATTTCTTTCTTTTCCTGCTGCTGGAAGTTGCGCCACTCCCTCGTGATGTGATAGACGCAAGATAAATGTGAAACACTGTCCGGGAGTGAAGCGGGGGTGAAAACTTGAAAAAAAGAAGTGTAAAACATTCTTTTGGAGGAGTTTCGGTTTTCCTTTTTCCACGCTTCGTCCAGCATTTCTCCGGTCCGGTCGTACTTGGACTTGGGACCCGGGATGGCATTTTTGACATATGTAAATATGGTCGAGCATTTCGGAGGAAGCAAACTGATTGAACAAGTGGACAACTCCGGCGAGAACTTCGAGTTGAAAGCGATAGAAACCCAACCCCCCCAAAGCGTAAGCTCGTAGCGGCACCGATTCCGACTCGGTGGACGCATCCCAGCAGGGGTGGTGTGGCTTCTGGGGAAGGCAGAGGAAGGGTTACGCGGGTGCCTCGGACAGAATATTAAATTATCTTTTATGTGGCATGAGAATTTTATGCTCCATCTCGTTTCGAAGCTGTTTACACACGCCTTTCTTTCCGTACCGTGTTTGTGTGTTATTTCTGTTCATTTCGAAAACAGCAGTAGCGATGATGGCACAAGTTCTTCTCTCTTGATTTTCTTTATCTCTTTCTCTTTCTCTCTGTCCTTACGCTCTTCCTGTTCACTGCATTCCACTCCACTCGGAACCTCCTGCACTTGAGCCCCGAAGGGTTGTGCCAATCCGATCCGGGTTCAGAGGCCCCGATCTCTTCGGCTGTTCTGCTGCTGCTGCGATCGGTGATGTTTATTAATTCTTTTCAAAATATGCCACTCGATAGCCGCCTCCGGTTTATGTATGTGTCGTTGTGTGTGTGTGCGTCCACATCCTCGTCGTTATCGTCTGAGCATGATGCTATCTCGGTATCGAATGCCGGTGCCGCAACCTGCACGTGTTCGGCAGACGGGCAAGTTCAAGCAACGGCGTGTCCCCAGCGCTCAGATACCCTTTTCTCCCCCTTCCCGTTGGAACCGGCATGATTGAATTCTAGCAGCGAGCGCAAGAGTGAGCGCGCACAAAACGGAACTCGGAATGAGCGGGCAACCGGTTCTCGAACCAGCTTCTTGGAGGATTGCTTCCTTCCTTGCCGCCTGTCCCTTAGCCCAGGCTCCCGCCTGCGCAGACACAGGTTGCTGCGGGATTGGATCCGAGCAACACACTTGTTGACAAAACCGCCGCCCTGTTGGTACGGTCGTTCCTGTTCCGCAACCCATCCGTTCTTACCTCCTGCTCTGGTGAAGGAAATTAAAATCTTACGCCAAATGACAGGCAGCCGTGTGTGGCAAGGGGAAGAGACTGGAGGCGTGTTGAATTATTATACGATCACTCGACCACACAGCATTAAGGGCAAGATGATTGTGTGTATGTGTTTTTGTGCCTGGCGAGAAATCTGATCACACTTCACATGTGTGTGTATGTAGATAGTGTGGTTTAATTTCCTGTCGAAGGACATTGGGAGTTTTTGGGGGGTGAGTTTGGAAGGAAAAGTGAAATAAACGAACGATCAAGAGACAACGAACGCATCCGCTTGTTACGAACGTTCTTTGTCATGTTTGCCATGATTTTCCAAAAGAGTATTTGTTGTTATGTACGTTATGTACTAAAATATTTCAACATTTTCAGAAGAAGTTCTTTGAATCACTGCGCACAGGCTCATATTCATTTTCTGAATCAAAAACAAAGCTTGAAGCAGCTTGGTCTTTAGTTATTTGTGATGCTTCACCATTGAAGTGATATATTCTCAATTTGTAGTCTTAATTTGTAAAACCTTTGGTCACTTAAGTCCGATTATCGATTTCACTTCTTGCGCGAGATAAAAGGCAGCCGAAGAGATTTATAGCTTTGCATTCCAAGCATTGCCCTACCAGAACAATTTCCACTGCTCGCTTTAAGGGCTTCTGCCGTGGGGGAGCGAAGGGCAAATACCTGATAATGCTTGACAAATGATGATTTTCTGCTGCTACACAGACCCATCAGGCTCAGGACGGGCCCTCAGACACGGAAGATGACTGGAGACTGGAGTCGGCAAGGAATGCCATCGGAAATTTAAAGCGCATGAAAAAGAATATTCCGAAAAACGTCCAGCTTTTTGATTGGGAGCTCCTCCTTTTCACTCCCGACTGGGGCCCCCACTGCAACAATGTAGAAATTATTTCGGTCTGTGCCTTTTTTGTGTGATGTTCTGTGTGTTTCATCAGTCTCTCTCTGTCTCTTCGCTTTCGGACGTTCGTCGACTGACCACAACCGAGCATAACCGAGGGTAAAAAAAGGCAATACTCCTGCTACGCTAGCGGTAGCAGCGGTACGGCCGGAAATTGGATATCGGATCACATGAAAGGTTTCCTCTCTGGCGAGTGTTTGGCCCTCGGGGCATGATCCCCATTCGAAACAGGTCCCTCGATCGGTGGATCCTCGCTCCGAGCCCGTGCGAGTAGCCCCGGCCTCCACGTCTTGTGTGCGCGAAGCACGGGAATAACGGGACCGAAGAAGAATATAACGCACCTTCCGACCCTCCGACGGCCATGGGGAATGGAGTCTCGGGGCAGGTTGAGGTTTCGGCAACCGGGCGCTGCGAGAAAATGGCGTCGCAGAGATGGCTCCAGTGCACTGATTAAAGGAAACAGCCATCAAAATAAATGATGGAGGGCAGCACAAAATAAAGCCCGCAAGATGCTCCAAGGTTGGAGGAGCTGAGAAAGGCGAAAGGATGTGTTTTTTTTTTAATACGAAGAGGCGCTCAAGCTCCAGCTCCAGTTCTCCCGGTTGGATTTGCTCACGTGACAAGGCCCTTTTGGGGCCTTCATCTTGCTGCGCACTTCTTTGAGCAGAGCGCTCGAGAGAGAGAGAGAGACAGAAAAACGAACGGGAGTTGGAAACCTTTAATTAGGCTGCACGCACAGCCAGCCCAGCCCGGCGATGGTGATGATGGTCAATCTGGGTGTGTCCGACGTGAAAGGATCTAGCCTGAAGGCACTCGTCATCGCCCATCGCCACGCCACGACTCTCCGACTTCCAGGTCACCTTTTCCCATGACTCGCAGCGCACACGGCAGTTTTGTTTTTTTAAATGGGCAAGTGTCAAGCGACGGCGCGAGCCTCGTCAACATTCTTTTCCCACCACAACTACACACACAGCTCAACACAAAAAAAATGAAAAAAATGGCACATAAAACAAAATGAGCCACACTTCACGGAGCCACGGAGACGAAAACGTGCGCAAACGGTACGGCCAATGGCGGGCGCACGCAAAAACCGGGCCGGAAGTCATTGCGCATACTAGCAAGCGTGCAAGGAATGTTTCTCAGCTAAGAAGGGCTATGCGTTGGCAGGCTCTCAGCACATTCCTGGCACGTTCTGGCATGTCGTAAATATATCGTTTCTAAACCATCTAATTAATAGCGTATAACGCGTCGAGAGAGAGCTGTGGTTCTTGGAAGTGGGTTCGAAAGTTCCTGCGCGGAAGGGATGTCATCGGACGCGCTGTGTGCGAAGGGAAAGGGCGAACACGGACGTACCCTTTGCAATGGTGGTAAGAATTTCAATTGACTCATTACCATAAGCATGTGAAACGTTTGTTGGCTGACACTTCTTCGGCTAACAACAGAGCCCAGGGTAGGCAGTAGTGGGGATGAAGATGTCAACAACATGTACCTCGGATATGTTTTGTAATACTTTGCGTTGATTTCATGGCTCCGTTGGCCTGTGTACGCACACGCTCTGAAGTCGGATGAGTAATGCCCCCCTGGACGCCATATTGTCTGCACCTGATGCCCCGGAGAGATGCCATTTTTGGCAACTGATCGGGAATTATCGCATTTCACACTAAGAATTTAGTGTTTACCTTTCACAGCGAACCTGAGTGAGTTCGGCAAACACATTCCCCAACATTGTGAAGATGTTTGCGCTGATAATATCCTACGCAAGCGGAACTTTTGTCACATGTTGGAGCTGTATTTCTGGAGAGTATCTTTCCAAGAGACGTTCATTGCTTCCTCAAAATTGTAAAAGAAAGTCACAATTTCAGACCTCCCTATTGGTATACGTAATTCCTGGTGGTGATGGTGTCTTGTAGCCTTGACTTCACACCATACTGCTGCTGCTGCTTTCCCGACTGGATTGTGTAATATCACTTCCGAACGAGTGACTTGCTTGAGACAATGGATATGAGAAAAAGAGAGAGAGAGAAAAAGAGAGAGAGAGAGAGAGAGAGAGAGAGAGAGAGAGAGAGAAAGAGAGAGAGAGCACGAGAAAAAGATAAAGTTTATCTCATTTTGGAGACATATTGATTCATATCTTTCCACGCTTTTGCTTTGCTCGTGTTGTGGTGTTAATTATTCACACTAAACTGGCCTTCATGATGCCCCATGCCAGGAAATTCAATTTTCGTGAAGTTCAACACTGGGAAAAGAGACAAAACAAGAGTTTTATTGATGTGTTACTTTCCTCGCGAAGCAAAGTGGCAAAATCGCATCAAAATATAGTTAAAACGCTCGGTAACTTGTTTACACCCGTACACCGTCATGATAACAGTGAATGGAAAGGGCAACAGCGACCAGAGCACAGCATCTTCCGCTTATTTTTCAATTGATGACGAAATTGGGCAGCACAGCACAAAGCTAAACGCCCAACTCGTTTCGGCGATGGAACGAGCTCTGGGGGCTTGTTTTCGGACCTCATTCGTGTGAGAAACAAAACGTAAAAAACGACCCACAAGAATCACTTCACTGGAGGAGCGGGAAGTGTACAGTAGTCGGCTAGGAAGTGACCGCAATACCTTTCACTTTCCACCGGCACGAAACGCCGGTCGGGACCGACTCCGAGTAAGTTTCGCGATCGCGTTGCGGAATTTGGTCATGAAATGAATATATCCGCATTATTTAATTTTCGCTGCTAATATTTTACGTGATTTTCTGCCCTCCCCAACAACTCCCCCCTCCCCCCAATATGCAGTCGCGGTCGCGTTTTTGTGTGTTGTGCTTTTCGTCTGCTTCGTTGGATGTTGATCATGGGGATATGGTATCGGTCCGTGCCTTCCCCTTTCCTAGGGTCCCAGCTGTGTCTACTCGTGTACATCGTGAATTATGTATTAATAACGAAACGCTCTCGCACCGCACAAAAACACACACACACACACACACACACACACACACACACACACACACACACACACACACACACACACACACACACACACACACACACACACACACACACACACACACACACACACACACACACACACACACTCACACTCAGAGCCAGTGGTTGGAGAGCCAGAGATGGCAAATGCTGCACCACGGAACAGACAAGCAGCAGCAGCAGCAGCATAATAATGCTCCCACTATGCCCTCTCCCCAAGCTCCCCACCAATCCTGCTCCATTGAGTGAAAGATCGCACGGCGGGTTGAGAGAAAAACGGGGTTTTGCTGGCGTGTTCCGTATGCGATTGGGATGAAAACGAAAGGGACAGTGCCGGATTACATCATCATCGCACACACCTTCTGCTGCTGTGTGTCTGGGGATGCTGCCAGCACTGGCTTATTTCACTACGTCGTCATCGATTGTGTTTTATCTGCCGGTTGTAATCGTTGTTTTTCTTTTTCTTTCTCTCTGTCTCTCACCTCGATTTGGACCTCCAATTATCCATTCGGTGGGTCAGCTGTTTTTTTTGTACCTCGAGTTGGGGAAAGACAGACAGTGCAAAGTACTGCACTGCAAGAGATTGCAGTTGAAATGGGAAGGGGAAAGACCGTGTGATTGTATTGCCTGGGTAGAGTGTTGTGAACAATGAAATTTGGCTATTAAACTCCGGTCTGTTATGTTTATTTGTTAACGACCTATAGGCATTCAAAGGGTAATCCTGGTCACGGCACCAATCAGCTCGATGCGAGAGCAACCTTTCGTTGGAGTTTTTCAAGTGGCCATAGTTATTTTTGATAAAACAGTTTAAAGAGCAATTGAGTAACAGTAAATTGGAAGTATTTGGCCAAATTTCATACCCTCTTTTAAGGAAAGAAAACTCACATCAGCGTCATCAACGTGCCGTCACTTCGAAACCGAAGACGGAAAGACACACAGAAAGCAAATCGAAAAAACAAGCTGTAGGCGTACTGGCTCGATTATAAAACTTTTAGGCGAAAGAGACAGCTTCCTCGTGGTCGGCAGCTCACTCTTTCCCGTGATCAACATCCGCCAGCCCTCACCTCTCCAAAAACACCACCAGGGGAAGTCACAGTTCTGTCGACATTTCGCCACGCCGTGACACAGATTTTGTGCGCGGGCAGCAGCCTTTTCTTTTCCTGCATACCAACGGCGCTTAACGTAACGAGTGCCGTTCCGGGAGAGGCTGGCCATACGGTTGGCCGGCAGTATGCGGAGATTTGTTGTTTTCGTTGTTGTTTTCGCCTTTCTTTGCCATCGAAATCGAATGGTTCGACCGTGTTGGGTTCGATGCAGTGCGGTGCAAAAGGGATGCAATCGTATGCAATAGCTCCGTACGTTCAGGCACGACGATGGTGTTGCCCGACCCTGCTAGTGCCTACGTTTGTTGCCCGACCCTGCTAGTGCCTGACACTGCGCTCCGCAAAGGCAAGCGCAAAAATTGGCAGCCGGAGCCGATTTCGATTGCGTTCCAGTTTCCGCGAGCTGGAGCCAGAGCCGAGACGATTTATTTCGTCGACGGGTTGGGAAAAAGGGATAGTACAGTGCACGCTTCCGGCTTTCTTTCCGGCACGCTGATTTGTGGCGGAGTGTGTGTGTGTGTATGTCTGGGTTTTCGTCTTGGGGAAAGGCTTCTCGTGTCGGAGATGCCGGCAGACCGATAAGCTGAATGTCAGCCGGGTTGTGTGAAGGGAGTTTTATCGTTATGCAACTGCGCGAGGTTCTGTCTTAAATAGGCCTACAAGCTGGAGAAAACGTTAAGCAACATTTCGTAAGGTAATGGCTATTTCCATGCGATCCGTAACGCTACCGTACGAACCTCGGTACGATCGCAAGCGATAAGAATGACAACAAGGAAAGGATCGTCGCTGCCAACGATGGACGCTACTACAGAATACCAAACAGCTAGCTTTGTTTGTTCCCATTTCCCTCTTAGCTACGAAGAGCCCGATGCATTCCCAACCATCCAAGTTGGACTTCTTGGAACGGAACCTTGGTGTCCTCTTCCCCAACAAAGTGTCACCAGTGCCTGCATTCTGCGTCGCTGGTGTTGATGAATTAACATTCCGTTCAATTGACCGGGACTCCGAAGAGAAGCAAAACAAACGAGGGTAGGAGGAAGAAAGCAGATAAGCCTGAGCATTGCATCGGACCCGTTGGGGGTTGGGAAGCGATCGAGAAAAGAAGGCGAACATTCTTGTGCCCAATTCCTTCCGATTACTTGCGTGCAGCGTCCCCGAGTGACAGCGTGAAATCCACTTTGCTTTGCTGCGAATAAGACAAGGATCTGAATAAATTCGAATAAATTTTATTCCCCTCTCTGGTTCTGTTCGTCTCTCTCTCTTTCTCTCTCCCTTTGATCACATCACATCCTGGCATAACCGGTGACAGCAGCAGCAGCAGTTAGCTGAGGGAGACCTCATATCTCGGACCCCTCCCGTTGTGCAGATCTTTGCTGGCGCAGTGGCGCACCCGTCCGGCCGGACGCAACCCGGTCACAGTTCAAGCAACTTCAATTGAGCCAATCAAACGAGACGAGTGATGTATGTGTGATGTGACGGTCGATTCCGTTGCGTATTCGCGGCTTCTTGAGGCGAGACAATTGGGTGGCGCGTACAGATGCGCCCTGTCGCTCGTGCGCTTACATCTTCCGGAGCTGAATGTGAAATTGTCCGGCTAAAACACCATAATAATTTAACTGATTACCCCAGTCATCACGATTATGGCGTGATCGGGAGAGAGAGAGAGGGAGTGGTTTGAGAAGGTGCTGTGAGGAGGCACCCTGGGAAGACACCCAGGCGAACCAGAAGACGCTGCCCGGGAGATGTTACGTCTTTGGTGTGACGAATTAAGGGCACGACCAGCCGCGGGGCGGTCGTTACTCGGCCACGGGCTGGTGAGAACTTTCAAAACGCACGCATGACAGGTTTGATGCATGCTGTGTGTATGTTTTCGGGAGTACTTACCCGGATATCATCTCTCGCCTAGCATGGGTCGTCCATCCAATTGAACCCATTTCCTGAACACTGTCCAGAGGGTTGGGCGCTAGACTCAGATCGCGCGCAAAGTGTCTGTGGCATTGGACTCTGGTGGTCGTGATCGTCACAAGTGGTTGTAGCTTTTTGCCGTTTGACAGTTTCATGTGTCTGGTGCGCGGAGAGATAGAGAAAGGGAGAGTTAGTGAGAGTTAGCGAGTGAACTTTCAAATCCAAAATCGCACCACGTGCATCCAACTCATAGGCCCAAAAGCAAACTAAAAAAACAAAACCAAACAAACAGAACCTTAGAGACCTCTTCAAACCACTCGAGACAACATTCCGTGTCGTGTTTCCTGGCTGCGAGCAACTTGAGCAGCAGGCCCTCGTTTGTCAAGTATTTAAATAATGTATGTAATTATATACATCGCAAAGGCGGGTGAAGAATGTGCGTGTGGAAGTGATCGGTAAGGTTTTGTTGGGAGAAAGTCCTGGCAATTCAAAGGACATGGGTGGACGAGAGAGAGCGAAAAACTACGGGCAGAGAAAATCCTGAATAATCATCATCATTCCAACAGAATGAGTGTGCGTGTCCTCTTTTTTCCCTTTACTCGTAACATAACTAGATTGCGTTGTGCTTGTTGACGAATGCGTAGCTGCGTGGATGCATCATTTCGCCATGTGCATGCGACGAGATGGAAGATGAAGGAAGAAAACCAAAAAAAAAAAACAACCACCAGGCAACATGCAGGAGAGAAAAAAGTGCTCATCTGAAGAGCCGGGATGAGGCTGCTGCAAGGGAGGAGGCGGCGAAAAAGGAAATGCAAGGGACGCGTTTGTTTACAAACGCATCCTGCCGGAGCGGATTTTAACGAACTTTCCCACGCATGTGATGGCGATCGAGCTAAGGTGGTGGCAGAGCAGGGGTGGGCAACACGAGAGCGAGGCATGCACCAGATTAAACATGTGCGCAGATGGGCATATGGAGTTGTGTGACATCCTTGTTTGGTGTTTCTTATTTTTTTAATATGTCACCATTTTGCCTGTAGGAATTCGTCTATAGGAATATTACCATGTGGTAGATTGCAATGGCGTGTCACTTGTAGAGGAGTGATATCAGGAGATGTCTAGAAATAGCAGCTATTGGCTAGTCTGCTAGATATCAAAGAATAATATCAAACTTTTGACATCATCTACCAAGACCACATACAATGTTTTTGAAGAAGATTGAATGACTCCACAATGTCGTAATTCGATGTCTTGGTGTCTTCTATTCCAATCTCAACTCGTTGCAGTACTCCTCCATAACTGCTTATGCTCCATGTTGCATCCCGAAAACCATAACCGTTATGGGTTCTTGATGTAAGTGACTGAGTCTCTTCAAACCTGGAGGTGGTGGTGATATTAATTGTTTACTGTGTGTGTACTTCGTTGCAGGAAGAGCACTGCAAAGTTGCGAAACGATCACCATTATTGGTGATCGACCTACAACAGCACCACGAATTGAGCAACTCCAGCAACACCGCTAGTGTGGAATTGCTTCGGGAGCTTCTTACGTTTGACGCCTCACACGCACGCCACACACACCTTGTCAAGCAGCTTGTTGCGGCCGATCATTACGATCTTGGATGCCAAAACCGAACCATCCGTGAAAGGTGCTCATAATTTCTTTTCGCCGTCGGGCCTCCCTTCCCATCCACCCCGTCCGCATCGTCCGCAGTTTTATAGATAGGATCATAACATTAAAAAAAAGGTGAGTGAGAGAAGACAAAAAAAAACTATTGGCCTAGTTCCGCTCTCCGGCCTACGCGCCACGGCCACGCAACACGCGCGCACGCTCGCGCACTATTACCGCATCCCAAGCGGCCGACCGGGAGGGAGGAAACCGGGCGCTGCAACGCAACGCGCCACTCGAGCAAAACAGCAGGCAAGAAATAATACCACCAGCAGCTCCTTAGGCCCAAACCTCGTAACCCACTGCCACTGAGTGAAGAAGCCCACCGCTGCAAAACCACTTTCTTCGGTGGCGGCGTGTGCGGTTGCGTGAGAGCCTTACGCGTCCGATCGCACCGAAAGAGCCGGCAAGGAGTGCGCGAACAGGGAAGGGGGCAGCTCTCACCTCAGCTGACGTTGAGGAGAAGGGCCGCGAAATACAAAAAAAACCAACACAACAGCACAATCATTGATCATCGCGGCGCAAGAGTCAGGAGACAATTGGGCGGAAAAAGTGGGCTGCTAGTTGGGAGTTTTTTTTCTGCTTCCTTGGAGCACCCCGTGTGGCACCCCGGTTTTTTTGCTATTGCATCATACCCGACAAACGATCATCTGCCAGTGGTGGTGGTGGTGGTGAGGGTTTATTTTTCCGCGCCGTCGTCCACCCTCCGGCCAACGTTGTCGAGGGGCTAGCCGGTTGCTGCGGATGAAAGTGGAAGTGGAACTGCTTGGCCGATCGCCGAGCGAGGAGGGATGGGCGAAAGGCAACCGCGGGAGCAATGTTATGAAATCGGATGGAAAAAGATTTCTTTCACTCGTTGGCTCCGCTTTCCGCAAACGCGATTGTCCTCAGTGTGCCACCGGGTTGACCTGGTGGGTTTGCCTGGTGGGGCCCGGTCTCGTCTACTTGGCCGACCGTGGTGGCGCTATTGTTTCGTTTTTGTTTCGGTTCCCCGTCACACACAGGGGAGCAGGAAAATGTGTGTTTGAGAAACTGGTCTTGCGTGGTTTTTGTTATTTTGGCCAGTCGTTTTGGGTTACATTTTTATAAGCTGCATTCAAAACCAACCAGTAAGAGATGCTTTATTTAAATCGTCACGTGTAAACATTTTCTCCAATGTGGTGTTTGTGATAGGTCCTTTTCCACCCGTATGTAGGTTAAGTCATACAATTTCCCGGTCCTCTTCCATCTTCGTACACACATTTGGAGTCGATGATTTCCTGCAAATGAAGTAGGTCGATTTAGAGACGATCTTTTTGAAGCAATTCTCTACAAGACTGTACCGTGACCGGATCGAGAAGCTTTGCCATCCTGAAGATACCCTTCTCTGTCACTGCCATAAGGATGGCTGAAAAAGCAAAGATTATTGGAGGCTTCAGTTCTATTCAGCACCGATATCCGCTTACCGAGGGTAATAAAAATGGTGATTTTCATTAACAGTTTCATTGTTTAAGCGCTAGATCAATGTAATACAAGTATTTCAAGATTATTTAGATTGCAGCACACGCGAACATTGCGCTAAAATGAATGTAGTTGTGATTTAAATGCTTATAGAGCAACAGAATGGGGAGAATTGAACGAATTGTAGAATCAACAAAATTCGTTTGATTGATGATAACGAATTCGATGAGGAGATGGTATTGTTCCTAGAATTATCGTGAGATGAAAAGTGAAAAGGAAGGGAACAAATTATGGTCTTGTGAAAATGAACCAATATGCATACCGAAAGTTCGTCGGAGTAACATTTAACGCTAATAAAGTGGACGTAGTTGTTTTCTGAACGACAATGTCTTCAAACTCCTGATATCTTTATTTTTCGATTCCAGTGCATTAAGTTACACACTTTACTTCAATATCTGTTTCGTCACATTCGCCGAATACGTTCGCCTGCAAGGAAGGAAAGGAAGGAGCATTTATAGACTGTTAAACTGTGTAAATGATTTTTCCGTTACCGTGACATGTTCGCGTGGCTCGTGCGTCGTACTAATTCCAACCTTTGCCGCTGCTACTCCAAGCAGTGCTGGAACAAACAGGTGTTATCGGTTTATCAATGAAAGCAAGGGAATTTACCTCTCATGCGAAGAATGGATACTTACCGAGTAGTGCGAAAATAATTACTTGTTTGAACAGCTTCATTTTTGACCAGAGCCGATTGAGGATTAAACACAATCAACCGTTTGAAAGGGTAATTGCTTCTACTTAAATAGTAAATTATGGTAGAAATACACCGGCTTGCTGTATTTCAGGAAACATGTGGTAGTGCATGTTCTGTTCTTTAGAGTGTTTAAAATGACTCGTTAGACAGCTGTTTGAAACGAATCACGAAAAATGTCTTACAAGGCAAAATAGTTTTGCTTTTTGTGAATGAATTCGACACGGTTTTGTTAATATTAAAACTCCACCAAATTATAACTCCGAGCGTTAGACTATTTCTTCATGATGCTTGGAACAGTCCACTCGGTAGAAGTTCCTTTTATTTCAAATATTTTCAAATATAATGTGTTATAGACTTATACTCAAACCTGCTTGTGTTATACAATAACCCTATTACCGTAGTTTTTGTGTGAAATGACAAGGATAAACTAAATGAATAAAAAATAGAAATAAATAAACAAACTTATTCGAAGTTAATTATCTCAGTTTCATTCAATTCGTGTTTACAAGCAACATATCACCTTCGAATCATTGGTATCTGACTACATGTACTAACTTGGAGTTTTCATAGAGGCACCAAACGTTAGTAATACCGCTTCTATTATTATATTCCGTAATCTGTCGGATGAATGTATCCGTCAGGTTCGAAAGGGGGAGGATCAACTTTTTCCGTTACGGGCATTTCCCTAGCACCCACGAAAGCAACCAGCGCTGAGAAGGAAAGAAAAGCAATGTCGCAAAATATAATGCGATGAAATCTTTACAATAAAACAAAACTATAAAAGAATAGATTACCGAGTAACGCCAAAAGCATAATCTGCACGTAGAGCTTCATGTTGGATGAATTTTGATGTTAACTTTTAGCAGAGAATGCCACCAATAGAAAGATTCGCTCTGCTTATATAGTACATAGTCTAGTACATTATGAACAATCAATTACGAACATTTTACGTCTTTTTGTTTGAATTAGTTTCACTAACGTGTTTGGCACGACTGGTTCATACTATTTGCTCAAAATTAGTTCTGGATGTATAGTGCAGTTCTTGAACAAATTTAAAAGAGAAACAAGTGCATTCGATGCCTAACATGCACCTTGGTGATACAATTCCCTATCAAAAGTATCTAATCAAAAAGTGTGTTCAGTGTGCCTGAATGGTTCAGCAAGCGCAAAAATAAGATTTATCATTAATGCAAGCTGTTGTTCCCTGCAATTATCGGCAGAGGACACTAACTCGGTAAGAGTTTAGTGTGACCGACGTCGAACACTTCTCGGGTCGAGTATTCCCGATACTCGATACTTGATCGAGTTTGATCCGGAACAACTGATTTAGTAAAGAAATACCAGATCATTCTGCGGTTTAAGGATTGAAGATGACAACTTGTCTAACATTTTGAACAAATCAAGTAACCTTTTAAGTAAGCTATTGACATATTAAATTATTAAAATATTAGTTTAGAAGTATTGGTTCTTAGGAAGTTCATTTTAGACTTTGCTCGGGAGTTCTATTCGAATTTTTATTAACATTAAATAATAATAACAAGTGTGCCAAGCTGCCGCTATTAACACAACACGGAAATATAACTGAGTGAAGAGATGCGTAAAGCATAAAAGGATGGTAAATTGCTTTAGACTGATTTCATAAATCTTTAATTATTTCAGTTTAAATTAAATTCGTGTTTACAAGAAGCTTTTTACATTCAAAGCCTTGGAATCTGATTTCATGTACTGATGTGGATTATTGTAATTTTCCCTTTTTTCATGACTTAGCACCAAACGTGAGGATTAGTCCCTTCAAGGCATCCGTCATAGAAGCTCTGCAAGTAAAATGGTACGCACGTTGAAATAGATGTTGACTAGTTTCCTAATAAACTGTTAGCCGTACTTCATCGTCTGGATCGAACGGTGGAGGATCAACTTTATCCGTTACGTACATTTCCCCAGCACCCACGAAAGCAAGGAACGCTGAGGAGAAAAGAACAAAAATGTCGCAAAACATAATGCGATGAAATAATTACAATACAGCAAAACTATGAAAGGATAGGTTACCAAGTAGCGCCAAAAGCATCATCTGCACGTAGAGCTTCATATTGGATGATTTTAGCAGTTAACTTTCAGCAGAGAATGCCACTAACAGAAAGATTTGCTCCGTTTATATAATACATGCACAATCAATTACGAATGTTTTTCATCGTTTTGTTTTTGTTGTACTAACATGTGTGGAACGATTGGAACAAGTATTTACTCAAAATTAGTTCTGCAGGTATAGTGCAGTTCTTGAACAAATTTTGAAATGGAGCTGTTGGAAATTATGTGTGTGTGTGTGTCTGTGTGTTTATGAGGTCAATCGGCTTGATTTGCACTAAGAAAGTGCATGTACGATCGCGGTTCATTTTCAGCTGAATTTTCATTATAAACGAAGATTTCCATTGCATAAAAGTGCTTTTCAGAATATAACTTTGCTCAAAACTTTAATTTCCTTCCATTGAGATTTGACATTATTCGGATGTCACTTTGTTATAAGTTTTGTAGAACACTTTGCACGTTTGTTTCAATTTGTTGGGACGATTGTGGCATTGGTTCAGTCGGTTCGTCTGAAGTAGGGTGTCCACACTTTCCAGCTTCATAGGTTTCACAGGCTTCTACGTAAATCTAGGGAGCAACACGGAGAGAAACATTGCTATCAAATACGCTGAATTTTAACTTGCTTTGAAGCCCTGTCTTACCACATAATCCGGAAAGGTAGGTTTTGGTACTGAGCCTTCGGACAATTGTCCCACCGCTAATCCAATCAGTGCTGTTAGGAAGGTATTGAGATAATTGCAGTCAAAGAAGGGGTTTGAGCATTCATTTTACAATAGTGTGTATACCTATTAGAGTAAGGAGAGCTATTTTCACTATGTTTGACATATCGTTTCTTTGCACGTTCGGAAAATCTTCAATACTACGTGCAATGATTCGAACTAGGCTAGTATTTGAGCAAATATTCTTGTAAAAACCTTGAATTCGTTATTATTTTCTGTTTGGTTCGCCAGATGGTCTGACAAATGGTTATAATTTGATTGGAAACAGTTAGTCTTAGTAGTTTGACGCATTTGAAGCTTAATATGCACTTTCGTGGAACATTTCCCAATAAAAGGTATCTAATCGAGAAGATCTAGTGTGCTAGAATGGTTCAGCAAAGCGTTAAAATAACATTTACAAAGTAGTGCTATTTTTTTTAAAATAAGAAGAAGCAATAACAATGAAATTCGTCATGTAAGGTTAATTTTTCGAAGTAGCGAATGGAGTGAAATCATTACATGCTCGGGTTCCATCCGGTAAAACTGTTGGCGATTTAGTATAGAAATCCAGTAAACCAGAGCATTATGCAGTTTATCGAGTGAAGATAATAGCATGTTTAGAATTCTAAACAAATCAACTGACTGATAAAATAGTTTATCTACAAATTAAATAATTAAAATATTAGTTAAGAAGTATTCATGCTCTTGTTGTTCAGTTTAGAAGTTATTTGAAAATTCCACAGGAAATTTATTAAATATAAAACAATAGAGACAAGTGTTAATTTTTGCAACTGTATTTTTTGTGGTAAAGATGTCATGATGTCAAGACTGCCGGTTTAATAGTCTTTTATTTGCCAAGCACTCATGGCCACTGGAAAATGGCGTAGAAAGTATAAGCATCATATTTGAATCTTGGTTATTTGACATTTGGAATTTGGAAGAATGGAGGTGCACGACTAGAAAACGAGATTCATCAAATTGTTACTGAGGTGTGGGATAGCGAATCGATGCCTTGTGATTGGAATCTTGGCATCATCTACCCCGTATACAAGAAGGGAGACAGGTTGGACTGCAACAACTACAGGGGTATTACGGTGTTGAATACTGCCTATAAAATATTCTCCCTGATCCTTCAGGATCGCCTTGTCCCGCACGTCGAAGAGATAGTAGGAAACTATCAAAGAAGATTCCGAAACGGAAAATCAACCACTGATCAGATCTTCACCATGCGGCAGATCTTGGAGAAGATGGCTGAATACAGAAACGACACATACCATCTCTTCATAGACTTCAAAGCCGCATACGATAGCATAGCCAGGGTAAAACTGTACGACGCTATGAGCTCATTTGGAATCCCGGCCAAACTGATAAGGCTAGTTAGAATGACTATGACCAACGTCACATGCCAGGTGAGGGTGGATGGAAAACTCTCAGGACCTTTTGCTACCACCAAGGGTCTGCGCCAGGGGGACGGGCTTGCCTGTCTCCTATTCAACTTGGCGCTAGAGAGGGCCATCCGCGACTCGAGGGTGGAGACTACGGGAACCATCTTCTATAAGTCAACCCAGATCCTGGCATACGCTGATGATATAGACATCATTGGTCTGCGGCTCTCCTATGTAGCAGAAGCCTACCAAGGGATTGAGCAGGCGGCAGAGAACCTCGGATTGCAGATAAACGAGGCAAAGACCAAACTGATGGTGGCAACATCAGCGGACCTACCAATAAATAATCCGAATCTACGTAGGCGTGATGTACAGATAGGTGAACGCACTTTTGAAGTCGTCCCAGAATTCACCTATCTTGGGTCAAAGGTCAGCAACGACAACAGTATGGAAGTTGAGTTGCGCGCAAGGATGCTGGCTGCCAACCGGTCATTCTACAGCCTGAAAAAGCAGTTCACCTCAAAGAACCTGTCGCGACGGACGAAGCTGGGACTATATAGTACCTATATAGTACCAGTACTCACATACGCCTCTGAGACATGGACACTGTCCAAATCTGACGAAACCCTCTTAGCCGCGTTCGGGAGGAAGATGCTCAGAAGGATACTTGGCCCCGTATGTGTGGAAGGACAATGGAGGAGCCGCTATAATGACGAGCTATACGAGATGTACGGCGACCTCACTGTCGTACAGCGTATTAAGCTCGCCAGGCTCCGGTGGGCTGGCCATGTTGTACGCATGGAAACGGACGACCCAGCCCGTAAAGTCTTTTTTAGGCCGTCCACAAGGACAGAGGAGGCGTGGCAGGCCCAAATTGAGGTGGCAAGATGGCGTGGAGGCGTCCGCCATTAAGGCCGGGATAACGGACTGGCAGACGAAGGCGCGAGACCATGAGCGGTTTCGAACACTCCTGAGGCAGGCCAAGACCGCAAAGCGGTTGTAGCGCCGGATAAGTAAGTAAGTATTTGACATTTACTCAGGTACTACCTAACTACCTGGGAGAGAATAAACAGTTTTATGGAAAGCTGCAATTGCAATGGTGAACTTCAATTGCAGTGCATATGCACTACTACTACTGTTGTAAGGAAGCGTTATGATTGTTTATAACGCTTAACACTTGCGGCCAATTCGTGACATGGCAGTATATTGTTGTCTTTTTTATAGTGATTGTATGTATAAAATACATCCTTGAATCATTCAAAAACACGTATAAGGCTCGCTTTAATGAAGCAATTTTTATTAGCCGATATTATTTATAATTTTTTAATTTTAAAGACATTTTGAATAGTAAGTAAAAATTACTACCATCCGTATGATTTGGTTAGTTCAAATTGTTAAATATGTGGATAAATTCGGATGATTTAATAAGTGGATGAATTCGTCTTAAAGTTCAGTTGTTCTTAGGATAAAGCGATTAAAAAGCGCATCAAACGGCTAGTTTGCAAAGCAGTTAGTTTTTATTTAAAATGCAGCACTGCAGAAAATTGATAACTTTACAGTTGAATAAATGTGAGGTTTATTTTGCAACGTTTTGGTTACAGTTGTGAGCTGTTCAACGCATCAAATCTTTGTTCTCTTTGGTTTCTTGTTTAATGTCAGCAAGAGGCCTTTTCGTTGGTGGGTTGGCAGTAGTCCAGCAGTCCTTCTCCAGCCCAAAGGTTTGGCACAATTTTTCATAAACGGACTGAAATAGAAGGTTTGATGTTAGATTGGAGAGAATACGCTGATGTGTTGATTTTCGATTGAGTATCATACAATATCATTGCGAGATGGTTCGGCGGATCCCTGTCCGAGCAGTGCTAGAGGAGGAAGTGAGTTAAAATAATAATGAAACGTTATTAGATGTTGGAAGCCGCTTAGTACTGTCACTTACCAATAAATGCAAAGAGAATTATGGTGGCAAGGAATTTCATGTTTCGGTGTTCTTTTTTACAATGGGTTTCGATTGAAACAGGGTTAGTATAAGATTTAAACGTTACAGGGACGAAAGAACAGCTTATATATTAGCGTGCTGATGTGGAATCTCACTTGCTACATGTTCTAGAAATGTTGAACATGGATGGAATTGGTTGCAGTTAGCATGTATGGTAACATATTTATATGGTTGTTTATTTCAGAATTTATCATAATAACTGTTACAAGTGTGAGCTTTGCGATTTGATTTCAATTTTGTAGTTGTAGTTGCTAGTTTAAAGTCAAATTCAATTCATTATTTCATTTATTCTGTTACGGATGCGGCGTACATCCGATAAAGATGCCGTCTTCATCAAAACATGGAAAGAACTGGGTAAAGAGATAGGTTAAGAATTAAAAAATGATCCACTTGTTAGCTCTTGAAATTACATACAATTGGTCTTGCGGTGGTTGTGGTTGCCGGATTTATAGCCATTTTTCCGGCACTCACGAGCCCGAGCAAAGCTGAAAAATGAAATTGGTATAAAACATTACAATCGTGAAAGAAAAATATAAGTTAATATCACAAGTCCACTAGTTTGCAATACACAGCAATGAATTACCGAGCAGCGCGAAAAGAAAAACCTGCACGAAGAACTTCATCCTGTATAATATTCCGCGATAATGAACAGCCACTTAGTGGAAACCACTTTTAAAGTATTATTGTGGGCTGAAATCTAGGTTTATCGAGTGAGGTAATTTGATACAGGATTGTTTGTTTTCTCAATTAGTCAAATGAATTGGAACGTCGTAACGATGTTGTTTACACCAATACTTGGTGTGTGGATAATGATTACATTAAAAACTATGCAGTTAAGATTTGGTATAGATTATCGCATGACCTCATTTGATTTATACTGCTTGCAAAATTGTTTAATTTTTTATTAATCGCTGTTCCGGTGTTTTTTTATTACTAAAAGGTTCTCACACAAACTTGTTTAATAACGTTAGTATTGATTTGGAAACTTTCGTTCATATTAAAAAACAATAAAAAACTTCAATATCGTGTTTAATTTTTAGCTGTGAACAATACAATATGTCATGTTTTATTCATGCCTTGTTATTCCTCCTGGATGACACTCAACCAAGAAGCCATTTTTATCGAAACAAGGAAAAAAGGAATCCTGTATGAAGAAATTTGAAAATTTTAAAATAGAAGACCAATAAATTTAATGTAAAGAGCGATCTTCAGCCTGCTCATAGATAGACATGGCAGTACCTACCGGTTGCTTAGCACTCACGTGTCCGGCCAGGGCTGCAAAGACATTATAAAGGTCGTGAAAGCAACGGTCAATTTATCTTCACAAGTTTAGAAGTTTGCATAAAGCAGGAATGTATTACCAAATAGCACGAACATGAAAATCAGTACGACGAGCTTCATCCTGGAAAATGTTTAGCGATCATCAAGAACCACAAAGTGAATTCCGCCAAATGATGTTGCAAGCTTAAATAGCTAATGGAGCTGAAAAGAAAACATCTCTATGGTTGGTTGTTTACACACGGTGCTATGTTGATATATAGAACAGTCGGTTGATAAGGGTGCGATACGGTTGTGTACAATGCGTGACGAATTGTGGTATATGCGTTTATTGTTGCCTTCTTTATTGTGATTTTGTATATTAAATAGATTGCTGAATCATTCAAAAAACACGTACCAGGCTTATTACAAGTAAGCAATTTTTATTAGCCAACAAGAGTTTTAATTTGATAATGCGAAATACATTTTCGATCGATAATTTAGTTATGTTTTGGTTCTTCAGTTTGGCATCATATGATTCACTTCGTTTGGTGGCGAGCGATCATACCCCGGAAGTATCGAAGAGGTTAAATCTCTAGATTAACCTTTAATACCTATTTAAGGACATGTAGAGCGATCAGTCAATGAGCAATGTTAAGGCAAGATATTTTGTACCACAACTTACCATACGGGTGGTATCTGAAACCATTAACGCCAGAAAATTTTTGAATTGTGCCTATTATTTCTTCAATAGCACTTTGTACGATCGGATTACTGCCCATTCTAGACGACATGTATCGAAGCGCTGATATCAGCTCGACGATTGCCGGTTCTATGTCTACAGTTTGAGCTTCTACATATCCGATCGTGCCTATGAGTTGGTACAAAAAAAATCAATCAATCCACTTTGGATTCTTCCATTTACAATAGCATACTCACCCACTAAAACAGTGCAAAGAAATAACACCAGTGCGATCTTCATGTTGATGTACAGTTTTAAGTAACTTGGTCGATACTACCAATGAATGGGATTGAAAGAGACGACAAAGCGTTGCAGTTTAAATAGGAATCTGTTCTGAAAGAATTGACACCTATCACATGTATCTAATATGTGGATGGATTCGGATGATTTATTTGCTACACCAATTCGCCTTAAAGGCCGGTTGTTCTTCGGATTAAGCGATTAAAAAGCGCGTCAAACGACTAGTTTGCAGAGCAGTTAGTTTTTATTTACATTGCAGCACTGCAGAAAATTGATAATTACTTGCTTCATTTCACAAAATTTATACGTGGAATAAAACAGGTGTGAGGTTTATTTTCCAACGTTGGTTATAGCTTCACTTCATTACAGGAGTAGTAATATAGGAGTAATAGAACGTTATTTGAACAAGAAATTTGGGTTTTACGATGTACAAAAGTGGATTTACGTCATTATTCGTAATATATATTTATAATCTCTTTAATCATACTGGTTAGTTTAGCCCAGAAGCTTTTGGAAGAATTGAGTATTAAACATGAGTAAGAAAAATCTCATCTCAGGAGCAAAAATAAAAAAAATAAATATAATCATCAGACTACTTGCATCCAAGGTCTTTTGTTTTTCGTTTTAATTTAATTAGAGAAGTATTGATTACATGCAGTGTTTCAAACGGTGATAGTCGTTGACATAAAATTTACAAAACGTATTTTCGCGTGAATTTCTATACTCCTGTAAGTGAGCACTATTTTGCTGGTGAACTGAGTTCCAATATCTAAATATCGGTAAATGCACGATTAAGCAGTTTTGGCGTCACATGAAAAATGTCAAATGACATTCATTCTACTTTTTTTTGCAATCATGCCATCGCAAAAGCATTGATTGTTATTGCCCAAATGATTACCGTTCTTCGAAAGTCGAAACCATGAATATCATGATCGAAAAATGATTTTGACAGCCGCCTACTGCGAATATCATAAAAATGTCTTCAATTGACAACACTGATCATATGGTTTCTTTTTGCATATTTTTGCATATTTGGATTGTCACATATCTTTGATAAAAAGATTAGCAATTTTAGACAGTTTCAGGGAACAGGTGGGGATAGCATAGGGATTGCATGAGGAAGGTTATGTATTGGTTTGAAGTTAATGTTATAGATTAATTTATGGAGTGCGATATGTTCTCTCCTAATATAGCTTGAGTTCAATTACGTTATATATTGTTATACAAATTTTGATTACAATTGCTCATTTTTGGAAGAACAGATAGTTAATATTAAATAGAATAGGAGAAAGCACGCAGCCTTGAGGTACTTCTGCTACCGGGGTGTATTATTCAGAGGTTTTTGAGACACAAGCACTGCTTTTTTATTTCATTAGTTATAAAACTATGGATAGTATGAATTGAATTATGTGGATATAAAAAATATCACCTTGCCTGAATCAAATAATACTGATCCTGGTGACATTTTCGAGTTCCTCTAAGAAATTATGTCACTCTTTATTCCGTCTAGTTGATGTGTTCTAGAAATCCTTGATAGGAAACCATATTATGATTTAGGAATAATACATCTATTATCTGTGATCTTTCCTTATTTGTGAGTTATTTGCTTTTTAATTACTTTTCCAAGGCAACTAAGCAGAATGATAAGTGATAGATTGTGCAAAATTGTTTAATTTTTTATTGATAAGTGTGTTTTTATTCTTACAAGAAGGAACAAACACACACACATACATAAACACACACACACACACACACACACATAAACACACACGCACATTTCAAAAACATATTTAACCACGTTAGTAATCGTTTAGCAACTTTGGTTCATATTAGAAAACAATAAAAAAAACTCCAATATAACTCGGGTTCAAAATTCAACAGTGAACAATACAATTTGATATGTTTTATTTGTGCCTTGGTAGTCCCCCAGGATAACACACTACAATGTTGCCATATTTATCTAAACAGTCTAAAAATGGGGGATCCTGCATCGAGAAATAGGTTAAAAAATGAAAATAAATTTAACAGACATGGCAGTACCTACCGGTTGCTTAGCACTCACGTGTCCGGCCAGGGCTGCAAAGACATTATAAAGGTCGTGAAAGCAACGGTCCAATTATCTTCACAAGTTTAGAAGTTTGTATAAAGCAGGAATGTATTACCAAGCAGCACGAACATGAAAATCAGTACGACGAGCTTCATACTGGAATTGATAATCAAGAACCGCAAAGTGAACTTCGCCAAATGATGTTACAAGCTTAAATAGCTAATGGAGCTGAAAAGAAAACATCTCTATGGTTGGTTGTTTATATACAGTGCTATAGCTGGATCGAATCGGAATACTGCAGCAAAGCTGAATAATGAAAAACATTATCGTGTATATTGTGTAAAAATGAAGAACAATTTGAAGAAAGCAATCATTAAGTCGGTGTGCCGTCAAAAATGCATTATAGGGAGTAATTATATTAGAAACTTAGTCGCTTTCTAGTATTTTTGCTTTATTTCATATCCTTTATTTGGCTTCAGTACAGAATTTTCCAAGTCTCTTTTGAATGTAAACATTGTTTATCACCGCGTGCAAGATTTTATTCCATATAAATACCAATTTTGCAATTTTTTAACAACATGCCCGTCATGGGTTCAATCCCCAAATAGACCGCGCCGCCATACGTAGGACTGACTATCCTGCTATGGAGGGGAATCAATTAGTCATTGAAAGCCATGCCCACAAGTAGTGGGTACAGGCAGGCCTTGACCGATATCGGTTGTTGAGCCAAAAGAAGAAGAAGAAGAAATACCAATTTTAAATTTCTTCAGTATGATTTTCAACACTTGATGGGTCTATTTCTATTATTTTTTCCGGAGTTTTGAAGCTGCATCTCTTAAAAATTCGTACAATATTAAAAAAAATCACATGGTTTTTGTTGCATTTTTTTGGTCACCATAATCATTAAATTGCACTATAAATTGTAATTGTAATTGTAAACCAAGTGCTCACACATTTCATAACCAACTTTTAAATTTCAAACGAAAATCTCGCAATGAGTAATCTGAGTAATTTCGCTTTACACGCGTCAAACTAAAGTTAAACATTTACCCATTATAAAATTGAAACTTTGACTAACTTCGAAATGATGCATCAAAATGCATGTTATATTAATTTTGAAAATATTGTACAAATCTTGATGAGATGTGACTCGAAAACCACGAAAAAACGATGGCGATGATTTGAAGATTATTTGCCAGTTGATTTATGCAAATAAAAGTGTTTCAGCACAATTTTTTGCCAAAAAATTAGGATGTTGTGTAACTTATTCCTCGATCATAATAAATAATGCTTTGTTCAAAGGTTTTATTGTATGAAATAGCCTCTACAATCCACCAAAGGAGCAGTTTTATCAATCTACAGTGGGTACTGCTACAGCCGATGCATCGGAGGACGCTTCTGTAAGAAATGTTGAATATTTATTTGAAGGTTCAAAACGATGTTCGATGTTTGTTTGCTTACTTGTCATGCCAAACATACTCTGCAATTTGTCGGGATGCTTTTTAGCAACTACCACTCCCGTAACCACTGGAAAATGGAATGAAAAGGCATAGAGAGTAGAAAGTATTATATTATATTATATTAGTACTATATTTGAATCTTGGCTTATTGACAATTCCATAGGTTCTTACCTACTTGGGAGAGAATAAACAGTTTCATGGATAGCTTCATTGCAATGGCGAACTTCAACTGCCGTGCATATGCACTGACACTAGTGTTTGTAATGTATGTTGATAAAAAGTACAGTCGGTTGATAAGGAAGCGATACGGTTGTGTACAACACTATACATGTGTGATGAATTGTGGTAAATGTGTTTATTATTGCCTTCTTTATTGTGATTGTATTTATATATAAAATACATCGTTGAATCATTGAAAAACACGTACCAGGCTTATTACAAGTAAGCAATTTTTATTAGGAGTTTTAATTCGATTATATTAAATACATTTTTGACCGATGATTTAGTTATGTTTTGGTTCTTGCAGTTTGCATATCCATGGTTTGTAGTTCAACAAGCGAAACCTTTACCGCCTTGCAAGATTGAACAAATGACTGTCACTTCACGTCGTTTGGCGGCGAACGATCATACTCCGGAAGTATCGAAGAGGTTAAATCTCTAGTTTAACCTTTAATACCTATTTAAGGACATGCAGAACAATCAGTCAATGAGCAATGTTAAGGCAAGATATTTTGTACCACAACTTACCATACGGGTAGTATCTGAAACCATTAACGCCAGAAAATTTTTGAATTGTGCCTATAATTTCTTCAATAGCACTTTGTACGATCGGATTATTGCCCATTCTAGACGACATGTATCGAAGCGCTGATATCAGCTCGACGATTGCCGGTTCTATGTCTACAGTTTGAGCTTCTGCATATCCGAGCGTGCCTATGAGTTGGTACAAAAAATCAATCAATCCACTTTGGATTCTTCCATTTACAATAGCATACTCACCCACTAAAACAGTGCAAAGAAATAACACCAGTGCGATCTTCATGTTGATGTACAGTTTTAAGTAACTTGGTCGATACTACCAATGAATGGGATTGAAATAGACGACAAAGCGTTGCAGTTTAAATAGGAATCTGTTCTGAAAGAGTTAACACCTATCACATGTATCTAATATGTGGATGGATTCGGATGATTTATTTGCTACACCAATTCGCCTTAAAGGCCGGTTGTTCTTCGCATTAAGCGATTAAAAAGCGCATGACACGGCTAGTTTGCAAAGCAGTTAGTTTTATTTACATTGCAGCACTGCAGAAAATTGATAATTTTACAGTAGAATAAATGTGAGGTTTATTTTGCAACGTTTTGGTTACAGTTGGAGCTGTTCAACGCATCAAATCTTTGTTCTCTTTGGTTTCTTGTTTAATGTCAGCAAGAGGCCTTTTCGTTGGTGGGTTGGCAGTAGTCCAGCAGTCCTTCTCCAGCCCAAAGGTTTGGCACAGTTTCTCATAAACGGACTGAAATAGAAGGTTTGATGTTAGTTTGGAGAGAATACGCTGATGTGCTGATTTTCGTTTGACTGTCATACAATATCATTGCGAGATGGTTCTGCGGATCCCTGTCCGAGCAGTGCTAGAGGAGGAAGTGTGTTTAAATAATTATGAAAGGTTATTTATTGGAAGCCGCTTAGTACTGTTACTTACCAATAAATGCAAATAGAATTATGGTGGCAAGGAATTTCATGTTTCGGTGTTCTTTTTTACAATGGGTTCCGATTGAAACAGGGTTAGTATAAGATTTAAACGTTACAGGGACGAGCGAACATCTTATATATTAGCGTGCTGATGTGGAATCTCACTTGCTACATGTTCTAGAAATGTTGAACATGGGTACAGTTGGCTACAGTTACCTTAGAGTGCATGGCATATAGTTGTTAACATGAATGCAATAATCGATAACAGAAGAGCTTGAACTTTTGAACACGTGCGTTGGTGATTGTTTTCTTTTCATCAAGTAACTTTAAGCAATGTTGTTTTGGTGTATTTCATTTGATTGTGCTGAATGTTTGTATCACATTTACCCTATATGCGGCTTTAGTAGAAATTGTGTTTTTGGTTGGAATATATTCCATTAGACAATCTTACTTTTTAAATTAAAAACTATTGATTTTGATTTTATAGTAACCGTAAGTTTTTCGGTCTGGTCGTCGTCAGTCGTCAACTCGTACGACTTAACAACATGCCCGTCATGGGTTCAAGCCTCGAATAGACCATGTTCCCCACACGTAAGACTGACTATCCTGCTATGGTACCAATAAGTCACTGAGAGCCGAGCTCACTAGTGGTACAGGCAGGCCTTGACCAACAACGGTTGTTATGCCAAAGAAGAAGAAGAAGAAGAAGTTTTTCTTTGATTTTGTCTTTTTCGGATGTTTTTATAAGTTATAAATACATTTAAGTTGCATTGACATATATTTTCGTCATTTTTTATGGTTTACTAGGGTTTAAAAGTACATATCTGTGAAAACTTGACTGCCTCTTGCCAAAATGTTGAATATACAAGCTTATTTATACTGTCACACATGTTTTGAAAAGCTTGCTGAAATGGAAATGTAATATTACGAATTTTGGTTTATAGTGGGTATATATTTATCTTACCAATGCTTCATCCGACGGTTGTGCGTATATGAGCCCCATCAATGCTATTGGGTTATATAAAATAGGATTAGTTCAATCTTAAAAAATCTGTATGGAGGCTTTTGCTGATGCTTACTGATGAATATAACAAAAAGGCTTGTTAGGAAATGCATATTGATTGTGCGTGTTTTATTTTATCTCAAACAAGTTACTATTATAAAAGAAAACGCTCTCCTTAGTTTGCAAAATAGCATTAGTTGAATGAATCGCTTATATATATTCTAGTTTTATTTCGATATTGCTTACTATTTGTTCTTCTGTTTTTATATCCAGGATTTACAAATTCGTTAGTTGGACGCAAAATAAAATAATCATAAACACTGAATTTGTTTCTCATTATTCATCGCTTTGCTTCAATTTATAAACAATAAACACTTCGGAGGTGACACGTGCCTCCTATTAACTTATTTCGATTCACTGTACATGGTCTGGGAACTATCCGATTCAATCTGTTAGGAATATAATATGTTTGCCCAGATCAGTAGTAGATTTGTAAGTAGAAAAGTTTTAAGTAGAAAAAGATGGCATTTAATTAATTTTGTTTCACATCGACGTGATGCAGACTTGACAGCTAGCAAGCCTCACCTTACAGCACTCTTAAATTATAGTTTGCAATGAAGTGTCTCGATGTATTTTTGAATTCAAAGATTTATTTTTGGCAAGCTAATGGACATGTTTGTGATTGGTGAATATTTCTACAGTAATATGTTTGGGTTTTGGTTCTTGCAAGAAGGTGTAGGACAATAGTCGTTTTCAAACATTTACATCTTGCAACATCTTACAATAGTACGAACGAATTCTGCTACTGCCGCTTCAGATGCTTTTTATTTTAAAATTACAATAA
Organism: Anopheles arabiensis; assembly: GCF_016920715.1. Classification (NCBI taxonomy): domain Eukaryota; kingdom Metazoa; phylum Arthropoda; class Insecta; order Diptera; family Culicidae; genus Anopheles; species Anopheles arabiensis. The sequence goes on from NC_053518.1 coordinate 31,725,946, forward strand.
GCGGAACTCGTTCACCATTGCGATTGTTCGATGCGATCATTAAGCGCGAGGTTTTTTGGCCGATGGTGCAGTGGTAGGACCAGTCACCCAGCAGTCCTTCTTCATTCCATGTTTTTGGCAACGGCTCTCGTAGTCTTTCTAGTGGAATGAAACTAAAGATAAAATGATAGCTGAAATATTTGCTACAGACTGATCAGTGCTCAATACAAACAATGGGGCCCTTCACGATTCTAGTCAACTTTTTGTATGGAGTTTGACAATTAAAGGCTGAAATCATGTAAACACTCCATACAAAACCGCACAAAAACTAGGCTGCAATTTTTTCATATTTTTCATATTTTTAATATTTCTTCATTCAGAAGCAGAAGCGATAAACATCAGCCTTCGTAATTCATACACCTTGGGATAAGCCCACCTGTATATTATACTCACTTAGATAGCTGCTCGAAAACTGCTATACAATGCAAACAGCTGACAGGCTGAAATTTCAGCTTACAACGGAAAGGGCCCAATGTTAACATTTGTCTCTTCAGGTTGAGCTGACACCAGTACCGCAAGGGCTGTAAAGGAAACCAAAAAGGTTACGTTGCATGGCGTACCTATAGTTGATGTTGCTTGCCACTTAGTTAATCACTTACCGAGCAGTGCAGACAGGAACGCTTTCATGAGGAACTTCATTTCATTTCATTTCATTTCATTTCATTTCATTTATTAATACAATATCCGCCATCAAGGCTAAATAAGGCAGACTTAAAACTTAATAAACCCTAACAAATAAACAAAATAAACAAAATGATTCATGATTCATGATTCTTCATGATTCTTTGATTTGGTTATTGTAACAAAACTACAAACCAGTGAGCGAGTGGTTATGTAGCTGATGGAGCAACTATTTATATAAATAAACAGCTTCTTTACTTATCGTTTTGCTTAGTGAGAAAAATGGGCCATGGCTCTATAATCTTCGATAAAATGCTGGTCGGAGCAATTGTAACATTTCGTTTGGTACATGTTAGGTTTTTGTGTACAAGGTAAGATTGTTAAATGGCATAACCTTACAAGGTTTTCTTTATCGCGATATCGTATTTTACGCTCTCAGGCTGGGCTAAATCTCTCAAGTTTCAAAACAAGTTTCGCTTTTAGTGTATATTGATTGAATAAAAAAATTGCTTGCATTGCGGTTTTTTGCTATATTGTTATTTTTCATCAAATATGTGGTGAAATATCGATAAAATGAGTTTGAATGTAGTAATAGTTGTGGCTACGTTTGGAGCAATTGTATGCTCATTGCGGCAAGTTGATGCAGACGCCCCAATCATTGCATTCATTTCCAGGATCCTACAGAGAAAAGGTGGAATTAAAAGTGGAATAGACCTTAATGGAATGCTATGGAATAATGATGTTACCTCAGCTCCTGCCGTTGGATAGTCTGTTATTTGTCGTCCTGCTACCGCACCGAGAAGCGCTGGTAGCGAAAATATAAAGTATACGAAATTTAATAAGCCAACCGAACCAAGTACAGTAGCGATCGAGACTTACCACAGAAAAGGGAAAATATTACACTTGTCGAGATACGCATGGTTCTTTGAAAGAGACTTTAAGCTTCAAAGATTATTTTTAAGAGTATTTATAGGAGCTAAGGTCGCCCGATGTTACGTGCGATGGTTTTTTTTCCTAATAATCAATTCGTGGATGTTTATGTGCAATTGGTTCTATGACAAATGTTTGCCAAAGCGCTGGAATGATGTTTTGGTGTTTGATGTTTGATGAAAAAGAGTTAATTACTTCAATCGTTTAACTTCATCGCTTAGATATTGTTTACTTAATTACTTTAATTTGCCCGTTCATACAAGGGGTTCTTTCTTGTTATATAAAGCTGTTTTTGAGTTAGTTTTTGAGTTCAGTTAACTTTATCGCTCGATATCAAAATGCCAGACTAACTTTAAAGAATATATAAATAAATATATTAAAGCTGACTACGATTTCTGATAGTCTGATTAGGGTTTATTTTGAAAAAAAGTTTTGTTGATGTTAATTTCAGTGTTTCATTCAATGGTCAATCAAAACACGCATCGTTTCTGCAGCATTCAGATTTTTTTAGTTGTATTTTTCATAAAATCATGTTGTGTTTGAAGTTATTGTGGATAACATTGACATTCACCACCTGGCATTCAGGAAGGAAGGAAGACAAATCTTCATTCCCTGCCACACCATACAATGAGGCACCGCTTCACGCTTTGCGACTTGACTGGGAGCAGATAAAGCCTCATTAGTTAGGCAAGCTGGAATATATAATGCACATAAGTTTGAAATTTTGGAGAACGTGAGTTTAATTTATTGATTATGTTTGATATAGAGCAAACTTACTTGCTACAATGAGCATGATTAAAACAAGATGGTATAATTGCTTCATTTTGCACGTCTTTGGAAACAGGTTAGTGTGATGCAGCAGAGTGATTCTTGTTATATACTGATTTATTTCCAACCTGGAGTACTTTGTACAGTGTTTGGCGAAAAAGATGCAACACGAGTAGGTGTACCAATAAACAAGCAGAATAAAATTCGTGTTGAATTGTTACCTTTTTATTTGATTCTCCTCGGACCAGCGCTTAATACTGGTATGCAGTTTGTTCCTTGTAGCTGTTAATTTGTGCTGCAACAATGATCTAGATTTAATTTTGAATGGAATGCAAAATATTAGGATTTTTTTATCATTTACCATTTCTTTGAATTCTTTTTTACTAAGCATGTAGAGGCCGGCATGATCGCGTAGATCATTACGCCAAATAGAAGAATACATCGGTTAGCATCGGGCCGTGATGGATTCGAGGCCCTGATACTTTTCACACTTTTAGTCAAATGAGAAAAAACAATATCTACAACGATTAGCAATAACATAATATGGTAATGCAGAGGTTTCATATGGTTATTTTCAGGGATTCAGAAGCAATTCTTTTGAAGGTAAAATTTAAATATTCAAAACGCCAACAGGACTCTTTCTGTTGCACGCAGTAAATTATTATTGTAGATTTAAATACGTGTTTTTAAGCTGTTTTTGTCTAAAAAAGTTTTATATAAAGACGCTAAAAAATCCGTCACTTGAATCGGGTGCAGGCAAAAGGGTGACCTTTTGTCTTTCCCCAAGTCACGATCGTAAGCTTTTGAGGGATACTCGGTCTGAATAGTGGTAGACGATGATCACACTAAGCGTTTACAGTGGTGTTCTGTAGGGAATTACCTGAAGCAATACAGTCTGAGCGAATCAACCGTTATTACTAATTTACACAAATGGTATGTGAATTAAGCACAAATGCATTGACACAGTTAGTAGGTATTTTGGTGTACAAATTATCGAACAGTAAAAATACAAGTAAACTGCACTTTTTTGAGCTGTCAAATTGGACGTTTTTATTTCATTAATATATGTGGGAATTCTTTAAAGGCATGATATTGAAATACCTATCAGATTCTGGCTGCCGTTTTTTCTTCTTCAGGTGGTTTGTGAAAAAATCATAAAACTGTTTAGAACTTTCCATAACACTTAGTGAGTGTAAGTTCATGTTTAAATAACTTTTTTTATTCTGTTTTCAGTATACAAATGCATATGTTTTTATGTTTACTTTATTTGAGACTTTGAAAATATTCTATAAATGAGGTAAAACATGCTTTAAACAAAATAAGCATTCATCCCGTGCCTTAAATCCCCGTAGTGCAAAACATTTTTCCAAGATGAAACGTACAAGAATTTGGCACAGCGTCACGCTTTTCCATTTCACTGGATGCAGATACAGCGTCATATATTAGGCACGCTATAATATATCATGAACGTTAGTTGATACATTTATCAAGTTTGATCTAGTGCGTACTTACTTGCCACGATGAGTACGAGCAGAGCAAGATGGGCTAATGGTTTCATTTCGCACGACTGGTCTTTGGAAACAGTTTTGAGTGATGCTCATTATATACTGATTCGTTTGCGATAAATTAATGCGAAGCGAATAGCGTCAACATGACTTGGTTGTTCTTGTTCTGATATAGTATTAACCAAACAAGGTGCAATGTGGCGTTGTGTGGCAATAAACACACACACTCACACATTCATGGTTAATTGTTTCTTTATCATTTGGTGTGTTTTTTTTTTATTTTGTAGATATGGCGACTTCCTTCAGTTTTAATATATATCGCCTATGTTGAGCATACATGCATCGGTTGCCATCCTCGTGCAACAGTCGTCAACTCGTACGACTTTTCCGTCATGGGTTGAAGCCTCATATGAATCGTCCCCCTATAGCAAGGATTTAATATCCAACGGCGTGGTATTAATATATCGGGAAAGCATGTATAGGTCGGCATGATCGCGTAGGTCATTACGCCAAATAAAAGAATACATCGGTCAGGATCGGGCCGTAATGGATTCGAGCCTCAGTCCATCCAGTCCGGTCCATGATATCGAGGCTGGGAATAAACCTTTGAAAGAGTTTTGGGTCTATCTAACTTTTTTCTTAATTTGTTTTATAATAGCTATGGGTCTAATGGATGACATTTAGTAGCAGAGTAAAGAAGACATTTAGTAGCATGATAAAGAAGAGATAGCCAAATTACTGCTTTCTGTTTATTTATTAGAACTATTTCGAATTCAAGTAAGTTTTTTGGAAAGAGCCAAACTATCAAAATCCTGATCAGCATGTATGGATAAGCTGATTTGGAGAGGCATCGGGTTAAGGACAGTGAAAAAATAAACTTTCGTTTTTCTACTTTTTTAAGTTAAGCACTCATTAACATTGGGGTTTCTTGACATCAATAAATATCAATGAGTGGTCAATGAGAGGAGGCCCATTACTGCAGCATTGATAAAAACTTTTATTGTTCTTTTTATCAAATCATGTTGTGATTGTTGCTATCGCGGATAGCAATGAAATTATCCTCCAGGAATCCAGACACCTGGACACATCAGCTTTCCCTCCCACATCACACATTGGCGCATTGCTTCACGCTTTACGACTTGGCTGGGAGCAGTTACAGCCTCACATGTGAAGCATGCTGGAAAATATCGTGAACGTGAGTTTAATTTATTGATTGTGTTTGATATAGAGCGAACTCACTTGCTACGATGAGCACGATGAGAAGAAGGTGGAATAGAAGTTTCATTTTGCCCGGCCGGTCTTTGGACACAGTGTAGTGTGATGCTGAAGAGTGGTTTTTATAGTGATTTTGTGATGTATTAATGCGAAACGAATAGCGGCAACATGTTTCGGTTGTTCTTGTTCTAGTACAGTGTTAATCGAACAAGGTGCAACATGACCTAGTGCAGCAATAAAAGTGTTAGCTAACATTTGCGGTGAATTGCTACCTTATCATTTGACGTTTTGGTTTTCATTTTGTGTATATGGTTTAGTGGACTTGAAGGGTGCCGGTCTCTACAACATGCCCGTCATGCGTTCAAGCCCCGAATAGACTGTGCCCCCATACGTAGGATTGACTATCCTCCTATGGTAACAAAAGTCACTGAAAGCCAAGCCCACTTTGCTAGTGGGTACAGGCATGCTTTGGCCGGCAACGGTTGTTGTGCCAAAAGAAGAAGACAGGACTTGAAGGAAGCTTGAATGCACATTTTGTCACAAGAGTAATGGGAAATTCAAAAAGCAAAAAATCATTCAAAAAGCAAATATTCGAAGTAATTTAATTTTTTCTTCTCCCAGATGGTAATGCAACTGTCACGCTCTGTTAGGGAAGTTTTTTGTTATGTGAGCTGTTAATTAGTATCGCTTTGACAAGCAAATCTATCTGTTAAATCTGTTATCCATGGCGATTTTTATGATGGAGAAAAATTTATTCAGTGAAAGAATTTGTTTTGAACGTTGGATTTTCGTATTCCACGCATGTTTTGAAGAAAAATCTCAAGCTTACGATTTGCAAACTCTCAAGCCTGTACGTCACAGAATTGTCTCGCTTCTGCCGTTTGTCGTTGCCGGTTGTAGCGATTGAAAACAAGCAATGAAATTTATCACTATTTTTTTTATTTTGACTTCTTCATTGCACAATATGAAAGTGTCATTAAGAAATCTCATTAAAGCATTCAGAACACTGTATTGTTGTTGTAAAATACTGTTTTATTGCTGCGAATGCGAAAATGTAATAACGTCAAAAAAGACAGTGTTATGGTAGTGGTTCAACAAAATCATTCTTGCCCTCGTCCCAATGCGGCATTGGGCATTCAATTGTTCCATCGGTACATTGCTCCACTTGATACATTGCTTCACGCTTTACGATTTGGCTGGGAGCAGATGCTGTCTCATACATGAGGCACGCTGTAAAATATCATTAACGTTAGTTTAGTATATTGAGTATCGTACAGAGCCAACTTACTTGCTACGATGAGCACGATTAGTGCAAGAAGGTATAATTGTTTCATTTCGCACGTTTGATGTTTGGAAAATAGTTTAGCATACTAAACTGATCCCAAAGAGCGATGCTTATTATATACTGATTCATTTGCAATGTATTAATGAGAAATGATAACATGACCATGTTGTATTTGTACAAGCACACTGTTCCGCGAACTAGATGCAACCATAATTGTTACCATTTTATTTAATTTTTCTAGGAAAGATGGAACTAATCGTTCAATACTGGCATACAGTTTTTCTCGTGTAACATACAGTGTGTGCTGCAACAATGCTGTAGATTTTATTTAGAATGTAATCCAGGTACTATTTAACGTGTTTGCCTGGTTTGTTGTTATTCTTTGTATTTACAGGGCACATCAATTTAAACATTATATTTCACATTGATAAACAGTTGCATTCAATGGTACCGTTCAACAGAGAAACCTTTAAGGTAAAACTATGCCATGATATCCACAACGAGTATGTTGATGAAACCCCAATATGTTGATCAGTCGGATGCAAAAGTTGGTTTGATAGTTATATGGTCGTTATATTATACATAAAATACAAGAACACCTTGTCAATTTATTGCTTTTAACCCATGTATTTCATTAACTCTCTTCGCACATTCTATGCACATTATATTGTAATATATAACAATTTTAAGTTGTATTTCAGATATTTGTCATATAGGTGGATCAAGAAGAGTACATCGCAAGTTTTAATACAACTTTTAATTGCGCATACTGTATGTTAGCCTGATGTTTATTGAGGTTTGATGTTTTATTGGCATGGGTATGTATATATATATATTTTAAGAATATGAGTTTGCTCTACTTTTTATCCCATCCCAGCAAAACCCCAAGGACAAACCATGGTTCTATTAACAACGATACACATAACAGAGCTAGGAGCTCGCTTTACGACTTTACTTTTGCACCCTGTGAAGTCGCAAGGCGGTTCGCTGACCTCGTCGTTGTAGGTATTAGCAGCGTATGTGAAGCACACTGTAAAATATCATCAAAGTTAGTTGAGTATTTTGATTGTATTTTATACAGATCATACTTACTTGCTACGATGAGCAGAAGTACTGCAAGTTGGAATGATTGTTTCATTTCGTAAGTTGTCGACGTTCTGGCGTCTTTGGAAACAGTTTAGTGAGCTGCTGAAGGGTGAAGCGTATTATATACTGATGCATGGGCGATGAACTAACCCAGAACAAATAGCGACAACATGACCTGGATGTTCTTATTATTGTACAGCGTTAAGGGGTAACAATTTGTAACATGAATTGGTGTAGCTACTTACAAGTAGGTTAATATTCGTAGTGAATTATTCATTTTAACAAATTGAGCACACCTTATCATTTGAACATGCTAGGAGTTGCTGAATACTTGTATTTTGTTTATTCATTTTGAGAGTTTATATAAACTCTCTCAGCATGCTAATTCATTATCGCTTAATGTTCCGCCAGGTGTCAACGATGAAGCTAATACTTTTTAATCGATGTGTTTTTCAACTTCAATGGCTCTGAATTTTCAACTGTCTTAGATATTAGCGATCCACACCGTTTAAATTGTGCTCATCCTCCGCATAGTCGAGTGTAGGACGAAAGGATACAGCTGACCTCAATAGCTCGAGATCTTCCCACTTCAGTACAGCTTTCATAGTGTCGGTGGGTTAATTTTACACGCGATTTGTTTGAAGATTAAATGGTAGCGATTTGGTTATGGTAGCCACAAAGAGAATGTGGATTAAGCTTTGATAGGTTGATCATTTAGATGCAAGAGTTGGTTTGGTACAACAGTATAAAGTTTAGTAATGTGATTACCTTACTTTGAAAATACAAGTATACAACATCCTTTCGATTTGTTGCCTATGTTGGCATCTTTTAATGGTATTATTTAGCAATATCCAACATTTGAATAATGCCTTAGAGTTGTTTCTCCTTCAGCTTAATCAAGAATAGCTCATAGCTGTTTAAACAACTTTTAATTCCTCCGATGTGATACGTTGATGTTTTAGTGTAACAGATATACGCTTAGTACTAAGTTTATAAGTCAATTTATAAAATATTAATTAATTTATTTTCTCCTACCATTGTTCAAATAATCAGGGTAATCTTGAATTCGGGCAAAAATGTTTTTGAATTAACAACCATTTATCCCAACCCAAAGAAACCTGTAGTACAATACATCATTCCATGAATAAATCTACACGTATCGGGGGCAGCTTCACGCTTTACGGTATCGCTGGGAGCAGATACAGCCTCACTTATGAAGCATGCTGGAAAATATCATGAACGTAAATATATTATATTCATTATGATCGATGTAGAGCGAACTTACTTGCTACGATGAGCACGACGAGAAGAATGTGGAATAGTAGTTTCATTTCGCCCGTCTGATCTTTGAAAACAGTGTAGTTTGTTTCTGAACAGCGATTCTTATTTTATATTGATTCATGGTTGATTCACTGGTTCAAAATATAGCGACACCATACCTACGATAAATAGCGATTACATGACCTGGTTGTTCGTGTTCTAGTACAGTGTTTACCGAACAAGGTTGTAGCAACAAAAAAGTAGGTTAACATTCGTGTGGAAGTATTACCTTATCATTTGATGTTTTGTTATTAATTTAAGGGACATGGTATGGTGGGCTTGACTATATTCTGCCTATAATGCGCATGTATGCATTCGTCAACATCGAGAATATCCTGTGGTTTGTCTACTCATACGACTTAATAAAATGCCCGTAATGGGTTCAAGCCTCATGTGGCTTGACCATTCTTTCGTAGCAAGGAGTGACTAACGTGCTGCGAAGTACTAATAAGTGTCGAAATCCTATGGAAGCCGGCATGATCGTGTAGGTGGTTATGCCAAATAAAAGAAGACATCGGTCAACATACGACCGTGATCATTTGGAGGCCCGTATGGACAAGATTTTGAGGTTGGGAAAAACCCGTGATAAATAGAGATAGCAGAATGTAAACTAGGTAGCAGAGGAACGTACAAGCATTAAAAAATGTCAGTACGCCTCTGACCTGCCATCCGAAGCAATCCCAAAGTTATGTTTGTATATCAAAATAGACAACATTTCGTCACAATATAATGAGCAAAGATTTGTGCCATCCAGCCTATGCAAACTGCTCGAAAACAGCTTCGCCAAGCTTGGCACATAATTTTATAGTGAGTGGCAAAGGTGATTTCAACAGGAGTTTTCGAGCAGGTCCACCCCTAATGAGTGGTCAAAGAGAAGAATAGATAGTAGCGAACATTTCTGGAGAATTAATAAAAACTTTTATTGTTTTTTTTTTATCAAATCATGTTGTGATTGTTGCTATCGCGGATAGCAATGGAATTATCCTCCAGGAATCCAGCCAGTTGGACACATTAGCTTTCCCTCCCACATCACACATTGGCGCATTGCTTCACGCTTTACGACTTGACTGGGAGCAGTTACAGCCTCACATGTGAAGCATGCTGGAAAATATCATGAACGTGAGTTTAATTTATTGATTGTGTTTGATATAGAGCGAACTTACTTGCTACGATGAGCACGATGAGAAGAAGGTGGAATAGTAGTTTCATTTTGCCCGGCAGATCTTTGGACACAGTGTAATGTGATGCTGAAGAGTGGTGCCTTTTTATAGTGATTTTGTGATGTATTAATGCGAAACGAATAGCGGCAACATGCCTTGTTCTAGTACAGTGTTAATCGAACAAGGCGCAACATGACCTAGTGTAGCAATAAGCAAGTATGTTAACATTCGTGGTGAATTATTACCTTATCAAATAAAACTTGTTTTTATGAAGTTGATTAGTGTATGGTTAAAGTAGTATAGTATGGTTATTTGTTAGATTTGCAAACTGCTTGCATGTAGTTTATCAATCGAATGCATAGTTGATTCTATAGTCAAACTTGAGCTTGGATTGTAATTAAGATGCTTTTGAATATGGTATTCTTGTTTGTTTTATTTTTATTTACATTATCATTGCATATGAACTTGAGCAACTCTCTCTGAATGTAAAATCTTTATCGCTCAATGCTTTTCCAGGTACCAACAATGCAGCGAAGAGTTAGAGATGATGTACTTTTATTCGTCAATGACTCCACATTCACTTTTCCCCTCGATCATTATGTTTAACATAGCTTAAAAGGTTTCCATCGTCCGCATGGTCGAATGTAGAACAATCTAACGCCAATAGCACATGCTCTTCCCATTTTCGAATTTCGACGTTCTGTAAGATAGTGGATGTGGTGATTCAGAAAGTTGCAAAACGATGTAGTAAATGAATTCACACAAACTTACCAGCAACGGTCACTTATAGCAAGATAGGGTAGAGTAGAGCTTTATCAGCAGAATTTATGAGGAGAATGGACTTGAATCGGCTGAAGATAAAACGATATCCACAAACAGTATGTGGAGTAGACCCTAATTAGTTGTCCCGCTTGATGCAAGAGTTGGTTTGGTAGAAAAGCTGATGCGTCTGTTCCTATCGTTTTAAAACACATAAACAGATTATTAAATAAATAACTAAACAAAACTTCGGGAATTATTCTTGTTTGATTATAAGGTATGTATTTCTTTAGTTTGGTTTGCACATGCTTTGTGTATTACATTGCAGAGTTAAACAGAGTCGAGGCATTTTGTAGTTGATATCTCTCTCGTCTCTCCTTCAACTGTGCTTAGGATAATTCATAGCTTCAGCAGCTTCACGAATGCTTCTCAAAATTCCAGGGGGACGCTTGGTTAAGAATGTATCTGCATCAACCATCGAATACGATACTATGGAGAAGCAAGATGAAAAGGAACGAGTGTTAGAATTGCTGTCATATGTAGCACAACAAATGTTGGAGAAACAGGACTCTTACCAGCCAGAATTAGCACAACGAGTGCGATGTAGAATAGTTGCTTCATCATAGCCATGATTGCGCCTCAACACACAAATTGGTATTAAGTATATCTTAGATGTTTGCTCTATTTTATACCATTGCTTGCTGTTCCGTGGAGTTGTAAACATAAATCGTATCGAATCAAGAAATGGTTTTTGGTTCTGGCTAAATGGACAAGGATGTCTTTCATGAGGGGTAATACAACATTAATTTTTACCTTTTGTGTGTTAGTTTCACGTTCAATGTATAATCGGTATAATTGTATTCGTAAGTTGTTATTCACATTATTATTCATCAGTTTCTAAGAGCAGTCTATAATTATAGCCGCAACAATGGATTCACGAGACACATTCCTTAGTATTTGTTCACATTATGATAAATGAAATCTACAAAAAAATCCATTAGAGCAAAAACTGTATTCGTGAGATGCAGCAAAAAGTTAAAATACATGAGTTCAATATTTTTGTACACTAATGATGATGCTTTTATCTTTTTTTTTATGTAGGGTGAAAAACGATGTGTAAAGTGAAGCAAAAACAACCTTCCAGCAACGATCACTAATAGCAAAACTGAGCTGTGTAAACTTTCATAGCGTTGTTTGCGGGATTTCAGACGCGATTTGTTGCGAGGTAAAAGCAAGTATTGATAAAACTTTATCTTCACAGAGTATCAGAGCTTGATCCAAATGTTAAAATAGTAGAAAAGTTGGTACGTTTTTTGTTATGAATTGAAAATACAGGTATCGAAAATTAAATAAATAAATGAACAAAACTTCACGAATTGAGCGTTTTTGGTTTTAATGCATGTATTTTTCAAGTAATGTTTGCATACTCTTCATGTATATCATTGCAATGTTAAATCGTTTCGAGATGTCAAGAAGTTCAGGTATCTCTCATTGCTTATTCAGTTGTGTTTAGGGTAGTCCATAGCTTCAGCAGCTTCACGAATGCGCCTCAAAATTCTAGGTGGATACGTCGTGTAGGGTTGAGCTGCCTCAACCATCGAAAACGATACTATGGAGAAGTGAAATGGTAAAGGAATGAGCGTTAAAATTTGTGTCAATTGTAGAAGAAAAAATGCCAGAGAAACAGGAGCCTTACCTGCCACAATTAGCACAACGAGTGCAACGAATAATAGTTGTTTCATCATAGCCATGACTTCGTCTCAACACACAAATTGGAATGAAAGAAAGCGGAAATGTTTGCTCTATTTTATACCATTGCTTGCTGTGAGGTGGAGTTGCAAACATGGCTGTTAGCAGTCATGTTTTGCTGTGTATCGAATGTAAAAGCTGTTCTCAATGCTTGTTGCTGGCTAAATTGACAAGGACGTGGATGTTATTTGATCATACACCTTCGGGCAAGTACAACAATCTTTTGCATTTGTTTGTGTTAGTTAGATGTTTAATGTATAGTCTGTATAGTTTTATTTGTAAGCTGTTATTCACTTCATTATTGACTAGTTTGTTAGAGTATTCTATAATTAGAGCCGCAATACTTGATTGGAATAATGAGTCATATTCTTCTCTATTAGGTTCCCTTATGATACCTAAACTCTACACAAAATGAATAAATTACAGCTAATATACGTGAGATGCAGCAAAAAGTAAATATTCAGGAATTTCATGAAGGCTTTGATTGGATAATTTTGACTTACTTAGTCTTCAAAGATTATAGATGAGTCGTACACCCTACATCAGTGCTCATGCACATACTGGCACAGAACTGCTTATGAGCTGTATGTGACGTTTTGCTGCCTATATCGAGACAGTCATTTAGACAAACATGTCATTAGACATGTTTTGCAAATCATTATACGTTGTTTTTTTTCTATTTAGTTTGTAATTGGAACATTACTTAAAGATGCTATTTAGATAGATTCTGACTCTTAATTGAGCTTAGATGCCCAACTACTGTCATGGGAAGGTTCAACTACTGTCATACTGGTAAAGGATAATAAATTGTAGCATATCTGCTATACAGAACATATTGTAATACACACTATCAGCCATAGACACATAGTAACACACTTTGGAAAGCCAAGTCACACCATTGTAACACATTCATTATAACACATTCAGTAAATCAGATCATACCATACACACCCGGAAGAGCTCAGGCCACACCGTTCATATAAAAACAATTGTGACACATTTAACAGAACCAACCGAAACGTACAACATAAGCAGGAACAGTTTATGCTTTATAACCCAAAGCAGGAACGGTATATGCATTAAACCCAAAACAGGAACTTAGTGACAAGAACCACCGTTCTTGTCAACAAAAGACAAACGTAACTAGCTTAGTGAAAACAATAACTTTCCAACATACAACCCGGAACCAAATGTGAGAAACCCTTAACTTCATTTGAGTATAAATAAAACCAACTCCGATCATGGCAGGTCAGATTCGTTCGGACTGTCAGGATAGGACTATGCCCATCCTACATCTATCGAGTTCTCATTTAAAGAGTTTAGATATGTCCCCCTGCCCAAGGTAAGGCCTCTAAACTCCAACGTTTCCAGTAAGGGAAACCTCCTAAAGGTTTCTATGATCGCCTGGACGATCAAGTGTCGAACGTCCGCTTCGAAGCAGTATCCACCTCAGTTCTACTTAATTCGGCAAACGATGACGAAGGCCACCCTGACCAACGCGAGTTCAAAGTTACTACATGGCAACCGTCCCAAAATCGAACATACCGGGACTATCTCAAAACATACCACATGACGACCGTAACAGTCATCAAATATTTTACAAAATTATTTGGAGAAAAAATGAAATTATGTTTCACCTTTTCCCCAAGTAGCTATTCATCGATTGGAATGAACTGAATTCTGTGATATGAGTTAAATTGAGAAACAATGCAAGATAATTAAGGATTATTATCATCATTCATGTGTGATAGATCATAACCAGGCAAATCAGATCTATCACATACATCACATTAAATCTTCAATGAATCGGAATAAACTGTAGAATATTTGATGTTAATTTTTCTTACAATTTTATTGGAAAGCATTTCATTGCTAGGTGCACGATTGATAAGTCCTCTAAAGTTGTGATTGCCATACTCTTCTATGTAACTGTTAAAATAGGTTGAATATACTGTCGTTCAAGTCGTTTTATTTCACCCAGTGTTATCTAGCCCTTCGTTTGCTGCTGGACTTGTGTATCTTTAGTTTCAGGTTCACCTTTTACCTGTTGCGTTTTTGTCTCAGGGGATCCTTTAACCTGAGGATGCCCTGAGCCTTGGGGAGGCTCTTTCACATCAGCACGCTTCGACCCTGGGTGAGTTTTAGTTTCTGCCGATCCTTGTGACGTTTTGGTTTGGGGGGGTTCTTTCACATCAGTACGCTTTGATCCTGCGTGAGTTTTAGTTTGTGACGTTCCTTGGGGCGTTTTGGTTTGGGGAGGCTCTTTAACATCAGCACGCTTCGGTCCTGGGTGTGGTTTCGTTTCTGAAGATCCTTGAGGTGTTTTGGTTTGAGAAGGTTCCTTGACATCGGCTCGCTTGGGTCCATGGTGTGTTTTCGTTTCTGAAGATCCTTGAGATGTTTTAGTCTGTGGAGACTGTTTCACTTGGGCACTTTTGGGTCCATGGTTGAGACCCTCAGACTGTTTAGTTTGCTGAGATTGCTGCAACTTTTCAGGTTTCGAATCCTTATGCTGTTTCGTTTCCTGTCCCCCCTTGATATTTGTCTCGGGTGGTCCGTGCGGTCGCTGAGGCTGTTGTCCTTGTGTTTGCTGTGGCGGGGCTTCTTCCTTCAGTTGTTGGGATGGAAGTTCCCTAATTTCTTGGGTTTGTTGTTGTTGTTGTTGTTGTGAATCTTGACGTTTTACCAAAAGCCCTGCGTTAGCTGTTATTGAATTAGAAGGGATAAAGTTTATTAGATATTAGTTTTTTCCCGAAGAATGTGCAGTGTGGAGATGTGCTTTGTTAGTAAGAATGTAAGTACCTATTGAAGCTATGCAAAGCAATACTATTACTCGCTTCATAGTTGCCAGTTTTCTAGTCCAGATCCTTCAAAAAACCCTGTACGCTGTGCACTGTAGCTTGCTAAAATCGCCACATTTATAGCAGAACAAGAATATTAAATGACTAAAATCGATTGTAGGTGGGAACTAATTGTCCAATTAACTTCTATGTTATACACGAACGTGTAATTAAGGTACAATTGCCAATTTCTTTGATAGTGAAAACTTGTATAAAACAGTCGTGTAGAGCAGTAATGAATTGGACTCATTAATATGGCGTAAACGATAACATGAATCTGAATTAAAAGGATTATCAATGACTAATCAAATTTCATGCAAACGTAGTTTCTCATTACTACTGTAGTACTGTTGTTTTCAAGTGTTGTTGTTATAATTGTGTTAAATTAGAGATGTTGTTTTTTAATCTTTTATTTTTAGTACTTATACATCATGTAACGATATAAGAAACGTATAAGAAAGCTACAAACTAGCAAGCATAGTCAGGAATAACATTATCTTTGAACATGAAGCTCACTCACAATGTCTAATATTATTTGGTTTGTGGCAAGCCCGATGATGCACTCTAAAACCATGAGCATGCAGTTTTAAAAGCATGCCAAAAGTATGGAGTGCACATGCATTTCGAATGTACAACAAATATGATGAATCGTTTTGAGACGGCCAGGAATCAAACACATTTGTAGGGGAAACGTTTAGGTAGATATACGATATTGCGTCCGTCCTTTTGACTGATTTTGGTGGATAATGGATTGGTCAATAACAGCGTATAGTCCAAGAACGTGGTTTAACGTTTGGTAAACGGTCTAATGATTTAGTGAAAAGTTCTGGTTTAATTTAATCCTAACAAAGAGTTTAGCAAAGAAACCATCCAAATAGCCTAATTTGCTTGAGCAGCTATTTTTGGCAGCGCTGCTTGAATTCGCCTTTTGCAGTAGTTAAAATATCGTGTAAGCAGCTTTCTTATGGCACGGTGCCGGGGAATATTTTTCTTTACGATTTATTTTCAATCAAGGCAACATCAATGTAATAAACAACACGAGTTGTTTTTTTTGTATGTGCATGTTTTTTTTAACTCTAAATGCTCTTTAATTTCACATAATTTCACATAGTTTAATAAACCATTCACATCAACCACAATCATTTCGCTCAATATTTTTTCTTCAATTAACTTATCTAACGTTTGCAGTAGCTATGAGATGATTGACGGTACCAGTCTTTGACACTTTGACAATAGCCACCTTTAAGTACTGATCATGCATTAAAAAGCTATTAAGCTCCACCAAGTTTGGCACACCTTCTTGACAAGCCTTCAAGTTCCATCGTGAACCATACACATAATGCTAACAAGCTGCAATGTTCCAGAGAGTGGTTGTTTAAAAGCTCCATAGTGCCGCAAAGCACCGTCTTATCTCTTAATTAGCCATAAAGAACGACATCGGAACGATTTTTCGTTAGACAGCCTCAAATCAGCTTTATAGTTCGAGCTGTCTATTTGGGTATGCTCTTTGCAACTTTCAAAATTAAATTTTACTTTAGGGGAAGGTAGGTAAAGACGGACACTGCGGGTAAGATGGACACTTCTCATAAATACATGAAAAAGGTAATTTTCGAGTAATTCAAATATGTAGAATCCAAACTGAAGGTAAAACAACACATTTGAGAACATTTTTGGCATAATATATATAAAATTGGTTAAATCCACGAACAAAACAAATTTTCAATCATGTGCACCCTTGTGGATCTAATTTGACTACTGCCGATCTTAAGCTCTACAACTTGTATTGTTTATATTTCCGGGAGTTTTATTTCATGAATAGGTTGTCGTGATCATTAATGAAAAAACTGGCGAAAGAACTAGAATGGAAGCAATACAAAATATTGTTTTCTGCTGGTTTAAACATCCTGACACCAAAGCGGGAAAGACGGACACTTTGTTGTAGGGAAAGATGGACACCGAATTTATTGATTTTTTACATCTTATATCAATTGGTGATGAATATATTTCTTCAAATACCTTAAATAAGGGTATTCCGATGCTATAAATCAATCAGTAACTAGAAAAAGTAATAAATAAGCGAGAAATGAAACACCAGTCAAAATAGCAGTCATGCGTTTTGCTATTACTCGCTCGACGCTGATGAGACGCTTCACGAAATCCAATATCTTCTCACGACTTGGACAACTTTAAGCAATAAAAAGATGAGGCATTTATACGACATTGTTCAGGAATGGATGAGAAATTCTATGGGATTACAAAAATCAAATGTTGAATTTTACCATGGTGGAAAATGGATTAAACTATTAACAAGTTCCTCATAAATACTGAGGTCGTGGACTTTTTGCGGAGTAATTTCCTAAAAGGAAGTTCTAGACTGTTGTTCTGTAAGCTGGAGCAACGTTAGCTGCGCGATATGTCAATAATGCTTTAGATGCTGCATTCTACGATATATTACAAGCGCCGTTTACAATTCCTAAACTCATGGCTGAATGAATCGAATGAAGGCCAAGAATTGGTTTATAAACGTACCAAGACGTGGAAAGCGATAGAATTTGTTAAAATACTGTAAAACTCTTCACTTTCTAACCTTTTCTACAGGTGTCCATCTTACCCTTCATGGTGTCCATCTTTCCCATATCAGGTGTCCGTCTTACCCGAACATTTCAAAACTGCACGAAAAAAACATGTTTTTCATTCATGAAAAAAACGCAAAAATCGATGGAAACTTAAAAGTTTTAACACATTTTCTGATAAAACATGAGTGTAAGATAATGTATGCACATTTTCATGGTCGTTGCACTTAATAATCCCTAGATTTTTACCATTTCCCTTAACGTGTCCGTCTTTACCTACCTTCCCCTATATATGTTACTCTGTGTATTTCTCTCATTAATCTCTTATTTTTACGTCAGGAAACTTATTATCATATTTTCAAGCCAATGTGGATGCAGATAGTTATTGCACGTATCGTTTAAAAGAAATAAAAAATTTTCAACATCGCCTTTCCCTTCAGCCCCAAAATAAATCTTAATCCGTCAGTGGGGCCCTTCACGATTCTAGTAAGTTTTTTGAATGGAGTTTGACAGTTGGAGGCTGAAATCATGTTGATCATTCTAGGGTTGGACGTTGCGGTATTTTTTACATTTAATTTTATTTTAACCAATAACTTAAAAACTAAGCGGATTGCGCGCGCGTCCGATCGCTGCCGTTGCCGTTCGTGGAAGAAGGTTCCCGCTGTTCGGGCGATCACCTTTCTGCTGTTGCCCTCTCACGCACATCAACCAACGCGTTGATGGCCGCCAAATTATGGCACTCTAATTATAGCATTATCATATCTTATTGTGCAATTCGCTAATTATTACATTCGCTTATTATAGGATAGCAGCTGCCGCAGCTCCTAACTCTTGTGTATAAACACATTTGTATATTTGTATATTTGTCTATTTATTGAATGATCGACGGACCTCAAAAGCCCTCTCGATATATGTAAGGGTACAATAGGAATAAAACATAAATAGTCACACGCTTTACAATAACACAATAATAACAACAATAACAATTACAACCATGCTAAAGATTCTGGCGAGAGGCGCGAAGTAAATTAATGCGACTCAACACATTTGCCATCGTCATGCCGGGCTCATACGCATCAGATTCCGCGTTCAGAGCAAGACATATACGCAAAAACGGGTCTCGGGAGACGAAGGCAGTCCTTGTCTCTGGGATAGCCAGCATCGCCCGAGGGCGGAGAGTTCTTGCAGGCACGTACAGCTGTATCGACGAGAGCAAAACTGGACAATCGATGCTACCATTGAGAAGCCCAACGATAAAAGCTAGCCTAGCATTTCGTATTCGGTCGTCGAGTTGGGGTAACCCGAGCAACAAACACCTTGTTGTGTAGTCGTTGTTGCTGCCCCACGAACGGAGCGCGAAACGGGTAGCCCTACGCTGGATGGAATCCAAGCGCGCAACCCCCCGAGCAGAGGAGGGCCACCACACAACGCTGCCATACTCCAGCACTGATCGAATAAGAGCACAATAAAGAGTTTTGGTGCAGATTGGGTCAGAGAGCTCGCGAGTCATGTTAACGACTAAACCTAACAATTGACTGCATCTTGTCACAACGTGATCAAGGTGTTGCTCAAACGTGAGTCTCGCGTCGACGAAAACACCCAAGTCCTTGACACAATCTCTGCAAAGTTTGCCCGTTTAGCGTGTAGTCGAAATGCACTGGAGAGCGCGAACGGCTGATGGTGATGGTAACACACTTATCAACACAAATGGTTAAGGAGTTTCGCGTGTACCAGTTATCGAATTCTTCTAGTGAAGCCTGGAGTATGCGATGGTCGTCTGGTCCATGGATTAGCCGAAAGATTTTGGTGTCGTCCGCATAGAGCAGGTGATCTGCAGGAAGGATCGTGGAGACATCATTTATATAAAGGACAAATAGTAAAGGTCCCAGATTGCTGCCTTGAGGGACGCCAGAAGAAGCATGGAGGGATCTAGATAAATGGGGCCCCATCCTAACGGAATAAGTGCGGCCCATTAGGTATGATCTCAGCCAAGCAACTAGGGGATCTGGGAGGCCAAGTCTGTTGAGTTTTGCTAGTAATATGACGTGAGATATCCTATCGAAGGCGGCTTTTAAATCGGTGTAAATGACATCTACTTGAAGGCGAGCATCAATGGATTTACGGCAGCTGCTGACGAATTGCATAAGGTTTGTGGTTGTTGATCTGTTAGGGACAAATCCGTGCTGATTCGGGCTGATGTAATTGACGGCATGAGGAGGGGGGGGGGTTGGCAAATGGTTCTCCAGCCACGGGGCCCCAACGACCATCTTTCCGGCGGCCCTTGTCGCTAATACTCTGTCCACTTGTAAACATACGGCATACTACAGACTAGAGATTTTCACCCACCACCTAGACCGCCTACCGTTAGATCCGCCGCTGGTTTATGACGGTGTTTTCCCCCTGCCTGCAGCGTATGCATTGGGCAGGAGATAGTGTTACAGTATGCAAGTTGCCCGCTGGATAGGAGCGGTCCCACGGCACCGCCATCATTCCTGGCATCTGCATGCCCGTCGTGGGTTACCGCGTATCAACCGTCCGCCGTAGCAAGAGCTGACTATCTGGCTACGTGGTACTCAAGTCCTGAAAAGGCCGGCATGATCGCGTAGGCTATTACGCCAATAATAATAATAATAAGAAGTAGAACTTAGCATAGCAGTCGACACCCGGGGAAGGTTTTTGTCTTGACTTTTTTGCTGTAGGATTTACCGCTGTGGCGCGACAAATCAACGGAATGAACTCAAGCAAAGCGCATGAACCTACCGAGCCGAACCCATTCCAAGGCAGTACCGGTCGCTCGGCGTCATGATACCGACTCCAAGCCAACAAGCCGCTAGATTCTGGACGGACAGGTGCAGCACCATATGCGCACCGTAATAAACAAATCCTGAATCCTCTTTTGTATCAATTCAATTCAAATTTTGTTTCCACTTGCGTCCGCTAGCTGAATTGGAAAGAAATGTGGTACATATCACATGCACGTTTGCTTCGATCGTGTGTCTTTTTAATACCCCCAACAGCAGAGCCGGTCGCAAAGATGGTGGTGCCAATTTAATGGTTGTGTTGTTTCTCAGGTAGCGAGATCGAAAATGCGTGGTATTTTGTAGCCGCAGTGGATGAAAATGTACGCATCAGAATCAAACAGTTTTGGGGTTTCCACACGCACGCACACACGCAAACACACACACGCACGCACACATGCATGTACGCGCGCACGAGAGCACGCACCCACGAAAGCGCGCACGCGACAACGCACCTACGAACGCGCGCACGCGAGAACGCATTAGTGATGGGTAAAGTTGGCAAAAATGCGAAGACGACTCCGATCCGACTCCGATAAATTTGGAATCGACTCCGAATGGTAGGTCCGCGCTGCAATATCCGGAGTCGTTCGGAGTCGTCCGATTCGGAGTCATCCGGAGTCATCCGGAGTCGTTCGGAGTCGTTCGGAGTAGTTCGGAGTCATTCGGAGTCGTCCGGAGTCGTCCGGAGTCGCCAGAAGTCGGAGTCGTCCGGAGTCTTTCGGAGTCGTTCGGAGTCGTTCGGAGTCGCCCGGAGTCGGAGTCATCCGGAGTCATCCGGAGTCGTTCGGAGTCGTTCGGAGTCGTTCGGAGTCATTCGGAGTCATTCGGAGTCGTCCGGAGTCGTCCGGAGTCGCCAGAAGACGGAGTCTTCCGGAGTCTTTCGGAGTCGTTCGGAGTCGTTCGGAGTCGTATGGAGTCGTCGGAGTCGTTCGGAGTCTTCCGGAGTCGCCCGGAGTCGGAGTCGTCCGGAGTCGTTCGGAGTCGTTCGGAATCATTTGGAGTCATTCGGAGTCACCCGGGGTCGTCCGGAGTCACCCGGGGTCGGAGTCGTCCGGAGTCTTTCGGAGTCGTTCGGAGTCGTTCGGAGTCGTCGGAGTCGTCCGGAGTCGTTCGGAGTCGGAGTCGTTCGGAGTCGTTCGGAGTCGTTCGGAGTCGTCGACTCCGGACGACTCCGAACGACTCCGACTCCGGGCGGATCTAGTGGTTCCATTTTGCCGGAGTCGGAATCGAACTAACAATAGTCGGAGTCGGATCGGAGTCGTTGGTGCGCTCCATACATCACATCACTAGAACGCAACTACGAACCCACGCACACGCACGAGCGAGCACGGCTACCTTATCGGTAGATATAAATATATTTTTAAATTTAAAATATATATTTTTTAGCCACTATACATTGTGCTACATGATGCTTAGAAAGTCATGTCAAACATGTTCAAATAAAAAAAAATATTTGATTAGTGTTAGACGTTCTCCTACACTTGTTTTAAATAGGCTTCTTCATTGGCAGGGGCATCGAATGGTCTCATCAGCAGCAGCACGAAATAAAATAAACTATCAATACACCGCAGTTCACCTCAAAGAACCTGTCGCGACGGACGAAGCTGGGACTATATAGTACCTATATAGTACCAGTGCTCACATACGCCTCTGAGACATGGACACTGTCCAAATCTGACGAAACCCTCTTAGCCGCGTTCGAGAGGAAGATGCTCAGAAGGATACTTGGCCCCGTATGTGTGGAAGGACAATGGAGGAGCCGCTATAATGACGAGCTATACGAGATGTACGGCGACCTCACTGTCGTACAGCGTATAAAGCTCGCCAGGCTTCGGTGGGCTGGCCATGTTATACGCATGGAAACGGACGACCCAGCCCGTAAAGTCTTTTTAGGCCGCCCACAAGGACAGAGGAGGCGTGGTAGGCCCAAATTGAGGTGGCAAGATGGCGTGGAGGCGTCCGCCATTAAGGCCGGGATAACGGACTGGCAGACGAAGGCGCGAGACCGTGAGCGGTTTCGGACACTCCTGAGGCAGGCCAAGACCGCAAAGCGGTTGTAGCGCCGGATAAGTAAGTAAGTAATCAATACACCGATAACACTTTAAATCCCAATCCAGCTTCTCCCGCGTCGTCTCAAGGTCACACACAAATTAATAAATGCTAACACCCACCAATAACAATACACAACCGCAATGCACATATGAGTATCAACGCATACACCGCAACAGCCAATCAGCTGGCGGCGGAAGGCACGGGGATTTTTAGTACAACATAACCGGTTCTTTTATTGTTATCTTGAAGCTTGAAGAAGGATTTTATTGATGCGTTCTTCACCCACGATTGATCGTACAATTTGGAGTGCAAGAACGCTACGTCTCGTGGAACGTTATCTTAGCACTTAACCCATCCAGCGATGTCCTCGGCGTTCAGGCGCGTTCTCGAGGCACCATGGAAGCCAATTCATGTCATCGCAATCGTGATGCCTTCTGCGAGGGTGCTCCCAGCCATGCTAAAATTACCAATCAGATAGGTTAATGTATGTTATGTGTCTGGGTTTCTTTCACAAACATAAGCGTTCGCGTAGATCTATCGATCTATGGGCACGGCATTGGGGGAACTGTTCATGTACGTCAATTTCTTCTAAATCGTTGATTAATTCGAAATTGATTTTACGCACACAAAACGAATCGGACTAGAGTTGAACAAAGCTCTATGTCTGTGCATTTTGTATCGGAATATCGAAATGCACGCTTACTTGCTAGGCTTGTACGTACCATTCTTGACAAGCGATTTCCTTCCAGATACTGCATCATCTTTGCCATATGATGCTGCTGCTTCATATGGTGAGATTGCCTGCCATGCCGATTATGACCTTCCACAGAGGGCGAAAATAGACAAACAATTGCTGTGGCAGAAATTGAACCAACGACCATGAGATTGAACGATATAGTATTCGTATAAAATGTTATGAAATAATCTTTGTGATAAAAAAAGCTTACCAATTGAAATCAATAGTACTGCGACGTATTTCATGTTGGCGCGACACTGTTGTGATTAGCAGGACAAACACCAACAGTGATATAGAAATGGTTGGATGGCTCGAACTTTTATAGCTCACTACATGTTCTACGAAAGTCTATCGTCTGTTTGAATGCTTATCACTTAAAAGTCTGTGTCCAATGAGTGCCAAATTGGTTGGACTTGGGTAGCGCTGTGTCTCTAATTCAAATTGCTCGCTTTGATTGATGTAAATATACAGTACCACGTACTACGAGCGCAGCTGAAATAGTCGAGTCATGTATTTCAAGCTTAGTTGCTAGAAAGTAGAATTTAAATATGTTAAGGTTTAACTCTTAACATCTCTGCATCAATCAACACTCCCAACGCAAACAAAATGAATGTTACCAGGCTTGAAGCTTAACTGATATCGTTTGTTTACAAAGTTTTCTCCAAAATTTCTTTCATGCCTTTAAAAGAAAACACTCTGCTTAGTTGTAGTATCTTCTGTATAGAAACAATATATTGAAGCGTAGAAAAAGTGTCTGCAAAATTTAGAATTTGTTGCTACCATGAGCGGTCAGATATTGTTAAAAGATTTCTTCGTCACCATCGTAACCTTGAATGTAAAGTAACCAACAAAAAAAGGAAAAGAACTCATCAATGAGCTTGAACCGTTAGTGCTTGTTGTTCCAAGTGCTAGTAGCCCTTTTTACTACCATGTTGTAGCTGTCCAAGAAATCGTTTTCGTTTCACTGCGGAAGCACTCCTAAAACTTCTTAACCTTCGACGACCAGCACAGGAACGAAAACCTGGGGTTCCTGGGGAATCTCCTCCATTGGGGGTTCAAGATGTTGAACATCATTGGGCTCCTGTTGAGATTCTCGCGCCTGCTCTATCTGCAGCTGCACCCGCTCTTGCATTAGTTTGGTCAGCTGCAACTGCATTAGCATTTCCCGTCCAATCTGTTTTGCCTGCTCCGTGAAATAGTCTTCCTGTTCTGATGCACTCGGAGGCAGTAGCTGTTGGGTTTGTTGTTGTTGCTGTTCAATCTGCTGCTGCAGTTGTTCCTGTTGATGCTGCATCAAAGTCTCTAGCTGATTTTGCAATAGCATTTCACGCCCAATCTGTCTCTCCTGCTCTGAAATATGATGTTTCAGTTTCGCCAGGCTGTCGGGATGGTTCTCGTAGTATGGGTGTTGCTTCTGTTCAATATGCTGCTGCAGTTGATTCTTTTGGCGCTGGATCAATTCTTGCAGGTCCTGCACCATTAGCATTCCCCGTTGAATCTGCTGCTCCAGCTGCTTTATGCTATGCTCCTGGGATGGGCTTGGAGGATCCTGATGCTGAGCCTGGAATCTTCGAATGTTTCGCTGAAGGCGCTGCTTTTGCAGTTCCATCACTTTATCGAGCTTGAGTGCAAACAGCATTTCCCGGCCGATAATCTTCTCGTACATCTTGATCTGTCCAGGTGTCTGGGATGGGTTTTCCATCTGTTGCGCTAGTTGCTGCTTTTGGTGCTCTATCACTTTTGCAAGCTGCATCTGCACTTCCATTTCGCGTCCAATTTGCTGCTCCTGCTCCTTGATCCTTTGCTGCTGCTCGGCTGGGCTTGACGGAAGCTGGTGGTTCTGTGGGTCTCGGTGCTCATTAAGCTGCTGCTGCAGCAGTATCTTTCGATGCTGCATCATGTTGTCTATCTGCTTCAGCAGTAGCATTTCCCTCCCGATCTGCTTCTCCTGTTCTGTCATATTATCCTGTAGGGGAAATTGGCTATCAGGATGTTCCTCCTCGGGTGAGCTTTGACGATGTTGGGGAATATGTTTCTGGGGAGGAATTTGCAGTTGTTTTTGCTGGCTTGGAAGTGGGTGAAGCTGCGGGATTTGCTGATCGTGGGGAGGGATTTGCGGTTGTTTTTGCTGGTGGCTTGGAAGTGGGTGAAGCTGCGGGATTTGCTGATCGTGGGGAGGGATTTGCGGTTGTTTTTGCTGGTGGCTTGGAAGTGGGTGAAGCTGCGGGATTTGCTGATCGTGGGGAGGGATTTGCGGTTGTTTTTGCTGGTGGTTTGGAAGTGGGTGAAGCTGCGGGATATGCTGCTGGTGATCGTGGAGAGGGATTTGCGGTTGTTTTTGCTGGTGGCTTGGAAGTGGATGAAGCTGCGGGATTTGCTGCTGGTGATCGTGGTGAGGGATTTGCGGGATATGCGGCTGGTGATCCTGAGGAGGGACTTTTTGTTGATGCTGGGGGCTTTGAAGTGGATAAATCTGCGGGGTATGCTGCTGGTGACCCTGGGGAGGAACTTGATGGGACTGCTGATGTTGGGGGACTTGGTGGTCATGATCATGGTGAGGGATTTTCGGAATACCGAACTGCTGGTCGACACCACCATAAAACGGAACGACTGCACCGTTTGCTGTATAGATAATTGTTAACAAGTGGAAGGGTAAGATAGAAGAAAAAAGAGACACCTCAGTCAAAAACAGAATCGGTAATTTCTGCTCATTTAGGTCAATGAGTCAAACTTACCAAATGCCACCAGGCAGAGCAGAGCTACCGAAGCCTTCATGTCTACGGTTGAATCAGTGATACAAACAAACCAGAAGACTATGCGGCTATGGGTAATCGAGGCCACTTTTTATAGTAGTCGGTGTGCGTCGCTCCGTGGGCAAATTTCTTACGGTACATGTACTGTGGGAATGTGATGTCGATCATGTTGTAAAATTTGTCTTGCGTTCTTGTAGAAAACGCTGTTTATCGAATGTACACCACTAGGAGTGCTTCTTGCACCACGCAATCAGGCAAAACCACATTAAAAACACGTCGGTGTGCATGTTTTCGAACGTGTAGCGTTCATGCTAAATTTTTTATTGTATGTTACATTGAATGAAACATGCAATGGAAACATGCAATGGAAACATTCAAATTACTGCTAGAAAAAGGAAAAATTCGAATGCGTTTGTAGCCATAGTGGAAAGTATATATAAAGAGTATTTGCTGGGTCGGGCAATTTTTACCAGCGCGTAGTACTGCTGAGCTTAAGAACTCGTTTGAAATAAGTGTTAAGTGATAGGTTTCAAATAAGCTTCATTCTATTCGAAGCTTAAATCAGTAAATTGTTGAGTGTTGTTTATTTCGATGTAGTTAGTAGTTTTTGGTAGATTGGAGGTATGTAAGATGAGTGTTAAATATAACCAATTTTGCGATTATCTTCGGTCCTTTCTCTTGCGAACGTTACATCGAGTTTTGTTTCGAGTTTGTTTTATGTTTTGGAGCTAATTTCATGGTTTTTCGATTTGATCGCATTGAAATTTGGTACCAATAGGCATTTTTCGACGTCGTTCATGATAGAGCACCATGGCAGGTTACTGCTGTCTTGGCGCAGTGCTGGTATATAATACAATCGTCTGATATATTCTAAATTTTGTTGCATCACATTTAGCGGAATCCACCTTTTTCCTAAAACTACATCCTTATGGAAAACATAATCATGGTTTTTCGTTTTGATCGCATTGAAATTTGGTACCAATAGGCACTCTTCGTCGGTCATAGTAGAGCACCATGGTAGGTCACTGCTGTCTTGGCGCAGTGCTGGTCTGTTAAAGGATCGTCTGATTGATTTTACAGTGTGTGGCAGCCAGATTAGCAACGATGAAGGAATGTGAAACGGCTTTCTTAGCAAAACTATTTCCTCACGAAAAACACGGTCATGGCTTTGTAAAGGGATTGCGTTTGCTGCAAATTGGAAGAGTTCATTTAAATGTATTGTCTGTGTTTGGTATCTCGAACAAAGTAAGAAACTTACCCGCAACCAATAGGCCGAACAGTATAATGACAGTTTTCATGTTGTGTTCTGAACGAAGTTTTCTATTTAAAAACTACTGCGCACTTTGCAGTCACTAGTTCACTGTTTTATAGTAGTTCAGAGAGGAGACATTGGAGCAGGCAGCGGTGCAATCATCATTAAGGTTGCAATAATTAATTGAAGTGTGGTTGAATATCCATGGAGGAGCCTTGCAAATGTTATGATGTCGTTTAGGTTTGTTAAAATGTTTTGCAAAGCAAATATAAGATCAATGATAACGGTTGCTGGTTCTATCGTATACGAAGTTTTCAATCGTTTTTATCAATGGGTGTAGGTATTTACTTTCAACTATGCATCCATCCATCAGCAAACGTAACAATGCATTAAATTTAACAATAGAACCTATCGAAATTAAGAATGATATACTTGGAATTTGAACCATATTGCGGATCAATGTCTATGTAAGGCTTAGAAATCATGGAAAAGTCAAAGGTTCTCTTGAGAATCGATAGTATCAATAGTCTACAATAGTATGCTGCACCTACAAGAAAGCTATGTTCAACAATCGGCGCAGCAACATTTGTCGTTGCTCTGCTACGGCTTTCCTTGTAAACTTTGTATTTTGAAATAGCTACGTGAGATAGATTTGGGTACCAACTGCAGGACAATAAGTGGGTGACTTTATACTCCAGTCATAGTTTAATCAGAGGTCGTTACAGGTACTTCCAGTGCTTGCTGATCGTTGTTTAGTTATTTTAGTGTTCAATTTAATTATTGTTACATCATTACTGATCGCTTGAAGTGATTTCTATGTTCGTTTACACAAGCATGCAATCGATTCAACCGATACGAATGACGTCAATCGATCGAATAGAGGTGATTTGAATCTGAGGCAGTCAATTTAAAAATGAGTACAGTATTACTTTTATCGGTACCGTTCTTCTGTATGAGAAGCATGGTTTGCTGGAAATGGAAAATATAGACCATGTATGGTCCGTGTTCTGTATCGCTTACGAGTACGCCGACGTGAAGCCGACAGTTCGAACTGTATTATGACAATGTTTGTGCTGCGCTGTAAATGAATTCATAAAAACAATTCAAAAATTGAAGAATACTTGGTGAAATCGTGTATGGGATACAATGCAGCACCTTCGACAGATGATTACTACTTTAAGACACTATTTTATCACTTATAAACTAGCTACCTGTTATTGGAATGAAATGGAATAAACAAGGCTCTCCAAAATTTGCATGCATGAATGTAGATTTATTTATGCCAATAGTGAAATTTAAGGTCGTCCATTTCCATCATAGCTCTCATTTCTTTGAGGTCTTCCAGTTAAAGTCTCACCTCACTTGTGGGTTGAAAATCCCTTTCAAA
The DNA here is from genome assembly GCF_016920715.1 of Anopheles arabiensis. NCBI lineage: Eukaryota > Metazoa > Arthropoda > Insecta > Diptera > Culicidae > Anopheles > Anopheles arabiensis. The sequence goes on from NC_053518.1 coordinate 31,754,777, forward strand.
TTATGTTGGTTGACCAAATATTCTATAGACAGTATCTACGATGGAAGGTAAAAGTGTGAGCAAAAAGCTAAGCTGACGCATGTTCTCACGATCAACAGGGTCGCCACGACGTGTTGCTTCGAAAACATTAAGAAACCCGTCAACAAGCCCTACAAGAGATTCCAAAATTTTGGGTAACTGTCTGTTATCTAAAGTATTTATGGGCATGATTTCAACCATGGGAAATTGCTCTTGTGGGTGATAAAATGGCTGCATTGCTGTGGCTGTAAAAAAATAGCACTAATTAGTGATGTATGTTCTGAATCGCTTACAAGTACGCACTTACCAACAGCCACTAGGGCGAACAGTACTATGACAGTTTTCATGTTGCGAGCTGAACGATGTATTCGTTGAGGGACTACTATCCAGTGTGAAGAATAGAGGGTACGAGCCTGGCGTTTTATGGTGGTTCAGAAAGGACACATTTGAGCTAGCAGCGGTGCTCGTTCAATGCAAGATAGTTACGGGAATTAAGAATGAAACAATAAATTTAGCACAGCTTGAATAGCCATGGAGCAGCATTGAAAATGTTATAAAGCTACTTAGTTTTGTGTATCATGATTTAATTTTATTTAATACTGATTGGTATAACCGATAATGAATACGATTATACATAAAGAAACTTGATCGTTAATCCATCGTAGTCTTTGGCCAAATTGCGATCGAAACAGTCCAATGTTTATGGCACTATATTGTCGAGAATAGGAGTAGCTACCATCACAAGGTAGTAGAAAAGTAATTTATACTGGAGATACTGAATGCTAGCTAAACAAAAAAAAAGTTCGGATTTCTAACATTGTGCGACAAAATCAACAAATAATCCAAATGTTTTTAGAGTCAAATAGATAATTGTTGAAACGGTATCGTTTAAGATCAGTACCTACTAGGAAGTACAATGCAGTGATCGGTTAATGACAATTATGTTTTAAGGGATGCTTAAATAATGAAATGATCCATTCTTTTGAATTCTTCGTCTTTTGAAAATTCTTTTGAACAAAAAATACTATTACTAGCCTGTCATCGGTTCAATAAATAATCGAAAGAGATTCACATTGAACTGTTAATAGAAAATAGGCAATATGATTAATTTGGAAAGTGGCAAAAAGACAAAATTGACATTGAAATTAAAATGAGAGGTAATTCAATAACTAAAACATAGCAAAAGGAGTACTGGAAACGGAATCGCCAATAAAAACGATAAACTTAAACTACATTTATGTAAAATCGGTAGCTTTTAAAGTTGATCTAAGGCAGGGGTCTCCAAACTACGGCTCGCGGGCCGCATGCGGCCCTCAAGAGCTTATAATGCGGCCCGCGATGACTTTGCCGGAGTTAAAATAAATATTACGTTAATTTGACTTTTTCAAATAAAATTGTATTTTTTACTTTTATTCGACAAAAATCAAGCTTTAGTAACACGAAGCTGTACAAGTATAGCTAGTATTTTGTTATAAAAACGAGATTAAAACGTTCACTCATCAGTTAAAGGTAGCGTCAAATGGCCCTCAATATAGTTATTTTTGAAGCAATGCGGCCCGCGAGCTGAAAAGTTTGGAGGCCCCTGATCTAAGGGAATGTTTTGAAAAACAAAAGCTGATTGCTATACCACAAAAGCTGATACCGTTGTAGACGTTGTATCGTATGGTTTAATCGAGTAAGATAAAAGCTTTCGTTTATATTTGGTAAAGATATTTTTTTGTTTTGTTTTTTTTTGTTTGTTTAAGTCGTACACCTCTGCCAAAAATCAGTAAAAAATGGTTTAGAACCATTTTGCAAAGAAACAAAACTGATTCAAATGTTATAGTAGACGGCTTCCATTTTAGAATTCAATTTCAAATGGATTGTCATAGTCGTTACAGTCCCTGTCGGACGGATTACATCTTGGAGGCTTGCGCGGTTCAGCGTTTACATCTCGTAGGGCGGGTTTGATTTGATATAACCCCAATAAATAATTTAGGACATGTTGAGGGTTGAGTGCGTCTTGGTCTCGTGTAAGACTTACACGAACTGGGCGGTAAACATAGTAACTTCTCCATGGTATTGAAGCGGCGAACGCTGCAAGCATTGGAAGGATTAAGAGATCGTAAAAACTGACGCTAACCCGATACCCACTTACCCATAGCAATCAAGGAAAGCAGTACTACGATGGCTTTCATTTCTATTGCGTCTTTAGGACTCACCGGCGGACTATGGTGGAGGCGACGTTTTATAGTGATTCAAGAAGAGTAGTGTACAACAAATGGGTCATGGAAATTGGGAATACTAAGCGTGATGCTTTACTGTAACTGATTGCCTGTGCTTACGTTATGGGTGTTAGAGCTACTTTGATAAGCAGAGCTTTTGTTGATATTCTGGTAGATTTACTATGGTGGTTTAACAAAAAAAGTATATATGCTGTACAACTTGGTGAGTACTAGCAAATTGCACCAAGTTGTCAAAAACTGGTTGAGTTGGTTCATTCATAGAATTTTTGGGGCAAAACGTGTCTATGTTAATCTCGTTTCAATGTTTAATAATACTTTAAATTTTCATAACAATGATCTCTTCTTTATTTTAAGCCATATGGCTGAAATTTGCAGTCTATCAGTGAAACAGTATTTATCATCTGGGTTGTATCCATGTGACAGTTAAGGTCCGCCATATTGGATGGAAGCGTTTGTGTACAAACTAAGATGCATTATAAAATTGTTTTACAGGGTTTCCCACGATTTATTGGTCAGTTCCCATGATTTTTTGGTGCGTTCCCACGATTTTTTGGTCGTATCCCATAGATTTTTGGTTCGTTCCCATAATTTATTGGTATTTTCCGATTGGATATCAATACAATTGCACCAACAAATTCTGGGAAACGACCAAAAAACCGTGGGAACGCACCAAACAAACATGGGAACCCACCAAAAATTGATGGGAACCAACCAATAAATCGTGGGAAACCCTGTATTTTCCTTTTTCTGTTTGAAACATGTTATAGCACTTTTGTGAAACTTTAATAAATGGTTCAAATAACGTTTAACTATTATTCACTCAATATGTATGCATCTTCCAAAAAATTCAATCTTTCATTCACTAATCTGAACGTGCCTGAGACGAATCGGCGTTTGTTTAAATATTTATTAGGCTGAAATAATCTGGGCTGAAAATCTAAGGCTAAGGGTTATGTGTGTGGTTTTGTAAAGAGTGTTGACATGATTTAAACCTGTAAGTGACAAAAACCATATAAAACAGCTGGCTGATATCGTAAAAGCCCCCAATGTAAGAAAGATTTTTAATACTTTCAATGCAATAAGTTAACGCCAACTGGTTAGCGTTAGTTTAAATACAATGCATGTAAGTATTTATCACAGGCCTTTCCCATTATTTTGATCCTTTTTCGATTCGATTTGCTATCCTTACAACAGGGGACAGGGGAGAAACAGAGAAACAGGGGAGATAGCAATCTAGAACGTAAGATGCATTAGATAATTGGTGAGAACAATCATCGCAACATACGGCGATGTGGCAAGCATTATATTTTCATAGCCAGTAAGCGACTTCAATAAAAAAGTGTAAAGTAATAATTGTTTTGCTTACTTGTTTTGTTTATTTTGCAATTTTCAGCTTAAAAAATATTACAAGCACGGACGATACTTAAATTTCCCACTGTTAAATCTAAAAGCTGGGATAGATTCTTATCAAGATTCCACAGGTGGACAATGCGCTGTTCGGAGGGTCGATTTATCCCCGAAGCATGTACCTCGGTTCATCCGCTTTTCTGGTCGTTGTGGAATATTTTTGATTCTGGCGCAACATCTCAGCAGGCGGGCCAGCATCCGTTGTATACTCGAGGCCTCCAACAGGTGCGGTAATTCCTGCAGCCCTTGATGACCCTACCGTTGCCGCATGGGCGATGGTAGCTATTGGTGAAAGAAAACAATTAAAACTTGATCACTTTCAGTGTGGAAGAAAGCAAACACTTTTACCCAGTACTGTCAAAAATGCAAGGAATAGTATAAGCTTCATACTTGATGCGTTTCTGTCGAGCTGTTTATGCGACTGCCCTGATCGATGATAGGTCCAGTGGTTTTATAGCAACCTTTGTCACAGTGGTCAATGGATTTGCATGCATGATTGGCGAGCGTGATACAGCGTGATTTAGGGATAAATTGATTATCGAACGTTGCCCGATTGGATGGAGTTAATAGGAAACGGTTCTTATTAAAAAAAAATTGTATAAAAATGATACAGCGGCATTAACGATGAGAGAATAATATACTTTATAAATTGTTTAGAAAGAAATATAGAGAGAAATGAGAAATATATAGAGAAATAAAAACCATATAAAAAATATATAAAACAATATAAAAACATATAAAAAATATTTTGACTAACAAAACAATATGTGGGTAATTCAGAAATATTTTACGAAAGAAACCCTAAAGCCCTCGTGAATTCACGAGAACAATTAAAATCTCGACACCTCATCAGGTAAAGAAAATAATTTTATTATATTATCATTTTATTGTATAATTTTTCCTAACATTATGTTGCTATCATACGCATCTGTTACTGCTTGTAAGCGTTTTGGCATGATTTTTACTACATTTAGACAATATTTTGACCTATTTCACTTCGATTCCTTCGTGATTTCCTTACAAAGATAAGAATATAGTAAATTCATGGATCCAGCAACGCATTTAGCTAAAAAAAATGGATCGCTGGCCTGGGAAAAAGGACACAAAGTCGTAAAATTCAAAGAAAATCAGTTATGCGACATTGAGTGATATGTACTGCATTGTGTATATGTGTTATTTAAATGAATTAAGTAAATATGAAGTCTGGATCTAAGATGCTTTTATTAAAACATTGTTATACACATTTTCTAATGCTTCAATTTTATGACCCCGCTATCATTATTTGCCACCACGTTCTTCCGGTATTGATGGAAGTTTGGTGGTTCTGGCAGGGGGCCGCTGCCGCAACATATCAGTCAAGAGTGCTCCGTTGGACCCATTCTGCATATGCTTGTAAGTGGGTGTATTCCCTCCCGAGAACGCTGCATGCGAACTGCATACTGAGGGAAAAGAAAGAACATAAAGAAAGAACGGTTATGAATTAATTATGAATTTGATTAACACCACATTAGGTAGTACAATAAACTTACCAAGAATTGTCACAAGAGCCAAGAACAGTATTGCTTTCATGTTGTTGGAATTCAAAGTACAACTTGCACAGTGATGGAAGGAAATCAACTAGAGCGTTGTTTTATAGTAGCAAATTGTTTTTGATTGTACACGTTTGGTTGAAGCATGCATAATGTAATATTCTGTGGAACAAAACTTTATATTTTGCGTAGAGCGTACATACCTACCGTATCTTACCTTTAAAAATAATGTTTTGTTAAATAAAATCTGATGTATTGAATGCTGCTCAATGATTATTTACCGCGAAGTCGTGGTCCCCCTAGCAGAAGTGATATTACAGCGATGTCAAACTGTTTGAACTACGAAGGTATCTAGAACGCATTATATAGACAAATATGTATAAAACAAAACGTTCATAAGTTATAAGTTATAAGTTGTGCAGTATAAGAAGGCTTTGGTAAATATAAAAAACAAACTACAACAGGACTTTTATTTCACATTATTTTTGATGGGTCTCTAATTTATTTAAAAAATATGTAGTTTTGAACCTAACCTAACAAAAAGTAACAATTTATTCTCCTTTTAATACAGCTACTAGGAAGGCTATGGTCTCGGTCTTCCTTAGCTATTATTGTGCTTGACTAGCTTGGTTGGTTTACCCATTGCAGAAGAGTCCTTTACAAGCGTTGAATAAAATAAATAAAAAATAAAATAAATTATCTATAAAACTAAAGAGAAAAAAAGCGTTGAAAATTCGGCATGGTAAAGAGAAATTTAAAAGAATGTGTTGAGGGAATTTTCATTCCCCATGTAATGTGAATTGTTCATTTTTTGTTACCCTAATTATTCTTTTGCTCATCTAATGTATGCATTGGAAGTAGAATCAGAAGTAAAATACGTTTTGGCTAAAGAGTAAGCGGAACGCACGGAACGACCTCGAGGTCCACTAGTTTGACATCTTTGTGATATGAGTTTACTACACAAGAGTTAATTAAACGCTTTTATTCACAAAAGTTAAATTATTGTTTCAGAAAATCTTTCATTTCATTACTCGAAAATAAAACATGTTGCACACAACGAGCACTTCGCTAAGAAATGAAATATAGTAAATCGATGCATTACATTTGCTTTCATTGTAACGCATTGATTGAATCCAATTCTAGGCTTGCGGCACAATGCTTATGTACGATGGTTTTGGAATTAAAGCTTGTTCAATAAACCATGCCTGCCCCTTCCACGTTCCTCCGGTATCGGAGGAAGCTTGGTGAAGTTATTCGGAATCTTTTGGCGCAGCATATCACCGAACTCCATTTCGGCTGCTTCAGCTTCGTTTGCTTCCATCGCATGCAGGAAGCTTGCTGTGGCTGTAAGTATACGCACAGAGAAGAAAATGATGCGATGAAAGGACACGGTGTTGTTGATTCTTCTGCAGAGACTTACCAAGAATCGCCAGACAGCTGAACAACAACATGAGCTTGAAGTTCATTTTGAGATAACAGTTAATAGCTGATGCTTGACTTGGTTTGAATTTATTCCCAGAAACTGGAATGCGAATGAAACAATGTACTCGTTGTTTTATAGTCAGTTTTGCTGGATCAGGGTAATCAATTTGAGGCATAAATTTGTATGGAAACTTATTGATATTTCACATTATTAAACCATGTCTAAAATGTGATAAGGTAGGATGTATATTGCACGCAAAATGGGTATGAAATAAACCATGGCATTGATTTAAGAGTATCTTGATGAAACGTGAGTATATTGAGGCAGGGAAGACCTATCACAGTGACCGCTTCAGCGCTTCTCATCATAATTGGTTGTGAATCCTCAAAATTATAGCTTAAAACATCTGAAATCCGTTGAGAATTTTAATACGAAAAATATTAAAGCATAGAACTAATCGTACAGGATCGTACCAAGGCAAGCTTGCTAAATCCATAGCCGTAGGAATTAAAAACTGTTCTTTATTTTAAAAAGACATTAACAGAAGATACATGATGTCTTGCGCAAATTGCGTGGTATTCCTAGTGGTGAGTTTGAATAATCTATCCCGTTACTCTCAATGTGTATGTGCTCGTGTTCGTGACCAGCGTCAGTGGTCGTCATGATTGGTGCGGAATCGTACCGCCTAAAGCTGCTTCTTCTTGGAACGTGCAAAGGATTAGGCCTTGATGGCGGTCTCGGTGGTTGGGTGGCTGGTAAAACTTTAAGGTGACAGTTATAATCTGGCGCTGTACAGCTGGTAGCGCCATGTGCAGGTTCTGATTGAACGACCACATTCACGTTGACCACTATCGGGGATGGTGCAGAGGGCGTATTGCTTGCGGTAGCGTTTGTAGTAGCATTGGGTGCACCCGACTGTGCAGTGGTCTTTTTGGTTTGATCAGTGATCACTGGGTTTTTGGAGGAACTATCCCCTGGAGATTCGGATGTATCTTTTCTGGGATTTTTACCACCCTTCACATCTTGCCGTTGATCCTTCGATTTTACTGCCGGTGTTGTTGACGTGGCTTGCGATTGAGTTGTTTTCTTAATGCCCGTCGGCTCTGTTATCTGTTGCCCCTTTAGAGCATCGTCAAATTCGCCATCCTCTTCAATGACTGGATCCGTAGTGGGAGCGCCTTTGACAGCGGATTTCATATCCGGCGGTAGAGTGTTCTGCTGTCGCACCTTTCGCACCAGAGCGGGAACCTCATCCGCCAATACGGTGGTGGACGGACATATCAGACCTTGGGGAGGAAAGAGCACACAATAAATCACAGTAAAACTCAACTACTACTTCCACAGCTTACCCAAAGCAAACACCCAAAGAATTAGAACGTTCATATTGCTAGCACACCATTCACTAGAATGAAGTGAGCAAATCTTGAGCAAGTGTAATAAAAGGGGCTTGCAGCGATACAGAATTGTTACCAAGCACATGTAGTGTTGCAATTCGTCCTGTATGCCATGTTAAGCGGTTTGGTTTTGCGGTGTGTGTTTCTGATAAACAAATGCTCCGATAAGAACTGCCACCCTGCGCACGTTGTTTACCAAAATGGCAATGTTCGATTTGAGCACGCCACAATTCGTTCGCGCATGATCACTTGGCCGGGTCTTCTCGTCTCGTTAAAGCTCGTCCCCATGAAGGTCGCCGATGTGACACACTATGATAGAGCTTCCTCCCGAATAAAACTTCAAACTGTCAGGTCAAACTGCTGCCAATCTTTGGACCGAACCCGTTAATACCACCCCGTTTAGGCCAGGAGACACCCGTGGGAAAACTGTTGATGGCGCAGCGCATCGAACACAAAAAGGGAAGAGAATATTGGAAGACCGAAAGTTCAAACCGGAGCCGACCCAGAACAGTGAACACATTTTTTCGCCGCCCTCCCCCCTTTTTGCGAGAGGCCGGACCAAAGTCAAACATTCCATCACCGTATGAAACTTGATCCGAACGGTAGTGCAATTTTTCAGCCAACTTTATGGCTTTTATTCTGGGTTTTTGTTCTCATTCTATCCCCCCGGGGGCTGATGGGACTGTGTTGACGCTTTCATAAAATTGCAAACCCACCAACCACCCAAACTGACACCACAGTCGAGGTGAACATTACCCTTCATATCCACCCGCCTGTTTGGTGTCGCATATGGGCCGATGCTGGAGCGATCGTGATCAGTGTCGCATCGAATGTCATATGTTTGCTACGGGACAGAGTGTGTGTTGTTGGGGAACGTTCTTTTTTTTTGCATCGAGGTGGTGTGAAATTGGGAAAATCAAATTTCAAACATCCGCCATCTTTGCGTGTGTGTTATACGGTGTTATATCTTGGTGATGACATTTGATAAGCGTAGCATCGTCGGTGGTCAACAGGCAGTGGCGCATTGCGAACAAAGGCGACCGAATGGGAAGCCTTCCATATTGGATCGGTTACAAAATTGTCATGTCCTCCTTCCGCACACTGTTTTGTGTGGTGGACTTTGTCAAAACATTTTGGTATTCTAATGCGTGCCATTCTTAAGCTCTGACCACGTTACACCCTGCCTGATCAATTGTGTAGACAAATGATGTGTCTTAGTGGAGGAAAAAATGCACCAACCACCAATTACACACTGGCCCAGATGCATAAATTTGTCTTAATTCACTTTCACTAGCCAATCGGAACCGATTAGAAACGCACTTCAATTGCCCATTCGGAGGCACGAAAGCAGCAACTCCCCTCGGGGTCGCCTCATCCGGAACGAAAAGAGGGAGGACAGGCATTAATTCAGTGGATTGGATTTGTGCAGCTGCAGGGAAGAAAAAAACCTTACAACACAACGACAGCAAGCAGACAAAAGAATAAAAAAAATGCGTTGATCGAAGCGACAAACTACGACGGTCGTTTAATTGACGCAAACAGTAAAATTTGTACCCGATTAGGGCTTTTTCGCTTTTGGGTTGGCTCTTCGCAGTCGGGCGCTGGTTTAGCTTAAATGGTTTAAATCGCTTTGCTGCACTTATTTGTGATTGTGGTTAATAATGAATGTGGAGCGCGCATACGGCGGTTGTTTTAATTAACCGTATTCGGGGAGAAGAGCAAGTTGAACGGACGTTGATGAAGGTTGTGGTTAATAGCGGTTTCAATTAAAGCTGTGAGGAAATTGGAGCAATGATGTAGGGATCTTGTTAGAATATTTGTGAATAAAAAAAGGATAACAAGTTGAAGGAGAAAGAGATTGCTGGCCCTGCGCTACAGGATATAAAGAACATTGATAGAAATAGGATCGTAGCTTTAAATTCAACCTCATATTTTAGGTTCAACTGTTGTAAATGATCAAGATCATTCCAAAAAACTCGCATCAACAAACTCAACTCCACAAAACCGTTTTTCCCACGAGCATTTTTCTTCACACTTTCCACTTGAAGCGCTTGGAAGTGATTTAGAATCCTGAACGGAACGGAGCAGCCAGGAAATGTGGCATTATCTCCCACTTAGACACTCTTTAGACGCTGGTCCCGAACATCGCACAACGCTCATCTGCTCCTCCTCTCCTTCAACGTCAGAACCCTGTTCGATTGTTTGAAACCGCTTCATCCATCATCATTTTGGGCTCGACGCGAGGTAACAGCGGATCGAGGCTTAGTTCAGCTTATTAGTTCGCTTGTTATTATTGTGATAATTTCCAGCAAGCTTCATCCCAATCCACCGTACCCGTACCGACGATGGTGAGTGATGATGATGGTGGTGGTGGTGGTGGTTGTTGAACATTTCGTTTCGGAACGGCGGCAAAGTGTTTCAGTTTCGGTTTCAAACTCCCAATGTGCGCAACAAACACACAAACACTTGAATGGTGATTTACATATTGGTCTTGGAAGACTGGGACGATCAAGTGCGAGAAAGAGAGAGAGAGAGTGTGTGTGTGCAGAAGGGGAAACATGAAAATTATGAGAAACATAAGAGCGCCGGCTATCTCGGTCGGCATCGTCGGGATCGGTAACACGCAAACCCGGGCCAGAAAAATGCAACACACTTCCTTTTTTTTTGGTGTGCATGCAAACGAAGGACATGGATGGTACGATGAGTGAAGGAAGAAAGAAATTTGACTCTACTTCGAGATGTTTTTTTTCTGTTGCTGTCTGGTCTGGTGTCTGCTCTTTGGCAAATGGTTTCCAACTGGGCCAGCACAACGGTCAGACCGAAATCGAACCGAAAATTCAGCACACACAAAAAAAAAACCCGAACCCATTTCCTGTCGGCAGTGGGAGCCTAGGATACCGAACGGAGGACTGAAACCTTAGCGACACTTCCTTTGAAGACTTTCTAGTAATTAATGATCATGGGAGATCACTCGTAAAAGGATGTAAGTGTTGTATTCTTTCTCCGCCAAGCGAGTTCGTCCTGTTTGGTGACATTTGAGTGATTTTGTGGAAGTCAGAATCATTGTTGGAATTGGAAAATGTGTGTTCAAGGAAGAGAGAGACGTGATGCAATACCTTCTGGAAACTCTTCTGGGAGCTGTCAGTACAAACTCTTTTCCTACCCAAGGATCAAACCGCTCTGCTGAGGGGAAAGAATGCAACAAGTTTCTACTTAATTGTTGTAACACAAACTCTCCAGAGGATGTGTTTTTACAGGGTTTTTTTTAGTGCCTTCAATGTCCTTTTTCCTTATAAAACATGATCGAGTACATCCTGTCGGTGTTTATTCGGTCTTTCAACTTCAATTGTCACATTTCGTCACAGAATCCGGGGCTGTAAATGCTTATGTACGGAGGTTTTTGTAGCACGCAGCAATGTCCCAGGTCTACTTCCAAAAGCCATTTATTGTCGCATTGATTTTTTAATGGATTTGAGATTGTTTCTTTCTTCCACACTTTTTTCCACTCCCGTGGCGTGTAATTCTAGGTTTTATTGAAACTCCATTCACTGGGAAACAATGGGAAGGAAGTTCATAAAATCAGTTTCGGAGATTTCCTTTCGTAGGTGTCGGCATGAGCAGGAGGTGCGCCTGATTTATCGCTCGGTGTCATTTGTCATGCCCGATGCCAGGTACTCGATGCCCTTTCGGAGCCGGTGGACATCGGGACACTTTCTTGACCGTGTATCGTGTTTTTTCCTAACTGTCGTTATTTTTTCGGTGCTGCGAGTGAAGTGTTGCAATTTCTCCTAGTACGTTCTTCTTCCATTCTCTTCTGCCTTTCCTGAAGGGCCCAGTGCCGTGGATTCTATTTCAGCAGACGTTCTTGCCACTGCAACCTTCCGGGAACTGCGAGTGCAAGATTGGAAAGATTGGATCTGATTGAAAGGCGGAAACGAATATCTTGAGAGCCGATAGCCAAAAAATCAGATTTCAGATGCAAGTCCAGTGCATCCAATTTCATGCGAGTGTGTGTGCGTGGAATTAATGCACACTCGAGTAAGGATGCGAAATTTAAGCTCGTACGTTTTGTTTTCCATTTCTGTTCGGTTGTGAAGAGCGCACGATGTCTAGAATCTCACTCTTTGTGTTGATTACCGTACAATGGATGAGTGTCAGATGTTTACAAACAGGATAGTGAGTGTGTGTGTGTGTTTTTTTACTTCACTCTCTTAATTTGGAACTCCCGCGGTGGTCAATTCGGGACCTCAATTAAGTACGTAAAGATTATCGAAAGGTGATCCCGGGGCGAGCAGTACCGGGAAGCTGTGAAGTGTTTCAAGGTTAGCTCAAGTAATCTCGCCCTGTGTGTTCCCCCAGGGGATGTGCATTCTTCAAACGGTACATGTCTAGAGTATTTTTTATTATTATTTTGAAAATCTCATACCTTCCAGAAACACGCATGAATGGGAAAATTGAATTCTCGAAGATCGGGTAACACGGTTAGGCTAGTCCCGGCGTTGTTTTTTGTTCTACAATTTGTAAAACAAGCTTTTAATAGCCGATAAATCCGTTAACTCGAGGTCCGGTAGCCAGCTAAACCAGATGTTTAGCTCTCCGATCCGTTTGGAGCAAAGAGCAAACACTCCAACAGAAGCCATGGAAGGTTTGCTGAGGAGCAATATGTCTGGTGTTGTGCTGCCGAAAATGCTACCAACTGTGCTTCCAGGAGCGTACGCGCCGAATCCTTTCTAGTGCTTCACGTATCGTGTTAATGCGGTGACGTACACACAAACACGACAGCCCAAAACAAAAAAAGCTAACCAAGACCACCGGATCCGATCCTCTGGTGATCAGTGATGTCAGTTCTGTCGCTCCGTTTTCATCTAAACCCCGACTGAGGTTAGGCCAAATTCCTGTGCTATCACTGTGTGTGCCTCCTGTAATTCGATCCTTAAAACGCTGTATCGATCCCGTAATATACCGCTTCGGGGTTAAAGTTACCAGCGGGATGAGACAGGAGTTAATTATGACCTCAGAACCGGATGAAGCAGCATGATTTTTTGCACATTCTCCCAACCCTGCGAACCGTTGCAGCGGAAAAGGCTTCGTGTGTGACCTCCACATTGGTTGGCAGCGTTATGATCGAGAACGATCGCCAAAATCAAACCACCACTGCAGTCGTCGCCGTCGGTGCCGTTGCAAGGCTTCGTGAAAATATGTCGACTTCTCTTGGGGGGTGCAGCTGCATCAGAGATGCCACAATGACGATCATATTTTCATCCTGACACACAGGAAGGAATGGATCATCGTATCGGAAGGGTCAAATTTTTCTGGCGGTTAATGTCTGCGGTGTGTGTTTATGCTTGTTCTTGCTTTATTCTCAACTTCTCCTGGGGGGTTGCTTAAATTCCTTCTCGGATCCCAGTACGGACGGAAGCCACTGTGGAGGGCTAAATGGCTCCAAATTCAAGCCAGATGTGTGTGTGGAGGATGGTGGTTATTCGAGCAAATGCAATCAACGCACTGTGACCCGTTGACAGAGCGCATCAGTATGAAGATCCCCAGCAAAGACGTTTTCAAGTGGCAGACTATCCGTTCTCGGTCTGCCCATTGTAGGGGGTTTCTTCTCATTAGTTTGGTGTTAGTTCTGGTGTAGTATTAAGAAGAACACAGTAAGGACTACAAAACTCCGTGGTGTGATTGTGAGACTTAATAATCAAAACCCCAAAACGGTACGATCGCAAACCCTGCATTGTTGCCTTGCCGAGATGATCGCCATCATAAATTCCTTCCGTGGGTAATTAATACCGACTAACAAGGGAAGCCCTTCTTTGCTGGCGCGGTCCCGAGTAGGTGGTGGATGTAAAAATTGGACTTAAACATTAAGCACTAAGGGGTCGTAAACTGCTCAATGTGTGACAAATTGCACCAGCCCAACCAGGGAGGAAGATCGTTTCAATCCTAACGTAATCTTCTAAAAACCCCTTTTCATCTTTGTAAGCAGTACGAGACACTTGATCTCCGATGACACTTCCTCACCCGTCGTTTCGCTGTGTTTGTGTGCGTCCGTATTCATGAAGCAATAAACTATTCCAAATCACCCCCAGCAAAGTTATATTATGTCCTCAAAGTTTTTTTTCTTCTGAAAACCGGAAAATACCATACGTAATGGCGCAGCGCTCATAAATCATGCACGCTTGCCATCGCCTTGCCCTGCTGCGACGATGCTGAGGAAATGAGGCATGGCTGTTATGGGAAACGCGTCAGCCGTGCTAACTGCATGTATTAGTGCGGGAAAAGCGGGATCCCATATCAGATTGCCGGAAAAATGAATGATGAATGTTTTGAAGTATAAAAATCATAACCCCCGCGCAGAACGAATGCGCTGCGTGGCAGGGAAATGTGATCTACGAGGATCACGCGATCATATCCCATCTGTGTGTGTTTTGGGGTGCTGTCTGGTGCGAGAGGTGCAACGGATTTTCAATTTGTCCGTTTCGTTGGGACACGTGTGCCTAGAGATCCGAACGTCGAGCGAGTATTTCAAAGGGAAAATCCCGAAAAGTTAAAACGTGCGTCAAGCGTGTGGCCACTTTGTGCAATCGTGGTGGTTGGGGAGAGTTCCGCGGGTCGCTAGTTTGTTGCGTTCGTTGGAGGTGTTTCCCGTGCAGGGTTTCCGGTTGACCTGGCCCGTGGACAGGATGCGGTTGCGTTATACGTTGGCCTGGGAGGGAAAGATATTTGGGAGAAAAATGATTTTAAAAAAACATAAACATCCGATGGTTGGTTTAGTCTGGAAGATTTTTGTATCTACGATATGGATATGATTAGATTGAAGCAGAGGATAGTGTAAGATCGTTGATAGTATAGCTTGTTGGATTCGTTTAACGATTAGCGAACAAAGTTGTTTTGAGATAAATATTAATTTGTGTTGATGTAAGGAGTAAGGTTAAATCAGTCGTGGGATTGAATACATGGAATGAAGCACCATCAGCATCAGCAACTAGTTCTTGATTAGCTTTTAAACTGCTGTCTCAGGGTGATCCCTCTCAAATATCTTCTAATTCGAATAACAACAAGCGTCAGTATTTAAATGTCAATGTTGTGCTCGATGAGGACACGGTGAAGTGCAAACATGATCCAGTTTAAAATCAATCTACAGACACAAACTTCATCCCCAAGCCTCTCTATTTATCCAACAAAATATCGATCCAACACAACCGGGAGCAAACAATAATGCATATCATAATTTAGACAGCTCTTCAAATGCACACATCCACAGAGCGCGAACCGAAAGAAAAGGGAACATATTTGCTTTTAATAATAATATCATTGCTTCACTTATCGATGCTACTGCAGCTTGGTTCAGCTGGGTTTTGCTTTTTATGTAATTGCTTTTATTCTCTTTCTCTTCAAAGTCTCCAATCATTCCCATACATACTTCACATCAATGTCTCGCGTCTGGAAGTGGTTATAGCGCTAAAGGTCCCGCGTTTAGAATGAACCTGCATACGGGGCCTCGAGTTTCGTTAATCGAGACGCTCGCCCGTGGACGGGATCCGCCGATTCGAAGGCGACGACGAACAAAGCGATCCACTGTGATGCTGCAGCGTCGTGCACGATCGGCACGGCACACATGTGCACCCGTTCACTTCCTCCGTCACTTTCACGGGCTGTTTACATTACGGGTTGGTAATTTGAGAAGTGGTTGAAAACGACAGCAAACCAAAAAAAAAACATACACACACACACAAGTTGCATAGAAAGAACCGTAAAGGTTACGGTGTTAGGAAAAACTTTGCTTTGTGAAAAATAAGGTTTTTTTCTTTCTTATTTGTTATGTGCCCTTCCGTGCTGGAAAGGATAGGTAAGGAGGGCAAGGGAGAAGAAGGCAGACTCATAACGATCGCGCCAGAGCAACATATGATGGCAGGACGGGCTGAGTGTGCGTGGTGGCCCGAAGAATAAAACCCCCTGTGCACACGCACATATGCTGAATACGGGAAATTGAATAAACCTTTTCCCGGCACATTCTTGAGACGCGTGTGTGTGTGTGTGTGGGCGCGGGCTGGCGGTGGCCACCCCCGGGGGAAAGACCTCCTCATGGAGTGCGTGTGCAATGTTTGTGTTCCTTTCGCGGTCGCTCGTCACTTCCACAACCCCCGATCGGTCTTGTGTATGTATACTTTAATATCTGCGGGTAGGGCCAAAGAGCGACCCAGGCACACGCGGGCACACACGGGCGTATATTGGCATGCGAGGGATAAATAAATACGCGGTGCCGAGAGCAACGGGTCCGCCGCGAGCAAGTTCCGAAATAAACACTATAAATTTTAAAACAAATATACCGAACAAGATAATCATCCGCGCAAAAGGTATCGGTTGCCCCTGGGCAGGCTGGCACTGCCCATTTCTCTTGGTGGGAGCGGGGTGGGAAGAACTCTTCAAAATGTTTGAAGTGCGATCGTGAAGATTTTTGGCGGATATGCGCGATCGGGTACATGTGTATTTGGGTATTTTCTGTGCAGAGCCTTTCGACAAGCGCAGTGCAGTACACAAGTAAATGCCTTTTTTAATTGATTTATCACTTGCTTATGTTTTAAAGTGTAACAAACATTGAATTGTTACAGTGTATTACTTCTACTGATGCAGTCCTCTTGGTAACTGTTTCAATTTTCTTTGTTATTGATTTTCTATTCTATACATTTATAAATTTCGTTTTAATACTTTATTTCTATAAATTCATTTATTAATTCGAGCATTATTCTCTGTTTTATTTCGTTTTATTTTATGTTTTTATGACATTTTATACTGTTATTTTCTATGCATTTAACACATTTACTTATTTTTATACTCTATTGTTGTTCGTGTACTGTGGTTTGCTGATTACTTTCAGTTTCTTTTTCTACATATATTTTGCACCAAAAATTATAGTCTAGAACAGCGATCGGCAAAGTGCGGCTCTTTCATATCAACATGGCGGCTCTTAGCAGTTCATATATTTGATAGATCTTTAATTCATTTTTGCTCTTGGGTTAACTCTACAAACATTAATATAGAATTTGGCTCTTTCGGTCGTAAAGCTTGCCGATCGCTTGTCTAGAAGATTAATATGGCCATTATGTACTACGTATTGCATAAACTAAGGCGTTTGGCGAGCTGAAGTTTGCAACACAACCTCGTAACTTGCTAAATTAATTCTAATTTGAGCTAAAGAAATGTTTATTTTAAACTTCTTAAAAAATAAATAATCTTACTTGGCAAATTTAGCACATTCTTTTGAAAAGTATCTTTTTCTTCAACAAAACATCCCTTACTCTGTGTTTCACTACACCTAACACCATTACACCATTCTTTTGTGCACCCCCCCCCCCTCTCCCTCGATCCAGAGTTCATTGCCGTCTTAGAAAGCGCGAAACGATGCGAAAAACAATCGGTGCCGCTAGTCGCTTTTGCGCGACGTTATGTGAATATTTGCATAGCATTGGCCTTTGGTGGACTTAGAATCCCATGCTCATCGTCCTTTCCCCCTCAGGTACGCAAGTGTTGCCACTGACGCCAGGGTCGCTTCTATTTAACTTTCTCATCCCAACGCCGCACTCCGCAAGAGAAGATGGAGCCTATGACAAGAAAAAAGAAAAGCAAGCAGAAAAAAACAGCCATAAAACACTGCGGCACACGAACGCCTAGCACTGCGGCACACTCGGGCACAACGGTATGGCGCAATTGTCCGCGCGGCGTACGCATCAGCGTAGAATATTATTCATCGTACACACCTGCTGATCGGCTGGCCGAACCCGCTCGGACTTGGACTGGATCCCGCGCGCCTGGGACAGGAAGTGACAGTGATTGCATACAAAAGTTTCAACCCCGATGCGGCCGAGGTGTGGGGGAGAAAAACAGTTTCTGGGAATTTTTGGGCCGATGGGAATTTTCACTCGAGAATGTGCGAGCGAGCGCAGGAAGTGACTGACGGGCTTGCGTCAGTGGTTCGGGGCGGGTTTTCAGTAATCCTTTTGTCTTAGAAGGAGTGGGATGGAGGGGGGGTACTGTTTATGTGCGGGCTAGATCACTGGTATGTGATGGAATGCGTGTCGGACCATGTGGGGGGTGCAATTTGATTGATGCAATGGGAATTAAACATTAAAGAGCATTCTATTTCCCTTTCCAACCCAACCCGGTGATGAGGTTTGATGAAGTTCCTGCTTGTAGTGCTATCGTCACTTCTCAGAACTGTCCCATCAGGTCGTTGCACTCGCAGCAAAATAAATCTGCAAAATATCTGTATATATTTTTATGTCCTGTGTGCTGTGCTTCGGTTCGGAGTCAAAATCACCATATACACGGTTGTTATTATTCCGCAAACGGAAACCAAATCTCATAACACACAGTGCGTATGCAAATGTGGTGTTGGTGCTTGTCGCTGCTTATTTGTCTTCGATCGATGGTGGTGGTTCTTTTCGCGGTTGGAGGGACACGCAGCATAAAAACGTCCAAAAAGTGTTACGGTTCCGAGTAGCAGAAGAAGAATAAGAAGGAATCGCTCTGTTCTCTCGCAGGTGATCACACAGCACAGGGATAATTAACAAAACCAATCATGTATCGGAAAGGAAGGAAAATATATCAATCGACCAAAACGACCCGATCGCAGGCTGGACTCGCGCTGGATGCAAATGAGAACGGTTGGACACGGCAGGGGTTGGCTTTGGTAATTTAAACGTGTTCTATTGTGAGATTGATTTACTTTAGGTGCATAAACAGATGATTCTTTCGAATGATTTGTGACGAATGTTTCAACATCAAAACTGATAATTCTTGTATTAAAAATAAAAGACAAAAACGGTTGATTTTTTATGAGGTTTTCTTCATCCGCACTGAGGAAATGTTAATTGCACTCTCAATAGTAGTAACTCATGTGTCAGCAGACAAAATTCGAAAGCTTTATCAGTTGAACTCTAACCGTGGTGGTCCAAAAAGAAACGCGACAGCCCTAGGCTACTTGAGGCTCCAAAGTCTGAGTGAAAAGCCGCCACATCGTTGCGTTTAGGAGATTAAAGTGACCCGGTCATGATGCGAAAGATGTACTCCGACAATTTTGTCGGGAAAACTGAGGATGAATTGATCAAAATCGAATATAGATGAAAAAAAAAAAACGCTCACACTCATTTCTTTCGCCGCCATGGAGAAGGTGCCTAATAACTAGCCAATGGAAGGCAGCTCGCAAGGTCGTAGGTTTGGTATTGCAAGTAATCTTAAATAACCTCCATTCATGGGAAGTTGGGAAGTTTTAGTTTTTGCTCCTAATAGCTGTCCAAAAACAATGAAAATCTATATATTCTACCATAGCTTAAATAGAGTTCAACGAAATTGTAAGCAAAGCGAGAAACCCTGCTCAAAACCTGCGAACACTTCAATCCATCTAAATCCTTCCAAAATGTCTTAATAAAAAACAGCATTTTAAGTCCACCCCCTTTTCTCTAGGCTAGGGCAGGGCAGCCAGCAAACATTACATAAACCCACCATCCTGGCACCTTCTGGCACAAACCTAGAACATCGTTCCATTCGCGTTCCCATCCCATTAGCTCCTCACAAATGGTTATTCAATTCCCATAAATCCTTGTCCACCGTTCGAAAGCGCAGCGCAAAATCGACATTTTGTAATGTCGGCAAGGGGGGATGAAGATCGATTCAGCCCCCGCCAATGTGTGATGGCAAAAGTGTCACAGCAGATAAACAAACAGAAACGGGGAAGAGATAGAGAGAGCGAGAATTCAACAGAACTTGCAGCTGACGAAGAGTTGACGCGCTGTGGATGGCACCACGGCACGAGCATGGAATATGAAATGTTGTGGCTTTGTCCGCCTCCCTGCCCCCCCCCCCCCCCTCTCGGAGAGAATGGACATCGAAATCAAATAAGTTCTGCGCATACCAATCAAATGTTGCCTCCAACCCTGGTCCCTCTTCGTGGATGAACTTGGACGATGGAAGAGCTAAATGTGTGGTAGAAGGGCGGGTAAGATATGAATAAATTTCCTGCTCAATATCTTTCCCCGCGGTTGGGTGACGACAAGACCAATTAGACAAATAAATATGCAAAGAGAAAAAGGGGTAATGGTATGTCGGTGCCGTGTTTTTGTGGCCCGTTTGTGTACACCAATTTTGTGTACGTTATGATGAACACGCTGGACAGTGATCGTTTGCAACGCCACAAGAACGACAGCATGCAGCGGAACGCGCGGAAAGAATATGGAAAACGCCGTTTGCGCAAATGTGACAAATCAAAGCGAATCCACTGAGGCTGACCGGGCGCGCGAACGTGACGCCACATGGCCGGGGCGTGTGTGTGTGTGTATGCATTTGTGCAACCACCGCCCCGGGCGAGTCCGATCGGGGTAACCGTAATGCAATTGCAAACATTTAATTTACAAGTCGAACGTGAGCGGAATCGCTCGGTGACGATCGATCGATTCCGGTAGCGCGAACTCGGAACGGAATTGGAGAGCACCCCGCGATCGTGGTAAGGTGAAAACCGTGGTGTGCGAGAGAAGTGGTGGTCATGCGCGATAAAGGTGACGGATGGGGGATAGTAAAATCGGATCCGTGAACTAGAAAATCAATTAATCTCCCTTCGATTGCGTGCAATCTCGCGACCTGGTGAAGAATGCAATGAACCTGCGGTGCGCCCTCGTCCGGAGCTCACGGGGAGTTGAGTTCCTTTCAAAAAAAATGATGGGTTTCCTCCCGGGGTTGTGTTTTTTTCTTATTCTTCCTTTCATTCGCTCGTTCTTTCCATTTGAACGGATTAGAGTGATGAATAGGAGAAGCACGGTGTGTGTGTTGGGTGCCTTTTGCCTGCACCCTTTCGATCTGGCTTCGCCAGTGGCCAGAGAGGTTAATCAACTGCTACGGCATGATGTTATTCTGGCTTTTCTATTTCTTTCTTTTTTCTGGTTGATGAAGCGGGAAGAATAATTTATTAGAATACAGAACTCTCTATGCGCCAATTGGTCACACGGGCGTTGCTGGCAAGTGGTAAGTCGAATAGGGAAGAAAAGCAGAAAGCAGAGGAATATAAAGGCACACACAGACACGGCTACACAGCCCCATGATCATCACCACCTTCCGTAGGTCCTTAATGTGGCCGAGGCGCCTGTCGGTTCCGGGACATTGCGGGGCGCGTTTGAGACGGTTTTCTTGTTCCAAAACGGATCGTTTCTACCTTTTCCCGAAGGTAGCTGAATCACCGGTTGGGGCATGAAGATGCGGGAATAGCTGTGGAGCGGAATAGCTCCGGCAACAAGTGGCGATCCTCCGGGGATCCGGAGCGCTCCAGCGCGAGGCGAATAGATCACAAAAAGTGAAACGAAAGAACCAAACGGGGTACAATTTATCAATTTGCTGCATACGTGGAGTACGTGGATTGTGGTTGGTACACGGAACAGCAACACATCAAACGGGTTGATGTAGAGGAAAATTTGGTTTTGTGTTTTTTTTTCTAATACATCATTCTATTGAGGGCAGTCGGAAAGTTGACGGATCGATCGGTTGAGACAGCTTCGAGGGAGCTCGTTGCTCGATTGCTTCAAAAGACGGCTAAGTCTGACTATTTGATAGTGAGATGTAAATAATTTGTATTGATCAGACCAGTCCTTCAAGGGTCTTTCAAGAAGAATCAGAAGAAACAGAAGAAAAATAACAAAAAAACGAGTCATTTTAAAGATTTTTTGCTTCGAAATTGCAGATTACTGCTAGCGCCACCCAACGGACACTAGCGAAGCAAGAAATATGAAATGTTTCGTTGTGCTGAAATATTTCACGCGTAACGGTCCGTTTCCAACAACAACAACAAAATTTTAAAACTTCCGCAAAATTTGAAATTTCCACACCGGGACCGTTAAAAATGGCGCATTTTTTCGACAGAGCACGTGTGGTGCCACCGTTAGCTGACCAGATGTGCCGTTTTGAACAGCAAAGTCACATATTTTTTTCGTTTTTCCGTCGTTTAAGTGGGAATTCAAATCCTTGGTCGCAAAGTCCGAAAACCCTTTTTGAACGAATTTATCTATATTTCTCAAATAATTTCTTACCGAATTTAAATAACTATTCCCCTAATCATCCAGTATTCTGTCACCCACAACGACGAAAAAGGGAAGCAACGTACGCCACGACACCATTATCCATCATGTGTATGACCTCGGTCAAAATAAACGAAATCAAAGTGGAGAGAAGATGTTATGTGTGCGTGCCGTTTCGCGTCGATAAAAGCGGTTCTATTTTTAGCTCTACAAACCACTCCAGTCTAACGCTACTATGGCTGTGCTTTATTTACGCATCGCTTGGATGTATTCGTGTCGCTGGAACTCGCTGCTGGAACAGGTGATTTGTATAATAAACGGGATAATGTTGCCTTTAAACGACCTTTATTCATCTCGCAAGCCGATTGTTGCTTACAGAGTTTTGTACGTTAAAAAAGGAACATAAAGCACGCTGATGACACTGCTCCTGAGACTGCTGGAGAAACACTCCATTTTCATCACAACCACACTCACACATACACATTAGGCCATTCCTATCGCAATCGTTCCACATATCTTCCGGGTAATAATAAACGGTATGCTCGTTATCTTATCGCCCGTACCATAGCAAGGGCTCGCCGCCTAGCGCGGAACCAGGTTCATCCAGAAGCCATGCTTCGCGTTCAGCCCCGCCGACGTTTCATCCAGCACGAGCGGAATGGTCAGTTTGCTGCCGGGTTGGATGATGAAATTCGACAGCATGTAAAACAGGAAGCACTTGGCCTGCATCAGCGCCAACCGGGACCCGATACAGTTCCTCAACCCAGTTCCGAACGGCACATACGCGTCCTGGTTGATGTTGTTCGGGTCGGCAAACCGCTCCGGATCAAACCGTAACGGATCGGGGAAGAACTTCTCATCCAGATGGAACGATTTCAGCGGGATCGACACATTGAGCCCCTTCTCGATCGTGACGCGCGTCCCGTCCGTGTTGGTGAACGTGTAGTCCTTGGTGCAGCGGCGATTGGTCAGACCGAATGGCGCCCACCGCCGCAGCGTCTCCGACACGACCATGTCGAGGTATTTCATCTTCTGCAAGATCTCGTACGTCGGCGTCGCACCATCAATCAACTCGTCGCGCGCACTATCAATCTCCGCCCGCAGCCGATCCTGAATGGGCGGATTGACAGCCAGCTCGTAGCTGGTGAAGCACAGCACCGTGGTCGTCGTCTCGATGCCACCGAAGAAGAACGATGCGGCCGCCGCCGTAATGTCCACGTCGTGCCACTGGAGCGTCTCGCCCGTGGCACCGCGCTGCTCCACCGTGTGCGTTTCGGCGGTCGAAAACCCGGCACTCTCGAGCGCATCGTCCTCCGTCTGCTCCGAGTTGAGCTCGTTCCGGCGGGCCTGCAGCAGCAGATGGATAAAGTCGGGCCGCTTGATGAGGTTCCTCTCGCGGTAGCGAATGTTGGTCGAGACGGCTTCCAGGTAGAACTCGTTCACATCCTTGTACAGTACGCCGAGCCGCAGGAACTTGAACAACCCCGGCAGGATCGTTGTCATTAGCAGCTTCAGCCCCGGCAGCCCGTCGATCTGCGCCAACCGTTTGCCCTTGAGGAAGAACTCGTTGTCGGGATCGGTCAGCGAGTCCACGTCCACGCCGAACGAGATGGAAGTCATCGCATCGTTGCCCAGCTTGGAGTACAGATCGCGCAGCTCCATCGCGAACGGTTTGCCGCGGGCAAACACCACCAGCCGCTTCATCGCATCGCCGGCACTCTTGGACAGTAGCACGAACATGTTGCGTATTTTGCTGCCGGTAAAGGCAGGGCTCAGGCCGGACCGATGATGCCGCCAGCGGGCTCCGTTGGTGAAGAAGAGCGAGCGGGCCAGCAGTGGATCGTGCTCGAGCGACAGCTGCGTCACGTGGTCGGTAAAGTGGTCGAAATCTCTAATCGCCATCTCCTTGAACAGGGCGGGATCGTGCACTAGGTAGGCCGGTGTTCGGAGTGTAAACACGCCCGAGATGCGCGTGTTCGGAAACATGTGGTAGCCTTCCGAGGCCACATCAACGGCATGCTTTTCCTGGGTGAAGAACGACCACACTTGGCCGAAAAATGGGACCGGTTTCACGTACGGGATGTTACGCTTCTCGAAGTAATCGTACGTCGCGATGCTCCACCGGTAGAGCAGATACAGGGCGAGCGGCAACGCCCATAACAGAAACATTCTGGACCCAGAGACCTATAGGTTTGAGCGGGCCTAGGGGCCGCCCCACACTACACGCACAAAAACCGGTGAGAACGAGAGCGCGCGCGCGCTCGTGCTCCCACTCGCGCCGGAAACAAACTCGCGACTGATCTTGTACGCGGCTGCCGGCAAAGGTCGCGGTTGTCGTCGCTGTTGTCGTTCCCCGGTCTCGTGTCTTGTGTGTGCGCGAGCGCGCGCTTGCCTGAAACCACTACATTCGCGCTGGAGCAGATTGATCGAACCAACGAAAAAACAGGCAAATTTTGGAAGCAGCGGGGGAAGAATCTGCGTGCAATTGCCGGCTGGCTATCGCCGTGTTGCGGTTGCCCACACAGCCACAGGGCGATAGGAAGCTGTCGGGTGCAGTAATTGATCGTGTGCCCAATCTGGGGTAGGGGGTAGGAGGCACAAGAGGTGGTCGAATTGGTGGAACGAATTTGAAGTGCTTTGAGCGGTGCGTTAGGTGGCAATGAGTGGCTGTTCGCGAGGGTTTTCGGGGAGGGCAGTGAGATTGTGCGACGCCACCATCCGGAACCATATGATCGAAGCAGGAGAAGGAGAAGGCCTGTATGATGTAACTGGTTGACGGGTGTAGTGGTGATGTTTGCAAGATAAGCAGCGCCAATGTTTGCAAGATTGACAAACACACCCAGTATGGTTTGGTGTTGATGATGCTTTTTGACGCTCAAGTCGCTTTTGCCGCATTCGCGGTGTAGCTGCAAATGTGTGTGTTATGCCGGACAATATTCTAATGGTTGGGGCCAGAGAGGACGCTAAAATTGCGCCCCCAAAGTTGTAGTGGTACAGCAAAACCCAGAATAGAAGAGCATTTGTAGGGAAAAGATAGATTGGTTGCAATTTGTGGGGAATTTGGTTGCAGTTTCGGTTTAAACTGATTATTGTCGCTTATGTTTTCTCGTCTTTCTTGCTTTAACGATGCATTATAAGTTCCAAAACAGCTATTTCATGTTCCAAGTTAGCTGAAGAATGCTCTTATTGTGTACCTTCAATGATTCAAAACACTGTAACTAATAGTCGTAGCAGTAATATTTATTTTTGAGCACTATTCATGGTGATCTTAGTTATAAGTAGTTATAATCTGTATAGTTACAGTCTTAGTTATAACTCATTATTATGAACATAAGTAGTTGTAAATAAGCAATAGGGCTTGGAATACACAGTATGAACTGCGAAAAAGAGCCATTGACAGCACAAAACTAGCGAGAATTTAAACATTCATTACAGATTTTTCACGATTTATTGGTTGGATCCCACATTTTTTTGATTGCTTCCCAAAATGTTTTGGTGTGTTCCCACGAATTTGTGGCATTCCCCAGAATTTTTTGATTCAATTGTATTGATATCCAATCGGACGATACTAATACATTATGAGAAAGAACCAAAAATCTATGGGATACGATGAATAAATCGTGAGACGAGCCCAAAGAATTATGAAAACCGACCAATAAATCGTGGGAAACCCTGTAAACACTTCAAGGACTTTACTGGGTATCTCTGGCAATTTCAATACTACAAGCAGCAAATTCAAACCAAAAAGTTACATTTGAATTTTGGGAATTATGTGTCAAATACATTCCAATTAATCCTTCTTAAAGACTAGGGAAGCTGCATTTTATGTGGTGTTTTAAACGACCTTGAGTTTGTTAGTCAATCGCGCTTAGATGGAGTTCCTAAAGCTCTCCAATCCTGGGTAATCGAAAATTTACGTTAAAGACCTTCAAATTCAGTCCTATATCCGTCAGCTCAGCTTTGTCTCTTATACCCGTGTGAGCTCTTCTATTATTAAGAACCTCAAACAACAATGAATCCACCTTCCAACAGTCCTTTTATTGGCATTTAGTCATTGACTTAGAATATTGCACTGCTATTAAAATGGCGCTTGGTGCACTCCACTCGTAACCGTCTTACTACCTTTACAAGAACAAAAAAAAAATACAAAAGATAAAACCCTCCCAACAAAATATTCCATTTACATTCCCTCCTTCAAAAGTGGGTCGCACTGGACGTGGTCCAATCGCAAAGTACCGGATTGTCATTTGATCGCTTGATATCACAATCTGAGTGCTCTTTTTTGTGCTTAATTACTAGTGTTTACTTGCTAGTCGTTTTCAAGAAATAACTTCTGGTATACGTTCACATTAATCCTGTTTCTTAAGGTAACCGAAAGAGTTGGCAACTGAAAAAAATGGTGGAAAAAGGACATTGAGCATCACAATAGCAATAACAGTGCTGTTAGATAATTCCACTTACGTTCATATTCTTTGTGATAGAGCTCAAACATCTCCCCGAGTAGCATACCGTCCGTTTCGAGACACTCGAGTGTGCCGCCGTACTTGGGGCGCAGGCACTTCGCCTCGACGTGCGACATCAGCGAGTTCCAGTCCTTCTGATGGAAGAATAACTGCAAAAAGACACCCAACAGTCCGAAATCAGTTTAATAAAGTTACATCTCAGACACATCGCTAGTGTCTCTTATAGCCTTACCCGCTTGCGTAGCTTCTCCGAAAGGAATGGCTTGAAGATGGCAAACAGCATATTGAACAGATACGAGTTGTTCACGATGTGGACGGATTTGAGGCGCATCGCAGTACACTGCTGTATCCAGTCGAGTGCCATCGCCGCAAACTTGGGCGTAAACTGCATGATCTGTGACAGTGCCAGTCCCTCCATGTCCAGGATGACGACGGCACCGTTCAGCTGAGTGCGCGGCTCATACATACCCGCCTCCAGGGCGAGCTGGACCGCGCGGAACAGATCGGTCAGGGACACCTTGGACGGTTTCCATTTCTCTGTGGGCGTTGGAAGGAAGAGAACGCTTAGTACAATTTAAAAGTATCATAAAAATAGCTTTCTCGGGGGAAGAAGACACACGGACAAGAAAGATAACACGCATTGGAGTTCGAGGTTCGAAATGAGGGCTTTATTTCAACCAAAGCTCTTGATCACACGAATTTCACTGATTGACCAAAATAGGACTTACGCGTCCAAGATAGCACCAAAAACGGACATGGAATCAAATATCGCACAAATACACAGATATCTCTGCGTATCGTATTACAGCGTCGTTATCTTATCACAATCACGCTTGGTTAGCAAACGCTCGCTTACGCGCTGCGCGGTACCAAGTTCATCCAGAAGCCATGCTTCGCGTTCAATCCCGCCGACGTTTCATCGATCACAATGGGGATGGTCAGTTTTGTGTCGGGCTTAATGATGAAATTCGATAGCATGTAAAACAAAATGCATTTCGCCTGCATCAGCGCCAACCGGGACCCGATACAGTTCCTCAGCCCGGCCCCGAACGGCACGTACGCGTCCTGGTTGATGTTGTTCGGGTCGGCAAACCGCTCTGGATCAAACCGTAACGGATCGGGGTAGAACTTCTCATCCAGATGGAAGTACTTCAGCGGAATCGATATGTTCTGACCACGCTCGATCGTAACCTGCGACCCGTCCGTATTGGTAAACGTGTAGTTCTTCGTGCACTTGCGATTAGTAAGCCCCAAAGGAGTCCAGCGACGCAGCGCCTCAGACACGACCATATCCAGATACTTCATCTTCTGCAGCACCTCGTACGTGGGTGTCCTGCCGTCCGCCAAACTCTCCCGCTGTTCGTCAATTTCCACCCGCAGCCGTTCCTGAATGTCCGGATTTACGGCCAGCTCGTAGCTGGTGAAGCACAGCAGCGTCGTCGTCGTCTCGATGCCACCGAAGAAGAACGAAGCAGCCGCTCCGGCAATGTCGATGTCAGCCCAGTTCATCTTCCCTTCGCCCATCTTCTGCTCAAGCGTGTGCTCTTTCACTGTTGAAAAGCCAGCATCCTGCAGCGCCTCGTCTTCATGCTTCTCCGCACCAAGCGTGTTCTTGCGCGCCTGCAGCAACAAGTGGATAAAGTCCGGCCGGGTAATGCGATTCGTCTCGCGCAACTGAATGTTTCGCGCCACCGCATCCGTATAGAACTCGTTCACATCTTTATACATTCCGCTCAGCCGGAAGAAGTGAAACACCCGCGGGATGGTGGTTGCCATCATAAACTTCAGCCCCGGCAGCCCGTCGATCTGCGCCAACCGTTTGCCCTTGAGGAAGAACTCATTGTCGCGATCGGTCAGCGAGTCTACCTCCACACCGAACGAGATCGACGTCATCACATCGTTGCCGAGGCGGGAGTACAGATCGCGCAGCTCCATGGTGAATGGTTTGCCGTCCGCAAACACCAACAAACGGCCCATCGCGTCACCGGCACTCTTGGACAGCAGGCCAAACATACTGCGCATTTTGCTGCCGGTAAAGGCAGGGCTTAGGCCCGAACGATGCTGCCGCCAGTGCGCTCCGTTGGTGAAGAAGAGCGACCGCGCTAGGATGGGATCCGTTTCGATGCGAAAATCGGTCACGTGGTCGGTAAAGTGGTCGAAATCCTTAGTTGCCATCTGCTTGTAGAGCGTTGGATCGTGCACCAGGTAGGCCGGTGTTCGCAGTGTAAACACGCCCGAGATGCGCGTATTTCGGAACATGTGGTAGCCTTCCGAGGCCACATCAACGGCATGCCTTCCTTGGGTGAAGAATGACAACACTTGACCGAAAAATGGGACCGGTTTCACGTACGGGATGTTACGCTTCTCGAAGTAATCGTACGTCGCGATGCTCCACCGATAGAACAGATACAGGGCGAGCGGCAACGCCCACAGGAGGAACATTTTGGAAAACACAAACGAAACCAATGCGGACTTGCTTCTTCGGGAACGAGTTGTTCGCGACTGACGCAACCGTGCCGAAAGAAGCGAAAACGGTGCCGAAATTCCGCGCACCATCACACGCAAACATACGCATTAGAGTCGCCCAAATACTAATCCACAGCGGAATATGCGAGAACGCTTGTGTGTTGGGGTTTTGTGATGAGGCGAAGATAATGAATTATCTTCGCGTTTGGCACCAGATTGCGCGTGTGGTTGTGTGGCAGTGGCTTGAATGTTTGGATCTTTTTGGGAGAGCCCAAAATGAGTAAGCAAAAAATGGGGCTTTGGCACTGCGGAATGATTAGCACGTTTTTTTGACCGTGTGCCCTTAGTATCAGACTTGCTCCGAAGTTCCGAAAGCAAGCGGGAATATTGCATCATTTCCAAGAGTTCAATAGTTGAAGTGATATCCGGACTCAAAACTGCTAACAAATTGATGCAGACACTTACAACTACCAATTGCGCCCTACTGGGAACATCCGAGCGGCAAGCCTTACGCACTCATTGTTGTCCAATGTAAACTTCACACACCCACCTAAACTTCACGTTTTGCTACGGAAAAGCTTTCAACGCTTCCGTAATACCGTATCCCAGTGCAAAACAGATAATCCGCATCCCAAACAGCAAACCGCACAGCAAGGTAAACAATCGCGGTTGATTATCACCCCGCGCGATCAAAGATCTTGTCTCCCCCATCGCTCGTTCTCATGTGAAGATAGCGGTACGATCATTTCCAATGATGAGTTGTGTGTATCAGTTCAAGGGCATCGTCAGAACGCTTAGCGGGAGCATCGAACTGACAGGTTTTCGTACTCGTATGTGAATGATTTGGTTTGAAAACATAATAAAAGCAAGGGTTCGTCGTTTGCTGCTTGACAAAGTTGTTCGTTCGTATACTTACTGCCACACTCGAGCACCAAAATGCGGGAACCGTGCTGATCGCGCAGGGGCAGAAAGTGGACCAACCCTTCCGCGTACACATGCTTGACCGAGGCCGGGTATAGCTCGTCGCACAGGTCCGGGTGTTTGCTGCGGAAGCGATAGTAGCGTTTAATCTGCCAGTGGGAAGTGGTGTGAGAAAAAAAAACAATCAAATGATGTTAGTAGCTCAATATAAGGTAAGATGCCATCTGGCAATCACTTACCAGCTCGAATGCACTTTGTGCGTAGTATTTGCACGGTCGCAAAAACTTAATCATGAACGCATCATTATCCATCGGGACGTAGAGAGTCTTTTCCTCTGGAAAGAGAACAAAAACACATGATGATGTTATGAACAAACAGGTTTGTAGCAGCGAGAGGATAATTGGGGCCGGCTCCGTAGGGCTAGAATTAGAATCGCTCCAGTATTGGCACGGTTCGTGTTTTTCAGCTCAAAGTCCGGCCCGGTTTAATTACCCACTGCAGTGTGTTCTACAACATCCTCGGGGGAGGCCATCGTGAGACCGTGTCAAGTGCAGAGCACGCTCGATCGATCGTTTGTGTATGTCAATGGGGTTAGTAATTTGGTCTAGCTTACGTGTGCTGTATTATTAGTGCCTTTTTGTGCCTGTGTGTCGACTATAAGGACCTGTCGTTGATTCGATCCACAAGGAGGTTAAACGTATGCGTCAATCGGTTCGTTCTAGTGTGACATTCCGCTCGGAAACACACTTCCCCAGTTCAATGGAGATAGCAATTGATTATGAAAATTAAAAGCTCTAAGCGTGTGTAGGTGAAACTGTGCACAGAAGCTTTGACCGGTTTGTGGGGGCAAACCTTCGCTGACCTTAGTGGCGCTCAACACTGGCCTGTGCGCCTGTAATGATCGTAAAGATAATTGTAGTCGCACTCGAGCCTCGCATAGATATTATTTATGCGACAGGATGGACAGCATGGAGTGGGATGACATCAATTGGAAGTAAAACTGGTCACCCGCACACAGGTTCAAAGGTAGAAGGAATCCTCGGGCAAGCATTTTGAGCAATCGGAATACTAATCAAATACACTTAGACGTACGTTTTATGGTTCGAATAATTTAATATAGAAAAACAAACGGCTACTTCAGAACAACAACGCCTGCCGGCAAGCAATCAGTCATCACGAAGCGAATGAAGGTAATTTACGATTATTATTTCGCAGTCATCAAGACAACGAAAACAAAAGCAAAACTAACGACTCACGTTCTCGACCCGCTCTTACTATCTCCACCTTCTTCACCTTCCGTCCGTAAACAACCGTCACGTTGACACACGCAACACGCAACGGAACGATCATCGAACGAATCGAAGCGCTTTGGAGAAGCTAAAGTCACATAAACAAACTCAAACCTCCATGCTGCCGGAAAGAAAGAGTACCGGGCCGTGTAGCATGAGAAGCGAAATTTGGTTTCCCCAAGACGTCATTCCCAGGGCACACAACACAACATCCGTTTCGCCCTTTCGGACGTCAGTCGGGCGTTTGAGAAGGGTTTTGTGAAATTTCGGAGGCACTGGTTGAGTGTCAATGTCCCTGCTTCGATACGTCCGTCGTGCCGATAATACAACGTGCAACAACACTGCAATCACCGTAACTGTGCCGACTCCTTAGCTGGCGATCGTTGGGCCGTCTGCCTTGAAAATAGACATAGAGACACATGCGGTTGGAGTTGGAGCAGCGGCAACGAAGGTGTGTTAGAAATAGTTCCGACGACTGTAACGACTAATTACACTCCACACTGCGTGTCGGGTCGGGCGGCAGAGTGGCTCAAGTTCAAGTTCGCGGAGCTTCACGTTGAAGGTTTGCAACTTATGTGAAGCTTGATGTGTTGATCTTTTCCTGTCGGACAGGCTCGTAGTTGGAGTAGGCACATGGATTATTGTTTCAGCTTGGATAAGCTTTCTATTTCTTTTCAACATTTTGCAACCCAGTCTGGGTAGTCTTTCCCCCCAAAAAAAGCGCCCTCCAAACCGTTAGGAAGAACCAGTTTCTAGTAACCTCATTTGAATACCACACGATCATACGATCGTAAAACAGAGTCAACAAAAGAGTCTCGGGGAGAGAGTGTGTTTTGGCAAACCGCCAAGGCTGGGGAGCGATCCGCGGAACCGAAAATTCTCGTTCTTCTTCCGGCTGACGGCGGGATTCGTTCACCACGAAATTCCAGTTTGCGACGCATGTTTGGGGAAGAAATTAAGCGAGCGAATTTGGAGTTTCCCCACTTTCGAACGAGTTCGAACGCCGGATATCACAACCTTGATTTTTCGGTTGGGGTTATTTTTGGTTATTACTCATAATGATCATAAAATTACTAGGAAGTGTAGCTGACCGTGAATTTTACTGTGTTCAGCTTCACCTGTTATCACACAAACACACAAACGGTTTTGTTTTAGACGGCACCTGCCGTACAATTACGTCTCCTTCTATTGTCAATCGGCGCTCGATTGCCCTACACCCGCGGATTGACGCAGTCCACAATTCTAATCACGCACGGTAACCGTACCTTGCAGCAGGGAGCGCAACTCCTGAAGCGACTGCTCCACCACGTCCGGCGTTTCGCGCAGCTCCCGGGCGGCCTTTTCCTTCGCCTTCGCGTCGGTGTACTCGTCCCCTTCCAGGGCGATCCGATAGCCGTCGCCGAGGTCGAGATAGGGGACGTTGTTGTCATCAAACTTTAGCGACGCCATGACCACGTGCACTGTTCTGAAGCTAGCGTCGTAAAGCGAGCGAAACTGTTGTTACGGCACACGCAAATGTCACACACGAACGGCACACGAACACGCACTGTTTGGTCGAAGAGGATCGCGAGAGTATTCTTTCACTTCTAGCAGACGCACATCGAAGAAGGCGCAACACGCGGCGGAGGTTGTTAGAATGTGGCGAGCAGGTGTGCTGCGCAACGCTTCTGATCACTCGGTGATTTCAACGGTGAAATGAGCCAAGCGACGAGCGTGCTGCTCCGTTTTGTTCGCGCGCAATGCAGGGTTACTCAGCAAGTATGGTGGGTGGAGTGAATAGAAAAGATGTTTCGAAAATTTAATGTAATATTTTATGTTGGATATTCTTTCTTGGAATTGCTCTGATACATTCATTTCAATAGGAAAAAATCTTTTTCAATTATCTACTGATTTTTGTTTGCATTTGAATAACTCACGATCCGGATATGATCAGCAAACTTATTTGTTGTAATATTCGTGTTGCCGTTTGTTTACGCTCAATACATATATAACTGCTTTTTTTACTTTTCTCATTAGATACAGGGTTTCCAATCATTCCCGATGAAACCCAGGTAGTTTTTAAAAAGGTCCTTCAAGTTTATAGATTATTTCAGAAGAATAGTGTAGCAAAATCAATCAATCAATCGATTCTAAAATATTTGTAAACAGTCCTTGGTAAAACAAGAAAAAAATTAAATGGAAAAATTCGCGTTTTTGTAAGTGGTTTGCTAAAGTTTTGCCTTGACTACAAGGGACACTTTATCCACTTTATTCCAGTTAAGGGGTTGTGTGGAAAACTAGAGTACAGAACCTCTACCTGCAAAGTTGTTAATTTAATAGGAATGATTAGTATCCGCAACAACCCATTCAAACAAAGCCTATCAAGAAGGATTATGATTTAAGCCCTTTTCAAAACTTGTTTATCTAAAAGATCATCACTTCAAAGGAAAGTAGTATTTTCCTTCTTTTAGTAATAGTTCTGTTTATTAGAGCAAATAACCCTGTACCCTGTACAAAGCTTCCAGACACCCTAATTGCGCTTTAAATTCGAAGAACGAAAGCTTCGATCGATTGCTTGCACGCAACTTGTTTGCAATTGAAAGCAGCTTACACACAACTGACCACATCTGTGGAGTCTTTCGTTTTTCTCCTTCCTTTCCAACGGGTGAAGCGAAACTCTCCAGTATCGCAATAAAACATGTATTAAGAAGCAAGCAGAAAGCATTCCATGCTATCGACACAACAGCATGTGGCTAATCAGTTCGTCTTGCAAATCAACGCCAATTGGAAATTATACGTACAACAATAAAGCTTACTCAGGAACGAATTTGATCCGAACCGGCTTCACTCACCCACCCCGATCGTAAGAACCGGACAGCCGGCATGCCTGGAGTTGGAGTTTACCTCCCACTCTGTTTTGATACACACACACACACACACTCACACAACCTGTATCTTGAGCTGTGTGCGTGTAAGCACCTCCAAAGCCAGAATGCCAGAACCGACTCCAAAACGTTCTTTTGGGACGTCTGCACTCTCCCGGACGGACGCGATCGGGCAGTGTTATTGTCTCTCGTTGCTTGGTGGTGGCGTTTTTTTGGAAGAATTTCAGTGCACAATGGCTCTACGTTACGATGAGCATAAGGTCCCGTTTGTTGACTTTGGAAATGGTGTAAAGTTGCAGTTTGATTATGAGGAGTTTTCGGACAAACCATCGAAGGAGAAGGCAACGAACGAGCTGCGCGAAACGCCGGACGTGATGGAAGCGTCCATTCGGAAGCTGCGCGAACTAATTCAGCGTAAGTTTGGGATCGTTTCAAGGGCAGCATTGGTCATCGACTTGGCGGCTGGGGATCGTAACAGCTGATTGGTGGAAAATTAACTTCATTTTTGTTGCGGTGTGTGTTTTTTTAGAGGAAAAGCAGCTCGAACTACCAGTGGACGATGAGTCGTTTATGAAGCGATTTTTGCGACCGAAGAAATACTACCCCGAAAGTACATTTGAGATGGTGAGTGATGTGTTTGAGTCCTATATTGGTTCCACAACTTTATATGTGTGTTTGGTGTCTTCGCTAGTTGAAAGCATTCTATCACATGAAGGCAAAGCCAAACTTCATCTCCGACCGGCTGACAACGAAATCGATCCAGAACGCGCTGGACGACCGGGCGGTACAGATTCTCCCGAAGCGCGACCAGCACGGTCGTCGCATCCTGTACATGGAAATGGGAGGTGAGGACACTGCCACTGCCAAAGTCACACAATCTAGCCTGCTAACCTCTGGTGTCTTGTGCAATTGCTTTTTTGCCGCTAATTCGCAGCCAAGTGGAACTGCACGAAGGTACCGTCGATGGAGGTGATCCGCTGCACCAACCTGCTGATGGAGATGGTCGGGCGCGAACCGGGCACCCAGCTGCACGGCATCGTGTTCGTGATCAACTTCGATCGCCTGTCCCTATCACACATTAGCCAGTTTCCACCGAAGTTCGTCAAGACGGTCGTGGACCATGGGCAGAAGCACTCGCCTTACCGCATCAAGGGCATACACATTGTGAACAATGCGCGCATGTTTAACATCTTCTTCAAGATATTCAAACCATTCCTCGGGAAAAAGTGGAGCCAGCGGGTAAGCAGCGGGAGCGTTTGCAAATTTGCAGTTGATTGAATATTGATCGTGTGTGTGAGTGTGTGTATGTGCGTGGTTTACTTGCAGATATTCCTACACGGTGTCGACTTTGCATCACTGCACGATCACATCGCGCCGGACTGTTTGCCCTCGACTCTCGGTGGAACGTACGAGCTGCCGGCATACGAGGGGGCCGTCATCGGACAGCTGTTGGACTGCTACAAGGAGAAGTTCGAGGGTAAGTAGTGCATTCATCAATGTGTGGAGGATGAATAGGAATTTGTTTGAGGATGAAATAATGCATTTTTTCGCCCCAATTTACAGAGGAGGAGAAATATGGTTACGTTTCGGAGGTGAAAGAGTCGTAACAAGCCGCCAATGGCACAAGAAGCAGCTTAAATGTAACATCACGACATATTTTCAACTCCTTTTATCAAATGTAATTCCATGATTTAATAATCTTTCATTTGCTGAAATAAAGACAAAATAAACAATTAACAACATAATAAAATAATTTCTTATCCGACAGAAGCAGCAGCATCTACGGTGAAGATAGTTTTTTGATCAAATTGACAGTCATGTCGACCTCTTTCTCACTCTCGCCATACCCGATTTTTGCTGCATGTAATTGGGATTTTTGTCGGATTATTAGTACCAGGAGAGCATGCTTGCATGAAGGCCTCATAATGGCCGCAAATTAGAATGGGAAGAGAAAGTGATCGATAGTGTAGGCTGGCTCCGATAGAGATGGATGCTTTACTCTTTCTCACCCATCCGCAGCATGCAGGAGAGCTTTTGATCCAGGAAATTCCGTCCTGTTTCTTTACATACAAGGCAGCATCCATCGCTCTTATCAGCAGAGAGATAGCTCTGATTTCTTTCTCGCGATTACACTAAATGATCTCGTTTGACTTTTATCACTCAGGGTGCTCGAAAGAGAGATAGAGAGTGATTGCGATCGATTATCGTTGCTCTCTCTTTTAGGCAACAAAAATAGCTGCTCTAATTGGAGTAAGGCAAAGATTAATGGAGGAACGATAATCTAGGAGGAATGGCGAACGTTTTATGTCGTTTCGGATTATTTAATTTGCTGGTCTGATATTGGGGCCCCTTGCGTTTTAAGTTCGTAGGCTGAAATTTCAGGCTGTCAGATGTTTGCATTGTATAGCAGGGTGTAATATACAGATGAGCTTATCCCAAGGTGTATGTATTTAGAAGGCTGATATTTTAATGATTTTGCTTTTGCTGTGCATCCTGTCAAATCCACCTGGACTACATACACTTTGATTCTGGATTCCATCACCAGAGCTCTTTATTACTTACTTACTTACTTATCCGGCGCTACAACCGCTTTGCGGTCTTAGCCTGCCTCAGGGTTGTCCGAAACCGCTCACGGTCTCGCGCCTTCGCCTGCTAGTCTGTTAACCCGGCCTAAATTGCGGACGCATCCACGCCATCTTCCCACCTCAATTTGGGCCTACCACGCCTCCTCTGTCCTTGTGGACAGCCTTAAAAGACTTTATGGGCTGGCTCGTCCGTTTCCATGCGTGAGGTCGCCGTACATCTCGTATAGCTCGTCATTATAGCGGCTCCTCCATTGTCCTTCCACACATACGGGGCCAAGTATCCTTCTGATCATCTTCCTTTCGAACCTTGGGATAAATGTAAACATCATCTTGTTTTGCCATATTTTCGATCAGGTCTTCGAATCTAATTCTAGCTTTGAGGCTAACATAATCTAGACTGAAAATCGCAAGCTTTGTGGATTTGTATGGAGAGTTAACATGATTTCAACCTTCAACCTTCAATATAATAAAGATGACTAGAATCGTGAAGGGCCCCATTAATTGAAAACATTTCATTACTAAAGGTCAATAAAAGCGCTGTAGTTCATTCGTTTCACACTGTTTATTAATCGTAAGGAACTAGTTTAATTACGGTTTGAAGGACTTACACTTTATACTTATCATTATTCCCTTCCTTTCACTTTTTACTTTCGAAAATTGTT
Organism: Anopheles arabiensis; assembly: GCF_016920715.1. Lineage (NCBI taxonomy): Eukaryota > Metazoa > Arthropoda > Insecta > Diptera > Culicidae > Anopheles > Anopheles arabiensis. The sequence continues at coordinate 31,792,080 of NC_053518.1, forward strand.
CTTGAATTGAGTTATTCTTTTTATAATTGAAATAGTTTGTTTTTTAAGCCTTGTATTTTTTTAACTCATTCTCGACAAACTATCCTCTTTTTGCACTATTCACTAGCTGTGCTTCATTTATTGCCGCGGTATTGATCGTCAAAACAGAAACAAATCGAAAGAAAAAACGACGCCAAACTCGTACGCGTCTACCAATAAAACCAATAAATAAACATCCTGTCGGCACAGGCTTCTTGCCCTTCACTGCGCGCACAGCACTGCTCGTGGTACACACAAGTGCGCGGTACTGCCGGTACAGTACTTGAACTTTAATGTGTATGCACGTGAGTAAAAATAATGTCTCCAATGCAAAAGACAGCCGAACGGTGGCAGCACGTTTCAATGTCAAACTGCCCGTTGCTGGTGGTTGCTTTTTCTCTAGCAATCCTTACCCATTAACCCTCAAGCATGATGTCCCACTACCCGAAAAAGCTTACCTAATCGCTTACACACTACACTAACGCGACCGTTCTGGGGCGATCCAATGCATCGCTGATATGATCCGATCGGTCGGTCGGTCGCTGTCGGTCAATGTCAGAGCAGCACACCGGTCGCATTAGGAAAACTAGACGATAGAGGCGACAGAACGAGTGCCCTGGAGTGGACTGGAGTAGGTGGTGGTGCCTTCACCCGTGGTACGGCGGGCGAGAGACGAAACGTTTGCGGCATAGATCACAGATTGGCAGCACTGTTGCAGTAGGTGATTGTGATGGGTGGTGGTGGTGCTTCACTTAGCATTGCTTTCCTCGTACCCGAACGCGTCCATCGCTGCAGAAGAAACGACAAACATGTGCGTTAGATGAGTCATACGTCTCCCCCGTCTCAGCCCGGCTTACCTTCGTAGTGCTTGTCGTACAGCTGCATAAAGTCCCCGAGCAGCTGACCTTCGCAGTCGGGCGCATCGAGCGTGCCACCGTACGCGGGCGGCAAACACTTGGCGCTGATGCATTTCGTCAGCCCGCTGTAGTCGCGGTTGTGGAAGTGCATCTTGTCCCGCAGCTCCTTCGAGATGAACGGCTTGAAGATGGTGAACAGCACGTTGAACAGCATCGAGTTGTTGACGATGTGGATGCTCTTCAGCTGCAGCGGGCAGCACTTCTGGATCCACTGCAGGCTGACCATCGCGTGCTTGGGCGACGCCTGCGCCACGTGCGACATCGACAGGCCGTCAAAGTCGAAGATGATGCGTATGCCGTTTACCTGCACGAGCGGATCCATCAGCGACGCTTCGATGTTGATGCGGAACAGGGCCACCACGTCGTACATCGAAACCTTGGAGGTGTTCCATTTACCTGAAAGGAAGGAAGTCCGGCAAAAAGGCAAAAAATGTAAAATTATTTTAAACCACACAAGGGCAGTGATACGGATGAGTTAAGAGTCTGAAGTTGGCGTGTGAAAGTCATAAAGGCGTGACCTAAAATGCTGCCCGTACTACCGGCAACTTTGTGAGGCATGTTTCATATTGTTGTGCAGGAAATAGATGTGCGTTTATGGTACAAAAGTGAAACGATCCGTAGAGGTCACTGGGTATCGGATGAGCTTCTCGGTGTAGCAGGGCAAAGATTACGTTTAAATAAGCGGAAGACGTAAGAGAAAAGAGTGTAATAGCACGTGCCCATAAGGGGCCAAGGTCAGAAAATGAATGATTGGAGCTATACAATCAATAAATACCACCAGCCTTGAAGAAATGAACAAATATTCGTTGAGAAATGTGAAGCTTAGTGTATTCAATCGCCTTTTACTGAGCTGTGTCTTGTATTCGACGGCTGTTTTTGTGCTCTTAAAATGTTCTTTAATATAAATTGTAACAAAACAAAATTCATTTTATTTTGCAAAATTCAATTTACACTTCCTCTACTGCATCGATCAGGCCCGCTTTCTGGCTTACGTCTGCATCTCATCATACTGTATCACGTAATTTTCCTACAACTACTCTCATTTTTTGTTGTCATCCCGTCCTGCTACCTTTTACTCACTGCTACTTATCGATTCTGATTCCGATCGCGGTGGCATTGAAATCGATTCATTCTACATCTGTGCAAAATGGAACGATTTGCAGTCCGATCGCGATTGCTTCGCACTACGCGTGTAGGAATATTCCACGTGCTGGTGCTTGGTGCGTCAAGGTAAAATACGCTGAAAGTAGTGACCGGTTCGGTCGGGTGCGTCACAGCAGTCCGATGAAAGTGACAGCAGTTTCTAAAGCGTTGTAGGAGCCCCAGTATGTGGCGTTTACTGCAATGGTTGTCGTTTTACTGCCCGTTGGTATAAAAGACGGGAGAAAATGGGTCAAGATCATGCCGCGGTTTTAGTGATAGTGGTATGGTCAGTTGAAGTATGACCCAGAATGGACGAAAAGAGAGGAAAAAATGGGGAATGATTTTGTAACAAAGTAAATAAAACTGTGATTTCTTGATGCCTATTCAAGCCTATTACAGCGTTAGTATTATAAGTTTTGACATGGTTTATCTTTTAAAAACTAATGAGATTTATATTTCACATTTTCCAATGTTGTTTCTAATTAAGTGTTTCTTAAAAGTTTTGATTTTATACATAGAGTTCTTGTTTAGCTATTACAACAGAATGCATTGTCTGTTTGTAGTGATAACATTGTATAAGAATGTGATAATGTTGTATTGAATCTTTTGAATTAAACAAAATCAGAAATGAGTTTAGAAGAAAGATATCTTTTGAAAGGTTATCTGCTGAAATATTCTTCAAAAAGAATATATGGAATTAAAACCATACTTTACTTTTTGAGCTGATAATGAGCGAAGCTTGGAACGTTATTCTTTAAATTATTTGTACACTTTTACTACTTTATTTGAGATTTCATAATTGTATAGCCCCCAATGCGCGGTGCTGTAACGAACTATATCGCCATACACATAGAAGCGAAACAATGGTAGGACAAAATAAAACAATTACAGCAACAACACCTGTACTGATCGTGACACAATGGGCCGGAGTTGATAGAAAAATGCTCACTACCTTTACTACCCCTCGATTGCAATCGCTGCTCTCCCACCACGGCAGCTTCCATTTCATCAGCAAAAAAGCATTTGCCATTTACAACGTGCACGGGGCACAACGGGGCACCAGGGAGCACCGAACAGTACACACGCAAACGCAAACCGTGTGATGATCATGTTTCAGCTTCATCGTTCAGAAAAGAATGAAACAGACAGTGTGTATGGAAAGAGAGAGAGGGCGAAACTGTTGCAAAAGTTTTATGCTGACGGTTGGCAGAGTCGGTAAACAAACCGTGATCGTTTTCACAACATCCCCCAACCAATAGAACGATCATACCATGGGGTGAAGAAGATGATCTTTGGCACTGTTGGTGTTTCCAACCGAAAACTGGTTTCTCTATCCATTTCGATTTCGGGAGACTAAGGAATGTCTCAAATCACCCAGCGTTTGACATTGAGAAATAAGGGTCAACGTACTCGTTGGGTGGATTACATTAAGCTTTGTACCGCATGCTCTCCCGCTTGTTCGTGTGTTCACATACACGCGCGTACGTGAGTGTCATTGCAATGTAAGTTGCAGGTTACAGTTCGCTACTTACGTCCGAGCTGGGTAACGCATATGCCGCAGCCGTCGTCGTCGCGCAGCGGCAGGAAGCTCACCATGCCCGAATCGTAGATGTGCCGTATGTGCGACGGTTTGATGCGCCCCTCGTAGTAATCCTTGCCGTAGGTGCGCTTCATTGCGAACGTGTGCCGGATGCAGTCGAACGCCCGCTGCACATCGTAGCCGAGCGGGCGCAGAAACTTGAGCAGAAACTTCTCATCGTCCAGCGGCACGGTAAGCTTCGGCTCGTCCCGCAGCAGCTCGCGCAGCTGCTCCAGCGAGCGTGCCTTATTTTCGGCCGTCTCGTTCAGCTCCTGCTCGGCCTTCAGTATCCAGCGCTGGTCGGTGTAGTCGTCGTCCTGCAGGTAGATGATGTACCCGCGCCCGAGATCGATGTACGGGTAGTTCTTTTCGTTGTACTTGATCGACATGTTGAGCGGTCACTTAGGCGCACGGATTGCTCAAGGGCTTTCACTTTCGAAAATCACTCGAAACAAAAACAAACGAAAAGCCTCACTACTAATGGCGTATCAGGGACGCGTCACAACACCGCCTATCCAATTACCACCTCCCCGAAAAAGCGGACCTCTATCGAGCGCGAGCCCGGCTGACCTTGGGGAGCCCGTGGAGTGGTGCCGCTCGGTTTGAGGGTTTTATTTCCGAAAGAAAAAAACAACACAAAGACCAACACGCACAACACTGCTTAGGCAAAATAACACTCCCCCCAAAAAAACAGAAAAAACCGGCTCAGTAGAGGTGAAGGGTGTACAACGAACCAACGAATGCTCACGGACACACGGCACACAGAACGGATCACGCACGCACTGTGTAAACACGGAAAGCAACTGAGTGGGATGCAAAGCGTTACGCAACTTGGTCAAGAGCTCGTCTCTACGGCAGCAACACAAGCAACGTCGTTCGTCGTTCCCGGCTGCTGAGCGATGAATGAAACCGTGCACAGTGGGCACCATTCGCTTTATAGACTAAGCGCCCTGTACCGATCGGTCGAAAACGATCGCGTCTGTGGCGTGTTGTGTAGTGACCTTTTTCCCGATGCCGGCTTTGAGTGTGTGTGCTGTTTGGGTGCACGAAGCTTTATTTGTTTATTGAGTACTATCGCCTTCCGTCCGCCATTGATTGCGCTCGGGCGAAAAGAGACGAAAGACTTGCACCGACTCCCCGTGTGCCCGGGATGCGTAAGCGACGAACCTGCGATTTGAAGAGGGAAATGTACACCGAACGCAATGCTCCCCGGGGGTTGGAAATGGAGCTGCGCTTTTTGTGTGACGCATTTTTGGCTGTATTTGTGTTTTTCCACTGGACCACTGGTTCCACGGGTTTTTGGGAGGTGCAGATAATCCCACACCTCCTGACCTTCGATTGCCGGTACGGTCGCCGACATGGCATTGAGCTGATTGGTAGGTGGGATGCAGGTGAGCAGCTTTTGCGGACCTGGTTGTACGCCAAATCAGTGATTGTAAAAGTGGGATCATGTTATGTTTCTTCGCTATTTATTTTCTCCCGGAGAAGGTTCTCGAAATCCCAGGGGGGGAGTCGAGATTGCAATGTTACAGCAAGGGAAGAGATTAAATTTCCAACCCAAAGTAAGCACAGCCGTCGGCAGCCGTCTGTTTGCGCAAGTGATTCGTGCAGTACTTTGAGCCTTCTTCTACATCTTGTTTTTTTTTTCATCCCTCTTTCTCCGTCTCTCTTCTCTTTTTCGCATGTTTCGCTTTGCTTCTTCGCTTGGCGCCCGGCGAAGAAGACCAATCCATTGGGTGTGGGTAGCTTCTTCCATGTTGCCAAATACTTCAAACGGTAAGCACTGAAATTGAGGCTGATGACGTAACAGCACACAACATCTGGCTTGATCGAGCCGCCCGGCTCGCAAACTCGAACTGCAAACGAAGCGATCTTCGAGTGTAGTGGTGTGAAGATCGAAGCTACCACGGTGACGACGATGTTGTTAGAATGGGGCATTAATCAATAGCAGACAAGCCCGCAGACAAGGAGTGGAGGTAAAGTGGTTTTGTTGCGCCGATTGCATACATTAAGGCTCAGTTTTGTTGAGTTTGCTCAATAGTGTAGGCAAAATTAATACGTATGCTTCAAAACGCAACAAGAGTGTGTCAACGAGTCACTGAAGGTTCATCAACCACAGCGTGTTGACTGCCACCTGCTTCGGAACCGGACGCAACAATATATTGTAGCAGTGGAGAATCAAACTCATCAAACCCCCCGCCCTCGAGTCTCCTAGTATCCAATGTGCGCTGCGGTAAGCTGTAATGAAAAGATAATTATCTCGCCACGGTGCTGAGGTTAGCTCTCGGATGGATATGATTTGTAGGAATCGTGCTGACGATCACGTTTGATCGTCAGTTGCTTCTGAGGCTGGTGTGTGAAGCCAACGATTGAGACACTCAATGAAACCTGTATGGAGGACTGGCTGAGAATAGAACAGTACAACGTAGAATCAATATCAAAATGTTGTTCTTTCTATCTACGAATAGGAAAAGTATGAGGTTGCACCTCCAAACAGCCCTTGTTTGACGAGGTCTGTTTCTCCAAATCCAAATGCACTTGCACCCAATGTCTTTATCCACCTTCGTTCCGAACAAAGGTTATTTTCCGGGGGGGAGGGCAACAGACCTCCCATCACAACAACGGCAAACTCGAAAAGATGTAAACTCATTACCAGCTGTATCAATCCAAGCACGGTGGTCGTCGCGAAATTCGCTCAAAACATTCGTTATGTAAACCGCCCGCCAGGGGTTTGATAAGATTCACTACCACCGGCCCCGTGGGGGGGATTCAATGTGCAGTCTGCAGTGGTCCTATCGGTAATCCACAATCCCCGATAAGAAACGATAGGCTTAATCCCAGGCCCGAGAGTTCGAGTACTTAAATCGTGCCAATCGACGGGCCGGCTCTACTTTCGCTGGCTTCCCATCCGACTCGTCCGCAGTGTTGTACAACAGAGTGATTGCAAGTGATGCCGGGCCCGTTTGAGATTGACCGCTCGCCGCCGAGCGCCGAGCTGCTCGAGGTCGCCAAGCAGGAGCTGCGCGAAACGCCCGAAGTGCGGGCGGCTGCGATCGAGGAGCTGCGCAAGCTGCTCAGTGCGAGCGATCTGAGCTTCCCGGACGATGAGGAGTTTCTGCTGATCTATCTCCGTCCGACCAAGTTCTATCCCGAGAGTGCACTGAAGCTAGTGAGTTTGGGTTTGATCCGAGAAGTAAGGTGTCCGAGAAGGTGTAATAAATCACTAATTGTGTTTACGTTCTCTCAAAAAAGATGCGCAATGTGGCGGAGTTTAACAAGACGTACAAAGACCTGCTGCACAACCTGATGCCCGCCGACGTGAAGCCGGTGTTTGTCGACCATGGGCTGATTAACATTTTCACCAACCGCGACCAGAAGGGCCGCCGGCTGATGGTGGTGCACATGGGCGAGAAGTGGAACACGAAGGAGGTGACGGAGGATCAGATCTTCCGGGCCCTGTACACCATCCAGAAGCTGGCCGTCCTTGAGCCGGCGACCCAGATCAACGGGGCCGTTGTCATCTACGACTTCAAGGGCATGGGCATGGGCCACGTCAAGGCAATGTCGACGAGCGGGGCCAAGCGGCTGCTCACGTTCATCCAGGAGGCCTGCCCGCTGCGCATGAAGGCGGTCCACTTCGTCAACGAGCCGATGATCTTCAACATGGTCTGGTCGCTGTTCAAACCGTTCGTGAAGGAGAAGCTGAACAAGCGCGTAAGTAGAAAGTTGTTGGTTTGCCGGAACCTTGGCGACATTTTAAAGATGGGTTTTTGGGTTTGCTCTCGTTGCCAATTTGTAGATGTTCTTCCACGGCGAGAAGATGGCCAAGCTGCACGAGCACATCTCGAAGGAGTGCCTGCCGGCGAACTATGGTGGATCGCTTCCGGCCCTGGATTATGGTGGCAAGGAGTGGTACCCGGTGGCAGAGCAGTACAATGACTTCATCACCAAGTGGAACACTTGCGGGTTCAAGTAAACGTTCCACTGTTCATTTGTTGATTAATGTTTTCATGCCATTTACCAAATAAAAGTAAGGAAAAATTGGGTTTTTAATAAGTGAATTTTCTAAATGCTTTAGAAAGATAGATAGAAAAAATAGAGTGGTTCATGCCTGGGATTTTGCTATCATTACCCAGTTTTCTCAATACATCTTACAAGGAAGCATCAAAAACAGCGCTAAAAGTCAGTTTTTTTCAGAAAAAAGAATGTGATATGAGTATAATCTATGTAAAAGAATGAACAATTTTATTCCTTGGTCCTTTTTGGAGCAAGAATATATAAAAATATATGTTTCTTTATAGGCATCAACGAACAGTTTTGAAAAGAAAAGAAAAGAATAACTGTTAAAAGGTGCATCTCTAAATCAAATAGGATAAAAACTGAGTTAAAGAAAAGCTAGCCATAATAAAAGCACATCTTGTTTGGTCAAAAGTTAAGATAAAGCCAAGTAAACGGTCTTTCTGTCGTCTCATTGTTGGCCTGGCGGTTTCCCTATCACGGATGACCTTTGCGCAAGCGGGCGATTTAATCCACCTCGATCAATTACGATAAGATTATTTCCAAGAAGCAATGCTTTGTGAGGGTGTCCCTTTATAAAAGGGGATTTACTTACAGTGATTATCGGTTCGCAATCGGTTTACAGCCCATTGGACGGTGGGAGGGCGATACAGGGTTTCCCACGATTTATTGGTCAGTTCCCATGATTTATTGGTGCGTTCCCACGATTTTTTGGTCGTATCCTATAGATTTTTGGTTCGTTCCCATATTTTATTGGTATTTTCCAATTGGATATCAATACAATTGGACCAACAAATTCTGGGAAACGACCAAAAAATCGTGGGAACGCACCAAAAAAATATGGGAACCCACCAAAAATTGATGGGAACCAACCAATAAATCGTGGGAAACCCTGTAAGGGGAGTACTGCTGCCATGTGAGCGAACGCCTGTAAATGGTTGGTGAGTTATGATGGACTAATATTTGCTGATCTTCTGTGTGGTCTATGTCAGCAGATCAAAGATTTCCAAATTGAGCTGTTAGGTGTGTTTCGATAAGTCCCAACTTTGGGACGTTGGGAAGATCCCTAGTTCATACAAAGTCATCAGGAACTCTTTCTCCAAAATCACCAATTCCCAAGCCCACAATAATCATTTAGCAAAGACAATCTGCAGACTCCAGATTAAGACTCCAGACTTCAGCAATCTCAAAATAGGTTTCAATCAAATCAGGAACTGAATTAGAACGTTAAACAACATTTTAATTTATTTTTCAATGCACAGTTCTGCGCCAAAACAATTGATAACAGGCACGAAATGAAATGGTTTGTGGTACAACAGAAGCATGGGCCGGGTAATGCAAATAATCGAGTCTTTTCTTGCTCTTACGAGTGTCACCAGTGCTCTTACCAACCTCCCTGCCATGACTGCAATGACCCTACGCAACCCTACATGTGCTCTCCTTTCCAGCAGCGGAAAATTGAAACTAAAAATAAATCACTCGCCCCGAATGAAGGAATGATAAGCAAACCCAGACCGGGAGTTAGAGAGAAAGGCAGTGACCGAGAGGCAGAGAGAGATGAACGATTTGACGCTTATACACGGAGAGCACAACGACCGATTGATAACGGCTTAGAGTGACGTTAGAGTTGTGTTCGCTGCTGCCTTCTCTTTTGCTGGTCACGGTCATCGGATCTGAGGGGGGAGGAAGGGGGGCAGTTCGGCATGATAAAGATGCACTTTCGGCAACGTCAATCTTTGGGTCAGTCGGGTATGGGGGGCTATCCGGCCTTACTTGAAGCCGCACGAGTTCCATTTCTTGATGAAGTCGAGATGCTGTTCCGCAACCGGGTACCACTGCTTGCCACCGTAGTCTAGGGCTGGTAGGGTGCCACCATAGTTCGACGGTAGGCACTCCTTGTGGACGTGCTCGTGCAGCTTCGAGAGCTTGTCACCGTGGAAGAACATCTACAATGCAGGAAGGGCACATCATTAGAGAGTCCTGTTTTTGTGGATGAAAGTGTCCACAGTGATAGTACTTACGCGCTTGTTCAGCTTCTCCTGCACGAACGGTTTGAACAGCGACCACACCATGCTGAACAGCATCGGCTGGTTGATGAAATGGATGCCCTTGACGCGCAGCGGGCTCGCCTCCTGGATGAACGTGAGCAGCCGCTTGGCCCCGCCCGGTGACATCGAACGGACGTGCTTCATGCCCATGCCCTTAAAGTCGTAGATCACCACGACGCCGCTGATCTGGGTGGCCGGCTCGAGCACCGCCAGCTTGTGGATCGTGTACAGCACGCGGAAGATGTGCTCCTCCGACACCGCCTTCGGGTCCCAGGTTTCGCCCATGTTGACCACCATCATGCGCCGGCCGTGCTGATCGCGATTCGTCAGAATGTTGATAATGTTGTGCTCGATGAACACGTTCTGCACATCGGCCGGCATCAGGTTGAACAGCGTTTCCTTGTACGTCTTGTTGAACTCGGCAATGTTGCGCATCTACAAAGTGACCGAAGGTGTGAAGATGCCCCTAGACCAGTACAAAATTTCAACTCCAACCTACCAGCTTGAGTGCACTTTCGGCGTAGAACTTGGTCGGGCGCAGGAAGATGATGAGGAACTCCTCATCGGTCGGGTAGCACAGGTCGGTGGCCGCTTCCACCAGCTTGCGCAGCTCCTCCACGGCGGCCGCCCGTACTTCCGGCGTTTCGCGCAGCTCCTGCTTGGCAATCGCCAGCAGCTCCTCGCTCGGTGGCGCCGTTTCCAGCTCAAACTTTCCCATGGTTCCCAGGCACTATAGTTCCGTCGATCCGTCCACAATGATGATCACCAGCACACTGTACCAGTGGCCGCTGCCCGACCCCGGCACGCTTTGGAAGACACAGTTGTGTTCCCTTCAGTTGTGTCCGTTATCAGTCATCCCAAGCCCTCTCCCGCTACCCATGGTCCTGGTTGTTTACGTTGCTGATACCCTTGCCCTTGCGGCGTTCGATTCGTGGCGTTATTTTTTTCCTTCCTTTTTGGTTCACTAGATTAGAGGTGTCCGGTGCCGAAACGATTCCTTTAGCGCACACACTATCACATCGGCGCAGGGCTTTCTTCGCTGCGCAAGGTGCCGTGGAGGAGATAAATGGTCGGGGCACCCGGTCGGCAGCCATCGATTGGATTCACATAATCCAAACAACAAACCGAGCGCGTAAGACCGTTAGCACTTGAAGGAAGCTTGCTGTGCATTACTTGCCCGTCTGCCTGCCTGCGCTGGGGCTGTTTGGAATTGATAAACCAAAGGGGGGGAGAAACGCATCGTTCTAGCAGCAAACCGTCTTATCGGTTCCACCGTGCTGTGGAACACTTTAGGCGGGCCCAGAGAGGATGACAAATTTTGGGGTGACAAGTAGCGAGAAACGGGGAATAGAACGTTGTATTGATATGACGACTTCGGAAGTGGACTTTAGCACTACAAGGGGGTTTGCTCGGTAATTCCAACGTTGTCCAACAGCACTGTTGAATGGTTGGAAGGGTAAAGGTTGAAGTTAGTCATACGAAAAAAATAATGTCAAGAAAAAGAAACAGCACATGCAAATGCAAAACTCAGCTATTGAAAACTGTTAAAACGGACTCTAAAGCCCGTTTCTATTTGTTGATTTTTCTTTTAGATTTCTTGTTGTGATTCTCGCCGGTTAGGTTAATGGCTTTGCTAGTAAACAAATCGTCATTCACTTCGCTAAGATATGGAAAAAGTATCTTCAACGTGTTCGTTTCTAATGCTGATTTGCGGTTATGTAAGGACGAGGCACGCTGATAAGCCAATCAGCAAGCATGGTCAACCGTTTAGTGCAAATCAATGCCGTGCGTTACACAATTAGATTAATGAAGTTTTACTGCGGAAAACAATAAGTTAGGGCTTAATTAATTTATTTACAAAATTGTTCAAAATTTTGTTGAAAATAATACATATTTTACTTCATTTTATTCCGGAATGTTCTAAATGAATGTTCATTGTTGATTGAACTAAAAACTATCTGTTAGAACTGACTAACAAATTTAAGTAAAGGCTAGACCATGATACGAAAAACGTCTCTTTCGTCTTCACTTATATTTCTCTGGAATGAAGCTACAAATGTATGAAAATAAACCGTTTCTAATTTCACGTTCCATCTAATTCATTGTTGCTTGAAAAATCAATTATTGCGCTAAGAACCCTGCAAACCCTGTCACGCGTATAACAAAATGAGATACAGATTGCATACATTTAGGCGTTTCGGTTAGAAGCGTCAAGCGCAGCAACACAGCAGTTGCAAAAACAGCTGGTGTAGGTTTTTAATTTAAATTTATGGATTTAGATGTAATTATGTAGGATTTATGAACTTAAATGCAATTGGAACATTAAAAATGTGCTTTTAAAATAGACTGTAGACCTATGCAAAGATATTTTTAATGATTTGTTCCTCCAAATATTCAGATACTCGTAGAAATTTGACACTCATTCCTCAACATGGATATCATGTTGGCTTGTCTTTTAAAACCCCCGCTAGCGTTATCAGCGAATGCCTGAATCAAACCCGTCATATCGTTCGCAGGCAATCAATTAACCAGGAAAACCCCATCGTAACCCACAATTACCCCGCATTCCGGTCAGCCGACTCGACATTGATCCCGGTGTGGACCTTTAATCCTCCGATAACGAAACAAAAAAAATCCAAAAACTCACGCCTCCTTTGATCGATCGTCAGTTTATTCAATTTATATAGCTATAAATACCCGAACTGCACGCACCCACATTGAACGGGGATTAATCTCACTAATCCTTACACACAGGCACACACAGGCACGCAAAATGCTCCGTGTTCCACCCTTCCTAATCACTAATAGTGTCCCTGTTTTGATCCCATGCGTGTTTTCGTGGTGGGCCGGCATGGTCCTTCGAACCTTATCGCCACACACCGTACCACACGCCGGCTGCTCGATTGCTTTCGACGTCATTGTCCGCGCGATTGCTTATCACCCTTTGCGTTGATCGGCGACAATCGGACTTCGCACCTCCCCCTTTGTCACCCACCGTACCCTGCAACCTGTGCTTAACGTTTAAATTGTTTGTGAATGTAAGTCTCACTCGCGGTAAGTAGTTTTTGGCCCGTTTTTCTTTGGAAATTGGTGCGAAATTGTTTGTTTGTGTTTTTGCTGACTTGGATTCGCACACACCCCCCCGGCATGCCGCTCTCAAGGTCCGGCCGCGTAACCGTAGCCGTTCCATCGCTGGATGTGCTCGGTGTACTTCTCGATGCAGGGATACCAGTCGCGGGAGCTGTAGTCGAGGGCGGGCCGCGTGCCGCCATAGTTTTTGGGCAGATCGGCCGGATCGATGTGCTTGTGCAGCTTCTTCATGTCGCTGCCGTGGAAGTAGAGCTGAATGGGAGAAAGCAAGAGAGAGAGAGAGAGAAAATTGATTTAAAAAAACTTGAAGTCACTTTGCCACCCGTTGAAGTCACTTACCCGCTTCTTCAGCTTATCGCCAATGAACGGCTTAAACAGCGTCCACACCATGTTGAAGATATACGGCTGCTTGAGGATGTGGAACTCCTTCATGCGCAGCGGCACCGCCTCCTGCAGGAACGTGAGCAGCAGCTTCGAGAACGAGGGCGACAGGCCACGAACCTGCTTGAGCGACAAACCCTCAAAGTCCATCACGATCACCACCCCGTTGATCTGGGTGGCCGGCTCGAGCTGGGCGACCAGATGCACCAGGTAAAACATCCGGAACAGCTTCTCGGCCGTCACCGCTTTCGGGTCCCAGACGGCGCCGCAGCTCACGATCAGTATCCGCCGACCCTTGCGGTCGCGGTTCGTCAGCACGTTCACGATCTTGTGATCGATAAAGGAGAGCTTCTCGTCCTCCGGCGCCAGGTTGTGCATGAGCGGGTAGTTGTTCTTCTTGAAGTCTGCTATTCTGCGCATCTATAAATGTGTATGTGTGTTTGTGGGGTAGAAATGAACGTAAACAATACACCCATTATAATGGATTTGTAGATAGCTGCATGGTCCCCGATAACGTTGCATCCCATCGCGCCATCCTTTCGGTTTTAATCAGTGGCTTGATAAGGTCTTCCCAAGTTTTTGGTCAAAACACTCGCTCGGAAAGCTTATCACAGTTGCCGGTTTCTTTTTTCCGACGGTGACGATGACGGTGTGTACCGTTTTGAGACACAATTCAATTCAATCAATTCAAGTCAAAAGTCGAAAAAGTGATTTCTGTGCGCAATAAGCGCGCCGTTTGCAAACCCAGAACCTGGGACTCACATTACACACTGAAAGCAAGGTGCTGACGCAAGGGGCCGGCGCGCACTTACCATTTTGAGCGCACTGTCCGGGTAGAAGTGGCACGGGCGCAGAAACACCAGCAGGAAGTCGTCGTCGTCCGCGTAGTGCAGATCGGTGGCGTTGTGCAGCAGCTCGCGCAACTTCAGGATCGCCTGCTCGCGCACCTCGGGCGTTTCGCGCAGCTCGTGGCGCGACACCTCGAGCAGCTCCTGCGATGGCGGCTCCGTTACAATGTCAAACGGTGGCTGTGCGGTCGTCTTCATCTTTATTTTTTTGTACCGGAGGGTCTGTAAAATCACTCCCAACTGAAAACTTTACACTACACCTCGGGGTAAAACGCGCGCACCCACACACACACACACAGAGAAGAAAAAGGCTCCAAAAAAGCTAAACCGCTTCGTTACGCGTCCAACGCACGAATGCTTTCGCGCAATGGCACTCACCCATCGATTACGGCAAAATCGCGCGCGCGCAGCGCGCACATTCGCATACCCACCACTCTAGCCTCCTCCCGCCCTGGTTTTGGTCCCCTTTTTTCGCACCGTCCACTTGTAATCTCTTTCTCGCTCTATCACTCTTTCTCAACATTTTTGGCTGCGGGCAGTTTGTTTTTTTGGGGCTGAAAAACTGAAATTTCAAGCTCTGCGTCACCAATCTCGTATCGACCCACCGGTGGCACAATCGAACTGGCAGAAAGGGAGCGAAGAAATACCGCACCACCGCAAGCACTTAATCACCTTTGCCAACCCCCATCCACCTGCCTCGCAAGACATTCCGCTTTGCATCGTACTTGAAAAGATAGAGCTGGGGTGGGTGTTGCTTTGAAAATAGAGAGCGCGAGAGCTCGACAAGACGTGTCACCAAACAGCTGATACAGTGGACAAAGGGGGATGGTGGTGGTGGTGGTGGTGATGGGTGCTGGTGTAACTAAAAACACCCCATCCCACCGATCGACAGCGTTGGGTTCTGGACGACGGTGACGACCCTTATCAGCTGCGCGCAAGTGACTTAGGCACTAAGCGCTGATCGAATTGAAGGCCAAACACGCTAGTTCACAAACTGTGATTTTGAGGTGGTAATACTTCCTGATTTCTGATTGCCTGCGTGGGGGCACGGGCATAGGAAGGCGCACGGTAGCATCAGGACGGACATTAAGCTTTTCTTTTTTTAATTCCGATGTTAAAAAGTTAGTAATTTTACTGCAAGAATCATTGGTACTTAGTGTAAGTCGGAAAGTTCACTTATTTTCATTAATTACGTTAAGATATATGAAGTATGAACTTGGTCCCATAGTACAGTAGTCAACTAGAATGACTCATAGACCGTACCCTTTCATACGTAGGACTGACTATCCTGCTATGGGTAATCAATAAGTCGTTGATAGCCAAGCTTATTAGTGGAACAGGCATGCCTTGACCTACTAAGGTTGTTGTGCCAAACAAAAACAAGGTTTTGAACTAGAAAATCCTGTGAAATTCTAATTGAAAAAGAAATCATTGATCCTTCGATATTAATTACACCACAACAAACATATATGGTCGCTCCTATAGCTACACGGAAAGGGGTATTTTTACCAAACAGTCATTGACGCCAATTTTCGACTCTAACTCATCATTTTTTGTATGTAAGGCATCCATTTTTTGCAGCGTATCACAATTATTGCCTCTTGAGCATCAATTTTTTACACTTCACATTATTATTTTTTACTCTAACGCACCTAGTTTTGTCTCTAAGCCAAATATTGATGCTAGGCAAATATTGATGCACACTGTCGAAAAACGATGCCTTAGTTTAGTTTTATTGAATGTAATTCCAGTTCTTTGTTTAGAAGCGTGTGCGATCAAAAAACTGCATCCCGTAGCGTCTAAAACGGACTTCGTGGGTCAATTTTTGGACGATGTATTAGCCTGTTTCGGCATCTATAACATCTTGGCACTATTAGCCAACATTTAAAGGATCAAAATAAACGCCCGGTTTCAAATAACCGACGACCTTGAGCGACGAGAAGCTCCAAACGATGCTGAAAATGGAGACCGAGGGAAAAGTGGCTACATTGCTGCGTTCGCTTGGCCGAGGGAGATCGATGCAACCCGCCAAACAGTGAAATAGTACCTGGCACATATCAGGAAGCAAAAATCGGGTCCACAGGCTTTGCAGCGGCAATCAATGACGCCAAAACTTAATTCGACCATTTCAAGCGAATTTCGTCTGAATTTCGACACGACACCCTAGTACGTGAACCGGTCCAACGTCTCCCAGCTGCGTGCCATCCAAGTTTTCTTGGATGCAAATGCTCTACACCAACAATTTTGTCGTGAAAACTGAAGATTAACTGTTGAAAATTGAGTTGAATCTTCAATAGATGACTGAACGCATGTCTTCGTCCTCCACGGCCAAAACATCCGGATAGCTGACAAAAGGCAGCTCACATGGTCGTAGATTTATTTTTGCTTAAATAAATACACTTAAAAGGATGTTCATTTGAAGAAATTATCAATCGCAGTTTTTTTCTGCAGCCAGCTGAACAAAATCCATATTTTCAATGCATACGTTCTAGCAAGTTGTTCTTGTTATGATTATCTTGTTATGATTTCCTGAAAATTTAAGCTGTTCCTTGTAGCCCCATATGATGTTTTAAACATTTAAATAAAAACATTTTTTCCACGTTCATTTGTGACTTTGTAAAAATGAGTTGATCCTAAATAATGGAATAAAAAAATAAAGTGATTAAAATGATTTCTACCAGTATTCTCATTAAACACACATTTATTATGCTCATTCATACAGTAATTCGAGCGTTAAATAATGTTAAACACACATTTCACTACACATGTCGTTTGTAAGTATTGGTACAGTGGCGCCATCTGGATGTCCAACATAGCCAGAACACACCGAAAGATCATCGAATGAATACAAATGATACTTGAAAATCGACAAATGTGAGTCCACTCATTGCTTTGGAGGGGAACCACTGTGCAAGAGGGGCTTGATTTATTATCCTTAAGTTTTTGCTATTTTTCCTGGGAGCAAAACTACTCACAATCAACTACTCAATCAAAGAAGAACGAAGGTGTTTTTTTTTCGTTCAATTTCTATTCCACTAAAGCTGTTCACTAATCAACATCAAGCGCGATTACAAACCTTATCGCTACGCCCGTACACACACACCAGTGACCTTTCGCCAAACCAAAGGAAGAAGTTGCGTGAGCGATGTTTAGAATTGGGTGTTTAATTTATTGAGTTGTTTGTGCTACACACATCTGAGACCACGATTACGCTCGCTGTGTATAGAAGCGAGTGACAAAGTTGGTCAAACACAAGGCATACCCCCCCCCTCCCCTCTTGCCCACACCCTTATTTGGACGTGCAATCACCCGTAAAACTAGAAGTCCCGATCCAGCTTCGCAGCATTAGCATGCCAACTAACTAGGGGCGCTACTCCTTCGAAGGCTCCACAAATCCACACCGCTGGTACTTGTTGATATGGTCGATGTGTGATGCCACGCACGGATACCAATCCTTCCCGGTGTAGTCGATCGCGGGCAGATTGCCACCGTAGTCAGCGGGCAGCCGGTCGACGCTGATGTACTGATGGAATTTGCTCAAATCGTTGCCATGGAAGAAGATCTGTGAAATGCGGGTTAGCAAAAAAAAGAAACGGGAAAGAAAGTGATCAGTAATCAAACAGTGGAATGGCAATGGCCGCGTTAGCCACTTTTGCTTTGATGAGGGGTTTTGATAAGGCGCTACTACATTGTGTGTTGAGGATGATGCGAAATCATTAACAGTTTAGTAACAGGCAGCATTCGTTGTGGTGAGGTAACACATGCACAGGTTGTTGGGCGGATTAGCATGCAACAGCGATTCGAGGGTAGATGGCAGGATGAAGAACAACACACAGGGACACCAAAAGATGGCACAGGCAGGAAACAAGTACAAGTACACTCACCTCTGGCTGGAGATCTTCGGAGAGATGCAAACGATCTTTTTTTTCTTTTCTCTCTCCCTTGTTAAGTAGTTATTCCTAAGTCTTGAGCGTCATTTAAAATCTAAAAAAGAGCCTTTCGGTGGAAGGCTCTCGTGACTTGATGTAAGGCTTCTACATGGAATTCGACGCAGCATTTGCGCGCTATCCTAACCGTAAGTTACTAACGTTACTAATATTCGACTGTGCATATTCGGAGGGTATCAGTTAAGATGGTTCAGGCTTATGTACTCCTAATTCTAGCTAGAAGCTTAGATTCTCCCATCACTTCTCCTACTCCACTGTCATTGCTCACTGCACGTTCGGTAAAAACCCGAACGTGTTCCACTGGTTGATGTGGTCGATGTAGTTGTACACGCAAGGATACCACTCCCTGCCGCCGTAGTTGATCGGTGGCCGATCGCCGCCATAGTTCGCCGGCAGATCGCTCGGATCGATGTGCTTGTGCAGCTTCCGCATGTCCATGCCGTGGAAGAAGATCTGTCAAATTTCCAAATTCGGAAATGGAACAACAACAACAACGATTACGAAACACAGATCGCATGGTCAGCATGATGGGGCGAATTTTCGATCCAAATACGCAATACGAATAGTACTGTTCGGTAGCCGAGACAAGAACAGCAGGAGCGGGTTTGTTTACCAACAGAGACCCCGAGAGCGATTACTCCAAAAAAAAAAAAATAAATAATGGAAGCAAAACAAAAACTATAACCTGTTAATGTTGATATTGATAGCGGAGTACCGATGAAGGATCATCGTTGCTCCAACACGGGTTTGCGATTGCGCAGAAGCTCTCCGTCTGGCTAAAGTCTGAATATTATGTTTTTTGGGCGTTTTTTTGTTTTGAGGCCGCTTAATTCTCGCTGTTGATAACTACAACTGAAGAGGTCATGGGAATTGGAACTCCTGAGCACCCAAAATTCCGGCATACCGTGCATACTTACGCGACTCTTTAGCTTCTCGCGGATGAACGGTTTGAAGAGTGCCCACACCATGTTGAAGATGTACGGCTGCTTCAGTATGTGCACCTCCTTCAGGCGCAGCGGCATCGCGTCCTGGATGAACGTGATGAGCCGCTTGGAGAACGAGGGCGACAGCGCTTTCACCTGCTTGAGCGAAAGTCCGTCAAAGTCGAGCACCACTACGACCCCGTTGATCTGGGTGGCCGGTTCGAGCTGGGCGACGAGATGAATGAGAAAGAACACCCGGAACAGCTGCTCCGAGCTGACCGCTTTCGGGTCCCAGGCGGCACCACAGTTGACCAGCAGCACGCGGCGCCCCTTCTGGTCGCGGTTGGTCAGCACGTTCACGACGTTATGCTCGACAAAGGCGAGCTTTTCTTCCTCCGGCTTGAGGGCGTGCAGGAGCGGATGGTTCGTCTTCTTGAACTCGGCAATACGGCGCATCTGAGGATACACAGAAGAGAAAAAAAAACAAGCAAGTTGATAAAGACCACCTGAGCGTGGGATGGATTGATTTGATTTGCAGCAAAGGGAGAACAAACGCACACATTGGTTGACGTCACTGCTCCAAAGTGCAAGTCGGTCGGGTGTTTCTGAGCGCTGCCATTTCATGCAGCAGAAGGCACGTACGGTCACTATTTGCACGTCTTGCACGGCCTGTCTCTTATCTTCGGAAGTGGGGTGGAAAAAGGGGGGGGGGAGGACAAGGAACTGATTGCACCGTTTCGAGAGCGGTCAGATTGTAGATATAGAGTGCCTATTCGAGTGCTGTTGCGTTCCAAAGTCTATTCAACTCGTGAGAAATTGGAATGCTTTGAACAGTCGAAGCACTCGAGAGCACAAGATGTGTGTGTAAGAGGTGGTTGCGCTGGTTAATCTAATCAATTCATCTTATTCAGCCTGCAGCTGCTTGTGATAAGGGAAGGTGTGTTGGACTCGTTCGATTGGGACATTAATAAAATATGGTACACGTTGTTCGAAAACGCCGATTGATAGACGTCACAAGGCGACAAAGAGGATCAAAAAGATCCCAAAAGAAGATCACCATCAAACGACCGGTAACCGTACATGATGTGCGTCTAATTACGCTTCCTTCTTGCTCTCAGAACACGCCACAGAATGGATGACGCAAAATCGAATGCAAAGCGACTTCTTCATTGGAAAAAAGCGTCTCTTCACCGTCTCTTCCTCAAGAACATCATTAGCAAACGAACAAAAACAAAATCGTTATAATAAAATGGAAACAATGCTTCTCGGCACTTTGCACGCCTTGCGCCGCTGTCGCAAGTACAATGGCCCAGTGTTGACACTGGAGACGTTTGTCGCCCTTCCCCCGGGGCTTCAATATCGATAAGTCACACCCGGGACCGGGACCGGAAAAGAAAGAAACCCCTTTGACTCATCGTCTACTACACGCGCGCGCACGCTCTTGCAACAGATGTACACTGTCTGCCTTCTTTGTCATTCCAAGCAACTCACCATTTTCAGCGCACTTTCGGCGTAAAAGTGACACGGCCGAAGAAAAATAAGCAGAAACGCTTCCTCCTCACTGAAGTGCATATCCTTCGCTTCGCGCAACAGCGCCCGCAACTCTTCCACCGCCTGCGCGCGCATTTCGGGCGTTTCGCGCAGCTCGCGGCGCGCAATCTCCATCAGCTCGTCGCCGGGCGCATCCACCTCAATGTCGAACGGTTTGAGGGACATTTTTATGGGGGGGATGCGAAGGAGAATTTTCACACGGCACACTAAAGCACACACACGCAGAGTCACAGCACACACAAGCACACACAAAAAAGCCCACTCGGTGTTCAGGTAATTGAAGTTTGCAACAGGCCAGTTCGTCGTCTAACGCGCTTACGGCGGCTTAAGTAGCGCTTAAACGCCTGCTACACACATCCAACCGCTAGAACGATCGATCAGCTACTGGATGATCGGTGGACGGCCGCACC
The DNA here is from genome assembly GCF_016920715.1 of Anopheles arabiensis. Classification (NCBI taxonomy): domain Eukaryota; kingdom Metazoa; phylum Arthropoda; class Insecta; order Diptera; family Culicidae; genus Anopheles; species Anopheles arabiensis. The sequence goes on from NC_053518.1 coordinate 31,812,952, forward strand.
AGGCCCTACCCTATTACATAAAGGCGCTGAGGACTTCCTCTGACTAATGACCGACTACCGCCGCTACCCCTTCCTTCCTTCGCCCTTGTTTTCCGCTTCCCTTTTTTTGCAAAAAGGGGTTTAAAGAAGCAGCAGCAAAAAACGAGTGATCTAGCTTGTCCGTCGGCCTGCTTTTATCACAACAATCACGGGGAGCCTCTTCACTGCCGTAATCGACAGCGAGCGTGTGCTTTATTGTGGTTTATTTACATTTTCACGCCCTTACCCGCCCTGTCGATCCCCGTGTTGAAAGGGGTGCGAGAGAGGCACACACGTCCGGTGAATCCTTTGTTTCCCGTGCGCGGCACTGTGTCTGCTGCCGTGTGTGCCGTTATCACTTTCTTTCGGAACCGCGTACAGTGTTTTTTACTCTCTTTTTTGCTTGCACACGGGATTGGTTGCAGTTGCAGTCGGGCAAGGATCGTGTGAGTGCCCTGCAGCTGTCCGTTTCGGGGCCACCGCGATGGGTTGAGCTGGATTATCACACACTGCGCGTGACGTGCACGGCACGCCACTGATTTGTTATGACACGTTTGCTTATTGACGTGTAGCGTGTGACGACGAGAGAGGCTGTGTGTATGTGTGTTTGTGATCAGTTCCATTCTTTAAACACAACTGCCAATAATAATTACTCAATTATGAGCTGATTTTTTATTATTTTAAAAAGCATCGTTAATTTCCATTTTAAAAGTTTCGTTCAACACAACCTACCAGATCCTTTTTCTCCCCCTGCTCGTTCCCCAAAAAGCGGTGCAAAGCGATGCTGCACTGATTGTTTGCTGCGGAATCGGATCAAAACAAGCGTGCGCTCGCGGTCCGTCGGTGATGCGTAACGATAAAGCGTGCGCCGTGTGCTCTGCGCATGCGTCATTCGCTTCCCTGGCTTGGTGGCGGGAAGCCTGCCCCAGAATGCACAGCCCGTCCATTCCATTGCAGTTCCATTGTGAGGATTGGGTTCAAAAGGTCTGGGACTAAGGGGGGTCCCTGATTCAAGTGTGTTTGCGATCGATAGGGGATGGAAAAGACGGGGGGAAAGCCGAGGAGTGTGTTGGTGTGGGCCACTTCACACGATTGGCGCTCCGAAGGAATTTGTTTTCTGCGACGATTTGAAATGAGGTGATAATAAGTGACACTTTTGCGCCACTAGTGTGGTTTTGTGCCCATGTGTGCGTGTGTGTCGCGATGAGGATGATCAACAATAGTAAATAGAGTAGAAAATAAGGCGCTATTAATAGGACCGCCGATGTGACCTTCCCGGCTGATGGGCAAGGAACATCGAGCGCCCTGTAAAGTATGCAATCGTTGGAATCGGATGGGTAGTTATTGTTTAATTTTTGAGTAAAATAAAAATAATAAAAATAATAATACACAATTGAACAGAGTCCGCGAAGGAATATATAAAACAATTATCTTCTAGAAATAAAAAATGAATTAAAGAGTAATTGAACTGAAAGCACCATTTTTTCGCCATTATTCTTAATACGGCATCAAAAATGGAATCATTACTAATAAATCAACTATACCACTAATGCACGGATTGGTGCAGAATAAGAGAAAATGCCATATTGATAACGAATAATATACTCCTCTATCGATCACCCTGTCTCGATCTACGATCTACCTGCTGATAAAAATCACCTTTGCCTATGGATGCTCTGATAGCCTTATTTCGATAAGGAAAGGAAGAACACAACGAAAGTCACAGAATAATTGATTATTACCCGTTTTACTTTGTTCAATATTTGAATATTTGGTGAGGTTGCATGTTACAGTCGTTGCCCTCGTTATTACAAGTTTTTGGCTCCTAAGGCAACAAATTTTGACTCTAATGTACCTTTTTTTTGACTGTAAGTCAATAATTATTTTGTTTTCTCAAAATCATGATAAATTTACAAGATATTTGAGCAGAGTTATGACAGTTGTAATTTTACATCACAAAAACACTACAAACACCGTGTAATTTGATTGATTGATTTGTGCAAAAAAAAAAAATTAAATTTAACATATTCTCAAGACACACTATTTGTTTTACACTACATGCCAACTATGGTAACTACATTAAAATATTCAAGCCAGGCATAACAATTGTTATAGTTTAAATTCCATCTATGAAATTATTAGCTATTTAACTTAAATTCAATGATTTTGGAACATACAGCTATAGACATTACGTTAAATTTTATAGATTAGAGACAAAAACAGGCGAGCTTGAGCCAAAATGTAGTGGCAAGACGACTGTATATCGGTTTTGTTTGTTAAAAACTTAATTAAATCGAATAATGATCTATTTTTGTAACGTAATCGATGCAACTTTTGTCACATTTATCTTCTTTTTTCACGAATCAAACAACATTTCTCAGTAAATAGAACTTTTTGTTACAGTATAGTGTGTGTACATGACGATGTTTACGAAACAAACGATGTGATCGAGTCAATGAATCAAACCAATACCAACATCATTCAAGTGGCGTGAAGCAACAAACAAGTTCTTTCAAATGTAAAACGACGAACCAGTTTATTTGATAACACACTTCTTCGCCAACAATAAGTAGTTTAAAATAAGTTCGGAAAAGTGATTACTAGTCAAGATGAAGATGATCATTAGGAAGAACCACAAGAAAAAATGAGTAATTGAACCCATGTTTCCTTGGTTTCATTCAAGAACGTAACCTTGCACAATCTACAAATTCGAAGCATGATGCCTCTTCCCTTAATCTGCTCCCGAACAGTGACGCATTCGGAAGTAATCAGTGTGTGCGCTACGCTAATTGTTTTCGCCGAGATAATCGCGTAGTCCCCCCAAAAAATCGTTAATTACAGAAACATTGAATGGTGGCAAGAAGAGTATGGGCGATCGTTTTTTGCACTACCAACATCTCTTCACAGTCTTTCTTTCCCTCTCTCGAAGTGCTCAGCACATCTAGAATGAGAAGTCGAGAGAGAGAGAGAGAGAGCAACGAATCTAGGAGACAACCCGACTAGCTCGTCTAGCCTCTTTAGGACTATTACGATCCTCTTCCCATCGCCACTTCTATGCCATTCTTAATGCGATAATGGTCTCCACATCTACTCAGAGTTTGCCGGTGTGCCGGTGTGTTGGTAGTGATTTTGGAGACGCGTGTTAGACACACATGCTAGCAGCAACACCACCTCACCGACTCCGGTTTCACGAGTTAGACTTTTCGGTGTTCAAGTGCACACCACAGGTCACCGACCGGCCCATATCATAAATTGCCGTCGAGACGACGATAGACCGACACCAGGACGGTTTCATTGAACTGCCAAAAATGAACCTTCCCTTCCTCGGCGTCTCACCAGTCCGAGGTGGGAAATAGTCTCGCCGTTGTCTCCCTTAATGTCCTCCTCCCAATCCCCATGACTTCTAGAGCACCTACTCCTGCCTGTGTTGCAGTCCCCAGGCTGCAAATAAACTGTCCCGAATTCCCTTGGCTCTTTTGAAAAGTTTTGCACTTTTGTTGCACTTTTTTAGTTCGTGCAGTCAAATGCAGCATCGGACAGTGGGTACCTCCTTGCATGGCACTGCCCCATCCTCCCCTTTCCCCCAAAAACGCGAACTCGATGTGGCGCTTCGATTGGAAAGGCTTTGAACTGCATCAATGCCATTTTGATTGAATTCAATCAAAACTTTCGCGCGTCGGCTCATACACACACGCTTGCTATTTCTCTCTCTCTCTTTCTCTCTTTCTCTGTGTTGGCCTACGGCATCCCAGCGCTCCTTTGTGTCGGCGTTGCAGTGGTCTTTGTGGTATCGTTCTCGATCAACGGCGGCGACAAGGTCCATAATTGATGTATCTCGCTGTTGTTTTTTGGTTTGTCTTCCTTCGTTCATCGCCAGTTGGTTCTAATAAATGCGTCGTTTGCTCGGCGTTTTGTCATTTCTCTCGATCGATATCATCGCTCTTTCAACTGACAACTTGTGCGTGTGTGTGTGTGTTTGAGTGAGTAAAAAAGGGTAATAATTCGGAACGCCACAACCACACACAGACCAGCCAGAACAGCAAGCGTACACATACACACACAATTAAAACATTTTATTTCATCCACAACACAACCCTCCCCATCCCCTGCTGCAACTTAAACATACAATAAAACAGGCAAAACCACAGGCAAAGTCTTGATGTGTCCGCCACCCCCACCCACCAACCCCTTCACGGACATGTTCTCCTCCTACCCCACGCACGCGGTCAAACGGGGAAGAGTTTGATGAAGGGTGTCACCGCGAGCGCCTCATTCGCGACGCACTGTATTCGCTTGGCCAGCTGCAGCCGAAGGTCCTTCTCGATCAGGCGCTTCAGTTTGGCCGCTGCAACCGTCCGGCTGGCGTCCGTTAGGTGGCGATCGCTGTCCGCCAGACTGCTGCCACCGATCACCATCTGTGGGATGGTAAGGTGTAGCCGTAGGTACTTGCCCACCGTGCCACTAGTCCCACTGGTTGCGGTGTACAGGGTGCCTTTCCCGACAAACGTTACCGCTGTGTTGCCTGTCGAAAAGGAAAGTGTTGTTTTAGGAATTAGATTTTGAGAGAATGAGCCGAAGAGGTGAAAAAATACTTACGAATGGAGAAGGTGAGGATGGAGTGGTCCGTCACCGAATGCCGATCGTTGACCGTTTCCATCGAGAACATGCCCAGCATCTCGAGTGCGGGCATCAGGGCGGTCACGTTAAACTCTAGCTTTTCCATGTCCACTCTGCGGGACAAAGGAAGAATTCACACACCCCAGAATTAGTACATCAGTTGAACAAAGTTTTCAAACGAACACAGAAACACACACCTCACATTCTGGATGAAAGCATTCTTCAACCCTACGAGGTATCGGTTCACGTAGACAGCCTGGCCAATGGTCATGTTGGGCAGTAGCAGCGGATCGAACGGGGTGATTGTGTGGCGCGGCGACAGCTTCCCACTGGACAGAAAGTTGACAAAGTGCTGAATCGAAGTACCGATGCACGCGGGTAGTTCTGTCACTGCACTCCGCCTACATCCTCCGCCATCACTGATGTCACCTGTTTTTTGTTTTTTGAGAGATAAAAAAAAACCCAAAATGAATCCCTGCATCACTTTCACCTGGTTTGATCAGGGCGGAGCTACACAACAACCAAAAATACTTACGCATCGGCGCACCGCCGACTAATCGCAGCGAGCTGATGGCGGCCAACACTGCCAGCGTCCGTAGATACTCCCCGGCAGACACCATGATGGACGAGTGTAGAAGAATTGGACGAACACGGCGAGATCAGCGAGCGAACGAGCGAGCGAGTCTTCCCCAGCAGGACTGACCGTGCACTACCGCACGCCACGAACGATCGAGCACAAGTGGCGCGACGCATACCGTTGCGATGCTAAAATTTGTTGCGAAAAATTAACCTTCCCTTCTTCCCCCGCATGCTCAACTGGAGCAGTTAAACAAACACACACACACATTTAGGCGACCCAAAACGGTTCCAACTCTTAACGCCCGGCTTCAGAAAAAAAGCCGTTTCCACAGATCGTTCTATGTCAGCGTGATCGTGTGCGCTTCCCCCAGCGTGTGATCTGGCGCGCCCACCACAACTATGACAACACAGCGGGACTCCGAGGGCGCTCTGGAAAGCAACAGCGCCGGCAATAAGCTACACAGAGAGAGAGAGAGAGAGAGAGAGAGAGAGAGAGAGAGAGAAAATAAAAACACAACAACAACGAACAGCGAAAACAAACGAAACATTCGATCAATTGAAATTCGCGCTGATTTAATTAACTCACTGTTGTTGAGTGTGTGCGTGTGTGTCTGTGTGGTGGCGACAAATGGCGCCAGCGCGAAGGAGGGACTAGCACTGCAACAGCATCACTTTGTCACCGGGTTTCGGTTGTTACTGTCCCCAATTTGCAGGCTTGCAGCGGGATGCAACCTTCCGATCGCTTGCACAGTTTCACACTCCGCACATCGTTAAGGGCAAACCGATCGAACTCTGTTAACCAAAAAACCACCGGCCCCGACGCCAATCGAGGGCAAATCGAGATCGACTTCAATTCTTTTTTTTTCAATGGGGAAGGGTCGTTCAGTTCGGCACATAAAACGCTCAACCATCCCGAAAAGCTAAATGCGGCACAATCAAAATTCATTGAGAGAATTTGGCTCAATGAAGTTCCCGCTTGCCTTTTGGACGAACGGCGGATTGAGAAGGGATTGGGGTAACTGAGGGTGGGGTCTTTCGGTGCGGTAGGCGCGTGCGATTCATCGCCCCGCATCGTTGGCCCAGGTCATGGGCGGTGTGTGTGTGTGTCTTTGTGTGTGGTTAAGGCAGCGTGCGAACGAGACGGACGATGCGCACAAGGGATGATTGGGTGCAAGTGATCGCGTGATACGCGCAAGCACTTGTATGCGAGAAGGCTTAGGCGTTATCCATCAATTAGGTAACGCCGATAGAGTGGGAGAGATGGGTGTCGACATTTCGAGTAACAAATGAGTAATAAACGATCATTCTTCTTCGTGATTTAACAACCTTCGCGGTGATGTCGGCCTAAATGATCTCGCTACTTTGTATGCACTACACAGCCGAATAGACCATCCTTTAGTCCGTCGAATTTGGTTATCACAGACGGGTGGACGGAAAAACTTAACACAGGATCGTCGCAGTAACGTTGCATTCCATTAGCGCGACGACCACAGTGTGCGTGCCACTCGATTATACACAGGCAGGCATTTCAGGATGGTAGCATGCTATTCGTCGCTAGTGACGACACTCGATTCGAAACAAATGGTATAAGAATCAACTCTGACGTTGTTAACAGACGTAATACCGATGCAACTCCATATAAACCCTATTCGTTTGAAACAAGAGGGAACTAATGCAGTCAGCCTTTTTTTCGTCAGAATTGATCAGTGGTTGTAATTGTATGGATACATAGATCAAAACTGCAGCAGCAACTTTTGGAAGCAATAACGATTTTGTTCGTAATTTGTAAAACATGCGTAACATTTCAGTCGATCACGTAGTACAGTCGTCAACTCGTACGACTTAACAACATGCCCGTCATGGGCTCAAGCCCCAAATGGACCATGCCGCCATACGTAGGACTGACTATGGGGGGGATCAATAAGTCACTGAAAGCCAAGCCCACAAGTGGGTACAGGCAGGCCTTGACCGACATCGGTTGTTGAGCCAGACAGAAGAAGAAGAAGCGTAACATATGTTGATGATGTGATATGATGCATCATGATGATGATACAACATCTTGAGCCAAACAAAAATTTTTAAAATGATGGACACAATTATGGATGACCAAGAAAATGGCTGGATGAGCAACGCTTCTGATGATGATGCAAGGACATAGCAAACCGTGCTGAGCAACCGATTATCAGAATCTTTTTGAACTTGATTGATTGAGATTTTTTTGGTTCATTTGCAATGTTTGCGTTACGTAATCGATGGATGACGCCATAATTAAGATGTAGGAAGGATTCAAAATGGACTTTTCCAATATGTTCTGTCACGATGGTCTTCAAAATCGTAAAATATGATAAAAAGTGAAAATCTTAAATTATGATACAAATTAAACTATTGTGGGAAAAAAATCGCTATATAATCGCTTTTCCAAAGAATAATCACAACGTTGCATACAAGACCTCTATCTTTCGCCAAATATTGCACAAAATAACTCAGAATTGCACACAAACTTTCATGCAGCTTCCAATTTCCACAGTCATTCTTCGCTTTCCTACAGTTCAAATTTGATTTATTCGTAAAACAAAGAAAAAAAAACGGCTCCCCAATCGTAAACCCTCGGACTAGTGGGGCGCATAAAGGTATCCTCCTAAACATATATACAAAACATTCTGTCGATACTACCATTTCCCCGTCAGCGCGTCGGGAAGAACCGCTCGAACGGTGCCAACCGGAGGATCTCGTTCAGCAGCCGCTGAAACCGATCCCGCACACTCTGCACCAGATCGCGCTCCACCACCGGCAGGATGTCGCGCCCCCGGATCTGCTCGAACCGATCGCTAAACTGGCTGTAGTTGCCACTCATCGTGAACCACCGAAAGCCGACCGTATGATCACCGATCTGTTGGCTCCAGTCGGTAACGTTCACCTTCAGGTAGACGCGATCGTCCTGCTCGTAGTTGAAGCCTTTCAGCTGAAGCTGAATCGAGGAGTTTCCTGTTAGTAGAGAAGAGTTGAGTTTAGGCAATGCCCATTTTTGGTTTTAATAATGATCCGAAAACTTACGTATCGAGTAGGTCATTTGGGACCATTCGGCAATTTCGGGTCGTGCTTGTAGCCGCGCGTGGTACGAGCCGCGCGTGTCGATCGCTGCGATGTGAAACTTGAAGTAAAACTCCAACCGGCTTATATCCGATCTGGTGGCAGAAGCAGAAGTTGCCTCATAAATTAAGACATTCTTTAACAGAACGAACCATTTTCTTACCGTACGTCCGTGATGTACATGTTGCGGAAGCCGGTCGTCTGGCGGTGGGTAAACGTCGACACGACCTCATCGCTTTCGATCAGCGTCGCGTCGGGCAGGACGAGCGGATCGAGCGACGACACCGTCGTACGCTCGTTGATCGTACCGCTGTACATGTGGCTGATGTAGTGCTGGATCGCACCCTCCATGCATTTGTTGAGCGACGGGCTGGAGCGCATACACCGAAACTCTTCGAAACCAGTGCCTGTTAGACCGCGAAAGAGAAACACCAGAAAAGAAGCAATCAGAGACACGTTTAGCAGCCGAAACCGGCAAAGCAGAGACAGTGTTCTGCTGACTCCAACAAAAAAAAAAACCATAAATCATCATGCTACCGTAAGGTTTCGGGTTCTTGAACGCGCGCGCGACCCAAACGTAACGGGGTGTGTGTGTTGGTGCTTAATAAAACCGTAAATCTTTGGCTCGTTTTTTTGAAGCGTTGCTTTTTTGCACATTCTTGGTAGGAACATTTCATTCTAGCGGTGGAGATCCGCTAATTGAATTAAAGTTAAATACTGGAGGGGGAGTCAAAAGTGGCACGACAGCTGGCGATCTACAGGGGAGGCCCGATTATAGCACAGACATACACACCCCAACCGGTCCCCAATTAATCGTGTGCTCACACCAATTAACCTTGCCCAGTGGCACATGTTGGGGTGTTTCTGAAGTGAAGCATGCCTGTGCTACTGTGCAGTACTGTGCCGTTTGTTGACATGGGCCATACGATTTAAAGTGACGTCTGTAAAGTTCTTTACAATAGCGACAATTGAACAAGACGAGTAAGAGATCGCCTGTACAACAGTTAGGCTGTAATAAAAAATCCACAATCACTCCACCAGTCCACGACAACTTCGAACGCGACTACTGAGACGCGTGTCGTTGTCCAGCCGGCTTATCGGCAAAACCAACCGGGCGCCGGAAACCACCCGGGCGTCCATAGGAAAGGGGGGAGGAGGATTGGTGCGTCATTTTGCGTTCACTCCACCCGTCCACTTCGCTATCAATTCGTTAATGGTTTGCACGATAGCACGGAGCTGGAGAGCTGGATATTTATAGCACTGAATAACAGGAACACGCGTCCAGTGGAGCCAAAAGGAACAGCAACAGTTCCAATCCAGGTTTTGTCCCTGTGGAAAAACTTGCGCCAAAAGGTCAGCAGCACGATGATACCTTCCGCAAACTGGATTTGGTCCCATTCACTGTTGGCTTGCAACTTGCGGGGTGTACAAAATGTACCTTTTATTCCCCTTTCACCACCTTTCCCTACACCACAGGCGATCATTTCTTCGACCTTTTTCCCTTTTTTTGCCAGTTGCGATGTTCCGGGTTGTAAAGCGACGGCCTTCACCCTTCAAGTTGACCCATCCGGGTTTTATGCTCTTTCTCTTGTTCTCTCTCTCTCTCTCTCTCTCTCTCTCTCCCCTTCTCTCTCTCTTCCATTCTTAGTTTGTATCAAAAAGCAATAAACAAAAGGGCTCCAGGTGTGAAACAACTAGCCAACAACGATCGTGCACTCCCTCTACCATTTCCATCCCAAGATCAGTATCTTGAAGCTGCAAACTCTCCACCGGCACAGACTTAAAAAGCGCGACACAGGAAGCGCGAGCGAATAAAACCCCTTCCCTCCCTCCCTCCCTTTGGGGCACCCAAGGTCAAGGTGCCGCGAGTGTGAGCCGGTCGGCCGGTTGGCCGTTTTATTCGAACTTGTTTAGCGATTAAATTAACACACCGTAACAACGCGTGGACACTTCGCGCGCACACAGAAACACACACTTCACACTTCTGTACCGCGTCGGACGGGTCATAACCCGGTGAATAGCACTATTACACCGAGATCACCTTTCTGTTATTCATTCTGAACTATGTTGTTTTTTTTTTTCGTCGCCAAACGGTGCGCGACACTTACGCGGGAATGCTGCAACGCTCGCCGGCCGAACTCCAATCCAGCACATGATCAGCAGACAACAGCCCAAGGTGCTCCAGCGGTGTTCCATTTTGGGGCGGTTTGTTTGTTTTGTTTTTTTCCGGGACTTTTGTTCTTCTGTTGACACGGAAGCTCCTTCAAACTCCTGCAAGTCCGTCCGTGGCTTGTCTCGGTTTGTTTCTAATCCGAGCGTGCGCGCGCGAGCGTTATTCCGTTGAACATTCGAACTGCACCACACCGCACGGCAACGAGAACTAATGCCATTTTCACCCCGCTAACAGTCGGGCCAGCAATTGCGAGCGTGCCAGAGAGAGAGAGAGAGAGAGAGAGAGTGAGAGAGAGCCGGCTGCTTTCCTTTGGAGTTGCAGCGTTTCCTCGCTTCTGCCCGCTTCCGCCTTTCTCTATCGGCTCGAGTGTTTCGCATGTTGTGTACGCTTCAGGAGTGTTTGTTTTCACTCACCACGATTGGGTGGGGGGTTGGTGGAAAATTGGATACCACCAGCCATCGTTGCCACCTTGAAGGAGAGAGAAAGAGAGAGCCTGAGAAAGAATGTTACAAATTCCAAACGAACGCAAAAAGAAACACGGACCCGTATCTAACGATACAAACACAAGAGAAAGAGCGTGCGAAAGAGCGTGTGTACGGTGGTAACGATGGAGAGAAAAGGAGAGAAGAAAGGAACCACTTGATCGCTCGATCAACTTATCGTCGCCGCCGTACCGGCTTCCCTCACCGCCCCCTGCGTCAGCCAAACGAGAGGAAACGTGGGTGTTGTTTTCAGATGGCCAGGGACGGCTTTCTTTCTTTGGCCGCGCTTTCGCACTTGGTTTTCTTCCAGCTTCTTGCTCTATGTCACTTGCCTGTGCGAAAGATGCTGAGAGCTTGTCATAATCATGCACCCACGGCCTACACACAACAACCGGCAGGCCTACCCATCCCACTTAGTTCCTCACACCCCCCCCCTCCCCCCCCCAACAGTCTGAGATTCTTCGGGCTGTCTCTTTCCTTCTCTCCTCTTGGCAAGAATAGCAGCGAGCGCGAGCGAAATTCCAAGGCGCGCGCTGGGAAAACGTGAGTCAGAGAACGCACCGTTGATAAGCACGGAATCGGCACATTCTTTCCCCTCAAACCCTAAACCCCCCCCCCTTTTACCATCCCAACGAACGTGTGGCACAATGATGGTGCACACACGCGCGTGGGGCAAATTAAAATTGATGTGCAAATTGTTACGATGACACTCCGGCCCATCGAGCCGTACCGTGCCGTGGGAGAAGGGATGGGATGGTGCCACCAGGAAGGCTTTCATTTCCTGACCACGGAAGTGCGATTGGACGGGGAAGCGGGAAAAAGGGGGTAAGGGAGGGGTTAGTGTCTCATCATCAATGGAGACAATGGCCGAAAGGCCAAAGGCACAGATCTAATGCCATTATCAACCTTGTTTTCTGTAGTGTGTGCCGTTGCTTTGCCTTGACTGTTGACACGGAATGCCCTCCTGCGTTGGGATGAATGGCAAAAAACAAGTGCATTCTGAGTGTGTAAGTGTGTGAGTGTGTGAGAGAGAGAGAAAAGAGAAAAAGAAATAGAGAAATAGGAAGGGGTGGATAGATTATCTAACACTGGCTGTCTTATCTACAGCAAAACGGGGATCTACAGCGATGATTGCCGCTGAGGATCGCTTGATCGTTTCGGAGAAAGTGTGGGACAGCTTCTGGGAAAGCGCATCATGCATATTGGTTGGAACAGTTTTGTTTGGTATTGCTGTGCACGTGACAACGATTTTTGCCAGGGAAGAATGATGATTCATTTGATTTATGGCACACAATGCATCTATGAGTGTGTTTCTATTATCTCTGTTTGCTTATCTATGCTGATGGTTTATGATCGGATCAGTGGTGTCAAACTCATTTGCCTGCCAAATACGTGCGATGGAAACAGTTGTATATTGCTTCGGTTTTGCTCCAAATTCTAGAAATTTAGGTAAAAGGCAAATGTTTGGAATTTTTAAACTTATCAAAATTGATTGTTATCAGTAAAAAAACTCATTCAACAATTAAACCATCAAACCTAACATAATAGAATGCTTCTAGTCAGTCATTCTCAGTTATCCTCATGTTTCAAACGGTATATGCACTGTTTATGGTATTTCCTTACACTACGTAACATTATTTGACATGCACAAGAAACAAAATTCGAAAGGATCTTCAATAGAAGGTTGAAGATTGAACCTCATATAGCTGAATAAATTGTTTGGGAAAATAAACACTCAAATTAACCGGAATCGTGTTACAGTCTCCAACTCGCACGACTTAGTAACAAGCCCGTCAAGGGTTCAAAATCAGTATGGGCTGTTTCCCCTCAAGCGTAGTACTGACTAGTGTTAGGAAACAACGGAGTCAGATTCTTGATTCCTAATGAAATGATTAAATGAATCTGAATCTCGGTTGGAAAGATTCATGAATCTCAAAGATTAATGAATCTCGAAAGATTCAAAAATCTCGAAAGATTAATTAATCTGTATTGAAAAGAATGATTGTATAGACTGGCATGACCACGTAGATTGTTATAGACTACGTTAGTTGTAGAGAAAAACAAGTAGCTCAAGCTCTAGGAATCTTTGGAGATTAATAAATCCCTTGAGATTCTTGAATCGCAAGAGATTCGTGATTTTTTCGAGTTATACGAGTCTTTCGAGATTCATGAATCATTGGAGATTCATGATTCTTTAGACGCTCATGAATTCTTCGAAATTCATTATTTTTCCAGAATTATGAAGCTTGAATGATTTTTGAATCCTTGGTGATTTGATTCGATTCGAGATTCCAATCACTAATAGCTGAAGATTTATATGAATGAATCTCAACGAAAGATTCATAGAACCCAACTCTAGTGCTGCCTATTCTGCTATTGATAATCAATATGTCCGCTGAAATAGCTCAGCCTGATCACAAGTGAGATCAAATAATGCCAAAGAAAGCCTGAACTGCGACTCGTATCGTAGACTGTCAATATTGTTAACTGGATAGCCTTTTTATCATGAATCTCTTAGGATTCAGTATTTTTAACTGGATAGCATCTTTATCATGAATCTCTTAGGATTCATGAATCGCAAAGGATTCTTAAATCTCCAAAAATCCATAGAGTTTCTTATTATTCTTCTTCAACTATTCACTATTCTTCTTGGCTTAATAACCTACGTGATTATTCCAACCTATACAAGCTTTAGCGACATATTCACAAGCTTTTAGATAAAGAGGCGAATGAGGCCAATCGGCTCAATGTCTCTTTAAAAATAAATAACAAAACAATTATAGATTGATGTCTTGTTTTTACTATAAAGTTGTGTTACTCTGCATCAGGATCACATCACAAACCATAAAAGAATTTAACATATTTGAATAGGTTAAAATAGTAGTAATTGCTATAATCTATTCAATGTTTAAATTCTTGAATCATTCAATAGCAATGTGTTTTACGTTTTTAATCGATATTTTTGGAAAAAAGGAATAACATCTATTGATTTATCATCAAATCTCCGGTGCAGTTATCGAAATCTGCAATTTGACATCTCTGATGGAGATTTTAAAATGTGCTATAAAAATATCACATTTTGTAAAAACTAGCCTATAAAGATAAGGACCTCTGATAAGCTTTAAGAGACATGATATTTTATAAAATGATTCATTAGCTTAACGTTACAAGAGGCAGCAGGGTTCCGTGAATGATCATAAAAGATGAATTAATGTTTTTCTTCCTTGCTTTGCCCGTTTTGTAGTAAACTTAACCTTTTAAATTACAATTTACACACACGATAGCTATAGCCATGAACACATGGAGCAGAATTTCTCGCAAAAGCAAAAAGTGCAAACGTTTTGCAGCCGTTTAATTCGATGCAAGATATGCTAATCCAACAATCTCTTCTAGTATGACGTACATACTAGTTGCACCCATAATCACATCGCTAATACGATTGATAGAGAAATGTCTAGAAACAGTAACACTTCCAGTAAAGGCCAATAGCAACACACACACACACAAGTAAGCGCTGGCACTCTCTACGCTTACCGATTGACGCAGTACGCATGAATCATATCACTCTTTTATGTTCGGCCGGGGCACGTCTGAGAAGCTCAAAGAGAAGTGAGTACTTTATAGGATAAGCCTGGCCCACTTACCGCCCCAAGCGGGTGAGAAATTCTCATCATAGGGCCGCCTGTAGCGGCGTATCCGAGCGTATAATGAAAGCGAATAAGTGAGCATTATTATGATGTGTTTTTTTGCCGTTGCTTTTGTTGCTGTTGTCGGTACGGCTAGATCAATGTAATTATTGCCTACCCCCTGCACATCCATATCGATCGAGTGGTGCTAAGTGGTTCCATCACCATTCCTCAAACCCTCTGAGTTCCACCTGCTCATACAAGCCGGTATTGCGTGTTGGAAAGAGTTCTTACCGTCTCGATCCTTCTCCGAGATTATGAGGCGCCATCCGACATAATTGAGCTTATTGCTCCGTCATCCAGCGAACAGAGGAACGGATCACACGGAAGTGCACGGGCCGCACTGCCAAAGAACGGCAGACAACACATGTGAGCCTGTGATGAAAAGATTGCCCCCCCTTGCCGCTGCCTGTCATCATCTAGCTAACTCCGGGGGTGAAACGACGTTTCGGACGTTCACTTGATGCGCCCGTTGACACCCGATCATCAGTCTTGCGTGCTATACTTCCGCTTCCGAGCGTCCACTAAGCTTTATTGTAAAACAACCATTGTGTTTTTATTACTTATTACCCTCCCAGTAATTGAGTACCGTACTACAGACACAGACACACGGGTTACACCGTGTCTTACTAGAGCTACAGACCTAGACAAAAAGGTACATTTTTAAACGCGTAAAACGCTGCGCTTTTTTGTGTGTACGCAGCCTCCAACCAAGATGCGACATCTCGTACGCACCAGAATCACAGATCATCTCACTCCTTCTCCTTCCCAGGACGACACAAACCAACAGACACACAATGCAATGCAGAAACTTACGCAGGGAAGATCTCGTCGAACGTCGCCTGCTGCATGATCTCGTTCGCGGTCGCCTTGAACGTGTCCGACAGGCTGCGCTCCAGCCCGGGCGTCAGCTCGTCCAGGAAGAGGCGCGAGTTTTCGTTGATAAACTGGTTGCCGGCCTGGCTGAGGACGGGATCACCCCGGAACAGGTCCTTCATGTCGAACCGCCCCTTCTCGATCTGGATGCGCACCACCAGCTTCTTCACGCGCACGTACTCCTTGCCGTCCTTGGCGTACTTTTCGCACAGCAGCTTCACCCGTGCCTGGTTGTTTTCTGTGTGTAGGAGTGGGGGCGGACAAAAAAAAGGGAAAGGAAAGCAGTGTGAGCAAAGATCGAGAAGAAGTAGAACGTTCTAGAGCTGGCTTCCCACATACCGATCACTCCGGAAAGGTCGCCAACGCCGGCAATGTTAAGCAGCAGCAGCTTAATCTTCAGATCGTACTTTCCCTTGAAGGACAGCTTCGGCAGGAAGATGTTAAAGTCGAAGATCAGCTTCTCGATGTTGACCCTTTTGGTTTGTTGTTCGTGAAGAGAGAAAAGACAGAGAGAGAGAAAGAGAGGTAAGCATCTAATCAGCACCAAACAACGCCGCCCCAACGGGCTTCACTTACTTCAAGTTGTCGATCTTGAACTTGCTCGGCCCCGACACGAGCAGCTCGCTGAAGGTGGCCTTCAGCTCGGCCCCCCGGTCCATATTGACCGTCGCGAGGGCGAGCGGTTCCAGCGGTGGAATTTGGAACTGGTCGGAAATTTTGCCGGTGGCCAGCCGGGGCCGCAGATCGTTCACCGCCTCGATCACGCACCGGCTCAGCTCGGGATCGTTCCTCGAGCACACCTTGATGGAGGACGCTGGAGCGGTGATAAAGAAAGAAAAGGGGAAACGGGGGGGCTATTAAATCATCGTCGCACTTGATGACCGGAAACGGGTGTGGGTAGGGCAGTTCCAGCCCACCGAAGAGACTGTGCACTGTCAAACCGCGCTCAATGTCAAGTGCACAAAGACGCTTTCGTGGGGAGAGGCCACCGTTCAATCAATACGGGGCTACTTGTCGGGAATATTAACAAGCTGCTACTCACACACACACTGATCATACTAGAAGGTTCTGCAGCGTTTGATGTAATGCATTTTTTTTTCAAACAAAAGGCGACATAACTGTGCGTGCGTGCGCGGAAATTCAACACATCACTCGGGTTTTGGACTGCATTGCTGAACGCCACGGTCTAATCGGAGACACGTGACTCATACGCACGGCGCAAGGTAAGCGCGTAAGATTGTTCAAACAATTGTGTCGATCGGGATGGAGAGAGAAAGAGAGAGAGAGAGAGAGAGAGAGAGAGAGAGAGAGAGACTCCTCGGACCACACGCCACAGGCCCGGGTTAATCGGGCAACAATTAAACGGCCTCTTCTGGTTTTAGTGTACACGCCTCAATTAGTCGGAGGCAGAACAGAACCACAACCGGAACGTACGCGCAAATGACGCGACAAACGACACTACGGCCAAGGTCGTATGTCCTCACGGGCTATTACAGCCTGAACCGGGGTTAATAATCATGAGCGGTCTAGGGCGGTTGAGCGTCATCGTACGAGGATACAATACAACCAAACCACAGGAAAAACGTTAGAAGTTCCGTTAGCAAGCACTGCCCTGGGGTATGGCATTAACCGGTGAACCAGTTTGCTCGGCGCAAAATTGCAAACAAGCGTGACCCTTCAACCGCACCGAATGTGGTGCACTATGCCAGTAGATTACACGGTGCGCTAACTACACGGTTTCCCGATTACAGTTCCCGTCCGGTTCCCGAGGTCAAATGTCACGTTTTTGGAGAGGGCATCAGTTGGCGCGTGCAGCCACTTAGTGTTCTTCTTACTTAACTGAAGCGTATCGTAAGGACACTTGAGGTTGTGATTTTGAGTAGGACTAGCAGTAAACATATCATTTCTACAATCGTATTTACTGGTTGCGCATTCATGCTCACGTGAGCGGTGGAATGGGCTAGAAGTGCGCGGTCATGCGGTATTGCACTTTTGATTACAAGCTTACGAGCTGATTGGAGATGAATGGTAATTTGCTGTGTGATGCTGCAAGGAATGTTTTAATTTTAGGTTCTGGTATCATATGTACAAACACAATCAGGCCATTCAATTGTTTTGCTCCAAAAATATCGGAATATATGTTCAACTTGATTTTTGAGATATAAACTCGTTTTAGATTGTGGAAAACGTTTTAACATTCGACGTTCTATTTTTTATACAATTTGGTAGCCTATTTTTACTTTTATCAGCTTTTCTATGGAGAATCCTGCTTAAAAGAAGCTCTAAAAGGGATAAGAGAGCAACTTCAATGCCGTATAAGATGGACAAGTACCTCACATTAGTGTTAAAGAGACCTAGAATTGGGAAGAATTCAAAGCCTATCAATAGGAGACTTTTAACCAGCTGCCTCCAGAATAAGTTTTAGAAGATTCCTTGAAATATTTCTTGATTTCACAACGTATTAGCTGCAACTTTTGCATGAAAATATGGCCAATTACTCATTATAGCTGTTAATCACTAACTTGTCTTTTAATATTATTCTCGTGCCCGTTCTACTTTTCTCCAAAGTCATCAATCTTTACCACATTTTAGGAAAAAAATTATCTTTAAATTTAAGATAATCGTTTATAATCAGTTTCTAGATATGAGGTAACAAAAACTGAAAGATGAATATTTCAATAAATACTTTTTACTTAATAGTTAATAGTTCAAAATATTAAATTTAAGATGGTTTGAAATGTGATAAAAAATATTCTTTGTAAGACTGCATTAGAGAGGCGTCCTAGTTATAGCGAAGTTACTATAAGATCTCTTAATCTCACTTCTTCCGGGATCCAGAATTCGCTGTACTCTAAAGTTATCTATAAATCCCATCGACAATAATTGTTTACTAAATCGTTCCAACGCTCATCCCTGAGCTTAGCAGAACATTCCACTTTAATTCATTGGCCAATTAAACCATTTTCCTAATGCAACTTCACTGCTAATCGTACATAAGACCCGGAGATGAGGTTAATTTTCCCCACGTACGATTATGCAAGCTACAAGCCATACACACACACACATACATCGGCCACGATAGGATCGCCATTCCAGTCGAAGCGCACTTACGATCGTATCGCATCCCATTTGCTAAATTACAATTCCCAACCCCACAGTCCCCTCTCGATCTGACGGACGGTTTCCCACCGTATTTCACGGGAATCGAGAAGTTCCACAGATGCACCCCTCGGAGGAAACCAACAAGGAATGCAGGTCGGAAAAGCTGATGGCTGACGGTGAAATTATTTCCGCCCAAAAGGCAGATCCCGCCCGCGAACGAAACATGAGCGTGGGAAGAACAGGCTGAGGCTTTTGGAAAACTGGAGCAGAGATCGCAAGCAACCGTACGGTAACGTAATCGCTGGGGGAAGCTAATGACATGCATTACAGCCTCGTTACGTATTACACCGTGGTTGTTCGTAGCGAGGAAAATTCCACACATTTCCACGAAAATTGGCACAAAAATTACTATTCTACGCTGGGCTCGTAAGCTTAGCTGTGACACTTACGGAGTGCGGCGAAGCTTCCCCCGAGGTACACGATCGCCGTTAGGGCGATCCACACCAGGTTCGTCGTTGGCAGCATGCTTGGGCGGCTGGCTGGTTTACTTTCCGGTTTCACTTTCTTTCTCACTGTTGTTTCCACCCTCACTTCCTCAATCTGTACACTCAGCACACGTGCACTTCACTTTTGGCTCCGCCGTGACCGTGAACTTGCGCGCTGTAGAATCCTTGGAAAGCCTCTGGCGTTGTAGCAGCGTGTTCGATTCCAAACTCCGTGTCCTCTTTTTTGCTGCCGCAAAGAACGGAACGCACTCTCACTTTTCCTCTGCCTGTTGGGTGGACGAAGAACGAGAGAATGCGTGGCTGTGTGTTGCTTTACCGTGCCAGGCTGCGAAATCGAACGCACAACGATCGCTACTATCGCCGATGATCGACTGGCGGCTACCTTTTATAGATGACTGTGGTCCAGAGCGTGCGCGACGCGCGCAACGATCGCGACACACACACACACGTACGCACACAGCAACGATCGCGATCGACGAACGACACATACGCACCCAAGAGGGGGAGTGATGGGCGGTGTGAGCCTGTTCCGGGCTGCCACTGCTGCCTACTTGCGGCCTCCGCAAGTGTGCGCCAGGTTGGAGGGGTAGGTCAACGAGTGGTTAAGCCTGCCACACTCCAGCTGCACCGTTCCGCGGATGCATTCGCGGATGCAGTTTTGAGCTCAAAGAAGGAAGAAAACGTGGCGACTTAACCTCCGAAAAGGTGATCTTCAATTCGTTCTAAACCTGAGACCAGTATTCAATATCAAACATGCTGGATAGAATGTATGCTTTTGTCCGCCGGCGGAGGGAAGGAAACGGCTGGAAAGCGGGTGAATATAAATAGTGGCGTTAGGCACCAAAC
Source organism: Anopheles arabiensis (assembly GCF_016920715.1). Classification (NCBI taxonomy): domain Eukaryota; kingdom Metazoa; phylum Arthropoda; class Insecta; order Diptera; family Culicidae; genus Anopheles; species Anopheles arabiensis. Next base: position 31,832,927 of record NC_053518.1, read on the forward strand.
AACGATCGAGACGCCATTGCTGATGCCATCATCGTTGTCTTGCGTCGTGTTGGCCAGAATTCGGCGTTGTCGCAGTGTGTTTTGTTTTGTTTTTTTTAGCCGAACCACCACCGCAGTCCGCGGAGTTTATGTTCGCGGCGATGTTTGTATTGTACGAGCGTCGAAGTAAAGGGAAGAAGATTTTTGGGAGCTGGAGCCCGGGAGGTTGATTGGAAAGGCAAACATGGTGTGCTGCCGGTTGATCGGACAGGCGCTTGCCGTGAAGGAATTTGTGTTTTGCATTGAGCCATCCTGCCAAGCATAAACAAGAGTAGATTCTTTACGACGACTGTAAAGCGACTTTCTAGCCTGTACGGGAAGGTGCTGCGGATGGTTTTATCCCGCTTTGTTGGATTTTTTTGTAACATTTAAAAACCCATTCCTGATAAAACGACTTTTTGAAAAGCTCCACGACACGGTAAACTGATATTTATTGTCACTAATTGACAAGCCGATAAGGGTTTTCCCCACGGCGGAGTGGGCAGTATAGTGTCGTGGATGGTATCGAGCTGATCGGTACACAAAATCGATCGGAAATGATTGCCAAGCTGGCAAAAAAACAATACGTCGTTTGTTTGTGGTCTGTCTACAAATTGTTAACATTTTAAAGCTCTTTCCGGTACATGTGTAATGTTTTGATTGGCGCTGGTAAACAAAGCTGTTGTTCTTCATGGTTTATCTACAGCCCAAAAGTTCGTAAGTGTTTGTCCAGGCCGGCGGTGAGCTTTAAACGAACGGCTGTGTATTAAAAATAATGTAAACTTTTTAGCTTAATTTAAATGTAAATCTAAAGCTGTAAGCTAAACCTAAAGCTGAAAATGTTAATTCAGTTGCTCAAACAGCATTATCGAATTCAAAGCAAGATTAAAAGCTAGTTTATTAGCAGTTAAAGCGTTCAAATGGCTCCTGGCAGCCAGGTTATTAGCAGCCAAATTGCATCTTTATTGATGTATACTGTATACGATGGCGAGGTTGTAATGTTTAGCCGGAATCTTGAAAGATGTAATAAGTTTCTTAAAACATTTGTGTAATGGTACCGATGACATTACTCTATGTTGTACGAGCAGTAACAACAGCCAATCTGGAGGGGGAGGGGCGTTAATTATTATGTTCCGACAATTGAGGATAAGAAGGCATTAAAAGTGTAAATATTGCATTTAAAAACCTAAAACTTTGGCCAATCCCATAGTGACTTAGCCAACACACAAACCAATTCAAGGTTCAACCGTGTGTTGCATACATTTAGGGGCAGAGAGAGTGCATTGTTCTTGAATGCATACGTTTACAATTTAGCAATTAAACGATGTGATACCTCTGTCGATTCATTGTCATAGAGAGAAGTTAGTTTGCTTCTTTTGAACAGATTGTTTGGGACAATCAAAAGAGCTGGTGTAATGACGTTACACATTTAGACGTAAATTAATAAACAGTACAGTTTTAAAGGTTGACCTTTTTAGGAGCATACATACAATCGTCTTCTTCTTTTTATTATTTTTGGGGGAACGACCTAAACGCAGGAATGCTGTTTTATTACAAGCTTCCGAGACATATTACAATAGCATCACGCAGACAGATAAATAAGTCAATTGCTTGCTATAGGTAAATGATTCACTTGGGAATCGATTCGATCCTGTCTTGTAGGAGCCAACGCATCTATCGAATCGACCATCGGGCCATCTCACCGTCAACTTACTAATAACGTATTAAAGAATGAAAATATACTAGGAACACAAGATGAGATTGATAAAATCAAAAACAAAAAGCAACATTTTGGAAACATCAATTTGCTAATACCAATTCATGGATCGTATTTCCAGTTTGACTTTGTGTTCTCAAAAACAAAAATTTAACGTACTCTGCCAACTACAAAAAAAAAGGATTCTCCATATTTATTGCATCTTTTGCTTCTCCTCAAAATCTAACGCTTCACCTCAAATGCCGCACAATATAAACACACATCACAACATACCGAGCTTGGTGCTCACGTGTTTGTTTTTGTTTCTCAATATATCTGACCCCCCTTTCTTTTGCGTCTATCACCACCTTACACTCCACCACTTCCTTTATCACACTTGCCGCTGAGGAGGGTCCTCCTTAGCTCCACGGGAACACCTCCTCGAACAGTGCATCCTTGACCACCTCGCTCGCAATCTTGGTGAACAGTTTGGCCAAATTCTCCTCAATGCCGCCCTTCACCTCATCCAGCAGCACGTCCGGATTTTCGTTGATCGCCTGATTGCCGATCATCTCCAGCGTCGGATCGCCGTTGAACAGATTCTTCAGATAGAACCGTGCCTTGCCAAACTTAACGCGCAGATTGATCGGATTGAAGCGGAAGTACTCCTCCCCGTCGACCGTTTCCGTGTAGAACGTCAGCTTCAGGCTTACCTTGGTGTCGGCTGGTGTCGTTCGGGGGAGAAGGTATGGGTCAGTACGATTGGACACTAAACTCCTTCAGCAGAGTTACTCACTCAGATTCACCTGCAGATCACCATCGCCATTGATCTGCAGCACCAGAATGCTCATCTTCAGCGAGTACTTCGAGTTGACCTGCAGCTTCGGCAGCAGGATGGTGGCATTTATCTGTCGATTGTCAATATCGGTTCTAAAACGAAACAAGAAAAGCAAAAAAAAACAATTAGCCCGATCTAGCAAGCGACGAACCCGATCGCAACGCCAACGCCTACTTTAGCTTCTTCACGATGAAGCCCGTCTTCTCGTGCGTCGCACCGCTGATCCGGAAGTTGGTAAAGTTTGCCTTAAAGTTTTCGCCCCGCTCGATCGTCAGCCGGTCGATCTTGATCGGCTCGAGCGAGGTGATGGTAAAGTTTTCGCCAAAGTCGCCCGTCGCTAGCCGCGGTCGCAGCTCGTTCACCACCTCGATGATGCACTGGTTCAGGTCGGTCGAGTTGCGGGGACAGGCACGCAAAACGGTAGCTAAAACAAAAAACAAAGGGGTTGAAGAGAGTAGCGGTTGATTAATCTGCTTCAAACGGTTCGCTTCCGTTAAGGTGTTTAAGTGTTGGATGTGCCTGTTGAATATTTATAACTTCACATCGATCGACTAGCCGAAGCAAATTCGGAGTTGAGTTCCGATTACAAACACTTCTCATAGGAAGACTGTATTTCGCATTTCGCTTCCTATTATCAGACTACTGTGCTACTTGTTTTTTGAAGGTACTTGAAGTTCACTTAAAACCCCTTTCAGTACACTTTTTTTTTCTCCACCACACCCGAGCTTAATTATTCCCCCAAACGGCTTGAGAACGTGCCTCAACCAGCAACACAATGGCCAACCACAAACACGATTTACTCCAATTTGTTCCGATTGTTCCGTATCGCTTCTAATCAAGCGCGAAGGGCACACGTATAGACGAAAAGGGGATACCGCTCAGCCTGAACAAAGTGACGATTATATAACACTAACGGTTGAGCATTGGTGTTGCACCCAATTTTCTTTTCATTCGCTTCCGCCAGTCGTTTTGGCGTCGGTAAAATAATCAGGAAAGGATACGTACGAAACACGGCACCACTGTAATGTACCGCCAGCAGGACAAGCACGGCGGCTAGCGCTACCGACTGGGCGGCACGATTACTCCTCCACGCTGGTTGCTGCATCGTTTCTGTAAGGCGAATCTCGATCTGCGACAAAACAATCAAAAAAGCAGCAGCAACTTCTACTCTACCACGTATCACACACACGTCCGTATCACGCCGAAAAGTGGCAACCCGAAAAGCGTATATAAGCACCCGCGCTGTGAAACCGTTTGCCGCACGTTCGCTTGCCGCAGAACCTATCCGTCACGCGCACTCCGACCGAGTGTTGCGCATCGTTCTCGCGTTCGCATCATTTTATAGACACGCAGACACATCGAGACAAGGGGCGCGCTCAAACAATTGGAGCTCGCGGTAGGCTTACTTAATTCTAACGCTTCGCCTTCCCCCAACCGCCCCACCACCACCCAAAACGGAGGCTCGTGAAGCACATCATAATTTGCGTGAATCACAGACGAGCAGTTCTGTCCCTCCCCCCGAAATGAGGGATTTTTATGTGGCGCTCGCGAAGGGATTACCTACGGACGGCATATCAACACCCTTTACTGTCTGTCCCTCTCTTAGGCTATTATCACTTGGCGCTTGAATGGCTTGGCTTTGGGAAGGTACGCAAAAAAACGTAGCCAAAAACATGTTTAGTCCCTTTGCTTTTTTTCGGGCGTCGGAATGTTGCTTTTATCCGGTTGGCAATTAGCAAGTTTGAGCAGAGGATCAGCGTAGAATGAAAGTGATCGTTTGGGTTAGAATTGAGTTTGTAACCGGTTACAGCATTAGATCATTAAGCGCAGGAAGAGCTTTCGATTTAATTATTGGACTTTCAATATGATTATCTAAATTTAGCTTGATCCTACATGAAGATCGCTGTTCTTTTCGCCTTGTTTCAAAAATGCTATCAAACGTACGAAACGGTATGCTTTCGAAAGAAAGAACGGCCCTCTGTCTCCCATTTGCGATCCGCTCTTTACGTTCTTCATCTGATCGCGGCGCCAATGTTTGAAGAACAAATTAGCTAGCAGCTAGCGGTTTGTAATGGAACAGTTTTACGACCGTCTAGAACACCCTTGCCGAGAAGGGAATGAACGCACTGCCGAGCGACTCGCGTACCAACTGACTGTCTGTTTATTTGTAGGAGCTTTATTTAATTTTCTTCTTTCTCGTCGTCAATTAAATAGGTGGGGAAAAAGATCACACCTTCCAGCACAGGGAGCATATTTACCAGGTACAAGCATTTGTTGACACATTCGTTGGTACATTGTTTTGTTCCGTATGCTGGTGTTGCTTTTTTTTGCTCCACGTGCCTCTTTGCCAAGCCACAAAACGGGCTGAACGGACAGTAGCGATAGCCAATTGCATGTCAAAAAGCGCTATATCTTTTCTTATTTACAATAATGGCAATGATGGCTCCCCCTTTCGCACATTGCATACGGTTTAGCGTGCACCGAGCGATCGGTTGTTTCCGGGCATCAATCAAGAAAGCGTGGAAAGGGAAAAGCAGCTGACGCGTCTCAGAAAGAAAACGATATTCACCCACCATCCAGCCGCGTGCGCGGGCTTTAAGACAAATCATACGCACCAGACCCGAGCAGTGTCTGCCACAACAAGCTGCCCAGCTGCCAAAATGATTTAATATGTGTTGCGGAAAAAGGAAACGAACTCTTCATTCTCCCCCTCTGAGCATTGTTCGTGTGTGGCTGTGTAGCTGTATCTGTTTACCTCGATCAGGTCGGAAAATCACCCCTGATTCACCTTGAACTTGACTCGGATTTTCGGTTCGAACTTGTTTGCGAGCACACAAGGCTCCAGACCGCGCTCCACACCATTCATATAAAAACACACACGAAAGACTTCAATGCCACCGTAGCAAACGAACACCGCGTGTGCGTTTTTTTTGTGTTTTTGTGTTTGTTTGCTCTTGTTTGTGTGCTCTCCTTTTGCTACTCTTCTCTGGCTTGGAATTTATAACGGAATGCATTCGGCTACACTCGAAGCCTAATCTAAAAAAACACTGCTGCTCCATGGGGAATTACTTTCCGTTTATGAATTCATCCAGATATTGCAACCAGTTTATAGCATAATCAGTGAGTAAATTCCCGACCTTCTCATACAACTACTTAGGTAGTGACAGGTGACAGGGTACTGAACTAGCACTGAAACGAGGAAGGGTAGAGAAGTATTTCCCGCCACGCCGATTAGCCGATTAGTTTCGCATTGCAGATTATCCAGCCACGAAACAGGCTGGCAGCTTAGATTGTACTTGTAACTAGTTTCGCATGCCTGTTTCGAGAGCTCAAACTAGTTTCTGTGCACGGCCGACAGGTGCGGTAGAAGAAAAAGCAGATCTATGTGGTTTTTGTATCATTAATAAAGAAAACATCCATTTTTATCATGTTACTCGCTCATGTGATGTTGTCAAGTGATTCTTAAGTGTGTTACTTATCGCGCACTTACATGAGCAATGTTCTGATATCTTGTTTATTTCTCTGTTGCTGCAGCAATATTGTTAGCTGAATGTGATCGTTGGCTGCTTTTAAAATATGATCACCGTTTCCGTTGTTACACATTTTTCTAACGTGATGTGTGATGTGTGCGACGACGTGCTTGAGCGGTGTCGTTGGCATTGACTTGTACGTCCTCTTCCTTAGAATGAGAATAGTGTCGTCCGCTGCTTTGTACGATCGTACGGTTTGCAAAACATCACGCATCGTCAACTCAACGTTTTTTCAACATTGTTTGCGGTGCTCCAACCGGATAAGGTTACGTCCATCGCAAGCAAACAGCAGAGTTAATTAATGTTTTAAAACAAACAATCGAACTGTAACATACTTTTGTTCCTGTATACAACGCTACTGATTGCACACAGCTTCCCTTTAGTGTATAAGAATCCATATTGAGTGTAACATCGATTCTATTCTATCGACGTACCAATTAGGCGAGGGAGCGCGCATGTTTTATCGAACCAGGAACTGCCTGCAGCCAACCGCCCCTCACACACACACACACACACACACACCGTGTGAAAACTCTAGCGCCAAGATCACGATCAAAATCGCGCCTCATTCACTCTCACTCCGTTTTGCGAGCGAGCGAAAGAGAGTGGAAAAACTAACACACTCACTTGCACTTTGCTGGCCCAAAACACAATTTCACAGCGCGCCCTAGCCCCCTTGGCCAAGCGATCGCGAATAACAATGATGAGGCAAACAGCAGGTTGGGCTGATGATGATGTTCCCTTCTTCCCCTCGCTACCTAATGTTTGGTTTAGTAAATGCAAAAATGATCCCTCCACGGCCCTAGAATAGTAAATATAAACGTATAAGCAACAACGACGATAATCACGCCTGCACCAAATCATGCTTGGGAAGCCTACAGAGCGCTTGTTAGGTAGCCCGCTGTGTAAAACATAGCATTGTGTGGACGTAGCAGCTATCGATAATATGCATTCATCCGATTACGCGATTGCCGTTCTTGATGACCCACCAGCTCAAGCCCAGTCCCCTCCTGCACACAAAACCACAAATTGTGCATTTTTATTATCCCCATCGTTGGGAGGGGGTTGGGCTGAATTAGAGCTGATAAAGATGATGAGCAAAGGAGCGGGAAAGCGCACGCGATACTTCTACCGTCTGATTAGGCATGGGGCGTATGCATATCGTTCGCAGTTCGATGCGGATCTTGTGGGATAAGAAATTATCCACATTAATCTGTCAGTGACGGGGGTCAGTCAGTGTGACCGGGCTGGCTGTAATGGAGCTGACATTCATTTGCCCGTATTTGAAAAGGGGGGAAGGAGATGGTAGGGGACACAGAAAACGGATCACGGTGAGGTGAAGAAGGTGCTGTTGTATTTCCGATGACAAAAGTAGACGATATAGTGTTATATCACCACATGTCATTGAATGATTATGATTTCTACCAACCTGACGGACATAATGTATTCTGTAAGAATAGGGCACGTCATTTCGGAATCATTAACAAATTCTTCAAGAGCTCCCCAAGGCAGTAACTTGAGGCCGCTGTTATTTACACGCTACATAAACGAGGTGACTCTTATCCTCCCAAAACATTCTGTACTACTACATATATGCTGATGAGATTAAACTGTGTTCAGTTATCAGTTATCACTTGATGATTGTTTCGTAATCCAGAGCTCAATCTTAACCTATTCAGCACTTCAGGTGTTTGGCAAACTAACAAAGGCTCTTACATTCAGCAAGAAACGAAACTCTTTAAACTTTTGTTACTAAATTACACAGTTAAAAGTTGTCTCGCGTGTCATCAGTCAGTGAACTTGGTGTGATCCTTGATTCACCACTATCCTCTTTCGCGAGCCCTACCACTCTATAATAACCAAAACCAAAATGATGCTAGGACTTGTAATCAGGCCAACTCTTGGGAGAAAAGATCCAATAGATAAAAGATCCATCTTAGAGTCTAACTCAGTTCTTTTCAGTTCTGCATACTGTCAGGTATGGATGGCTGGGATAGAAAGCATACAAAATCATATTCTCCAGAATAGCAATATACCGATTACAATGGGCATCATGACAACAATTAGATTACCTGACACGGTGCATGCTTTTTGGTCTGCAAACCTTAGAACATAGACAACATGACATTATAGGCTACTTTTGTCGCGAAGATAATCAGCGGAGACTCGCTATGCTCCAGAGCAACCCCTCAGGTCACGTGAGCTGTTAAGACCTACGTTCTCAAAATCTGCACATTTCTATAATGCGCCTGTAAACCAAATGATACAAAGTTTCAACAAATACTAAATATTCTTTGACTTCAATGACAATTGTGCAATGATTTTGCATGGAGATTGGTGCCGTGACCAGAAATTAAAATTATGCAACTCGAAGAATTTCACCTGGTGCAGTAACTAGAAGTCAAATGCTTTGTTGGAAAGGATGTAATGTTAAATAGAATGAGTTGGATGGTGAAGAGTGATGTATACTTCTTCTTCTTTGGCACAACAACCGCTACCTGTACCCACTATAGTGAAGTGAGCTTGGCTTTCAGTGACTTGTTTTTACCATAGCAGGATAGTCAGTCCTACGTATGGGGGCACGGTCTATTCGGGACTTGAACCCATGACGGGCATGTTGTTACGTCGTACGAGTTGATGACTGTACCACCAGACCGGCCCCAGAGATTGATGTGATCAAGAGTGATGTATACATTGCTTCTAAAAGAATCCTTAGGATACTGGGAAAGTTAGAGGAATTTAAATTTTTTTACGTAGTTTATAATTTATCCCACACATTATTGACTGTTTAATATTCAATGAGTTTAAATCCAATGCAATGTTGGGAAACTCTTATGCATACAAAAATGTTTTAAAAAAACCGTTGGTTTCCTGTAATTGCCAATGTTCTACATGTATGTATATTGGTGCCGTGACTAGGATTGAATATAAATACATATTCTTTGCTTTCCATGTAACACAATTTTGATGCCAGGACAAGTGATCTAATCGAACATGTAACTAATACCCAATACATTATATGAAAGACTCCCCCCCCGGTAGGGCGCTTACTGCCTTATTATATTACCCCATTAATCCTCATCAACGCTCCCGGCGAAGTCACCAGACTGGAGCAATTATGGGATGTACCGACCGTTGATAAATGATACCACCCCGCGAGTGGCTCTGTTTAACCGCAATCAGACGCGCACTGTAATTAACACCCGGCCCACCGATAAGCAAACGCAGTACCGAGTAATCAGTGCCAATTGTTGAAGGCACTTGCGCGAGCAAACCGGTAAAACTAGGGTCAAAGGTACAGACTGGTGACGGTTAGAATGCGTCAGAAGTGGAACATCTTGCTCGATGATCACTCCCCCTCCCCGCAGCAAGTGATGCAAGAGGTTAGTAATAATAGATACGTAACCATTTAACCCTCATTATTGTTAATCCAACATTAAAGAGTAGCATTTATCGAGCCAGCGCTAGGAAAGTTAAATAAATCATCAATAAAAATGTCACCCAGCACCGAGAGAAATAAAGAAAAACGGAACGATACTCACGCAAACCGGCACCGACGAGGGTGATCATGGCCCCGACACTGACCAGTACGTAGCCGACTGTCAGCAGCCGATCCACGCTGGCGGCGGCCTTGTCCGTTGTCATCGCTCTCATTCCGATCCTCCGCAAGATCCTTCGCGGTGCGACTTTGGTGTGCCGGTGGCAGCAGTTGGAGCTAGTTTGAACTTGGCCTAGCAAACACACGCACGCACGCACTTGAAGAGCCACCAAGGACGGCCGGAGACGCGCACGGAGGGTGTGTGAGTGCTAGTAATGCTGAGGTAGTGCTTAGAAAGAAGCTGCGACACTTGCAACACCTAATAAAACGCTGGCGGCAACTACTGCTGTTGCTACTAGCTGGGGTGGGGAGGGTCTCGAACAGGGAAGAAGAAAACAAATACTTGGTGGGCGCAAGCGAACCTTAGAACAGCACTGGTGAAGTTCTGAGCAGCTACTAACGCCACCGTACCGGTTCACTACTCTATTTATCTATAGTGTACTGCCCCGGCCCCGGGTTTGGTTGCTGCTGCCGCCGCCTCCGAGACTAGGTGGCGAGGGACAAATGGGTGCCTAGGGGTGTGGGGCGTTAGGTTAAGTGGTGCAAAGGAACTCGCCTACAAAATGGTTGCGTGCATCGTAATCATTTGCCATTTTCAAGATTCCTGCCAACCGTCGGGAGCGAGCGAACGAAGAAGCTTTGCGCCACTTTGCTCAGCGCTGGTTAAGGACTCGGATTTAACGGGTCTCTTTTTAAAGGCTGGTCTTTTGGCAAGAGTTTCCGTCGTCCTTGCCCGAGAACGCTTCCAGCTTGCGTAACACGCGAGGATCTTCTACCAAAACGCCTCTCATCTCCCCCCTTTAACACCACCATAGCACGTTCGCAATTAGTGGTCATTTAGGTCGTGTAATTGCACCTGCAACACATTGTTTGCACACCCGTTTCCCATCCTAACGCGCGGGTTAATTTGAGGCTAGTGGTGCATTAATTGCAATCCACTTTTTTTCGCATATTCCGGATTTTAGGAATCCCTTGCTGAAAAAGTCTTACAAGTACGGAGAAACAATGCATATTTTAATATCCCCAGTGAGGAGGATGGAGATCATTTCAGTGAATTATAGTTACCAATTGGCATCAACCACCTATCATGCTCTCATGAGGGATGCCTGTACATGCTCTAGATTCGCGGCTGTAGCATCGAGCGGCACCCATATGGGGGAAGAATAGACAGTTCATTAATGAAATATACTCGTGTGCTTGTGCATGCGTCAGAAGGTGACTAAGTGCCAGCACGTGCCGCGGATGGATCACGCACAATCTTACTCGTCCGATCTCGTCCCCCCACCATCCCACCATCATCATCAACTCGCGGTAGCGCAAAGCGTGGGTAATTATGCGTACTTGGACTTACAACATCCGGCTAGCGGAAGAATCATTGGAACGCTGGAGGAGCGTGTGCGAATGTTGTGTGTTTGTTGGGAAGATGTAAAGCCATTACTTTAAGCAGTAGTAGACCAGTAATTGTGGTAGGAGATAAGAGATTAAACTATGCTTGGAATGCGTACTTTACACGAATATGTGATTGAACTAATGCCAAAATCTGCCCTATTCGTTTCGGGGATCGGGGGGGGGGGGGGTCAATTCAATGTCGAGCATGACGCTTCAGTATCCGAGGATTTCAAGGTCTGCTGCAACAGCAGCAAGCTTAGAAGTTGCGATCGTTCTAGACCTGCCACCGGTACAATTATTAATCGTGATCTTCTCTTTAACGCTACACACCAATGGATGATTTCGATCGTTCTGCGCGTACAAAACTTCTAATGATCTGCGCGCTCGATGGTTTCGTTTCCTCGTTCGCGAATTCCGCAGCGCCCCCAAAAACGATCCCGAAATGACGTCACTGTGTGTACAGCTTACCTCGTGTTCTGGAAAGAAATAATGACTGCAATCGATTAGAGAAGCAACCAGCAGCTTTTGGAGCTTCGACCGTTCGGATATTAATGCTCTACGCACGCACGCACGCTGGCGAACGAGCCCGGCATGATCGCCGCGGCGGCGTCCCAAACGTTGCACAAGTCTATATCTATCTTCGATTGTAGGAAAATGTAAAATTTATTCTCCACCTTCTGCTGTTTCGTGTCTCTATTGCATATATTGGTTTTGTGTTCTGGCGATTGCGGTTTTGTTTGCTTTCTTTTCAATCGGCCCGCACATGTCGAGAGCCTGTCCCGTCCCTACTCAAAAGGGAGAAGGAAGAGAAAGATAAATCGAGAAACAATTGAAAATTGCACTCTTCGCTGTTAAGCTCTTGTTCCGATAAAATATAAACCTTCTAACATCATTTGAGCCTTGCCTCAAATCTCACACACTTATGTATGTATGTATTACCGGAAGTAAGCGCGACAGGGCGCGATCCTTACAAATCCAATTCCTTATCTCCTATTTGTCGGATTTCTTGCTTGCTTTGAGCTCCGCTTTCCATCGTTTTTTTATGTTTTGTGCACTAACAATCAAGAGTAAGGAATGAACCGGAATAAAGATGAGACACGGTAAAGGCCACGTGCCTCTCAATTCTCGAACGCAAAAGGCTAAAGGTAAACTAACTAGTCCACGAACAACATATTACACCGGGGTAAGATAGTAGTGGGGTAGTTTGCGTACGTAAGAAACCTATGTTCACGAAACTTCGACACCGCACGCTTATGGTGACCTCCTAATTCACTTCTTTTCTACTGTTTTTTTTTACTTCGACAAAATATACAAATTAAGGACGCATGCCTCAGGGGGAAGATAAAAGTACAGAGCAAAATATTCGGCGCAGCGCAGTGCCGAGACAACAAAAAAAAGGAAAAATTAATCTTACAATTCGCGAAGGCAATAAGTAGCGAGCGACCGAACGAAAACACTCAACCGACGTGTCAGTGTGTGGTACACACACAGTTGTTTTTGTTTCTTTATCCATCTTCTCTCTTCTCTAACTACTTTTTTTTCGGTTTTAATGGAACTGCTATTATCACTGGAGATGGAAAGCCAAACCAACAGCAGCAGCAGCAGCACCACTCACCTATTCGCTACAAAAACAGTCTTTTGCTGAGTTGTTGCTGTTGGCAGGCGCAATTTTTGGGGGTAGAGAATCAACGCACCTTTATGCATTGCAACCGTAACGTTCGCTTCTGCTGTTACAAGGCACTGTATGGTTTTTGTATGATTCGTTGCTGTTTGTTAAGTATGCTATAACCTGCGGCTTCGTAGCTTTTAAGTTTAAGGGGGTTTTGTTTTGCTTCCGTTAGAGGTAAACTTACAATTTAAACTGTTAGTAGGTTCTTATCTCGGTACAAATAACAAGTAGCGGAAGATGAAGCCACACTAACGTTCGTAGCTATCTTTGTATTGGTAATTGAAAGTATAGAACACGATTGAAACGAAAACTTACAATTCGAATCGTCGGCTAATAACGGCCGACTGATAATCTAATTCAAAAATCGAAAAAAATAAGGTTCATTAATGCATACTAAATTGCTCTCTTACACGATGCGCTTACGATTAAATAACATCACTAAACGAACCGACCCCGTGTGCTGCGGTCGAATAGTATTGTACATTTGATTCGAAGCTAAACGCTCTAATAAATATAAGCTCTAAGTAGGGAATAGGGTAAAGTAAAGGGAGAGAAAAATGAAGAAGAAAAACAAATTAAAATACTAAGATTGGCATACTTTCCTGTACAACAAAAAATATGCATACGTGTAAATATGTGTAAATACGTATAGCGTAAACTTACGCACAAAACGATGACAAGACTATGAACGTTAGGAAGAACGAAATTGCAGAAACAAAATATTAAAGAGTAAGATTATACACCACAATGCTTCCCCCGGGGGAAGCGAAGGAAGGGTTTGTGAACCCTGGTTCCCTAGGTTTATGTTTGCCCTCTCCCAGGTCTAGGGGAGAGGCAGGTGTAGTACTATAGTAACTTAACAACCAGGCGCGCGCGTGTTATATCTCCAGGATATAAAAAATCTATCCAATTACTTAAAATCGCACTCTCTCCTGACAGCCCCTCCCCCCCTGGTGCGAACACCCCTCTCTGGTGCAACCGTCATACGGTGGGCTATTGCCGCGGATGTTCACCCCAATTTTGCTCCCACGCTAAATCGGCGGTGGTCCCTTCATGTAGCGCAGCTGGGGCGTCAGGCTCATCGAGTAGGTGTTGAGCGCGTCGCAGCAGTGCGGCTCGAAGAAGCAGGCGGCACACATCACCAGCACCAGGGCCAGCTGGACGGGCACGGCGATCTTGGTGATGCGCCACACCCACCGGTTCTGCGACAGCTTCATCTTGGTCGTCTGCACAATGCCGAGCTGGCCCGTTTTCTGCATCGCCAGCAGATGCTCGCGCTGCAGCTCCTCCTGCTGCTGCTTCTGCTGCTGCAGCAAGTGCTCGTCGTCTTCGTTTTCCGTCGCTTCGGCGGAAGTGTTTGACTGACTGCGGTTCTGTCCACCATTTCGATGCTTCTTGCTGTAATTTTGGATAATAAAAAAGATAGATTTTCATTATAAATTGACAAAACAACTCCAAAAAAGTGCACCGCTACTTACCGCGAGGGTGATTTCTTGTTCTTGTTCTTCACCGCCGCATTGTTATTGTTGTTGTTCCCGTCGGCCGAATCCCGGCCCGCCGGACGGTCCTGCTGCTTTGCCTGCAGCCGCTGCTCCTGCTGGTTCTTCTCGCTCATGATGATCTTGCGGCACGTGCTCTGCAGCGAGCGCAAATCGTGCTCCGCCATTTCCAGCCGCTTCGTGATCGTCTGCATCGCGTCACTGCCGGGGGCGAGCGCTACCTCGAGCTGCTTCACCAGCCGCTTGAGCGCGTTCAGCCGCCGCTCGCGCTCCGACAGGCTGCCGTCAGACATGCCGCCACCGTCGGAAATGCCACTGTCAGACAGGGAACCGTTCGACGAGAGCTTAACGCAGGCCGGTAGCGCCGGCACCAGCAGCTGCTGCAGGTTCTCCTGAGGTGACTCTAGCTGCTGCAGCTGCTGCTGAAACGCTCCGGACGACTCGATAGCACCGTTCTGTTGCTGCTGCTGCTGGAAGAGTGGATCCACCTTTTCCGACAGTGCCTTCACGACCTCCTTCACACTGTTCACAATCTCCTCGGTAGTGCCGCCGCCACTCTGGAGGGCGCCTTCAATGCCTTGAAGTTTTCCCCGGTCCCGGTCCAGCGTGTTGCGGAAATCGCTCAAACCATCCTCCAGCTGCTTCCACGTCATCATGGAGGTGGTCAGGTTTTCGATGCGGTTTCTTAGTCTGGAAGGAAGAAAGAGACAAAACAGTGAGTGACTTGTTTTTGGGGGTAATCTTCCCTAATGACTTACCGCACTTCCGCCTCATCCCAGGTACTGTATAGGGTGGTGATGCCATACTTCAGCTCGCGATTGACCGACGTATCCAGGCGGATATCGTTCAGACAGTCGTAGCATTCGCCACAGTGGCCCCCAATGCAGCGGTCAAAGTTCTTGTCCCGTTCCAGCTGCTCCAGCCGGGCGTCGACGGACGGGTCGAGCAGCTCCTTGCGCTGCTGCTCCTGGTTCGACACCCAGTTGTGTACGGTTGCGTTCAGCGTGAGCATCTTTGGCCGTTGGTTCTGCAGAACTTTGTGCTCATTCTGTGACGTGAGAAGAGGGGGAGAGAGAGAGAGTTAAAACCCATTTAAACACAGCCAAGGACACATAGTTGGAAGAAGTTTGGCTCTAAAAGTCACACATTTTGGGGTTGTGATTATGTTACACGATGACGTCGAAAAACCTTCAGCATTTGTACAAACACTTTCAACATCAAGTTCCATCGTTCCGCTTTGATGCGCATCAGCGCAAACGGTGTGTTGACGTACGTCACAGCCCTACGAATGCGTGTGAGAGGAATAACAACTCCCTTAAAGCAACTTTAGTAGTTTTCAACGAAAATGCCGTCACCGGCACGCTTTATCGCGTGAAGATCATCTTATCTAAAGCACACACGCACCAGTAATGATCGTTCTCCTTCCTCACCTCGGACGAAAAATCGCGCTCAAAACGTACCGTACGCAACAACACGTGGATTTCCACGTGGTAGAGCATGTACATCACACACACACACACACACACACAAACAGCAATACGACATCGAGAGGTAAGATCGCTGGCCGGACGGACGCTGTTTAATATACGGTATTTTATAATTACTTGCAAGCTGCAACGAGTAATTGGCGTCGACTTCGCCCCATTCGATCATCGTTTATTTTGATGATCCATTAAATGCACAACCGCCTCCGCCTACTACTACAGCACTGATGTGTGTGTGCTGTGTTGTGTACGGTACCGATCACGTTCACTTTGTTTTGCGCAAAATGAGCAAACCGTTGCGCATGCGCTGCGCTAACAGCTTCACTTTCTACTCGCTTGCTCGGTGTGTGCACAATGCGCTTTTCTTCTGCCTAATTAACGCGCCGAGCTAATGGCGCGTGATTTAGCTAACACTTCTAATTAATTCATGTCCCTCATACATACCTTCAGTTGATCGATCGCCAGCTGGATGTGCGACTCCGAGCAGATGTTGAACGTCTTGCTGCCCAGCTCCTCCAGGACGTCCTTCAGCGCGCGTATATCGTCCAGGAACTGGTTGCTGATGACGCGCCGCTCGCTCCAGTTCAGTAGCCCTTCCCAGCAGACGATTGTATCTGTTTGTTGGAATAAACGGAGTTTTGGCGGTTATTAGAAAAACACAGCCTGCTGCAGAGGGAGGAGCCTGAGAGCCGCAATTGGGCACAGTGGTGTAGTACCATTTAGTTTATCGGTCTGCACCGCCCGGTGGGCTTTGGGCCGGATCGTTACCACCCGCGACATCACGACAGAGCCAACACTACTGCCAAAGGTTTACTTTTACAGCGAACAGTTCAACGATCTTCGGACGAAATTCGGTTCGCGAGTTTGTCAACTAAAGGGGGCCAAAAAACACCTCTCTCTCTCTCTCACCGCGTTTGCCGGGTGTCGTCCACCGTCATCATGATCAACGCCACAAGCCCCACAACAAATCAAACCACACACCACACCAAACACACACACACAAACACAGAATCGTATTTCCTCTGTCGCTCGCGTAATCGATGCTTCCTTTTGGCATTAAAAATCACTTGCTCAATGTGCTTGCGCTGCGCTCGTCGCATGCTCTGCTATCGCTCCTGCCCGAGGGTCATGTTTCAATTGCCCACAACATCGGTTGCACGAGAGATACACACACACACATACGCGCTAACCACCTTCACACCCGCCCTATACTGATGCACCGGTGCGACTAGTTCGGCGGAATAGCTCGAGCGAGCGTGCAAGCGCGTACAACTGTTCTCCCTACGCCAACCCGGGACGGCGTTAGGTCGGTATGGCGCTTCGTGTTTCGACCCTAGACGACCCCTCCTTGCGCGACGATGCCGATTCACATTAGTCCAGCTCACAAGCCCTCGCTACACTCACCCTCACGCACGGCTCGTTGACTTAGTAGTCACAAACAGAAAAAAGCCTGACACAAACCACAACGAACAGACGTGTGCCATTATCAGCTTACGATTGCCAGACGCTGGCCCACCACCATGCTCGGTTGCGTACAGCTCCACCTCCAGCTTCGGCAGTGTACCACCGTCGGCGGGCACTTGAGTTTCATCTTTCGAGAGTGCGCGCCAGGGGTTTTTTTTGGAGGCAATCAAGTGTCTTAACGTATTTGGTGCGGATGAAATCTTAATGAGTTTTCCAACAGCATCCAGAGGTTGTTGTGGCGCTTACAAAACACTAATGGCTTGGTGTTTGGGGCGTTGTTTTTTGTGCGTGTGTGTGTTTTGCCCCGTTTACGGCCCACTGTGTACTAATTGTTCACTTTCACTGGCATTGCCAGATGGTTCAAACGATCTTCCGAAAGAAGAAACATCGGGTAAACACAAAATAAATCAGGCAAAGGCTGATGAAAGATTCTTGTTTTTCGCGCAACACCACTGGCTCCAAAGAACCGCACAATCGAATGACGTTTCGGCAGTGTGGAACCGTCAAAAGCAACAAACCACCCTCTGCCTGCATATTACACAAGGGCATGCGCACAACAACACACAAACACACCTCCCACATGTAAAACTGCTTCCCCCTTTTGTAGCCCTACCGAGCCGAAAGCGTGAACGCAAAAGGGCAACAATCGAGCGGGTTCCTTTCCACTCGGTGCTCGCTTTCGGTACCACTGGACAAAAAAAGAAGCGTACGCACACAAAGCACTACTCTGTTGAATGTAATCGAATTACATTAGGCCGGGAGGAAACCTTCGGCATTGGCGGCCTTGACCTGTTTTTTACAAAGGGTGTACACTGAGACCTCGACCTAGATTGTTCGCCCCAACGCCCCGAGCGAAAGGTGACTGACCGTGCCGGTTCAAGGTGACACACGAGTGTCTTCGCATCTGGGTCACCCCTGTGTGGACGGATCGAGGTCGCACGTCCACGGTCAAGGATGCTGTCGAAGGACGCCCGAAATGGCTCAAGGACGCTTTTCCGAGCGTAGAGAGCTGTGCTAAGAGCGTGAGCGAGTGATACGTTTGAGATGATTTCTTTCTCCGCAGAGGACGCTTTTGAGGAGGATGAGAGATTCGTCGAACCTGCTGTCTGTCTGTCTGTGTCCTGAGAGATACTTACCGGCTAGTGCTCGCATAGGTCGTACTAAACTACTAACATTCACTGGCTACCACACAACACAACGGGACGCTTTACGGGGAAACCTGACAAAAACGCATACCGATCCATACAACCTGACACTTAATCCATCTAAATTAATTCCCAATAGGTTAATGCGATGAGATGTGCGTTGGTGAGTGTTAAACAAACGTGCAAAAAAAAGCGTTAAAAGTTGCATTGTTGTTAGCGATGGTGATGACATTCTTCTTAAAAATCGAACCATTTATCCTGCTACCAATGACTATAACTATAACCCAAGCTGACTGACATCGACAACGAGCAACACAGAACAAACGGAGAGCAAGAAAGTTTGGAAGTGCACAGTGCGCGACCGAGACAATATAAATATAGACAAATAAAATGAAGCCAGGAAGCAACACGATGCGTGTTTTATGTGTGTTCAAAGGTGCAAGCCCCCTGTGATGCTTTATTCGATTACAGATACTAATTTAAAAACAAAACAAAAGAACAACACAACAGGAAAGATGGTGATGATAGGCGTGAAAGGTAACATTATTGTGATAATCTATATAAAATCTAACGCTGATTATTGGTGGTAACCGTTGTCCAAAACCGCCCCAAAAAGGACGCACAAACGCAACGTGGGTTTGCCCTTACTACAAAAGAGAAAGAGAGCTTGTCAAAAGATTCCTTTCCTGTCGATCGTTTCTTGTGTGCAAGTAGGAAATAGCAAGGTCACAGGGAAGGCAAGAGAAAGAGAGACATTGCACCTTTACACGCAGTAAACACACACGCAAAAAAAAAAACTCATCCATACACGCCCAAACAGTGGCGTGCCGGGTTTTTTCCTCTTAAATGCCCCTCTCGACACCCTTTTTTTTTCAAATGATGCCGACTGTCAATCGTTTCAGTAGGTCGTCAGCACCGCGCGCCAAAGCCTTCGTGTTGACGAAGCTGGCAGCAGCGCTGGCACCGGTCAAGCTGCCCAGGCCGCTCTCGCTGCCACTGCCCACCGCCGAGGCGGTGGAGGAGGAGGACGAGGCGACCGCGGGTGTACGATCGCGCCCGAAGAAATCGACCAGCCGGTAGAACCCATTCAGCACGCCGACGAAAAACCGGTACAGCGTAAAGTTGCGCATCACATTGCCGATGTCGAGCAGGAAATCGATCAGCCAGGCAATGAAGCGGGTAATGCGAGCGCACCGGCACTCTTCCCGCACCACCACGACCACCTTCTTCGGCTTGCGGGGCTGCCGTCGTTCCCGGCGAACCTTGCGCGCCGTTTGCAACACCGCCACCGGCCGCTCGTTCTCTTGCAGCCGTTCCTGCCCTTCCTTGCTACTCCTGCCGCCGCTTGCCCTATCGCTACCGCCGTTTGTCTGTCTACTACCCGCGGCCCTACCACCCCGCTGGCCAGCGCAGCGACTCCACGGCTGCCGCTGGTGGCTCGCAGGCTCGCCCTCCGACTGTCGCCGGCCTAAGGTGCTAGCGTAACTGCTATCGGTACTGCTGCTATCGCTACAGCTAATCGTACTACTACCGCCGTCGTCCTCGTCGTCGCTTTCGCTACCGCCCTCACTATAGTCGTGCTCTTCGCCCTCTATCGCGGCAGAAGACGAGCCTCTGCTAGTGGTTTGTGCACGTGGTGGATGCATCATCCGCTTACCTCGTAAATCTTGGCACTTGGCGGCGGTCAGCACTGTTCCGGGCTGGCAGCGTAGCACCGACTCCAGGCAGCGCACGTTCTCCCGGCAGGTGGTAATGATTTCGCTCTAAAATGGGAAGAAAGCACAAAGCAAACGGTGTAAAAGAACGTTAGTTGAATCGCAAATTAGGTGACAAAAATGAGGGGGACGATGAAGGATGGTGGCAGTGTTATGGTAAAAGTTTGTGAGAGTGAGTGTAATAAGGATGGAACGATCAGATAAACGGATTTTGAACTAGTTAGCATGCTTTTCGAGCCTAACCAAAACTACACTCCACAGTTACTTAAAGCTAATGGTCTGATGGTGGCAGAGAATTAGCTGGTTTTAAATGAACGATATGAGCGCTTGAGCGTGATTTAGGATTATTCCTAAGATTAACCATTCCACCGGATGGGCCATCCAGCCCACGAAGTATCCTACACCATGCAGAAGAGGTGCGGTAGATCAGTATGAATCGCGGTGCTTTTCTAGGCGTTGCTGTTGCTTTGTTTTGTTTTCGTTTTTTTTAATGAACCATTCCAAGGTCTAATTAATTGAAGCAGCTTTTGTTTCCGAAATTAGAAAGTGTGAACGTAGCAATTATACGAATATTTACAAAACTTACTATCACTGGGTTTGCTTCCTTCGTTATGATTTTTTGTTTTCTACCGGAACAATACCGACACACACACACACTCTCATATATGCTAAAGAAAAGAAATTAAAAGTAATGTGCTCCACCGCGTGTGTGTGGAAGCTCAACCTGACGTCTGATGAGTCTCACCAAAAAATGTATAAATGAAAAGCTATCGCAACTCGAGTGGAAAAATAATCAATGAAAGTTGTATTTTCGACAGGGTAGAAGCGCCTTACTTTCTCCAAATTATGTACAAACACACACACACACGGACGAGTGGGTAATGTGTTAATTTTGGGGGACTTTTATATTTCTACGTACGTAAAAACACCTGTACCGGAAAAAGAAGTATATTACTAAGAGTTTTCCCTTTTTCACATCATGCACCTAAGTAGAGAGAGTTTCCCGCTAATCCCAATTCCCCCATTCGCTATCTCCCGCTCAAGTTTTACCATAACACAGCCTCCCAAAACACGCAAACTATCAACAACAAAACAGCGCCGATACAGCAGCGGTGGGCACATGCGTAACGCAAGCAAAGATCACAGTAATAGAGAAGCAACAGTCTTACGTAGTCGTCCGGCTTCAGCAGGTGGCACTTGGCCTTCAGCGCCTCGGTGTTGGCGAACCGGATCTTGCTCTGGATCAGCAGCTTCTTCACCTCGGCCTCCATGTCCTCGTCGAACTCGTTGTTCGAGCTGCTGCTCGTTTCGTGCGACAGCGACCGAACGAACGCGGCGGACGAGTTGTGCTTGTCGACGGAGCGTAGCGAACGGCGTCGGACGCCGCTCGTCGTGCCGCCGCCTCCAGCGCTCAACAATCCGTTCAACCCGCTGCTGTTGCCGCTCGATTCAGCCATCGGTGCAAGTGGCGTTCCCTCGAGGAAGGAGAGCGAACCATTCTTTCGTCCACTGATGTTGCTGGTCGATTGGGGCGGGCTGCCCGATTTGCTGGACCACGAGTTCATGTTGTTGCCTGTTTGGTCGAGGGTAATTCAATTTAAAAAAAACGCATTAGATTGCATTGCAAAAAAGGTTTAATAATGCAACTTAGCGATCCTTACCATATCGATCATCCATCCGGTACTCGTCCAATCGCTTGCGGCGATTGAGCGAGTTCGCGTTCGTCTCCGACTTGTTCGCCGATTCCGACTTGAGCCGGAACCGTGGCGGCGACAGCGAATCCATATTGGCCGCCGACAGCGACGACGACGCACAGTCCGACTGCGAATCGATAAAGTTTCGATAGTCGTCGCCAAAGTCGAGCAGCCGGCGGGCCGCATCCGTATCCCGGTCCTCCGAGTACGGCTCGGACATGTACTTCTCCTGGTAGTTGTCCCACGCCTGCTCCGAGAAGCTGCTCATCTCCTCCGTGCCCGTGCCGGTTCCGTTCAGGTCGGTTTCCGCCTTCTCCACACCATCTAGATTATAATTAGCGAGCGCCGCTAATGATCCTAGATTGAGACTGCCGCACCGGGTGCGCGTCAATGAGCCGATACGGAACTCGGGCTTCGCCATCGCGCCGCCAAACTCTTCCTCGCTGTCCTGGGAACGCTTGGACGACGAACGGGCTGCTGCCGCCGTGGTCGTTTGCCGCACCGAGGACGACTTGCGCGAGGAAGAGCCGGACAGGGAGGACAGCGTAAGCAGATCGTCGGATAGCCGCAGCCGGCCGGAAAACGATTCCGACTTTAGCAACCGTCGGCTGGTGGCAATAACGCCACCGCCCGCCACACTGCTGTTGCTGCCGCCCGTCCCAGAGAGTTGTATCTCGCGCAGCGGTTGCGCGCTGCCGGCGGCGAGCGCGTTGTACTGTAGGAGCAGCGATTGCTGCAGCAGATGCAACGTGGACGAGCTGTGGTGCGGTGGTTGCGATTCGTCCGAGCCCGACTCATCAATGCGATTCTACAAAAAAAACGGGCAAAAAAGAAAGAAAGTATTTAAGTAGGGCATTATTATCTTAAAGAGATATGGGACACACACATAGTAAAATGAACTGATTTCACTCGCGGATCAAAACTACCTGTCATATGCGCTCTGTGCGGTTATCTGACAGGCACTGACACGGGGGTAAAACTTCACAGCGTACTGTTAATATGGAATGGAACATTCTCGTCACGTTCTTTTTTATTTATCAGCAGTGCAAAACTGCAACAAGAGGGTAAGCAGAAGCACGAAGAAAACACCGACACCGACGCAATATTTACATTTTATCTCACCTTCACACAGGCGCTGCCTCATTGCATCTGTGTTTGTCGGAAAAGTAAACCACAAGAGAGTATGAGACGTGTACAATAAAAAAATATGCCAAACTTGCACTTTTGTCTCATCACCTTTCTGTGCCGATGATATCATGCACACAGCACCAATAATGATGGCATCGGGCCAAAATATTCCATTTTAATATTGACTTTTGCACGAGACTTTGTTTTCAATGCAATTTACACGAACACTTCCACTTGAAATGCATTACAATAAACCAATATCTTGACGTCACTCAAGCACCGCTCGAATTTGATTCGATTCGTCAAAAAACGCTCCACTCAAAAGTGATGCAACCTTCAATCGCAACCGCAAACCAATCTACTAGCGCGTGCAATATAGTTTTGGCGTTAATAAACACAGTCTAATAAAATAATTTTCCCCGCAGCAGGAAAGCGCAAACCGCCCACAATTCGACACACGAGGTTGTGTGCATTGGGCAACAATCGCCCGTGCGGGTTGTGTGGCCGGTGTTCCGAAAGCTTCGTCCGAAACCAATTTAAAACCGTCCAACAACAAGCGACGAACGGTCGGCCACACAGCAGCGCCAATTGCAAATGCCATTAATTCACCTTGCAAGCAAGCACACGACACGTGCAACAGTTTTTTTTCGTCTTTTTTTTCTTTTTCATTGCACCACACACACGACACAAGCTCACACACAGAGAGCACGAACTCACCTTGCGACGCGGACGCAGCTTGCGCTTCTTGAGCGAGCCCTTGCTTTCGGCGTTGCGCACGACGGTCTGCTGACTGGAGGTTGGCTTCATGCTGCCGCGGGATCCAACCATCGACGAGCCACTGCCGGCCCGGGCCATCGTGTTCAGTGCCGACTCGCTGATCGAGTAGTTGCGGTGGTCCGTCAGCGGTCGTCGGTTGCCGCTGTCATTGCTGCCACCGGCACCGACGTCACCGCCACTGCCACTGTGCTGCTTGCGGTCGTCGTTGCCACCACCGCCACTGCCACCGGCACTGTCCGGTCCGCTTGTGCCCCCACCACCACCTCCACCGCCGCCGCCGTACTGGTTAATTTCCACGCTCGATGCGTTCAGCTGCGACATGCACGACACCGACCACGGTCGATCGGTGGCGGATCGGTGCGGTCTACGCTTCACTACCGTCGACACGCTGCCTGCTCCACCGCTGCCATGCACGGCCGACGTCGAGAGCGAAGGGCTCGAGCTGGCGGCCGTTACACCGCCGGCTCCAACGGCCCCTCCGGCGGCGGTGGCGGCCGTGCCGCTGCTTCCGCCTTTCGAATCGGTGGCGACGCCCTCGTCATCGTTCGAGTTCTCGGACGGGTAGGACGTGCCGTCGTTCAGCAGCTCCTGGGACGTTTGCGTCTGCTCGCCCTGCAGGCAGGTGGCGACCGAGTTGGCCAGCCCCTCCGAGCTGTCCGTGTCGCGCGCGATCGAATCGGAGTCGGTGTACTCGCCCGACGCTTCACAGTCGGTCGTCGGTGCGGAGGCTGGCAGCAGTGGCGCCGACACCGGTGCGTCTAGCGGTTGCTTTTCAAGCCATTCCTGTGCGGGAGAGCGAGGGAGAGAAAGGGAAGAACAAAAAAAAACGAAAGTGGCACATTAGCAAAACAAGTGTTTACAATTTAATCAGCTGGTTTTCGTTCAACACGTTCAGGTACTGCCCGCGTTCGACGAGCGCAACCAGTTGCGACACACAGCACGTCGACCGTCGACGTTAGTCAATGGAAATAACAACGGGGCGTTACCCTTCCTGCAAGAAGCCACATACCATCCCCAAGCAGAGAAGGGCTCGCTCCAGCCCCTCGACGGCCTTGCAAACGCGTCATGCACACTTACCTCGATTAGATTCATCTTCAGATTGCTCATGGCTTTCTCCGCCTTTCGACCGTGACCGTGATGGTGATGGTGATGGTGATGCTGACTGTGCGCGGTGCTGGCGGCACCGTGCCGGTTCGCCCCCGTTTCGACGGCAATCAGCCCCACCGGCAGCACGGGATGGTGGTGGCTGCTGCTGCTGTTGTTGCTGCTGCTATTGTTAGCACTGTAGTTGTGATGATGATGGTGGTGATGGTGATTATAGTAGTGCGGATTTTTCACCACCGTTTTGGGCGTACTGCCGCCACCGGCCACGGCCGCCGCCGCCGCAGCTGCAGCCGCGTTTTTGGCGAAAATTTCGTCACGCACCAGCGTTTCGGCATGCAGCACTAACCTTTGGATCGAGCTGGTTGCATACTGCGAGGCGCGCGAGAGAGAGAGCACGGACGTTCGAGAAGCAAGAAAATAAAATGAGGAAAACTGGTGAGAAAATGTGTTGTTTCAACCGGGGTGAGAAGAGTTCCGTGCTGTTTGGTTGGTTTGTACGTGCAACGAAGAAACTGTTCACTGGCTGAAAGAGCGCATCGAACGAGGAGATTGCGATGTATGCGATATGGATTTTATCGAGCGAAAGGAAAAGCACTTCTAAAACTGCAACCTGTAGCTAGGAGCGAAAGTACTACCACTTTGGTGACGGAAGAACACACACACGCCACACGAACAGTGCGCGCCCCTTTTAGGTATCTAAGGCCACCTCTCTCCGTATCTCGCGAATGATAAGATACGCTTACAAAACAAAACAAAGAGACGATCACACACAAAAAAAAAGGTACACAAACACCACCACAAGGCCGCTGGCAAAGGCTGTGTTCTCTTGTGGTTTTGCAAAAGCTGTCGCCACGAGCGCTTCGTGCATACTGAGATCGGGGGCAACCTGGGACCGACGCCGCAACCTCCAAACGATCAATACGCACATATGTATGTGCATTTGCGTCTCTCCGCTGTGCGAAACTAACACACATTTTGCCGCCACACACTAATGACGTTGATTATCGAAACACACATCCGCGTTCGCGCGATAGACGACGGGTAAAAGGGGGTGGTTGGTTGGTGGTGGTCTTCCATTTCGTGGAGATGCAAAAACAACGAAAATAATTGCAATCAGCTATAACACGCTCGCACACACATAGACGTAGAAATGCGTTTTTTTGTTTGTTGTATGTGGCACGGTGATGTATGAGAGATGGGGTAAAAAGGATGGAGAACAACACACTTGTGACCAGCTGCACGTAAGCACAATTTGAACGAAAAATCGATACATTACTACAATCGCTCGTTCGAGGCTTGAGTGGCTTGAGCGAAACACGGTGAAGCGAAAGAATATGAGCTTTAAATGTACGAAAAAAAGAACTTTAACTAGTTGACTTCGATAAAACGCAAGCGAGAAAACGTGTAACGACTAGGTTCATTAACATTCAAACGCAACAAAAACAACAACAAAACAGTAACTCGAACAGTAAACGCTTTTCGTTCTGCACAATGTTAAGCATTCAGCAGGCACAACGCGACTCCCAACCATCTCACAAAAAAAACCTCCCAATAATGCACAAAAAATGCTAATTAAACTCCCAACAGCAGGTTGAATGAACCATCTTCCTCCTTCTGCTCCTCCTTTCCACATACCTTCGATCCCTTGGTACCGCCGTTGACACTCTCCGTGCCCTTGCCGAAACTGCCAATCGACGTCATCATCAGCGACCGTCCTCCTCCACCATTGCTGCGCCCGTTTGGCGTACTCGCCGCCGCCTGTCCACCCGCATCGCGCGAAAAGTCCAAACACTTCTTCGACTTCGGTTCCCGCCCGGCCGTCATCTTTAAGGCACCGGTCGACACCGCAAGCTCCTCCCGCTGATGCTTATCACCACCGCGGTCCGCCGGTTTGTTTTCCTTCTCCTCCTCCTCTTCGCCGACCTCGCGAGCCGCTTCCGCACGCTTGCGCACCGCTAGCAGATCATCGTCGTCTTCTTCCTCCTCTTCCTCACCGCCACCGTTGTTGTACACCCACTCGTCGTCCCCTTCGGAGGAGGACGCGGATGGTGACGATGTACCGGGTGAGGACGATGCGTCCGATTTGGTCCGCTCGCTCGAATCCTTGTTCAGCTCCGAGTCCGTGTCGAGATGTTTGAAGTAAAACGTGGCGCAATTCTTCGACTTGCGATTGGAGCGGTTAAACTTCGATGAGTCGCTCACCTTCGACCGCTTCTGCTTGCCGGACGAACCGCCGATCGGGGAGGATGATTTTGCGTTCCGTAGGGATCCCTTGCCGGCTTGACGCTCTTTCGGCACGATTGCTGATCCGTTCACGCTCGCATTATTGTTTACCACGTCGAGTCCGGTGCTGCTGAGCAGTGGGGCGGCTCCATCGACCAGATCGCACGACCCGATCAGCAGTGACTTTTCGCTCTCGATCGTTGTGTTGTTGTTGTTGTTGAGAATGTTCTCCTTCAGCACGGTCGCGGCGAGGGCGGCGACTTCGGTGGCTCCGTTCGTGCTGCTGGTCTGCGTCAGTGTCGTGGCATCGGAAAGTGTCGTCGTCGTCGATAGGTTGTTGATGTCTGCTTCCATCATAAGATTACCCGAGCTCGGTGAGGATGATGGTGGTACTGCGCTGCTGCTAGTTAAAATGCCCCCGCTACCCGGGTGGTATTGAATTTGCTCCTCCTGCTGCTTCTGGCTGCTGCCGCTGCCGCTGCTAGTATTGTTGTAGGCGCTGCTGCCCACTGTCGCTCCACTGTAGGCAATGATTTTCGGCACAATTTCACTATCGCTGCCTTCAGAATCGGCATCGAAACCAGCGTTGGACAGCTTCTTTACCTTAACCCATTCTTCCTGCAAAAAAAGAAGAAAACAAAGTAATTAGTATAGTTGAACTGCGATTGAGTTCTGTCCGTGCCGTACACTTACATTATTCAATGTGTCGTTGTGATTGGAACCCTGAGATTTGATGCTGGAGCTGCTGACACGGGCTAGCTTGTTGGCCGGCTCCTCATCCGTGTCCGACAGGCTAGCGTTGTTGTCCGAGCTCTGTAAAAAAGCGAAAAGAATAAGTACCAATTCACCAGTCCATTTCCACCTCCACTACTGAGCTACTTACCGAAGTCTTGCTGTCCAACAAACCCTCCAAAAGGCACTGTATCTCGAACGCTTTCAGATAGAGCAGATGGTAGCGCCGTTCTAATCCTTTCACGCCTCCTCCACCGTTCTCCTTGCCTTTGCCTTCGGCGATCGGTGCTACGCTACTATTACTATTATTATTATTATGGCCACTGGTGCTGTTGCTGCTGCTGCCGCCACCGAGCGATGCTTCGACGTCCGGCGTCAGGGAACCCTTGCCGGATGCGGACGAGGCAGACTTTCGGTCACGTTCGTAGCTACGAATGCAAGCTGCTACTGCCCGGGAGTTCGATTTGATTTCGCGATAAATTTCCTGCAAGTGGATAAGAGGAAGAACGTACACATTAGTGTGTGTTTGTCGTATTGGTAGTGTGTTAGTGCTGCGCACAATACTCCGTCGGCTTGCGATTAGCGGGCATTAAAGCGCCCTTTGAGGACCCAAAGCTGTAATCGATTTTGCAGCTTCGGGGGCCTGATAAGCTGCTATCGTGTGGCTGATTGCTGTTTTGCCCGTCTCCAATCTGGCGGTACTGCAGTATGGATGAGGGTGCGCTTGCGTATCAAACAACGCAACAGCAGTTACATGCCCCATTGGACCCGTGTATGTGTGTGTGTGTTTACCTATTAGCGCTTATCTAACCGACAATATCGTAAATTACTATCGATCCATGCTGAAAAGCCAACACGCTGGGATGATGATTCGCTTGCAGGCGTCAAAAGAAGCATCGTTACCTGTCATCACTAACAGGGCGGCGGGACCAAACCCCTTTTGAATACGCCTATATGCGCGGACACCGACAATGGGGCCCGCTGGTCGTGTTTTTCTCATGTATTGTAAACTGTAAAATTATGTAAATCAGGTTCCGTTTGCCACTGGGACCACTAAGGCCGGCGCATCACGACGACACACCTTCATTCCGAATGATGTAGTGCGGGCGAGTGCTGGTTGTAACCTTGATGAAAGAAAACGAATCGATGTAAACACGCCGCCGTTTTCGGGCCTGGGTGCGGTTTGGAAGCCGCCATCAATCGGTTAATGGAACCCGCTGCCGCCTCACCACACAAAGGCTATCATTTTCGGCAATTTTTCGGTACTCCGGAACCCCCTTTTTTGACGGGGAAGGGGCTCGCAAGAGAAGGCCTGGAAATAGCCGGACAAAGGCAGCGGAGTGGTAAAACGATTTATAAGCGCCTTAGAAACGATCGTTCGCGCTCGAAACGTTTCTTCTTTTTCCGGGTGTATCGTACTCGATCCGAATCGAATTAGAACGCAACCTTGGAACAGTTTCGAAAGAGTTTACATATGCGTCGACTCACTGGCTCCAATTGGAATGTTTGGTGCGATCACACAGCTCTGACATCTGAACTGAAGATGCTAGAGCAGGAAGCGCGGACAAATAAATACTCGCTAGCATACACATATCATCAACATCGCTAATTTTTACAACCCCTGCATTAACCGCTGATTAAGGACAATGATTAGAAAGGAACTCGAGGTCGTAAAACGTCTGTTCCAAACTGTCGCACACACGCTCCCGACCCGACGCTCCCGGAGTAAAGTGAAAGTAACCTTGTTGTGTGCGCCCGCAGTTGTTCGGTTCAATCACTCACTCACTCGCTCGCTCATTTCCCATCAATAAATTCACTAATTGCACGCCCCTTGAGAACCCGAAGAACCGCCACTAATTGGACCTCTTTCACCACAGGTTGACCGGTAGAAGACGAAGAAGAAAAAACAAAGCAACCCCCTGCGGCCACAATATCATGCACACGCTGGCTCTACTTACTTATGGCGAGGAGCAACAACAAGACCACTGAGACGGGGACCACCCAAACAAAAAAAAAAACTGGGGAGAAATTGGGTGGCAGGTGTGAGATAGGCCAAAAGCGTGGGGTCATAAATTAGCATCGACTCTACCTCAGCGTGGCCGAGCGAAAACTGGGTTAGTTTCGGCGCTCCCTGCTGCTGCTCGCAGCGTGCTGCTAGTTCAACTTGAAATTAGATCCGCCCAGGATGATGGTGGCGGGTGCGCCTGCGGCACTTTGGCGATGCTTTTTATTTTGCATCGTCACTCTACCGGTCACTGGATTTTTTGATTCGCAGACGACGACGCACTTTCGGATGAATTGGCGAACATTAATGAGATTTTAGTACTGCTTTCAAGTTGCTCGCATTAAATCGGTCACGCGCACACGGGCATGGAGAAATGGCAAATTTTTCTCACTTTTTGCGACCTTGTTGCTTTCTTTTGTCGTTTGGGGCGTAAGAGACTTATGAGCGTTTGAAGATCACAAAAAAGGTAAGAGAAAGAAGTACCAAAAACACAACCAAAGCAATCATTTTCTTCTTATGAAACCGATGATGTGCTTATGGAGCTCGCTCGCGCGCGCTGGTAATGATCAAAGATACATAAACTTTTTGCTCGGCCGGTGCGCGCCTCGGCGGGGAACGCTAACGAGCGAAGAAGCGCTGGATGATGGCTTTTTGACA
The DNA here is from genome assembly GCF_016920715.1 of Anopheles arabiensis. Classification (NCBI taxonomy): domain Eukaryota; kingdom Metazoa; phylum Arthropoda; class Insecta; order Diptera; family Culicidae; genus Anopheles; species Anopheles arabiensis. Next base: position 31,863,292 of record NC_053518.1, read on the forward strand.
GGTGTGATTTATTTCTTTTCCGCCCTCAGTCTCACTTCAAAAGACAGGCACAGGGAAAAACAAAAGAAGCGCCAGGAAAACGCGTCAGACGTCCTTCCCTTTTGTTAGTTTTTACCACACCGTCGTTCATCTGCAGCAGTGTGAACGTATCGAAACCATTTGGACGAACCCGAAACTGGACCGATTATTAACCCGGAAAAAAAAAATTTGGTTTTCGAGTTTTCGTCTGAATTAGTCAGAGGTTTTTTGTTTCTCAGCTGCGAGCTATGATCTCGCACAGTTCAAGACACTTATCTTGGAGATCTTATTGGTGGCGATCGCATAATGCTTCTACTCCTCAACAATTCAGAGCGCGCTATCTTGTTGTGTTTTTTTGTCTTTTCTTTTATAAACCCACAAAAAATATTTTGAAATGACGAAACACCGCGACGTTCTTCCCACGGCAAACATTAAGCGTCTGCAGGAATGTGCGAGGACGCAATACGAATTTTACGACCGAACGACCGTAAGTGTGTGCTGATATATAATCTCTCTAGGGTGTAGACGAAGTGCATGTCTAGACGACTCTGTCATCTGTTCGTCCAACAAAACTAAACCTTCGACGTTCTTCGGAACTATTTTACCAAAATGTGCGACTTTGACTGCTAAGACAGGGTGGTGATCCGCACGCACCCACATTCCTGCATGATCGTGTGGGCCAGGCGAACCCTCAGAAGCTGATCCAGATGGTTGGTAAACAAACAAACACTTACATTGAGCTGCTCGAACACCCGCGATGCCGATCGACGACGAACTGCTGCAGTTCGGCCGCCACCGTTCTGTTCCATCGTCAGCATGATATTAGTGATGGGTGAGGAGGGCTTTAGTTGCGAAAATCTCCGCCTAAAACCTTAAACAACACTCTCCGAAATATTATACTCCTACTCCTTCTCTCCGAGCACTCTACTTTCTTCACAGTTGGAGATCGATCGCAAAAGCCCTGTATGCCCCTGCTACTAAATCACACCACATTTCACACGGGCCTATATAGCATAAACACCCTATAAATTAGCACTGCGCAGCAGGTTTACTACACACCACACACGTCCACTTCGTGTTCTTCTGGTTCAAATCCGAAAAAGTTTGAAACGATACTACAAATTCCACACACCTCCCCGGTCAACGGTGAGCGCTTCATCGATCGTGCTGAGAACGCGGACGACACACACGGAGCACACGTTTTGCCTTTTTTTTAAAATTTTCTAGCGCATCTAACGAATGGGTCACAAACCTCCGCCGGCTTTGGAAGACTTGCCAACCGCGCGCGCGAACACCGTTTATTTTTGGATTTTCACGGACAAACTGTTATGGTTTCCGCGTTTTTTTACCTTCTTAATCTAAAGGAAGAAGTTGTCTTTCGCTTCAGCGAGTCGGTCAACGTCAACGATAGGTGTCGCGTTCCGAAATTGCCAACCCACTGTATGTCTGAAGGTCTGTCTCGCCGAAGCACCCAAAATCCGTACTGAGGTGCCAGTTTTGGAATGGATGGACCCAAACCCATAACACACTCGAACAAGCGCAATGATGATTGTATACTCATGCAAAAGAAGGGTTTTTTTTTCTTTTTTGGAAAAATAATCACATCGTAGGCGAAAGTAGTAACAACAACATCAGCCAACCAGCCACACACAACTACGAGTAGGAAATGGAACCCTTGAAGAAGGGAAAGAAACTATCACATCGCACTCCACGTGACGTCAGCTGCACTGGGGTCTTGCAATGCTGTGTCTGTACAGTTCCACCCAACGGTTTTGCTGTGTTTGTTTATCTTATCTCGAAGAAAAGCATTTGCATAATTGGTTTAGAGGTGCGCTCTCTCCCTCTTTCTCTCATTGTATCTCTAATTTTTGCCCAAGGGCTATCGGTTTCTTTATCGGCATGAGCCGCAACGCCTTACTCCGTAACTGCTGGTAATGCTGCTGCTGCTGCTATGATTCACCCACCTCGAGAGGACCCCGAGTGAAGAGATTGAAGATCAGGATCGGAATGCACACAAAAAAAAAACAACTTTCAACCGGTACGGTGGAATAGTTTGCTCAATCATTTTCTCCTCCCTCGTGTCCCGATGCACCCATTCCCATCTCTCGTCGAGGCTAATGATCCACGGGGGGTTGGTTGCACACAGGTCACAAACCGTGTGCTGACTCTGGGTAACGTACAATTTATAGACCTCTCGCCGTCGCACAAACACGCCCCGACATGATCCTCACGATGAGTGTGAATCATCTATTTTTATGATCGTGTTTTCACAAACGCATCGGAGTTGGTTTCAGGGGCCTTTTAAACGCAAAAAAAGGTTGCATTCGCTTCGCCGGAGTGGTTGCATTCTTGAACTCCCGATGGCAACGGGAGAGTGGAGGAAAAGCGTACAATTTTCTACAACATTCTTGCAGATACTGCGGATACTGAAGCTAAACCCCAGGGTCCCAAATGCTTGTGTGTTTGTGGGTTAACCGCCTTCTTAAGTCTTAATTATAATGTGGCGCAAAGTGTTGCCACGCATTGTTCGCGGGCGCCATGGCAAGAAATTACAATTTGTAAAGCTAATTCCCTGTTGTTAGTGGTTCCGAGCGTACAATAGGGAAGACGTGTGAGGCCCCGGAACGAACGTTGCCAAACCATTTATGAGCACGATGATGAATGGATCGCCGCAATCCTGATCATCGTGCGTTCCCTGCATTTTCCAGTTTGCCACTTTCTGTCATCACTCACAGCACACAGCGAGAAAAAAAGAAACAAAATACCCAGCAGAGGATTAGGTTGCCGCTTGAACCCTTTTTAAACGGCTTTCAATCATTTTACCACCTCGCAACCACGCGCCAACCGTTTGCATATGCCCGACACCCGACCCGAACACACCAAAAATTGCATTTGACAAAACGGTTCGAAAGTTCCATTAACACCTTCATTCAAACGCCCGAGACGTCTTCATCTGCACTGCCCGTGCCTTCTGTGGCTTGGAGAGAGCAACAACATAACCATGAAGAAGAGCATACCTACCCGGCATACTTGAGTGTCATCGAACATTAATCTTCTATCTATGCACACACACACTCTCTCCGTCTCTCTTCATGCTGTTTTATTTTCTATCGCCCTTAAAGCAAATAATCGGTTTCAAAAAGCCGGTTAAAGATGACACTTTCCCTCGCCACTTAGCCAATCCACACACACGCACCCCTTTTCAAGGTGTGTGTTTGTGGTGAAGAAAAGGAATACTAGAGAAATAGATTTATGACCCTGTCTCGCCTTTAAGTGTGCTTCGAAGACGCAGGACATGGCACACACCTCGGGTATTTGGGCGGAAAAGATTTGTCATCGTTTTCAAACAGCAGAGCCTGAGCAACAGCGTAGAAGGGATCTCTTCTCACGTTGTGCACATGCACCTCTTGTGCAATCCGCGTGGCGCATGCCTCAATTTAGATTGCTTTCTTGCCATCTCCCACGGGACGATACGTGATTTATCCAAACGGAACATCGCTTTATTTATGCTGCAGATACTGAGAGGAAAACGGAAATGATGGTACACGGCATGCATTTTTCCTGCAAACTAGAGAAGTAAAATATGCCACAAAACCTCTCGTTCTTTTATTGCTCGCACACAAACTCGCGCGTGCAATAATGCCCGGACGACCGCATGACGCATCGCAATCTCAATATTGTTTTGTTAATGTTAGTGTTTTGTTAATGTTAGAGCCGACGTTTGCAGTTTTGCGATATACTAACGGGGTACCACTGTGGCATTAAAAACACACACCTTCAGGTCAACGCCAAACAAACCATCGCTGGGCGTACTTTAAAACCCAATGAATGATTCGAGTTCGAGCATAGAGAAAAATGAAGGGAGCTTTTGCGTTATGCTGCTGCATTGTAATTATTATTTGTTATTGCTTCTTCCCCTCTCCCGTCGCTTATTCTGCGATATAGTGTGTGTTGCACAAAACCCGCTGGTGGTACGTGTCATTCGAAACCAAACATACTGCTTCGAAGGTTACAACAATCCCCTTGCCGCTTCGAATCGCCTGCACAGAGCGCGATCGCTGCAGCTGCACTTCTTGATGCTTTTTGATTTGGCCAAGCGAGCGCTCAAGGACTTTATTAAAGTGGCCTGCTGTAGCCTGTGTAGTGCATAGGGTTTGGATAGGTTTCGAAACGTTTCCCCTGCTGACGGTGGTGCTGACGTACCCTTGCAGCCCGATACCAGAGCCAACCTAATGACAGGAGTACCGCTCCTCCTCGAGGCTAATTATTCTGACATTTTGCTGCAGATTCAACCAATCTGCATCGTTAAACAACAGCAAGAATAACGTAAATCTTTGCAACTTCCACCGAGATATCAACATATACACAAAGGAAAATGTTGTTGCAATTTGTCGTGCGATACCGTGTTGCTGGCAATGGGGATTCTGTTTTGCTGGGAGGGCGCGCACAAAGTTCTAGATTGAACCCAGGCTCCGGGGATTCGTGCCCGAGCGTTTTTCTGTTGTAAACGATCTTACCGATTATTGCCCATCAATAATGTGCCAAAGATCACGAGAAGCCTTCGGTGTGGCGTGAGGTGAGCTGGGCAAAACGATCGATTTCCATCGTGCCGCCGTTCAATGGTAAGGGCAGCAACTATGCACACACAATCTCATCTTATTCTCATTGCCAAACTGAACTCAAACGAATCTCAGTTACTCGTTGTATTTGGAGGTTGCGCAAAGCTTGGTTTGAAATATCTGCTCGGTTGATTTGTTTAGGTGTGGTGGTTTGTGGTTTTACGCTCCCGGCATACCGCAAACTATGATACAATTTTTGTTCCAATTGTTCTTCCGCAACTCTCGTCTCTCGTTTGATAAATCATTTGGAAGAATTTCCTCAAATTAGCTTCCGGATTGGCATTTACAAAAGAAAGAGCACAGTCGGAACTGGCCTTCGCCGTTAACAATTCAGTCACGCTCTCGGAAGCTCGTTAGTGTAGCACCATTGTATCACGAGCCAAACAAACGAAGCCCAGTGAAGAGCAATCTTTAGCGGGACCTTAACTAATGTGGGCAGCCTCAGCACCGCACCACCGCGCAACAGAAAATGCCACCACACTTTCACTCGTTTTTCAATGCGCAACTCGCGAAGTCTGGGCGAGCAGCACGAGCCATCACTGGCGAATGATAGTCATGTTCTGGAATGAACTATTCTTTAGCTATTGCACTCGTAAGATTGTGATGACACATATTTTCTAAATAACTGTAAAGCTGTATGCAATCCGCATTACAAAAGTGAGTTATTTAGCGTTTTGTGTAAAATTATTATGCCTGTAAAGGGATTTGATTTTACAGTTCCCTTCTTCCAGTGTCAATGAACGCATGAAAATAAATACCTAAACCCGCTTACTCATCACCTTAGAGCCCCCAAAGGTGAGGAAAAGTGCATTTTCACTAGCACGGTAAGTTATTTCTCTTTCCCTTCCCTGACAACCGTTTGTTCAACATTTTATTACCGGGCTTTGTTCGTGATTAGCTAATTTGGAGGAGTCGCGGTACACCGCAGCACGACGAACCGTTGCATAAATGCCCACACACCTTCGCACCTTCGGCCGCAGTCGCCTCGAGTTCGGTGCAACAAAGTCGTGCTGATGCTCCCACTCCTCTTCAGAGATTACTGTCAATCGATTGATGATTTGACGATTCTTAAGCTTCTTTTACCGTGCTCAACTTCAACGCTCAACCCGCTTGATCTTGATAGTGACGAAAGAGAATGGATCTGATATGGTGTGTTTATTGTTACTATTCAATTAATTGTGTGCCATTGTTCGGATCCGGCAGGAGGTCAATTCAATGCCTGCTATTAAAGATACATTGCAAATTGTTGCTGCCTTGGACCAATGTCCTGAGGATTGGGAATTTCTAATCGCGGTGAAAATAGAAGACAAGCCGCGATCTGATATAGCTTATCGATCATTCACCTTGAGTGCGATCTCCGCAAACGAAACGAGTGAAGAGATCTTCCTCGACTAAAGGGGGAAAAGCATTCGAATATGCTTCCCTTCAGCGCTTCAAGGCAATCGCCTTCTTGATGAACCTTCTTCGAGTATCTTTCTTGTTTGTCGCATCGAAAGAGCAATACACAAACGGTACCGAATCCTAAAGTCATCTTGAATCATTGGATGATGTTGTGCCTCTTTTTTTCTGGGATATAATATGGTAGAGCACCAGCGTTGTCGTGCCCATCACTGATTCTTCTTTTCCATTCAATGCGCAACACAGTTTCCGTGACGTGATCGTAGACATAAACACAACGCGCCCGCGTCAAGAGCGCTTCCTACGGACTCGAGCGATGCATTTTTGACGATGCAGCAATCATCCTCCGCACAGTTTGCTAAGGGTGCAGCGGCAGCAACAGCATCCCCCTGAGGCAGTGCAGCAGCAGCAGCAAAGGCGTTTCCAGAAGCCCAAACAAACTGCTGAACATCCATTAGTTCGTTGCGTCGGGGAATGGTCGATTGTGTGGATCACGGTGGTGCACAGTGCACAGTTGCTGGGTAGATGATGCCATCGTTTGTTTGGACTTTTCCGGAAGCTGGGACGCGTTTGCGATGTCCAGTGGTGAGGCGGATGAGTAAATACGGTTTCTGCCAGCCAACTCCTCAAATCCCAAGCTTTATGAAGCGAGACGGACCACAAACAACTAGCCGGAACCGTAACCGCGTGTGTTCCAGTGGAGACGTCCGATGACAAGATCACGGCGCCATTTGACAGAGAGTAATGGCTCGAAACATACGAAAAAGGGCACCGGATCACCGGACTTTACCGCTTTACGAACACGCATAAAACAGGTGAAATAGGGGGCGAAGCAGTGCTGCTATGGAGATGGGGGAATATCTTACGCCGGTACACGATCATCAGTGGGACAACGAAACAGTCGGTAGCGTTATTTATATCCCGTGCCAGTCTCCTTTTGGAACTAATGCTTAATGATGTAATACGTAGCATAGTAGAGCCGAATAATCACTAGCAATCAGAACGGAGAGCCAATTATTCATGCTTTATTTCGGAGTGTCATTGAATTGCATTGAGCATTTGATATGGTAACCTCTTCTGTACAATTCAGAGACCATTTAAAATTCATGCATAAAAAACCGACCAAATTAATGCCTTACAAAAACCATATTGGGTACGTACTCTTTGCTACATTTGAATTTTCCCACGCCAATACAACCAGGAACCTGGTGAAAGTATATTTCCTTCTTAACATCCGTACCGTTCCCGAAGGCCCATCCACCAAGGTGGCGGCAACAACAGAGCACAAGACGATTGAAAAGCGGACAAACTAACCTTATTAAGACGCACGATCTGTACCGCTTATCCGATCAACTTTCAACCACCGCCGCAGGCGGCATTATCACGCTGTAAACTAATTTAGTTTCCCCCGAAAAAAAAAGAAGAAAACCTTCCCTCTTCTACAAGATCTACACACAGATCTGCCAACCGTAACGGACTGCGCGTGTTTGCGTTCGGGAAGCACGGGTTTTCTGTCAGATTTCCCGCTTTTCGTCACTGGCTGCCGTCCGGAGCGAAAGAAGATTATTTTGTTAAACATCTCTACCAACACTGAGCTCCCGTGAAGCCCACGTGTCAGCCGCTTTGACCTAAATGACCCGATGCTTCACACATTTCCCTTCTTTTCTGGCATGGTCAGGCTTTCCCCGGGCGACGCGGTAAATTGAATTATTTTCCCCGGTGCATTCCACTGGTGCATCTACTCACTCACGCTGCTGCTATTTGACTTGAAGAAGAATGAGCTTGCTTTGGACGAGACGATCTCCAAAAAACCAAGTCGTGAATCTCAGCAGGGGTGCGCTTCTGAGGCGAACGTCGGAGAAGCAGCACAAGGTGTCAGTAGCCTCCGCGAGACAGTTAGTAGACAGCTAACAAGGTACTTAAAATCCGGTTCAACTTTACGCGCCCAAGCAGCAGGGCAAAGATTGCGATCGCGACCATTTCGTCGGCCGGTGTTGTGCCTTTTGGGAAGGAGATTTGAATTAGCCAAAGAGCGCAAGCGCGGCAGGAGATTCACCGCCGCGTTTACGTTGTAGCGGTCGTGGTACAGGCAATAAAATGAAGCCTTTAAAATTACATCGGCTGGTTGTAAATTCATCGTGCTGCAGGGGCTGCATTCTAACCACTTCAAAGGGTCCGTCAAGTACCGAATGGAGGTCGAAGGTGCTGTAAAATTGGACAAAGACACTCCAATACGACTTTTAGGTGCTTCTTAGTTCCAGTCTCTCTCAGAATCAATCGTCATCAAAAGAAAAGTGGTGCCGAGGGGAAGAGTTTTGTCCAGATAACGGATCTTCCCCGAATATCCAGTAGTTCAATGCACGAAACACCTCTTTAGCCGTGCACAAAGTGCAGCGGATCTCGCGTTTTGTTCGAAGTAGAGCAATAAAAGCGCATCGCTCGGCGAGGAATAAAATTAAACGACACGGGCAAAACGGTAAAACCTGGTGCACCGCCGTTGTCGTACAGTCCGGGCACGAAGCAGAGAATGTAGGTGACATTTCCCTTCTATTTCTCAGCACAGATACGATCGATTTGGAGCCCTTTTTTCCTTTAACGCCCTCCCCAACAGCTACTATTACTATTACAGAGCAGAAGCAAGAAAGGTACTCATTAGCCAGTGCATTAGAAAACAATAATCACAGGGCGCACCAACACTGGGGAGTGTAGTACAACGACGACAACGACGACTTCCAGTCAAATTAGCAGCGAGACACACGCTCCCGCACGTCAACGTGGGACCTCTTCCGAGGTGGATGCTTCCAAGAGAGTTCCGTTTAATCGTTCGCAGGCTCGTAAACACCGTTTCGTGTCGTGCTGTGTTTGTGTTTCTAGGGCAAATTAGCCCTCCGAAATAAGGTCCTACTGTTGTTGAATGTTTTTCGATAATGGCATTTTATACTTCGAGAGACTTAGCCATCGCTCATTGAAGTCGAAGGGCTTTGAGGACGCAACATAGTAGAGTTGTTTCTTATGCCCTTCCCGAATAGATCAGTCTCTTGGTTGGAATTCATCATTATGATGGAAGAGAAAGTGTTTGCCTTTGGTAGACAGCGTTCGCCCTCAATAGTTCGTTTCATTCAGAATTTCTTTAAAATAAGTCTTCCCGTTGCGATCTCTCCGTCGATCTTTGGGAGTTGGCGATGTCGTAATTTCCAAATAACCCACATCGGAATGATGAAACACACATCAAAGCGAATGGTTTGGATTGCGCATTGCACATTGGAACATTTTTAATGCCCTTTCGGTGTTTTCCGCCTGTGTAGCGGCGTAGTGTACAACAACAGCAACGTCAACACAGATCCTACACCCCATGCCTCGAGAACTCCAACAAACGTCCAAAGCAAACATTTGCACCCTTTTTCCCGCTATCTCTCCCAGCAGTTGGCTATGCTACGATCTCACCCCTGCGCCCTACACAGATGGCCAAACGCAAAACGCTTAGCCACCCCACACAGAGCGTGGTGTTGTATGGCGGGAAACATAACATTTGTCGGTGTGGAAACACCCCAAACCTTTCCGCGTCCCTTGCGTATCTCCCCTCGGCGGCTTTACCAGCATTAAATCAGATTTGATTCCTTGTACGCGTTCACGTATAGTTTACATTTAAAGAGGTTTGAGCGGGGGCACGGGACCAGCGGGCCGGAGGCGAAGAATAGGAAACAAATGAAAACCGACCCACTAAAAGGCCACCCCAAGGCGGTAAGGCGAAAATCCGCCCCACAGCGCATGCTGTTAGACGAGCGGTCGAAGCGAGCTGGACATGCTCCGTTACAATCGCCCTACCTTCTTTCCACAAACAGATCCCCCCACATGTCCGTCGTCTGCATCGTGTTGTTCGGGGCTTCAGTGTGCTCGATGTAAATTTGTAAATCGCTTATGTTTACAATTGGAGCATTTATTGTAAACAGTTGGAGATTTTTCGCCCCTTCTCCTGCCCCTTTGCCACTAAGAGATCCTGACGTTCGAACGGAGGAGGTTTTGCTTTGCTTGCTAGCCCTTCCCTTCATTCGATTAATTTCTCATCTACAGGTATACCCCCGCAACACATCTATTCTATCCCGCTTGGAATAGGCGCGGTTTGTAACGCGAGAGAGCACGAGATGTGTGATGCAAAACATACCGATGGATGGATAAAAACAAGCACAATTTGCAATATTTACATGACGCGATTGGGCGTCAGATCGCGAACGAATCGATACCCCGCTTCTCTTGCGATGTTACATCTCATTTTTGCGGATTTTGTTGTACTAATTTCTGTTTTGACGTTCAGCACAAACACTCGAAGCATGGGTACCATTAAGGGGATTAAAATGCGCTACAATGTATGCAATCGTGCAGGAAACGATCTAAGGCACGATTTTTGGTTTAATGTTTTTCCAGACGTGACACAGAGCGGGCCAATTGAAATGTCTTGCTCGCAAAATTATGTTTGCTTTATGATGCCATTATTTTCGTTTGCTTTTGGGAGGGGGGAGGGTACACAATTACTTAATTTGTTACATATTATTGTACGCCTTGGAAAGAAGTTCGTGCTTGCCGAACACTTTGTGAATGAACAAAAAGAAATTGCAAACAAACAAAAGTGCATACTGCACTCGTAATGAGCTGGCGGAAATGATCACCTGACCACGTCCACACCGCCATCAAACCGTAGTGTTCGATTTACGTTTGTTTGCTTCCCACAAACGGCCACACGAAATATATTCACGTCGCGTCGCCCCATTAATCACATCGTTCGCTCATAATTTCTTCTCCCATTCAACACCCGCACGCTTGGGGCAGCGACGCGAGTGTGTTATGCAATGGCGAAACAATCAGATGAACGCACAGATGGCTCGGAGAAGCCTCTTGCGCGCGCGATGTCGCGGACCAGCCGGTTCTGTTCGATGCGCGCAGCACACCGGCGTCAATTATTTGTTCGAATGACGAATCATAAAATTTGACAGCCGTGGAAATGTGAAATTTCCTACCCTTGTAGCTAAAACAAAGGGGGAAAGATTCTGTGTTTGGTACTACACGAAGCGATGTGTGTGACGCAAAGGAAAAGACGCGTGTCTAATTTCCGTTCGTCGCTTGGTGCTTGTTGCTGTCGCGCGCGCCTAGCTCACCCGAAAACACGATCGATCAATTATTTTCCAAATAAAAAAAAGCGTAAACACTACTGCACGTCGGACAATTTCGTTCGATCGATCGATCGATTTCGTTGGCTTATCCTTCTTTCTCTCCCATCGCACACAAGCGTAACGTAACAACAAACAGCGTCGATCAAACGCAAGACACGCAAGAAAATACAATCTCGAACATCCGCTCTGTACAATTCTTCGTCCGCTGTGTTGTCTTTAGGGCAGAGTAAACTGCAAACAACAAACAACAGTGGTAAAGGGCTTCAGACACGATGTTACGTACACCCGTGCCTAATAAACGATAATTTCCACATGCAACAGCAGCGGACCATAATCGATGGGCTTGAAAGTCGTCCCTGTGTTTCGTTCGGGGTGCGCACACCAAACAGGGGGTGTCAAGATGAAACAAGCCACATAATGTACTGCTCCCGTGAAATGCCCCCAAAAGCTCACTCATCCTGTCAACACGGTGCACGTCCGATGCACCGATAATGCTCTTTCCCTTCATCGGTGTTCTTCTTAAATGCGTTGGAACTCATGTTTTACTTCTCTTGTTTTTTTTATTGCTTTAAAACCTTCACGCAACACTGGACATTAAAATTCCCACTCCACCGAGCGCGATACGGAAGCGCTTGTACCGAGAGAGATAAGTGGAGAAATTGTCCACCGATTTTCGGTGGCTGATGCTGCTGCTGCAAAGAAACACAAATTCTTCCAATGTAAACATACACAACTCGCACGCGGCGCTGCTTCAAAAGCGAGCATACACAGCGAGAGCGAAAAAACAAAACGAAACCCTTCCTTTCAAACCCTACGACGACGACGACGCGCTAGTGGCACACATATAAAACACTGCGCCCGCTTTCTCCCAGTTGCGCTTTTACGCAAGATCTCGCTAAAGACAATTATCTTCCGAAGACTCCTCAACCGGCGTGGAGGAGGTCACAGGTCGGGTTTGGGGAACGTTGCGTGTGAAAACCTACTTACTCGTACTTTAATTAAGATAAACAGTGGGTAAACACACACACACACACACACACACACACACACACACACACATACACGTGTGCGAGCACACGCGTTCCCTTTCCGTTGTTCCTGGATGCGGAGTTTCTTGGTCCAACTTGGTCCAACCGATGTGATCGTGCGCCCATGTGTGATCACACTACACTCTCCTCGGGTAGTGGACATTGCGTTTAACATGACTAAAACATGCAGATGGGAAGCCAGTATGCGATAAGAAGCATTGCTCTAGGCTTAATCGATATTTTACCTATGAGTGCTCTTACGTTACAGCAATAATCGTTCAATCAGAGAATCGTGCCGAGTAGAAATTAAGATGCAAATATAGGAAAGTCGTTTGGAAGAAATTGTCTTCACGTTTCCATGTCGTAAGTTAACATTTTGACGAAACCATCACACATTTTCCCACATCTCTTTAACTCTGCATTTCAAACTGAGAACAAATATTTTTTCCCATCGTAATCACAACGTGCTGGTCTGTCGTAACCTCTCTCTCCACATTGCAAGTATTACGCAAACATTTAATTAAATAAACGTATGACGTTGCTCAGCGCAAGTCCCCTACCGGTCCAAGGTGATCGCCAAAAAAAAAAGACCAAAACTACCCTAACTTCTCGCCGAAAAAGGAAAGTTTACTTTAAGATTCGATTTAGACGACGGCGAGCTCACACGCCCGCATCTCCACCGGAATTCCATCCTGCACAAACATGCTGTTTACGTTGTCTTACGTTTCCCCGAGACTTTTTTTCTCCATTTTCTTCAACCCAAAAATCGCGCAATCACCCGATCGATGGATCGCTGTTGTGCCTACTATTGCGCAATGTAACACCACCACATCAGATTCAACCCAACCCACCCACCAAAGATGGAAAAATCGTACACAAACACACACGCAGCCGCCACTGGGGCCCGATGGTGCGTCAAATTGACGAAAACAATTCCAAATTATAATTATCACCTAATACGCTAAAGGACCATCGTCATCATCATCGTCGTCACACACTGCCGCCCACCACCAATGGGGAGCGCAGCTGGTGGTTGCTCACCTTCAGGGTTTCCGTTTTTGGGACCGGAATCAACCGCACTGTTGCATCATATGATGACCACCCGCGCCGTCGGCGAAGAGATTTTGCACAATTTTCATTTTCGAAAACTGTTATTTTACAACGGTTGGATTTTTCCCGCCACCGGATGTACCTTCCGGAAGGAAAGGGATAGATAGCGAGAGAGCTGGGCGATGCCGAAAGGGTTGCAAAATTATGAAAATGATAGAGTGAAAATAATCATCGCTTAAAAGGTATCATCATTCTCCACGCTCGGTATGATGATTTGTTGCATCATCATAATCACAATACTTCTCCTTTACTCATTTCCCCCAAAAAAGAAATCCCTTTATTTTTTGCCAGTTTTGCGGTGCAAATTGCAAAACGATCGATCGAAGCCTGCTGGGGCGGCAATGAAAATTCACTTACCGGGCATAAACACATTTCATTAAATATTTTCTCCCTATTGATATCAATTACCCAGCAGCACCAGCGGGGAAAGAAAAAATAGTTTTCCAGTTTTGCCCACTTATTAGCTGTTGCGCAATTTCCCTTTATACTCTCTTATACTAAACCTCATATGATCCTCTTAACAAATCTCTCGAAAAAACAGAAGAGTTCTGGTTTGAGTGTTGCCGCGGCACGGTGGAATTAATAGATCAGTCTCGCATGATGTCCATGGAACGTTTGGTGCTTACCTAAAACGAAAGCGAAAAGGAAACAAGTAAAGAAACACATTAGTTACGGTGGCTCAGAAGGAAAAGGGGTACTACTCCCATGTCTTACAGCCATCGATCGGAGAGGATGAAACGCACAGACATAGCTCATCGATCAACTCGAATCTATTTCCTTTCTATCCACTACACCATTGGAAGATACACACTACATTGGCGCACGAGTGGAGCTAGAAGTACCGAACACCACTTCAACTATCGATTTCCAGCCGTTGGCGGCTTAACCTTCAGCCAACGATATCGTCGTCATGGCACACACACACACACTCTCGAGAGTACAAGGAGCGTGCACACAAGCAGCCGGAAGTGCCGGCGGTGGTGTGCTCGTGTTGATGGACGACGTGCGAAAATCCATAACATATTTTCTCGCTCACAACAACCATTCATCGTTCACAGTACTGCTGCTGCTCATCGACATCTCGACATGCCGATCTTTTGCGCGGGACCCAAAAGGTCTTGGAGGAAAATTACAGAAAGAAAAAACATACACACACACAGAACACGTAACATAACCTCTCACTTGCGCGTTGCTACGTGCGCTGCTCGAACCCATATCATCCCACGGATGTTTGAGAGTTTGGCCCCCGGAACAGACGAGGGTACAACACCCGGCTTGGCTTGTGTACAGGAAGACGGAGAGCTTCTGGGGTTTTTCGCTGAAATCGCTACCACATCCCGCTCTATCGCCGTTAATCGATCGCAGCGAAAAAGGAAGCGGGTGGGCGAACCACAGCCACTACACCATTGCTCTGTGTGTGAGGTGTAAATTTACGAAACATCTCCATAGCGGCAATGCGAAGAAGGAAGAAGGCGCGGGATTGGAGATTGGTAAAACGGATCGACATGAACATAACGTTCAGAAGCCGACAAGGTACTAAGAGTAACGGCATACACCCGCGGAACTAGAAGTATTGATGTAGCGCAGGCGGAGGCAAGCTCCTGATCAGATCAGCTCGCAGGGGAGTTGCCTGCCCAACGGGAGAAAGGCATTTTAATTTACAACCCTTTTCCCGGGGGATTGGCTCCTTTTTTTTTCTTCTACCAATTATGAAATTCTATACGACAAATCGTTCACTGTTGCGAAGTTGAAAGAAAGTGCACTATCAGGGTACATCGAGATTTATGCCCTAAGGCATCTTCTCCTCTCCACTCGCTGCTACAGCAGATATGGTGTGATAAAAAAGGAAGTACACAGGTCTTTGGAGCCTACATGGCCTTTTACATCGGCAATCCGCAAGCGTTCGATGGGATCGTGGTACGTCCCACACCAACCTGGGGATTAGATGAAGGTGGCTACGTCTCCAGACATTCAGTAGCATCCAATCGCTTGTTCAGGTGGGTAGGTGCTTCTAACCTGTGGGCTAGGGAGTACAAGATACAACTTGAAGTACAAAGATACAACTACCGGGTAGGAGGGAACAACATAATATAACTCCGTGGCTCCTAGTAGACATTGGAGAAGACTTCAGGAGTTTGCAGGTCATATTAAATAGCCATATGAACATCAAATTGTTGGCCTGCTTTCCGTTTACCCAGACAAGTGATCATGCAATGTTGATTTCCTTCATTTAAGACACTCTTCCAAAGCAAACTTCCTTGTTGCGTTACAAAAGCGCCGGAATCAATCATCATTTCAAACAAGCTGCTACATATCTACACCAGACGGCACGGCTCAACAGATCCAATCGATCGAATGGTTGTTATGATTTTGTCAATGATTTCCGGGCTTGCCGTTCCAAACCGGAACAGACAATACAATTCAATCACCGCAGCACCGGAGAGACGACGGCGCGCCACACCAACCGAAACAGCTAAACATAGGCAAATAGAAATCAAACCAAAACCACCACTTGTGTCTGTTGGCAAAACAGCGCTCTCATTGACGGCCGTCATTCTACGGGTGAGAAGGAAGAAAAGGTGATCACTCTCGATCACTTTCACACTTGATCGCGATCACGAGAGCGCCTGCAAAAAATCACCTTCCTGTAACAAAAGCTCAAATCGAACCAGTGCCAATCGCGGACATGAAAAAAATAGTGAAGTTTGCCGCTTGCAGATTGATTCGTTCGTTCGCTATGCAAACACACACATGCACACAGAGCACTTCAAACCAAACTTGCAATCGTGCTCATGAATTGAAGGACCAAAAAGAAATGTGATGCGAGAGTTTTGCATCGCAAATTGATTCCAGCAATGCTACAACAACACCAAGTGGAAATGGTTGGTTTACCCGAACTAGCAATTTCACTTCGTACTTTTCAAGCACACTGAATATTTTTACGTCTGCCTTACACCCGCAGAGGTACGCAAAGCTGAAAAAAGGAAAACCGAAACTAACCACGCGACAAGTATGTTGTAATTGGATTGACTGTCCCCCGGTCGCAGCTCGTGTGTGCATAAGTTTGGGCCCGTAAATAGTATGCAGACTGGTCTGGACGACACAGAGCATCAAATCAATAATTGAATAATTTCCATAACAACTCGGACGCGTTGTCGTCAGTAAGCATGGCCCGCGAGACGGTGTTCGCCACAGACAGATATATCCTGGCGAAAGGTATGGAAATGTGTAATATTATGGAAATCATATCAAACCACCACACTTTGGCAACGTTCAGAGATGTCAAACGTGCAACAGTATGGCGTGTCTTATCCAATGCAGAATGAAACCTACTCGACTGAAGGCAACAGTACATTTTGGTTTGGCAGTCCTGATGAGTTTCATATGGTAAACAGAACAACGAAATCAAACAACACGACAAAACCAATGATTATACCCCCAATGCAGAAATCATTATTGCATAATCAATCCGTGTGTACGATGCACGCCTAACCTAAACACCACACACAAAAAGGGCACAAGTGATTGAGAGGCAAACACTTTTGTTCCAAATAGAAATAATTGAATAATAAGTTAAATTATTCCTCACCGAAGGAAAGAGGAGTTAGTTTTTAACCTCCGACGAAGCCAATCATTAAAATTGACAGCCCCATAACTAGCACACACCAAAACACCCTTCTTCCTGTTGGGTAACGAAACAGCAGGCCTCCCTCCCCCGTTTAAGTTCTACTCCAAAATTGAGGCCAACTGTTGACCGCAAGCCGCGGGCTATCTTCGCATTCGCATTAAAAATTTGTGTTCCGTTTTTTATGGATTCCTCGTTGAGGAGACCAGCACGTGAACGTGCTAATCACAACGGTAGAGAGCGAACGAATACTGCCCTACTGCCCGGGACAGAATGCTGCTCCAGTGCCAATAAAACTCCCCGAGGCCTAACAACACGGGAAGGTCACACCTCCAAGAGACCAATCCTTCTTTTTATTCCATTCCAACCATTCGATAAAGCATTTCGCAAACGGCCGATCACGGTTTAGCGACCTAACCTCAACCACTCATGCTGATGACGCGCTTCGGTATAGTAGGTATGCCTCCGGGGTAGCTTCTACTATATCGGTGATCTAAGTCTTTCCCTTCGAGCGGTTCCAAAGGTGTTCCGTTGCTTTAATAATATGTTTTCGCTTTGCAACAAACAAAGTGCACCGGAGGGGTACGGCGCAACCCGATGATTCAATGGTACACGAACGGCAAGGTGTTATCCTCGTATCCAGGCACAACACTCCAGGCTTCCCCGACACGTATAGCGTCGTGTGTCCCTCCCAAACACGTGTTATTCTTCCCAAGGGGTGTGAAATCACACCGGAATGAAACTCCTTCTTGCACAGGGAGGACCCCGCAGCTCGTGAATAATAACACAACTTTAATGAGAGTCACAACACCACTGACTCCCTGTTACCGGGTAAACTGGGTACGAACGATTGCATTCAATTGTCAGTGTTTGCGCGCTCTGACAATGGTGCAATTGCATCGATTGCACCGCCGCAATCGAAACCTATGACTGCTGAAGGAGCGAGCAAACTCCCCCGGAAGCAAGCAGGAGTGTGCAATTATGCACACCACCAACCCCACGAGAGAGGGCACGATCTTTCGATCGTGATTGACGTCATTATCGGGGACGGAACCTGCTGCTGTGAGTCGATCCCAGATCCCAATCCCCTTGCTGAGATGGATTACGTTAACCATTTGCCCAACACTTTAATACCGAAATTGCTGCGCTAGATATCTTAAGCGTCTTTCAATTTAAATTAGATTGATTGTTGAAATTTGTAAAAAAAAACCCAGCTGGAAAATGTAAAGCTAAGCTATGCGCTAACCAAACGACCCAAATAACCCAGCTTAATTAATTACCTTAACCCACCAGCGTGCGCCAGAGGTTGAAAGGGCAAAACTGCTGGAGAAGCAAATACCTGCGCGCAGCTACTCGTTTGTCTCGTCTCTAGCCAAACGAGAAGAAAGTCCTCCCGGGTTGTTTGTATCTCTCCAGCGGCCGTGGAAGTCGTGCAAGCAATCGAGACGGAGCGTGCGGAAGCACGAACTGATCCGAAAGGTGCACAAGACCTCCTGGCCCGCCCGGCTCACACAAAAAACGGCAATAAAATTAATTATTCAACTACTGCCCTGACTTCTAACCTTCTGTGTAGCGGGTTACCTTACCATACAGGGCCTTTACCTTCCCAGTTTAGAGCCACCAGGCTCTGCTCGTGTACTTCAGGAAAGCATTGTCGGTACACGCTTGCCGTACGCTCAACATGAGTGGGAAGAACAACTAACCGTACATGTGCCATCCCGAGCTGCAATTCTCAGAGAGCTTCTCTCCCAAAAAAACGAAGGGAAAGAAATTTCAACTACTTTATTGCACCGTCGCCGCTGCACTTCGTTTGTACACCGTGGCAAATGGATGAACACATGATGCTGCCACTTCCTGGCAGACTCCAGTGTGCAACCACCGTAACGCATACTCCCCGCGCGATCGAGTGAAGCAAGAGAGCTCCGATAATCTAAAGGGCATAAATGATGATTTTATCTCTTCCTGCGGGGCGGGTTTCACCGCCTAAAACAAAGCCCTCCTCCAAGCTTCAGCTCTGCCTGGCGAGTGGAGTTAAGTAAACACACACACGACGAAAATCTATTAGAATCTACAAAAAGGTGAACTCCGGTGCGACCCCAACACAGCAGAGTGAAGGCACACGGTATTGCATAAAACGGTGCAATAAACCATTGGGGCGCTCCTGCTGATCGGACTGCGGCGATCAAGATGTAATCTCTCTTTCTGGCAGTGGGAAACTCTACCCAAACGCGGTGGAAAAACGCACCACACAAGACCGCTTTGTCGTTCGAAATGGCTATTTGTACCTATTCGGGAGAGTACTTACTTGGTGCTCCTGCTGTTTGGATCACGAGTGAGTAGGATTTTTTTTGCGGAATTTTGTGGTAGAAAGTCCATAAAAACCTGAGCAACACATATTGTTTTTCCCAATGTACTTGGGATTTCGTTTGAATGAACTGTAGAAAGATATGTGCCTGCTTCTGAGTTCTTAATTTCATTGGAGATTTATGTGGATTTCACTTTTTCCAAAAAAAATAGGTCCTATAAATCATCAGACCCACACGCATTATGCACGTTTAAGCAAGGATTTGTAGAAAAAAAATTACCCTTCGAGTCTCGCTGTCGTCACTTATTTCAGCAGAGCAACGACTTGTTAAGTGAAAATGTAAACAAAGCGTCCCCAAAACTAAAAACCTGACAGGGTCGTTAGCGTCCACCGGAGGACCACCACAATGAATAATGGACTCCATTTGGAGCCAAAGACAAACACAAAATGCGCCTGTACCCTTCAAACCATTCGGAAAAACCTCGCGGTCTGCTGCTGGATTAAGGGCTTATTTCGGCTCGGCGCAGCAAAACTCACTGACCCACCTTGGAGCGGCCAAACGACGCTTCCCTATCCTAAGCACTGCCAGACACCGGCACACCAATGCACTCCATCTTTGGGTAAACACTGTGACCCCGTCGACGTCCGTGTGTGTGTGTACCTGATCGGATGAAAAATGACGACACTTGGAAGCGCAGGCAAGCATTAGCCGACATATAATCGAACCCAAATCTGGCAGAGGGAAATGGGGAAAAGCCGATTCTAGCCAGAGCCAAGTCGGAGGGGGGCGTGTTTCCTGGTCACACACAACACCGTCCAACACATGTTTGATTTATGTGAGTGCATCGGCAGGCCTGCAGCCGGCTGGCCCCCTTGCGCATGAGTTAGCACGCCACGCGAGGCCAAAGGTGATGCGATGCCCGGAGAACCGTGTGAGAATTTTCCTTCCCCCGGGAGAAGCTACCTTCCTAGTATGAGCCAATGAGAAGTGAAGGGACGTTCCTAGCTAACTGGCAATACGAGTCAAACGAGTGTGAGAAATTGTACTTCGGGGTTCGATATATTACGAACAAACAACGTTAGAGCCCGGCGGCCAAAGGAACTGCTGCCTTTGCTGCAAACTAAATAAACTCCGATCCAAATTTCATTATAAACGATCATTCAGCAGCCTACGTAACTCATTCGCCACAGTTGTCTGTGTTACAGGGAAAAACACTGTGTCCAAGTTATGGCACACTAAAACCGACCATGGGAAAACTATAATTTACTACCAAATTCAATCCATCCGACCGAATGGATGGAGCCGCCATTTATAAACGCCTCAAGTAGAAAACTGTACGCGCGCGAGCGCCTGCGAGTGGACTTATTAAGGGAAGATAAATCAACCCAGCAGCCCAACGGTTTGCCCCGCACGCGTATGGCGGAAAAAGGTACGGAAAACGACGAAAAGGGTTTCCTTGGCAGGCGAAGGTTTTGAGGGCATTTCAGTGTCGACGAAGCCAATCGACGACGGAGCAGTGTGGAATCGTTCGACACACGCAACCGTGACTTCAGAAAAGCGATCACCGGGAGGAAAATTAACCTCAAACGATTGGGGTCTGGAAAATCGATGACCGTTTGTGTTTTGGCTTGTTACGAGACGAACCATGAAGAAAAAAACAACATAAATCATCCACCAATGGAAGCTGTCCTCATTGTGTTTTTGGAGGTTGGTAGTTGGAGCGAGAATCCAAACAAGTCTCCAAAAGACAATCCAGCGTTCACAGAGGACTTCTGCAGATTTAGGTTACACAATTACACTACACCACAACTGGACGACATTAAATGTTGCTAAAGCAATGCTCTCTGGCTGTTAGGTATTAAAAGGAACGATGTAATATGGAGGTTGTCATATTAAAAGGAGCTCCAAATACTACTTTCTCCAACTTCAATCGAAGCATTCTAAAAACAATTTCTCAGTGAAATATTACACACACTGCCCTTAGCGTGCATGGTTTCGGTAGACCCAATCCTAGCACGGAAGAAACCGCGTGGCGTACATAAATCTCGCTCCATCTGAGCTGACGGAAACAGAAGGAGGTCTTGCAGGACATTTATGACAGCAAGTTTGAGCCCAAAAAGCGCAATCCGCGATGGACGCGAATGACACGCCATACGGATACGCGGTACACGCTCACCACACTTTCTACCACACCACGCAATCCAATGGGCTTCTCTAGGGTGCATAACGAGGGCAGTGTTTCAATGACTACCGCCACGCCACATATTCTGGAGCTCGGGAGATCTGAAGACCAAACTCTCGGGGACAATGCGCGAAACGGGCGTACTTTTCCCTTAGCTTAAAGGGCTTATGGGCGGACGTCGTTCGATCGGATAACCGTGCTTTAATCCACATTTAAGGGCAACTGCAATCCATAACGACACCACTCTCTATCTCTCACTAGCATGGGACCACCATCGTCGTCCCAACGGGGACTGCTGGGCAATCTCCAACTCCGAGACCAGGAAGTTGTCACAAATGATTCGCTTTACACTTTGCGGACACTATTGACGTTTGTGAGGTTACGGTGAATGTGCGGTAATTGGAGAACACTTCTAGTAGGTTGCTTTACTCCAATCATTGCGTTTTTCTTGACCACATTCGTAACAGTTGCGCCGTTCCATCATCATTCGCGCATGGGTCCGGAGAATATCTTCAACGATCACTTTCTCCCCCACGTCCATGTTTAGACACACCGTCACGGGCTTTGTGGTTGAAGGTTTTATCTAACCGTTTTGATTTGCCAATACAGGAGGTGCCGAGACCCGATCTGTATCGAACCAATTCTTGCTGCGCTTTCTTCAGCCCCCGAGCGACAGCGTTATAGCAACATTCAGTTTGAAACAAATGAGCAACAAGAGCAAATAAATTAGCAATCGAAGGGTTTGTGAGCAGCTATAACAACATAAATTTGGCCACACCCAGTGAACCGGACAAAGGTAGGCTGTACTAAGGTCCTCGCAATGTTCAAGTTGAAGTAGCATTTTATCCATAAATTCCACGCCCGCTGTACTTCGCAACCTGTTGGTTGGACACATACACGTTCTGCTGTTTCCTTTCCGTCTTTGCATGTCTTTGCCATTTCGAGCCATTTGTGCTTTGCATATCGCTTCCCTCCCTTGTGGGTCGATAAACCGAACGCAAAGAAAGAAACAGGAACGGTACAAAAAATGTTTCGCTTCCATCAATGCTTGAAATGGAGCAAAATCAAACCCAACTCTGTTTGCAAAACAACTGAACTCAACAATTGGATTTACCATATTTCGACCATTTCTATGCGCATACCATTTGCAGACCAGGTTGTCAGCGTTCCTGCTGGCGAAAGGACAACCAAACCACAACGCCTGTTATAAATCGATCAGGGGAGCGTACATTCCCGGTTTGCTGTACCTTTGCTGGTAACACTAAACAAGCCCAGGGGAGACAAAACAATTGTACCCCAAAAAAACCATTCTCGTTGAGGTAAACAAAGCGATCAACTTCACCACGGAAACTGTGTCAATGATGTTTGTTAATAATGCCGAACCGCCAGGTTCACATCGTTCAAAGTGCCAGAAAATCTTTCCGACGGGCATTGAACAGACTTGGACCGAAATATGGGACACAGCGCGAGTCAGCGCGTTCCGTAGCAACACGGCAAACAAACAATCACGATACAAAGTGACAAACTCTAGGAGTACAACTCGGTTCCGTAAGCTAAACAACATCATAATCAACGTTGACGTAACGGAACAGTGAGCAATGTCAAAACTCTTTCGAGAGCAAAACATCACTCAACAACAATCGGACGGACAGGTGGGATTTCTTCAGGAAGAAGCGTAACCTTTAAGGTCAGGCTGAAAACAATCAAACGAGGAGAGTTAGCTATCCTCCAATAGCTTTAAAGCGCCATTCGATGTCAAGCCTGATTTCGCCACCACAACATCATTCGTGGAGGACACAACGCTTCAAACATGTTTGTAGCGAATGCGAAACGAGCTAACATAAGTATGTCTGCTACAACGAAAGAGGCTTCTTCCGCAGAGGATTGACAGTATCTAACACGACTGGAAGATATTCCAAGTACAAACTCGTACGTACATCGTGCACCTTTTGCAACAGTCAGCTACCATCGATCACGATTTGGATGTAGCGAGATTTCAACAATTGGAACAGGAGCTGAAGTTACCCGAACCTGCCGGGAGAGTCTTCGGGCAGGGTGAGAAGACGCGCAACATCGTCAGCTGTCTTGTTTCTTGATTGTGTACATGGCGCGACGATCTTTGCAACACAATATCATTCTGCTTCGTTGGAAGAAAAATCCTTCAGGAGATGTGCTTCAGCATCTGAAGAAGTCCTCCACTGGGTTTGAAACACTCTCACTGCATTACACAGCAACAGCGCAGAAGAACAGCCTCAAAAGCCCCAACACAATTTGTTCGTGGCGTTAATTCCGGTAGGAGCTAGGAGATTGGCCGTGCACCGTGCGCCGCCAAGTTGGACAGCACACGAACTGGGCATTCAAATTGATTTATGAAACGACTCAATTCGCTACGGTGTACCCTTTTCCTTGCTGCTGCTGCTGCTGCTGCTGCTACCCAAGCAGGCGCTCGGATTTTGCATCACTTCGTGTGATCTCTTCCCGTTTTTTAGTTGTTGTTGTCGCTGGGAACCCACCGCCAGGAAGCTGTTGGGAAACTCTGTTCCGTCCCGCTTCATTGATCGTATCGCCGTGGACATACTGACATACACACACACACACACACACACACTCAGAGTTCGTGCTTGAGCAATAACGCTAACAATGAACATCATCCGTACTTGCGCATGTGCATGAGAAAGTGAATGCCAGTCGGTGACGGCGTGCTAACGACGAAGGGGACCGCGATGACTTCTACCGCACAAGAGGTTTTGCATCCGCAAGTGCACCCAGATATTCGTGGAATTCTCTACTCTTGAACTCCACATGATTCCTCGATTACTACACATCAAGCCCCTGGGGGGTGGTGTGGAACAGCCATAGGTCTAAGAAGACGCTTCGGTTATCTGATCACCTGCACAACCCGCTGGTAACTTAAGAGCCTCACCCGACCCAGAAAACCACAAGCGCCACGGACCACGCAAAGCGAAAGTGTTTTTTGGAGCACCCACAAAGAAGATCTCTTTTTCCTCGTTTCGTTTTCCTGTGGTTTGTAATATGTTTTTGTGCACAAAGAAAACTCCTCGATGATCTTTAAGCAGTTCCTGGTTTCTGCTCCAGCTAAAGAGGTAGCAATTGAATGTGTCACGCATAATTGATCCCAAAAATGCTTGACATGCACAGTGCTACCGTTTGACGTTACTTTTGGCTCCAGTTCGTTTATTGCTACCTCTCTGCTTCTACTCTGTTACTCACATTTCAGTTAGCGAACTATACCTTTTCCCCCTCATGTATCAAGAAGCTAAATGGACGAAGCCCATTAAGTGTCATTTCGATTCGGACATAGCGGGTTCATGTCAACTCGCTTCTTCCCAATTCTTTGCGGTTACCACCACGACGCGGGTTGGCGTGAAGGCGTTGTCTCGTTACTCAACTGAATAATCGAATTTTGCCACACCGTTTTACCCGCACCCGTGGCACAGGATCGACCCGGGTGGTTTTTGTTACGCCTCAGAACAACAGGATCACGTTCCAGAGCCAAATCGCCAATGAAATGACGACGACGACGACGAAATAAAATAGCAAAACGCCGGACATAGAAAGACATGACACACTCCACCACCACGCTTACTCCACACAAAGAAGGGGACCCAAGCGTACAAATGGTGCAAATATTTGAGGTTAGGCTGTAGAGGGTATGTTACGCGGTTTAGACTGCCAATTGCGAACGGATTAAAGCAGCGCCAGGAATTAAACCGAAAACGGAATTTCTCGGTCGTCTACCGTCGTCTGGCGGGTCTGGTGAGTGTCGAGACAACAACAAACACATAAACCAATCCGTACAGGATACCACAGGCGCCACCGGTAAGAGACAGCCCAAAGGTGTATCTCTCGATTAGGTAATGGGGCGCATTTTCTGCCGTGATATTCGTTTATTATAATCCACTGTACAATTAATTTTGAGTACGGTCAACCAAAACCGAATCATTCCGTGGCAGTGTTACACAACACGGAACAGCGGCAGCGAAAAGGGCTTACCTTCCACAACACGACTCACAGCGGAGCACGAGCGCACGCGTCTTTTCCCTCAACACATTCAGATTGTAGAGAGCGGGAAGGAAAGGCATGGAGAGTCGATTACAGACACGTCTAATCCATACTAAAAACCCCCTCAATAAATGATGTTTAATACATCAAGATCTGGCGAACAAACGTCGAACGATTTGTCTGGCAGTTAAAAAAGGGCCTCCAACCAATCGATTCTCGTTCCCTCTTCAAACTAACAAAAACCCTCGCACCATCTATGTCCTTTTGCGCGGTGTTGTGCGCGGAGCGCGGCGGAATGGCTATAAAACATAATCGGATCTTAAGTCACCCTCGTTGAGTCGTCGCCGTGAAGCCACTCCAGCGTTAAATGTGTTCATCAATTTCAGACGCCATTAACGCCCGGTTCACTGAGCCGTTGAATGCACTGCTGCTGCTGCTGTTGCGCTTCCGACTACTGACCAAGCCTAAATGTTACGAGATTATTTCGCCTCCTAAAACACAATCGATCAAGAGACGGATACACAAAAAAACTATCCGATCGTCATCAATCTATGCGAGTTGCGTCGTTGGAGCTGTACGATCATTAACACTCGGTGATAAACACGCAAGATCGCTCACTTGGTCCACAACCCGGCAAAGAGAGTCGCGAGGACAGGCGTCATAAAAACGCACTCTTTTGCACCATCAACAGTTTTATTGTGCACGTTGACAACTGCGACATAGCGGTGCATGCGCACGGATAAAGATCACGGAACTAGCGGACCCGAGGGCAAGCCGATTCCAACTATTAGCGCATGGTGGCCATGTATCGCCTCCCGCGTTGAGCTATCATTCCCAACAAGTTCAATCGCTCGTTAATCTAATCCTCTTGTGGTCGCGTAAGGAGGACGCCGGGAGGACTGTTGAGGGCGATTGGATCTGCGTTTCTTTGCGCCAGGGGGAAACCTGTCAAAAGCTCACGATCTCTGCCCTTTATGGAACTTGCGGGTAGATCTTTGTTATCGCGCTCCGCAGATGGTTGGAGAGTGTGGGGTTGTTTTACGGGTATGGTCTGTGCCAACTGCTACCGAACCAGCGGCAGACAGTTGAGATTAGCATGTATCAATTTGTTGAAATCATAGCTAACAAAACCGTACCGGGAGGAAGTTAAGTGGAAAGGACAAATATGGAGCGATTTCTCTTTGTCGCTCAACTAACGGAGGGAGTCTTCGGAGGTTGTTAGATATTCAATTTCTTCCAATATTTTCATACGAGTATAGATCACAAAGATTGGTTCATGTGAAGGTAGAAGAAATCGATACAGTTTTGCAGAAAATTTGATTGCAAACCGATTATTCCATAAAGTATCGAACAGTAAGTTGTAAATTAACCCATTGCAAAGTAGTTTCAATTCCAAGATTTAACAACGTTGATGCGATAGCTTCCTGACGATAATCTCGCAAAATGTCGTAGCAAAAGTTGGACATAAATTCTACCACACTGAAGACTTTATCCACGACTTATCTCGTTCGTACGGACGGGAATTATACCAGCCAGCCCTAGCCCAGAGGAAACAAACAGCCTATTAAGGGCGAAATCGGATACTAATTTTCGTTCCACTTTGCATACCTTGCGAATCCAACTCGAACGCCAGAGCAACTCCGAAACGGAAGGCACACACGCCGCGTCGGAGCAAATGCAAACGCACCGACGACCAACCGGGCCGACCATAAATAACGCTGATCAAATAAAGGCGGGAAGTAAAATACATCAATAACATGGGTGTCTCACCGCTCCTTGCCCGGGTTCGTCGTCGTCGGCAGAGCAAATAGAAATTAAATCGAATTCATTTACCCCCCCCCCCCCCTGCCCGTCCAAAAACGGACAATTTGTCTTCGTCGCACGACGGCTATGCGCACAGCGTTTTCCGTCGTGAAAGCCGCTTTCCATTTCCCGCTTTTCTTTTGTGAGCACACTCTAGCTCAAACGAAAAATAGGGGTAAAAACGAACCAAACTTCAATAAGACACCCAGCACTCCCTGTGCCCGCGGTATGCAAACCGGGGGAAGGCAAGGTGAGATTTGTGACTTAATTTACGGGCTTCGAGTAATCGAATCGAACCCCGATCGCGGATGGTTTGTCCAGGACAGTCCGCATCGAACGGGGCGTGAAAATAGAAAACAATATCCTCTCCCAACGATCCCAACGATTCTTGTTGGGTGATAATGTACCGAACCGTCTGTCTGGGTGGCTTCGAGTACGATCTATTCGCCCGGTGCCTCTGCTGAACTTTCTCCAGCATCATCGAAGCAGCAGCGACACGGGGGTGGTGTTCTGTGTCTGACAAAGATCTCGCTTCTCGAAACGGCGGCCGAGATCGCTATCTCTCGCGTCCGCTTTCTTTGCCCATGGTTCATAATTTAAGGCATCGTTATGGGAAACCTCTCTGCTCGGCTCTGGTGGTGCGCCTTCCGGGTGGTGTTTTACCGAGAGCTTCTCGCAGCATAAACAATATCACCCTAGCTCCACACTTCCATCGCTGTCTTCCCCCTTCGGCTCGAGTGATATGATTTATATCCACCAGCTCAAGGCAAGGAACGAACCGTTTACGACCCCGCTGCTAGGGGCTAGGTTACACGGGTGTAAGGGAACCTAACATCGCATAAAATGAAATAAAACTGACACTTTCCCGAGCCAGCCACCCGCAAGACGGTGCTGCGCGCGTGCTCGCGGCCGGCAGGTCCCGAAACAACCAAAACCGTGTGGAATTACACGATTCTAACATTATCGCCGTAATTATCCTCCACGCCTCCTTTCCTTTGCCAGCCGCCTTGGGATCCTCCTGTTGCATGGCCAGATCGTTACAGAGATCGGCTCGAGTACCGCCAAGGTTCGCATCACAAATCGATCGATCCCTATCGGACCGTGGCGTGGCGTGTTCTGGCTGAGTTTGTTTCCAACGCCTTTTCAGTGGCCTTTTTCCGATGCGGCGATATTTCCACCGCCGGCCCCCTCCGGGTGTATGTAAACCGTATGATCTCGTGTTTAGGTGGCAGACAAGCAGACTATAAAAAAGGTGATTATTTCCCTTTATCACGATACGGTTCGTGATAAAACGTTGGTGAGGCGCACTTGCTGTGCAAACGGTAGCAAATTGATTGCAATCTCGATTTACTACCGCTTTATTTTAAGAGATCTCGCTTGTTACAGAGCATTTATTTTCTTTTCTGCCTCTTGAAATGAATCATTACTTATCGTGAAATCAAACCCTAGAAGGAAAAAATGGAGCACTAAATCACTTCAATTCAGCCTAAATTTCAATGGAAAACAAGCTTGTTAGATCGATGCTAAAAAACACACACACACGATCGTTAAACCTTAGTTAAGAGGAGAGAAACATACAAAAAAAACTGAATCAAACAATCTTCAATTCAATTGAGGCTTAGTTTAATCGCATTAACACAGCCTCCCCTAACATATACATAACCACCAAGCAGTAGCAGTAGGAGAAAATCTACCGTAAAGATCATTCCAGTGTTTGCAAAAACACGCCTAACGGTTCCCGGTTACGAAAACCACACTTCCGGGCACACCACAGCAAACAGCAAAACAACCGTTCGGGAACGTTTTTCCACACTCGTTCCTCCCGGGTGCAAGAACCGGGGGGAACAAGAAGCGTTTAATTTTTTAGCATCATGCTCCCGATTCGACACCACCTAATGCAGGCTGGCTGCTGCTTTACATCATCATGGGTGCCCTTCCGTGGCACGGTTTTAGAAATGCTTAAACCCAACGAGATTCTCCCGATTCATTCTTCAGATCGTTGATTTCTTGCCAAAGATAGCGAGATGGAGGCGTCCCCGGAGGGAAATAAATCCATTTGCCGTTAATTAAATTTTGCCCGCACACACACACACACACACACACGCTTCGATGAGTGTCCGTATTTAGCAAACCACTATCATTAAACGAATCCGACAGATCTATGGGCGCGATCGCGGGAACTCCATTTTCCATTGCCGCAATCTTTTTCTCCCTGTCCCCTTTTCCAGCGCATGCATGCATGCAAGTGCAACCAATTACAGTTCCATCGGCCTTTATGAGCTTCATCACACATATGTGGATGGTGCTGGGGGAACAGGAGGCCAGGTGTGTGTGTTGGAAGTGATAGAAACATGCTCACAGTCACACACACATACACCTGATAGTCAATTACACAGCTCGTTTTGCCACGACGCTCGGACGGTGCATGACTGGAGATTTTGCTGATTTGCATAATTGGTGTTAGATTTAACGGATTAATTAATTACCCGCGAGTGGGAGGAGGACGGGACGGGTTGTTGTGCTGGTCCCGAAGGCCCGACATGTGCATGTGATTATGAATTGCACATGGAGTTGCCCTGTTACCGGTGTGATGTTTGGTTTTTGTGTGCAGGCCAGCTAACAATGTCACAACCGGAAGGGAATGTAGATGAACTTCGCATGATGGTTCTCTCTCGATGCCGTAACAATTAATTTGCATAAACTTTACTGCCATTGAAATGAACGGGTTGAAATGGTGACTTAGCGGTAAAAAAAGGGTTTATTGGGGCATAAAATACTTTCAAATTACAGTTAAAACGTTCGTTTTACCAACTTTTGCTATTCAAAATTGGCCGAAGTCTGTCAAGTTATCCTAATGTTTGGTTTTTTTATTTATTAGAGATTCGTTCTCTTTATTGATCAAACTCAACTTTAGATTAAGACTCAACTGACAAACTGTGAGCCCCACAAATAGACACATCAGTGTAAATAAAGCTCATTTCAAAGTCAACCCCGTTCCGCTACAGTGACAGTGCGTGTGTATCGTGCGTTGTCGTACAAATAAAACACGACTAAATACAGCCACAGCGGACTGAACAGACATCCGGAGACACACACACACACACCGCAACGAGCAGCGATGGCAACACATCGCCGTTTTCCCAATCGGCGACGATCTGCACGCCGCCGCTCTCAGCCGCTGTGCGCGATTAGGCTCTTCGCGCCAATGCTGTGCACGGGGGGGATGGGGATTGATTCGAAATGGGATTATAAATAACACGACAGTCACGACCCACTGACTCGCCGTTTGATGTAATCCTTTCCTGTTCTATTGCCCACCAAAAGCTGAGGTGACAATGATAGAGATTTGCCACGTGCAAAAAAAACGGAGCTGGTGAGACGAGCTAATACCAATCGAAAGGGTGCGCACACCAGCACAGAGACATGCGATCGCGTTTGGAGAATCGTGATCGAAAATCGCTCGCTGCACTTAAATCTTTATTACCATCTCCCGAATGTGGATGATCCTTCTTGCCTCGTTTTCCCATCGATGATTTCATCCGCAACCCTACCCCGATCGTACATCTGTGCACGATAAAATGTGGAAATGTACTGGTGGGTGGAAGAAAGAAAGATTTTAAAAGCACTAAAGCGCACAACAGCGACACGTAACCAGCGCAAGAGAGAGAGAGAGAGAGAGAGCAGCTTGGCACTGTGTGCTTAATTAATCCATTTCGAACTGCCAGGTCGCTCAGGTTTGTTCAATTCAATGTCGTGCTGTGCCTTTACAGCCTTTCCACTGCCCCCTCTCTCCCCGATGCACGTAAGAGCATAATGCATTTGTGGCGGGAGGAAAAACTAAGCGTTGTTCGCCCTCGTTTTGAAAACAAGGCGCATTTCATCTGGGCGACATTTATCGGCATTATTTATATTGAACGAAGGCTAGACTATCGCCCACCCCGGAAGACGAGCAGAGAGCGCTAAAAAGCCACACTTTATATCTCGCCGGGCAAATCGACCCGTCGTCAGCGTTCTGGCAGGGCCAGAGAAAACGCTGGCTGTCTCGAGGGAGACAGCACGGACACGGAGGGATGCATCTCGTGAGCCATCTAGAACAATGTACCACACCAATGCGCTTTGGTGGTAAAGGTGTTTCATAAAGACGGATGATGAAGTGTAACCTTCACACACCGAGCAGAGGCAATGTTCTGTCTTTCTGTTCACATTCTGTAAGCGTGTATAAAATAACCTTTTAAATTAATTCTTGCATTGTGTGGAACGGTGATGCTCCGGCGGGAAGAAAAGCTTTAGGCAGGCAACAAAACCGTCGAACCGTCGGCGCTGGAACGTCTCCGAGGGTCGATAAACCCATCCCCACAGATTATTACGGTCTCTCTATCGTTGTGGTTGTTGCTGGACGCCCAC
The DNA here is from genome assembly GCF_016920715.1 of Anopheles arabiensis. NCBI lineage: Eukaryota > Metazoa > Arthropoda > Insecta > Diptera > Culicidae > Anopheles > Anopheles arabiensis. The sequence continues at coordinate 31,894,973 of NC_053518.1, forward strand.
CAGTGCTCGTCGTTGCTTTTTTAATGAAGCTTGCGACTTTGTGACAGCCCAAGAACCAACCGCGAGGAGCAGGCCAATCATGCTTTTATGAGCATTGAAAGCTCGGATCGAACAACGCAATCGGTTTGTCATGACAGAATGGGGCGTGTGTTGCATCCTGCCCAGCGGAATGAAGCCTTCTGCCGGCTCCAGGTTCTGTTCTACACCGCGTGTAGGTGGACAAGCATACCAACACACCGCGGTTTTTCATTCTAATATTCATGACCTTTCCCCCTCTGCCGTTACAGTCGACGCGGACGCGTTGGAAATAACGGGTATTTTCGAAGCGTTCCACTATGCCCAGGCTTAATAATAATGCCACGGCTGTGTGAGTGAGTGACACCGGGCATCAGTTACATCGCGACTTGGTGCCGGGGGGAGGACGGCAAACATGTGTAACCTGTCATCATGGTCCATCATTTTGCTTATCAAAATAAATCAAAATACTGCGGCCGTTCACCACCTGCTGGCTGCATGCGTTTTCCGCTATGCCGGTATTTGAGCTTTTCCAGTACCATTCAGCGCACGAGGGCGGGGGGTTCGTCGCTTCGAGTCTTTTGTGTTCTATCGGTGGTAATAAAAACGTTCCAGCAGGGGCAATGGGAGGTGGTGGTTCCGTCCCTTTCGGTAATTACCATCTCGATAAATAATAATACCCTGCGCTAGGGGTCTACCATTGACCATTGTGCTTGTTTCGCGTCAGCGCCAGCATTTCAATTACAATACCACCGTAGGAAAGCGAGGAAAATTTCGCCTCATAAAACAGTGAGCAGCGTTTTCATGCAGCGTTTTTAGTGCATTTTCCCTTGTTGGGGACACAGTATTGGAAAATAAACTGCACCATCTTCGTCGTTTAGCATTGATGGTCCGGAAATGGGCACACGCAAACGCATTCAATCACTTACCTGGAAAGAAAAGGAAGGAAAAAAACACATTAAGAATATCATTTAAAACATTCAATCGGATGAGTTGTACATTAAATGGTTAACTAGGTACGTGTTTATCGTTCCCTAACGTCAAGTTATTGCTTGACAACTTCTTCAACGACGATTTAGCAGCATTAATGTGGTGCGTTAAAATTAAAATGCGTAATATTTCTTTTATTTACCACTAAAAGCCAATCTATGCCTGTCCGCAAGGGACAGTTCCCAGTGCCGTCGCATTGCAGTAATAGCCACTCGTTCAAGAGCGCCACATGACATTAAGTGGGGCTTAAATGACTTTCACGTGGGGCTTAAATGACTTTTGCTTTTACTTTCCGCCAACAGATCGATAATCGCATCGCGAAAAATATCACCGCAAGCAATGTTTCTTTCCTATTTTTATTGGAAGCGTCTTGTGACCGTCATAAGCCGTAATTAGACGGCCCTCCTCCGGCGGCAGCAGGATGATGCATCCGGTTCTTGTTAATTGCAAATTTATTTTTTCACCACCGCTGTCCATCCAAAAGAGCTACAAGATTATTTTAGAGAGATGCGAACACAAAAACTCAGCACAACACCTGCCACCACATCAAACGACATTGAGCGAGCAGCCGGAGATATATCTCGAGACAGCCAGTTTTTCCCCCGACCTTTCGAGTGGAAAAACGCGGCTCGCCAAACGCGTAAGCGCAGCTCGGTAACAAGTTTATATCGCCAGCGCTAATCTCGTCGCTGGCTGAGCGCGCCTGGAGCAACGCCTTACACAAATCCGCCCCTTGCTGGTGTATGTTATCACACCGCAACACACGAAAAAAAGGTCACGGCAGAAAAACCATTGCCAATCCATTCGCGTAAAATTTGCACCGCCTGCACGAACGCGCGCGCACACACGAGAGAGCTGCACAAAATTACTTTCCCAATTGCCCCACCGACCGTTAACCAATATAACTCTATCACTCTCCCCCGTGCAAAACGTCACGAAGGATGATGGCCAGTGTGTAAGCGCGCGCGCGCTGCTGGTTGTGTGTTTCTATGCAATTCCGACCCCTTGACATCAAGAGAGTGGGGGGACAGAGCCACCACACCGCGATATTGGCAATGGGTTGAAGGCGCAGAAGGCGGCGCGCGCTCAACAAACCGCCGAAACGAAAAATCGAAAGTGAAAAGCGCCCTCAGACTAAGCTTTAACTGCAGTTGTTGTTTCGGGCGACTCTTGCTTCCAACAGGTGGCGTGTGTCTGTTCAAAGTGCGCTGTTTTATGCGGTTGCATGCCGTCCCGACCGACCGTGTCTTGGGCGGGCGTTTTTTTTTGCCGCCGTTTTGTTGCCGGTGACTTGCCGCGGCAAAAAATTCCAATTTACACTCGCTTTTCCAGCCCAAAACTTCATCCGAAACCAGTCCCCATTCACTCCATCGGTTTGTGCGATCCTCTTCACCCTCCTAGCCAACACAATGGTGCAGTCACAGGGTTTGGTGGACAGAGCCGGGGTAGTACCCCACACTCCCGTGAGTGTCATATTTGCATGTACGATTGCAATAAATCTAATCCCGCCGCCGTCATTCCCGACTGCCCGTTTTCACTGTGCGCTTTTCGCGAATGGCTTTTTTTTTTTTTGCATGCGCCACACACGCCGTCATCATCGTGAAGCTTTTCCATTACACGTCAAATTAGCCGTTAGCTAACTTTGCCGTCATGTTGGGTTCATTCAAGCGCAGGAGCAAAGGGAACAAAAAGAGATACTCCACTGCACTTCCATTCAAAATTCACCATGGTAGGGTAGTAGTAGCACAATTTGTGCTGTAGCTGCACAGTGACTTTGCTACAATGCACACTGACAATCACCTGTCTGGTTACTCATTTTGCAATGTTACTCATGAGCAGAAGCATTTTTGAATACAGCGTGATACTAAAGTTGAATAAAAAATGAATAATTTGTATTTTGAGCATCAAATGTGTGTCATTTTCCCCCTATTCCACTAAGCCTGTCCGAGCTTATTTTGTTTCTAATTCTGCCCTCCGGCCCTACAGTCAGTCCAGCAGACTTTCGCTAACGATTTTCTTTCCTCCCCCTTGCTTTGCTCGATCGATCGTGAAGACGATTCTCCACCGAGACTGTTCACCAAAGCTCATCCAGGCGTTATAGCGCGGATGAATCTTCCCACTTTTTTGCCAACACTGTGCTGGCTCCAGCACAATACTAGCGCAACCAATTTTGGTCCAGAGCTCGTGTCTTAGCCATGGAGCGATCAGCAGTACATGATTAATGAAGCAAACAAGCAACGCGCGAAAGAAAGCTTCCCATTATCATTTGTTTCAGATCTCCAATGATGATTTCGATCTGAATCGATCATTTTAAGCCGCTGTTTGAAATGTGCCGCCAACAGCAAAGGAAAGGCTAAGGCGAAGAAGACACAACACCAACAGTACATAGGGCAAGGGTCACAATATACACGGCCGTCTAACGGTGAATTTTTACCCCGCATCATTTATCATCCGCGAGCGCTTTTTTTGGCGCATCAGTTTTCTCTATTATTCGTTGAGAAACGTGCAGGCACGGTTTTGGGTGACTTTTTTGGCAAAAAGGAATTTATTTTCATTTCTTCATGAGCAATCATTCTCTAAGATAGACCACCCTTTCAAAGGGATTAACGATCGTATGCCTCAGCCCAAACACCTGTAAACACGATAAGGAAATGGGAAGAGAATCAATCAACTGCATATATGCAGCGGCTTCAAAGTCGCTCCAAACATTCCGGCCATTCCTTCGGTGGAATGAAGGTTACACGGCGCTCGATTGATGCTATATTTTAATGGTTTGGTCTACATTTCCCCCTCATTAGGGAGCGAGCAAGCACAGCGTGTGGGACCGGGAGCGAGTAGCATGACGCCCGGAATGCTCCAAAATCCAACCACTAAGCCGTTCCGGCATCCAATTTATTCGAAATCGTTTATTAATTTATTCCCTAAACAAAGTGTTACTGTTTCAGTGTGAGTAGGTGCTTGGGATAGTATATTTCTGGTAAAAGACCGATTTTCGAAATACAGATCGGTCATATATTTTCTCCCTCACTGGGTCACCGTGCATGCTGAGTTGTTCAGTAAACAACCGATCGGTATGCTGTAAAAAAACAACTGAAAACCCTTTATCAACCCTTTTTTCGCTGCTGCCTTTGCAGCTCTCGTGCAGGGCATAGGGTGGCCTAAATTTTTTGTGTTGTTTCGCTCAACCATCCCACCCGGTCCCGCTGGGGGTCAATTAAGCGCCTAAGATACATACTAATGATTCGTGTAATTTCTCAATCTACATACGAATTCATCTTATTCGCTCCTCAAATGGGGAAACAGATGGACATAATTATTCAAAACCCCCTGGGGAACATAGATAACCTTCGCCGCTGCATAGTGATGCATTGTTGCGATAAGCAACTGGAAGTGATCGTAGGAAAACGTTAAACCAAAAGAAAAAGTGAAAGTTTACAGACATTGCTACCTTATTTTTAAGCTTTACAAACTTTACGTCCCTTGCAGCATAGGAGAATGATTGTTTTTTAAAACGTTTTACTGCACAGTTTTGCATTATTATGCCGACAATCCCTAACAGGAATAATTTTAAAAGTTTTATACCCCTCCTGGGTGAGAAAGTGAGATGCTTTACAACCCCCACCGGATCATTATCATCACACTCGGGGATGCCGCCAAAAAACAACCACTCTCTCTGTCTGTGTTAGCCCATTCATTGAATTTTTATGAGCAGCGGAAAATTCGGTGCTTTATTCCGTGCTTTGTAACGCATTCCCGACAGTATCCCGGCGCGAAAGGGAACGGATCTTATTGCACGTTTTATGGCAACTTCATCATCATTGCTGAATAATTGCTGAAGCTTCTTCCAAGCCCGTGCGCGATGGAGAAGGTGTGATTTCAGCAATTAAGGCTGAGTGAATAGCAAAACGTTCGTCGGCACATTTGCAGCTCATTATTTCCGCAATAGGAAATACAACACAAACATAAATCAAACGGGTTAGCATTGTGCGAAATGCGCAAATTTCACCCCTACACTTTACAACGCTGCGGATGAATTGGACCTTCATTTTAGCAAAGTGTTTGGGCTGATCATATTTAATGCTAATCACCATCATCTTTCGGTTTTCCTTTTTTTTTTTGGGAAATATTTAGCTCTTCACAACCACACACACACACAAAGAAGGAAGGCTGTTCTGCTTTAGGCGCTGAAAGCCTGAAAGATTTACAAACGATTGGGGCTGGGAACTGTCATCATCGGTGCAATAATTATCACCGGATGTCATCAGATCAGGCTGCCCCCAATCTCCCATCAATTAGCCTTCCACTTAGCGAGTTCAACCGACACGCTTTGGCAGAGCCGTAGCGCAACAAAACCCGATTTATGATGCCATCTTCGAAACGCAAAAGCTTAAAGTGTGCCTTCCAAAAGCAGCCGGAACACATCTCACTTGCCCTTTCGTTTAAGGAAATCGATAATATATTACAGCATTAGTTGGGGTGATTTTTCAATTCACCCTTCTCGATGAGGGCCCTGTGTCTGTTCCGCGACCTGATCGCTGATAAACAACCGAACCGACTGACTAGACACCAACTCGCCTAATGACCGTTGATCTAGCCCGGAAGGTCGAATTATTTCCTGCATCGTGGCTTAGAGCACCACAAGGATGCCGTGCGGTCGCCATAATAAGAGATTTTCGGCGTTTATCATGGGCAAACACGAAACGGCGCGCGTCTATCCTAACTTTTTGCGTGAAAGTTGCAACGGAATCGCATCGATCGTATCGTGGTTTTTGAACACAATAATCATGTCAGCTCGAATTAGGAAGGATAAATGTGGGGTTTCCCTGCGCTATACTAACAGTTTGCGATTTGCTCCGAGACGCCAGGTTTCAAGAAAATGCCTCAAGGGTGACGGATTTTATCACGAAAAAACAGAGCTACATTGTTGCGAACGGAACGGAGATTTGGCAGCTTTGCTGAAATGCTTTAAACATTTCACCACGATAGCGATACATTTATTACGGCAGGATAATGATGCACGCGTAGAGGAGAAAGCGCGCGATAACATTACAAATCGGTTGGCTAAAATCGTTGGAGCGAAAAAGGAGGGAAGGAAAGAGGGCTACAGCAGCTTCCACCACTCTGTGTGTCACTGTGTGATTGTACATTACAAATTCAATTCAAAATAATTGAAAGCATTAAGCGAAAGTGCAAAAAAGGCATCTTGGTGCACGTCAAAAGTGTAGAGCGATCAATTTATTTACCCATCAAAAAGATAAACACACACACTCAATCGCTTACAGAGGTTTGAGCAGTTCGTGAAAACTCAAGTCGTTTCGTTTTCTTTGCCTCCCAACACACTATCTGCCATCATTATCATTTGCACAAGTAAAAGAAAAGAAAATGATTTCAATTGAAGGTATTGCATTTTCAAGCCATTTCTTCACACACACACATATACACAGTCAGCGTTCAAAATGAGTTCGTGGCGGCACAGATAAGTGGTTGGGGCCTGTCGGTTTCATCCGCCCCGAAGGGCAATATTTACACTTTATTGCATTTATTTTCTACTCGCTTCCGCACACCCCGGGCACGCCATTAGGGCGAGAAATCGTGTCGCTTTATTGTACGAAGGGTACGAGAGTACATGAATACGATTGTCTTTCTTTTGCTCCTTTCCTTCACAAAAGTCTTTTTTTTTAAACGTTTAGTTCATCAATTATGAAATCCACGTACGACCGCCGAGGCACGGACACTTGATTGAGACATTATAAAGCCACAAATCGCACCCCGGGCCGTGTGTATCGTGAGATAAAGAAACACACACCGTTACATTACTAATGCGATAATTATCATTGCTTGATCTTGCGCTGCACCTATGAGACACGATCGAAAAAGACGGAGGAAGAAAGCTGCATTAAAAAAAAAATAACAAGTGTTGTTTTTTTATGTTGGATGCTACACTTCACATGAAACATAATCGGTTCCTTTTTTCCCCTTCCCGTCATGCGTAGGCTCCAATTCTATTGAAAACGGTTCAAAGTAGTGGTGTGCTCTCTGAAGCATTCTGAAAATTCAACACCAGTTATTGTTAGTCCGATTCCGCCTACGGAAAAATTGAAAACGTTATTCCACCCGGAGTCGGAGTCATCCTGAGTGGGCGTCTTCCGGAGATGTCCGGAGTCGTCCGGAGTCGTCCGGAGTCGTCCGGAGTCGTCCGGAGTCGTCCGGAGTCATCCGGAGTCATCCGGAGTCGTCCGGAGTCGTCCGGAGTCGTCCGGAGTCGTCCGGAGTCGTCCGGAGTCGTCCGGAGTCGTCCGGAGTCGTCCGGAGTCGTCCGGAGTCGTCCGGAGTCGTCCGGAGTCGTCCGGAGTCGTCCGGAGTCATCCGGAGTTGTCCGGAGTTATCCTGAGTTGGCGTTTTCTGGAGTCGTCTGGAGTCATCCAGAGTCGTTTGGAGTCGTCCTGACTCGTCTGGAGTCGTCTGGAGTCATCCAGAGTCGTTTGGAGTCGTCCTGACTCGTCTGGAGTCGTCCGGAGTCATCCTGAGTTGGCGTCTTCCGGAGTCGTCTGGAGTCGTCCAGAATCGTCCATAGTCGTCCATAGTCGTCCAGAGTCGTCCGGAGTCATCCGGAATAGTCCAGAGTCGTCCAGAGTCGTCCAGAGTTGTGCAGAGTCATCCAGAGTCATCCAGAGTCATCCAGAGTCATCCAGAGTCATCCAGAGTCATCCAGAGTCATCCAGAGTCGTACAGAGTCGTACAGAGTCGTACAGAGTCGACCATAATCATAGTCGTCTGTAATCAGAATCACCCAGAGACATCCGGAATCTTCCGGAATCGTCCAGAGTCGACTGGAGACAGCCAGAGTCAGAGTCGGCCGGAGGCATTTCATTTCGGAGTGTGTTTTTCTCTTTCCTGCGTGCACTTTTTAAACAGACCTTTTATTCTAAGAATAGCTGTTTGAGTGGATCGAAGTCTGCTGGAGTCTGAGTCGGAGAATAAATGCCTGACCACAAAAACATTGCATCTCCGGCCGACTCTTGACAACTCCGGGCGATTCCGAATGGTTCCAGACGATTACAAAGGGCTCCGGATAATGCTTAGCGGACTTACCTTCCCGAGTCCGAACCAAAATTTTGAGAGTCTACTTTGGATTTTTGCCCACTTTACCCATCACTAGTTCAAAGGCATAGATCGTACTGAAACTGATACACTCAAATACACGCACTGGTGCATTGTATGCACCGCAAAAACAAAAACGGTTGAGCGAGTTAATTTAATTCAGTTCCATGGCTGTTTTTTCATGCATGCTCATTGTTTCAACCTTTTAGAAAGAATGGAATCACGCTTCGCAACAATATGCGTGATGCAATATGAACACCTTCATGCGCACATACTCTTGAGCTTTTGAGTGTCAATGACACACTCGCGTAGCATTAAAATTCACATACATACACAAAACACGAACATCAACAACATAAAAACAGACACATTTTCCCATGTGTTCCCGCTCCACCATAGTCGTGATGGTGCGAAGGTACAAGCACACACACCACACATTATGTCATTTGAAGCCTCTCTTTTTGCAACCGGGAAATAATGCATTAAAACAGTCTCCGCTGGGCACAAATAGGTACAATTACACCGAAAGGCATTTGAGGTTTAAAAGTTTCATCACGTCTCAAAGGGTAACAACAAAACACTACAACACGCACTCGGCCGGCAGTGGCTCTTGTTTTATTTTTTTCGTTATAATCCCCAATATCCGACTTTTGTGAAGAACATAAAACGTGTACACACACGCACCCGGTTTCGTGCACTAGCGGTACTTTAATGAGGGCTGAACTTCGAGAGCAAAGCTACCGCCTGGAAGCGCCATTATCGCGAAAAACATCCTCTTTGGCGGGTAGGGCAAAATTAATGTACCGCTTTTTAAGTAAAAACGGTTGCACGGTTGACGAGGCGTTGAAGACATGCCGCTCGCATCGGCAGCATTAAGTGGATGGTCATGATGATCCGCACCGCGACGGAAGATGGGGGAAGTTTCGTAAATTTTCCGCCCCAAACATAAAAGAGTTCAGCAACACTTAAAAAGGGCAGCCCCAACATGCTCCTGCTAGTTGGAACGAGCATCAACCAAAGAGTACAGACACGTTTCGAGAAAAAATACATTTCCTGTGTGTCTCGTTTTACACTTAATCACGGAAGATTAATACAACCTGATTAGCAGCAAATTGCATGCGCTTGCGCCTTTGTTGGATGTTGGAAACTGACTGAAAAAGTTATCAGTTTCTCCCCAATTACTCAAGACTTCTGGTTTCTGGTGTACACATCAAGCTCTTGCCGCGCCATTCGACATTCGGCGTTAGCTGGTCTTTCATCTTGCCAACTCCAGGAGAGTAGCAGCAGAAGCGGACTGCAAGCCGAGAAGCATAATCAAGCATATCAAAGCATCCCCGAACGTCAACAAAACGGAAAGCTGTCCGTGGGCCGAACAGATAAATAAGAGGCTTAAGATTCATAATGATCGTACTATCATGATCACTGTGTCTGCGTTCGATGAAAGTACTACAGAGACGGGTCATCTCTCTGGAGGTCTCAGGAAAGCTTCCCAGCCCCGTTTCCGAATCATTTCCAAACTCCTCGTCGAATCCTTTTTGCCGCCAATTTCACTCGTTCGCGAATAAAAAGCCAACAACACCGCTTCAATAAAGCGCTGGCGAAAGTTGCCATGCAAGAATTCTGCGCCTCGCCGTGCGATGTGTAGACAACGGCGACGACTTACCTCCCGACTGACCAATAATTACGTCCGCCGTGCGCGATTCGGGTGTCGAAAAATAAAACCATCCTGTGCGCGTCCACATCTCCCCCGTTGAATGTACCGGCGCTTTCTGGATTGCTTAATTATAAGACCAGCAACCGTTGAATCTGGTTCCACTGCGGTACAGCAGGACGGACACACACATCAATTGCGAAAACGGCTATTTTTAGGCTCCAGGTGGTGTTGCGGCTACATTGCGCGACCTAACCTTTTTTGCGTGGAGCATTACTTTCATTTTCCTCGCCGATCGCGCTCCGTTTTCCGTGGTCCTGCAAACTGTGACGCACGCAAAAGCCTCATCCCGCCCATTTCCACACAGCGGAACATGCTACTTCTTCTCTCAATCTCCACTTCAAGAACGCCCAATCCATTGTAAAGGGAGACTCCTGAACATTGCGAAACGTACAAAAAAGGGCCAGCGTAATGTGTGGGTGGAATTGATTTTCAATTCAATTTGCCAAAATGCCACCGTACGACGCACTAACCACCCCCATCATGGGCGGCACTCTCGCGTGGGTGTACGCTAGACCACAAAGCCCGGTACCCGGACCCGGGACGCCCCCTGTGAGGAAAGCTTTATGTTTTTCCCTTTCCGAAAGCCTTAGCCTCATATATTATCGTCGATAGCTTTCGTTGCTCGTTTTCATGAGTTTTATTATTATTCCCCTTCGCTCCTTCAGCGAGGTTCCCCGGGTAGATACAGACATTGAACATCCTGGTTTGGGAGGTTCAAGATCGCTTCCTCTCGTTGGCGGCGGAAGTGCAGTTTGCTGATCGAAAAACGCAAACCGTCTTGCGCTCTACCGCTCCCTAGCGAGAGCGCACGGCGGGAACTTTCTAGCCGACACAAGCCCTGTGTGTGTGTGTGTGTGTGTGGGGTCGTTACATTAGCAGCAGTAATAAAAGATTACCCCATGGTCAAGAGGGCTCGCCTTGCATGCACACAAATTGGTCGACCCTTTCGCAATCGTTCGCAAGGTAATTGATCGGTGGATAATTTATTGGAAGTAATAAGGTTTTGGACGATGCCTTGGGAGATTGTTTTTGGTGCATCCTTGGAAAACATATCATAAGAGTAGCAGAGAAACTGTTCCGATCGTCGTTAACATCGTTTTTAAGGTGGGGAAATTGGAAAAGAAAGCTGGCCGACACATCCATCTTTCACTGTATGTAAATGTTGCGTTGCTTCCAGTGCTTCCAGTGATCTTCATTTCCCCAGTATCGCGCGACCCGGAGATGAAGATCATGCTACCGAAATGCATAAATAACGCATATCAATCATTCGGACAACATTGGGTGTACAACCAGAGGTGTAACAGGGGGAAGACGCATGCACACTCTCCACACTCGCCATTCATCGTAACGAATAGGGGGTAGATGCATTTTAAAAGCGCGTTAAAAGAAAGCTCGCATCCTGGGCCTTGTTTTTTCGTGGCGAGAAGCCTTTCGGTTTCGCCACCAAATCGCGGCAGGAAGGAAGACGACTTTATAAAACTGGAGCCGACTTCCCGTGCGCGCCTAGAGGAAAGTGATTTATAGGAAACTGTCAACCCGCAAGGGTCACCTTTCTATTCTTGTGGGACACGCGCGGCGGAGTGGAAGATGTCTCTCTCTCTCTCCGTTGTTGTGCTGGACGCAGAAGACTGTGACCTTAAAGGGATTTTGCATTTTTTCTGTTGCTGTTGTACTTTGACGCCTAAAGGGCTGCGCGCGCGCGAGTGAAAGTGTTAAAAGCCAAATTGGTCCCCAAACACCACCACCACAATGTCCGGCTTTACCCGGGGACGACACGGACAAGAAATAAACACACCACTATCGACATTTCATCCTCCCGCAGGGGACACACAGGGGAAAAGACCCGACCGTGATGCAACGAGACATTGTTACGCCAGGGCGCAGTGTTAAAACCCTTTTGCTGCTTTCTTCTTGTCCCTGCTTCCCGTCCCCCCTGTTTGGGCCACCCAATTTATTGACCCCAAACGCCACAGAGAGGGGTTTGTGTGAGTGAGCAATCGAAAATTGAGCCGCATGACCTTTTTGTGCTATCCCTGGCACGTTAGACGGGCGCGGAGCGTGAAGCAAAATATTGTCGAAAATAAAAACACACCACATGAGGGCCACAAGACCTTCTTGACCGAAAGGTACCAACTTAGAGTCGCCGCATCCGTCTCCCCGCGTGGAGTGCTGTAATTGCTTCGACCCTTGACGAAGACTGTAAACGATCAATTTTACGAAGCTCGGACGGCTCTTTGGCGAAGGGCATTTCTAGTATCCCCCCAGCGGGGCAGGATGGAAAATGACACCCGAGTGAGGCGGTGGGCACTTTGACGTGAAATCGATCTTCAGTCACATTTTGGTGGAGGCCGCTAGGTCGTAGCAGAACACTCAGTGTAAAAAAAACAAAACGGAAAGTGATGTCTGTAGGTCCACCAGGTGAAGCTTAATTTCATAATCGATTTTATTTAATATCTCCACAGGCGGTGGTGGAAAGTAAGCGAACGAAATGGAAAGTTTCTGGTAATGCAGCGGGTTTCTTAACACTTTTGTTCGATGCATTTCGATCGTCCACAGGAAAGGGACATGTGCTAGCGATGTTGCTGTGTGGTTGTACGAGCGATCGATTGATTGATCGATCATTTCGGAAGGAGAAGCATTGCTTCAATCCCAGATCAATATCTCGCATTTTCTATTATCTTTTTTTGCTGATAGCACATTACAGGGATGTAAGAGGGATGATGTCCATTATGTAAGGTTGGGAATGGTTGGAAACTAAAGGCTTGAAAGTGGCAAATGAGTTATTTGTACAAAAGAAAAGATTTTAAGCATCAAAACATCAGATTCCAAAAGCCGTGATGTAGATCAGACGTTTACTTTGCCAAATCGAGGAATTGTGGTTTGTGATTTCATGTGATTGTTTTTGCCACCTCAACTCAGCTGACAACCACTTGAAAGCTGGTGGATTAATTTCGGCATTTGGCACTCCTTTCGTAAACTCAAAAGGGAAGAAGCGTTACATCTTGGCTGAAAAACAAACGCGTAGACCTCGCAACAACAACCCTCTTGCCCCTAAACACTTGTAAACGATCGCTATCGAAACTACCGTGAAAACAATGACGGCTGTCCCATTACAGCGGTGGAGGCGGCCCAACTTCGCTCCAAAACAACCGCGCGCAGCAACGCACATCAAAGGAATGTGACCGCGCCAGCGCTCGCTCGAAAAACAATATCATAAAACCGATCAACATAATCATCCTCCTGCACCAGCACAGCACACGATGGAGAGGGCGAGATTTTAGCACGCTTCAACAGCCTCGAAAGCAGCGGCTCATTGTCCGTAGTAGAGCGCACGTTTTACATTGTTTTGCGCCCGTGCGTCCATGTTTTGAGCACGACATCATGCGAGCAGCGCTTTACAGCGCTCGGATGCATTATTATGATCGCGCGTTCGGCGGGTGTAATTTAACACCAACGCGACACGCGTGACCCACTTACCGATTAAGCCGCTATGCTTACAACAACACCGTATCATAAATATGCATGATTTCCGTCGAAAACAAAGTCGAAACAAAGTATCAGCGATTAGGCCGCTCCAATAAACATTCACTTTTTTTTGGTTAATTGATAGTAAAGCATTAGTGCAAACACACTGTGATCTGTGAGCGGAAAATCATCTTTTAACAATACACCCTCTTTCTGCTTGGATAAGCCATAACAAGGTAGAGATAGATACCTCGATATAGAAATAACTCACTGGAGTATATCCTACACTATTTGCAGTAGGTACAAATATCAACTCATGCAGATTATTTACATCATACGGAAGAACCACACTACGCTTGTGCTGTCACGTAAATCACAGGCATAATCTTATGCAGGTGGTGTCCTTTATAGGAAAGCTAAATCTCCTCCAACAACCAAACAAACCTCCACCAGCGCGAACACAGGGCGCCCACAGCCGTCGCAATTAATTATGCCAATCATTTGCCATTCGCTAGTAATCTTGCCCGTCACCGCTGCACTGCGATCAGTATCACGCGGGCGACATAACTCATGCTCCCGTCAACGGTAGTAGCCCGGGCGATCGATCCATCGTCGTTAGCCTCCGGCTCTGACATCTCGCACACAAACACACACGTACACACAGCGATCAACCGACCGTATGCATGTAATTAGCCACCCAAACAGGCAGCATAATCTCATTCCACCTTGCTGCTGGCTGATCGGCTTGATGTGCTCTGGGGAGGGTGTTTGTTGTCATCGGCCGATTTGTTCGCAACTCACCAACACCCCAATCCACCCTCTCTGTGCCTTTGGGTTTCCATTTTTGATCGATTTATTGCATTTCAGCACTCCCCCCACTAAAGCCACAGCAGTCCGTGTGACCGTGAGTGAATGAGGTAGAGATCATATCCGCCCGCCTAAATTGATCCGGTCCAGCGGCCTGGAGTAGGAGGAAGGAATGGAACGCTAGTCATAACTTTAGCAAAATGATCCACGCGGTGACAAGGGGAAACCTGGAGGTTTGTGCAAAAGCGGGATAGCGTGGAAGGCAAATGCCGCTACTTTCTGCCGCTAGTGCAGAAAATGGCACCGAGGCAGCAACGACGACGACGACGACGAATGACTTCCGCTTTGAACGGATTTGCTTTGGTTTGCCAACTGATTAAAAGGCGAAATGTCGTCATGGTACAGACCATGGTCATCGTCATGTATCGGCAACTCGCCATCTATCTCTCCCTATAGCTTCTTGAGTGGAGCAAATGATCCACTTCCAGGGGTTGAAGAGCTACGACGATATTAATCGACGAAACCAAACCGTTAGCCGATTGTGCTCGTGTGTGGACGGAACTGAAAAGTCGTTTAGTCGCGTGCCGCGCGATGCAGAAACTTACCCTATGTCGAGGTACCGATGTTGTGTGAGAGATGTTTCCTCTCCGGCGTGTACAAGACCCGCTACATTGTTGTGGTAGCTAGCTCGGGGCTACTTACGCCCCTTTTTTGCGCATTGCTTGTCGGCGCACGTGATTTGCATAATTACTTAACCCTTGTGATGTGTCTATGATACACAGAAGATGTTTTTTGCAATGGCAAGAGTGTTGTGCCACTGGGTCTGGGCGCACACGTGAAGAGGCCTAGGCCTACCTTAAGGAGTGTCACTGGATATGGGCAACTGTGATTTGCTGCGGGCGATCCTTTCGTAACAAAGTCTGCACTTAGGCTGTGTGAGGACCTAGTAAGTCCTCAAACACGTCAAATGCTTAGAGTGAATGTTTTGGAGTAGGAGCGTTTTGATAGATCTTATTTCGAAAAAGTTTTTTAGGTTTAGGGAATTTTCCAAAATATTTATTTTATTTTTCCTATACTTTCACGAAGAGATCAAGAGGTATTTTACTTGCCAGTAACAACTCTTCAAGAGGATTCAGAGTCTTCAACTCCATCAAATTGCGTGACGCACTTTGGAACTTCAAATGACACACTCTTGCCAAAAAGCCCAAAATGGTTTGGGCCACTTTAACTTTAAAAATGGCCTCTTTAACTAATGAACCTTTTTGGAGCTTGCAAATCACAGCGATGTTTTTGGGGGAAAGGGTTTTTTGTTCGCTCCGCCGCAGCCATTGGTACCTCATGGTACCCCATGGTACAAATAATTTCATTCACCTAACCATCATTAGGCGGCCGCTTAAAATCCACTCAACTTCACACTTCAAAGCGGATGGTGGCAAAACTAACGAACGACACACCCACACCACCACCTCCCCCCGTGAGCCACAGGGAAAGGACAAAACGAATCATTACCGATTACTTGGGCTCGTTAGCTCGCGGGTGTTTGAGTTTTGCAAAAGTTACACACCCGCAAAAACAGCACCCCACCATACTAAACATCACTTGCATCACAGCAGAGTAAACCTCTCTCTCCAATCGTTTGGCTTTTTTCCCTTCCCAACAATCAGTGCTGGAATTGGTGTTCTTGTGTGGATATTTCTGCACACTCATTTCACTGCACTTTTTGAGGGCGGGCAGGTCTGAATAGAAGAGCACGGGATAATTACGATCATCACTTTACACCTTTCTAAGCGCTGTGATGTTGCTGATGGGTTCTCCAAAGCTTCAACTCCGTGGTTCAAATCCAGCATCACATTTGCTTTCAGCCCAGACTTGGACACCTGGAGGAAGCCCCATCGGTGAGGTGGTGATTTTCGCAAGCTTTCCTTTAAATTAATCCCTCCATAAATCCCATCCCCTTCGCCATCCACATCCTGTCGGACCTTCGGTCGCGTCTATCATCAAAAAAGGGTGGCGCGTTTGCCATTTGCGCACTGCAATTGTTTCCATTTGTGTACCCTGGCCCTGTGGTGCTCGTACCACGGCGGGAGGGGGGGTTGAGAAACAAGCGACCGCTCTAAGGGAAAGTGATCTTTCGGACCCGGCGCAACGTCTCGGACTTGTCGGGGGGGATGGCGTGCGACCGGAGTATCGTAGTGAAGAGGGACCTCGGCAAGTACGCTGCGTCATTCACTGTGCCCGCAGGACAGTTCCTGCTTAACTATACTCCAACCCGCCCTTCCCTATCAGCAACTTGGGGTGAAGGGTAATTACACACACCCTCACTCACTCACCACAAGCTCGGTAGATTTTGATGGACTTCTAACGAAGCGAAATTGGCAACACTGTAGCACTGTACGATGCTCCGGAATTTCTCTCGGGAAGGAACCGCTGACGTAAAACTGACAGCCCAGTCAGTTCCTACCCTCGCCCCACCCGCGAAGTTCCGGATGGACGGATGGACCCCCGCACATCTGACAGCGTCGGACGAGAAAATTCCAGCAAACGAATATGGCCTGAGCTGCGCTATCGACCCGTTGGCCGATAAAGGCGGTTACATCAACCTTTTCCAAATCACCGAACTGTCCCGAGGTGGACTAGAGAGCTTGGGGAGGAAGCAGAAAGCGCGTCTTTTCCCCCCTTAGGGCGTACGCGAAAAAGAACTACAAACCTCTAATCAAACCCTTAGCGTTAAAGATATGGCACGGGACGTTCAGTTCCCAGTCCGAACGGAAGGTGGTGAAAGCAAATGTTTGGTGACCTCGCAGCGCATTACATTTTAGTTCTTGAATACAGCAATTTGTGTTACAGTGTGTTGTACCAACTAAATGATTGTTTTATGTAGCTAATAAAAACTAATTTTACGACATTAAAATACTCTTTGCGAAAGAGGCTTCTACCCCGGTTGGCAAGTTTCGAGCAAGCCTTCAACCAAAAACCTGATCTACCGGTTGTTTGACTTTGCTGAGGACCTCTCCTCCTTTGCTTTCTTTCTCGTCGTCGTCGGGCAATTATCGATCAATCAATCAGCCAATCAGTCTACGCATTTTGTGACCCCAATCAAAAAACATTAAAGCTCTCTCTGGCTCCATCGCTCAGTGGACTCCGCGCCTAAAGCGAAACCCCATTTGAAACAAGCAAAACCGTCCAAAGTTTTACATTCATTCCGGTGCTGGCCGCCAAACAGAAACAGTAGCCTGATGGCGGTTTTTAACCTTTTACAGTGACGGCAAACGAGTGACGGTGGCCACTGCTTCCAGGTGGACATTAATGGAGCCGCTCCGCTCAATGTCCTGCGCTACACACGCACTCTCTTTTATTGGATGTGTTGGTGCGAAGGAGAGACCGCGCTCCCTGTAAAACACCGTTAATCCAATCAAAAGCCAAATGAGAATCATTGCGACGGCGAGCTCATCATCGGTGGCCAATTATAAAGATTAAACTTTAAACTCTAACCAACAGCCAACTTCAATCATTTGCGGGAGATCTCGCTTCGTCAAGAAAGCTATTTTGAAGATCTCTTTCTCACTCTGTGTTATTTCTTCCTGATTATCAAATAATTACGATTAAGAAAGCGGAAGACGCCCAAGTGAGATTAGCTTAGGTGCCTTTGGCACGTACTTCAATCTCTGTTGCCAAAAACATGTACACAATCATCCATTCTGTGATTGATTGATGATCAAGAGAAGCTGCCGAACGAGAGATAGAGCAAGGAGCAGTTGGAGATTAATCGTCACTTGATTGCAGACACTAAGCTCGCACTGTGTACGTTGAATTGTTGAGAAACTCCATCTCCAGACTGTGTTTTCTCACAAATAAATTAAATCATGAAGATGAAGTGAGTAAAACATGGGAAATAAAAATCGCCAATATCGAATGCGAAAAGTCTATGTAAGGAGAAATTGATTATGGTGAGAGAAGGATTTTGTTTCCATTTCCCAACTCCCGCGGTACCAACTCCAAGAGCTCGATCAAGTGTGACACATAAAAATGGCTTTATTTTTTCCGGTGTGAAGAAATTTTTCACACACCTCAACTGTCTCCGGTTGTCGAAACGCAGGGGGGGAAGCGATAAAAATCGACGATCGCCATGTCGATCGTTATTCATCCCGTAGGGGCACCAATCCGTGGGGAGTACCGAAAATATTGCCCAAGGAATTTTTTACAGCCTACTTTTTTGCGCTTCACGTACAAACACGTACGTAAATCACTTAACCAACTCAACCGTCTGTACGCCTGTCAAAAGGGTCCGTCGTCTGGCTGTTGGTTAAAGTGCTGGGGCAAAGACACCCGACGCTCTCTCTCTATAACTATCGCACACTGTAATACATCACCGTATAGTGGAGTATAGGTCCGTTGTAAATCTACGCGTGAAAAATTCATCTTTGCCGCCGGCGATTGCGAAACTTACCTGTAAAAGAAAAATGAGAAGAAAAAAACATATAAGATCATGAGTTATTGCCGAAAAAAAATGCCCGCGCACAAAGAGACTCTCAAGGAGTCTGTTTCTATTTTGTTATGTATGTCTTGTCTGTGTATTTACATCTCCAAGGAAAGCGAGGTACTGCGAACAGCTTAGACAGGGTGGAGTAAAATAAAAAAAATCCCAACTCATCACTCATCAACGAGCCCTTCTAGCGTAGAACGGCACGGTCTTAACTACTCCTGCGGCGAACTACCCGCACACTCTGCTCAGTAGGTGTTCTCGTTTTCAGCCACACTTTATGTGTTCGCGGGGAGAGGGGTTAGTTCTCCCTAACCCTTGGCCAATTTTTCAATACTTCATCAATTCAAACCCACACTGATGGTGCTGCTGCTGCTCCTCTTCTAACCGCATCGGTTTCTCGGCATAACAAATCGCTTGGTAGGTTAGTAGTATCTATGCTTCGAAAACCGGCTCCCATCATGCTGGCGCTCTTCTCTGTGCGCGCATATGGTAATTATAAGAAATTGCTTAATCACTACAATTAAACGCTGTCTTTGCATCTTGCACGCAAGCATGATCGTGCAGTACACCAACACACACCAGGCGGTGTAATATACCCTCATCGTCATAATTCACACGCCAAATCCAACCCATTGGGCTGCGCTGGAACTCCTAGGAACTCCAATGTTTATCACGATGGCCATCCCCTTTCCTTCTTACTGAAAGATACGAAACGAATCATTTACAAAGGGAATGTGCGCTCATGCATTTCGAAATGTTTTATTACGCGCCTGATTCAGGGCATGGGGGACACGAAGCTGGAAGCACTATCTGTCAATCATGCTCATCTAATCAATGCGCAAGAGCTGGCACAACATCGTTCATTATTATGTAAACAAACAAACCCATAATGTCCTATCTGCTTCGCGCTGTTGTAAAAAAGGCAGCTCGAAATATCATTTATAAATACTGAGAAAACAACGATCAAAGTTATGAGCTAACCCTTGATGATAGTGTTCATATATCATATCTTTACGCGAGCATTAATACCATTCGGTGAAGACGTACAAATAAAAATATTTACATGATAACACTCAATCCGATGGCCGTAGAAAGCGTGTCAGTTACATAAAAGAACTGAGCGAAACAAAAAAAGATCATCCGAATCGATCGAGCAGCTCCAAACAGCCCTCCAAAACCCAATCACACCTTGTTATGGATCAACAAAAACAGCCTCAAAAATGCTGGAAGTTCTCTATATCCAAACGAGGCGAACCCTCGTTATGAAAGAGCATCATCCACCGTCCCTCCCCTTCAATCAGTGCTGTTGTGATTGTTGAACTGTGTGCGTGCTGGTGTGCTCATCATTTCAAGCATTTCATTACACGAATTACAGCGCAAACGCATAGGGTTGTATGGTTGGTATCAATGACCTTTTCATGAAAAAAAAACTGACCCAAAACGAGAAATGACAGCTCCAACACGGGCAACACGTTTTTTTTTCGTAGCAATTGAAATTAGAGCGTTAGGCTCCAGGCACATAAAGACGCGCATCATCCATCAACCCTCGCGCTGATTTGAAGCTGACAGGCTGCAGAGAGAGTGTTTTCCTCCTTTTGTCGATTATACTTCAGTAATCAAATAGTGTACCGATGGGATGAAGTAGAGTGAAAAGATATTTGTTACTCATATTTTAGGATTTAATTGTTGTATTATTTTTTTTTAAATTTCTGGTACAAACAACTCATCCGAAAATAATAGACGATGCGTGCGTTTTTGCTTGATCACTGTAATTATGATAACATTAAATGATGATTGTTATTTTGAGAGGATAACTAAACTTTGACAAATTCTATCAAGATAAATGCCATCCCAGATTTAAACATAAAATTAGGGTCCAATCTGTTGTCGCATCAAATGGAACTCAAAATGACACTTACAAGCAAGCATCATTTTAGGAAAAATGGCCCGACGACAGCTTCAGAGCTTACCCTTGTCATACAAAACGAGCAAACGATAAACCCTGCTCAGTTCGCGCTTCTTTATGAGATATTTTTGTAATATCTAACAAACCCACTGCACACACACAAAGCGCCCGAAACGATTCATTATCTCATCTTGGATCTTGCACCGTATGGATGCTTCTCTTTCGAGCTGGAACGAGATGCGGTACGATTTTTGTTTTTGCTGTTTGGTTTCACCGAACCTTCAAAACATAAGCATCCCACCGCCCGAAAATAAAAAAAACACCCCAGCGATGGCCAGAAACATATGCGGGGTAGTGCCCCGGGTACAATGCGGCGGAAATGGTAGAGCAATATAATGATCAGTTATGTTGCGTGTATTCTCCTGCGTGCCTCTCGCTCAAACTCAACCCCGCACTGGCGGCAACCAACTGATGATTATTACCATCCGTACGCATCATGCGTTCATCAAAGCATATTGCACACACACATCCCGGTAGCATAATGTATTCCCCGCGTCTTTGTGGACGTTATGGCACCGGTGTATACACACACACATACATTTATACTGAACAAATGTTGTTCTTTTCATTTCACTTGCACGCTCCCCACGGGCGGAGATGCAAACGTGCGATGCGTGAGTGCGCGGAAGTCCAGCGAACGATCGTAAATGAATAGGAGCACATGAGCATGAGCTGTTGTTTTGGGGGTAAACGGCTGCTCTCCCCCTTAACACATCCTCTTACATTCATTACAACGAACGGAGATTGATCATATGATCACGATGCCCGAAACATGCATTTTGATTAGCGTATTTCCCCCTCCATCCGAGCATGGTTGAAAGTTCGGAGGGAAATTGAAAATGCATGCTGCACCCAGTTACGATCACGTTTTGTGCCGATGTGGAGCGCACCTTGGCTAGTAGAATGATTCAGAAATTCGAATTATATATAAACATTGAGCTAAAAACGCTTGATGTCTTCAATATGATGAAGCATACATGTCGGTTTTATTATAAAGAATGAAGAAATTCACCACAAAAGATTCCAAAACTCCATACCGAAAATCTACTCCGTATGCTACACCGACCGATCTTCCACAGAACAAACACATCAATCCAGCAGCATCGTGTACTATTTTCAATTTACATTGCTCCAATTTCTTCGGATCGGGGCTTCGGATCTTCCCCCAAAAAAACATCAACAATAATACAAGGAGGCATCCCAAAAGGGAAATGAAACCAAACGCCTGCGCACACTCCCATCTCTCTCTTTCACCAAAACACGACGTCACGGGCTCACACCGAGTGCATGGAGAGCGCGCGTATGTTTATGTTTCCGTTGCACGTTTTCACGATGTGAGGCCCCGGCGGTTTCGGTTTCGATCTTCAACGGAACGGTGTTGCCGCTGATGGTGCTACCTAACACACGCGCTCTGCCGTACCGAGTGCCTCTGTGTTTACTATTTCGACACCCCCTGCTGGAGATGGGGAGCTGCGATGTGTTGAAGATATTACAAGGCATATGTTTTACTCAATGCGCGTAGTCGCCTTTTCACCGGACATCCGAACAAGGGGATTGTTTGCCGCCGAACATCGTGACCACGCCGAATGATCCGGGCGGCAGGAAATGGCAGCAAAACACGAAGCGGATGAACACACCAACGGGCCGGCGTGGGGAAATGTATGTTGCTTGAGGTGATATTAATGAAACTGTTCTCTTCTTCCGACCTGGGGGGGAGAAGCTTGAACGTTCCCTTGTATGCCAGAAGTTCAGAGCTTCAAAACAATTCAAAACATCTCCTCAATGGACGCGTTTGTGCTGAAACCTCAACGCACTACTGCAATCACATCCGTCAGATAAATTCATCAGACAAGCTCGGAATTAGGCATAATCACGATCAGTTAAAGACCACCGCGAAGATCACCCCAGATCCCGTTGATGATGATGATGACGAGCATTTGCGGGAGGGAAAGAATTGCAATCATTTTCGTTTGCTCATTACGCGCCCCAAATCGTGGAGTTCTCGGAAACAATGGGTAACTCCTATTTGTTTACTTCCACCTTTCTTAACAAATACCTAACTGTATCGCTTATTCTCATCTTATCTCTAAAAGCCCGCGAGCGAATCATTCTCAAATCAGCACAAACGAGACGAGTACACTCCAAACTCCAATCGGTGTCGAGCAAATTTTTGTAAACAACTTCATCCACCGAAGAATTCCACAGTATCATCATGCATTATTCATGCGAAAAAGCCACAACCGCTCAGGGTTGGCAGTCCCTTGGCATGGGTCAGCTTACACAGTATCATTTACAAGTTTGATTAAACCCGATCTGCTGCTTATTCTTCCAATGCTCCAAACGGACAGCTTCAAACTGGCCAAAAAACCGGCTATGGTAATGGTTCTCCACCATGATGCTGCCTTGGAGTCTACTGCATTTCTAAGGTACGGTGTGTATCGCGACCGATTGTGTACGGGCTACTTCTAGGCACCCCGCAGTTGACCATCAGATATGCTAAACTGGTGGAACAAAGTCGACCCATAAACAGAGCGCCGTGCTCTAGATCTTCAGAAGATCTAGGTTGCGCCTCCAACGCCAAGAATGATACCATTGTGTTCGAGTGGTTCCATCACCACTCGGGCATTCTTATTCATGTTGATACTTCCGTTTCAGGAATTGCTGTTCATCAGTACACATGAGGAGAAAGTTAACGGGCTTGCCCAGCTTTAGTACATCTCATTACCGGATGCATCTATTAATACACACCTTCAGCTACTGCCTCAGTTGTCTGTGGCGAGAGTAACGCACATCCGCTAGTTTATTGCCCTTCTTGAAGTGCCAACGCACACAGAACCTAAACCGCATTTTGATATCATGACGCCCTCAGACAAAGAACCGGAAATGTTGTTACAACACCGCATTGTCGCGAAGAAACATCACGCCCCAGGGGCTACAGAAGCCATTGCGCACAGCTTCTATCCATCCGCACTGCTTATAGCCGGCTCTATCTGGCAAATGCCATTAAAGTATGTCATGATATATAGCTACACGGCTCCGGAACAAACCTCCGCTGATGACGAATTGCAGTACAAACCTCAAACGACGAAGGAATATACCACCAGACACCCCACCCCAGAGACAGGACCCAGCCAGCCGGGGCAATAAAAATCTATACCAATTATAAAATTATGTTCTCTCCGTTGTTCGCGTCGCACGCGTCACCGTCTGTGCGGAGGTGGCTACGCCGGTTAAAGGGCACACACACACACCAACCATGGTCTACCGAGACCCTTAAATCGCCGCCCACGATTTAGAGTGCAGCGATGACGCGCGAACAAATTGCGACGACCACCCTGCGCACTGGTTAGTGTCCTCCGTTTTCTCTTCAGTGTTTTCATGGTTGCAGTTAGCTGAGATTATAGATGTTCAGAAACTTCCTACGTCCACTGGTGGTACCGTGGTCACGTTTAGTGTTGGTACTAGTCTTGGACAGAAGTCTTGCTGAAGGCTCCCACCAAACCAATCATTCCTTCTCGATACCATCAAAGCAGGCACGTGATCGATCGTGGATCTAAGCCACGTTTTCCGTACCTACTCGCCAAGGTATCGATGAGCTCACTTCCGCGGTGCATTGCGGGCTCTATAAAACTGTCCCGCTTACAAACGATTGGGTTTAGGTTCCAACAAACAGGGGTTTGGGTGTGATTTATTCTTATCTCATATCTTCACCCCTGTTAGCCTTCTGCTGCAGGGCCAAAGAAGTACTAATCATCCAGTGTGCAATTGTCAAGGCAGGCTAGAGAGTGCATTCTTTTGTTTGAGTTGCTTTTTGACCTCACGAGGCACTAGAGTCTTCCGAGCGCGCCTCCCCGCAATGCTTCTAGTCTTGCCATTCTGATAACCCCAAAGGGCAGGACAAATTAATTTTTAAATTACACCCCCATTGCTTTCGCTTCACGCTTCGTTACACTGGTGTGCCCGCCTTGCCCTGCAGAACTCTGTTGCAATTCATTAAAACGCTTTGGTTTCCTGGAGCAAACGATAACTTCACACATAAGGGGTTGGAGAGTGCCCAGCACGCGCAAGCAGCAGTACTGTTTCCAACTCAATTAGCCTTCACCAGCCAGCCACAGCCCTGCGCTCCATTCGGTTCTTGTCGGTGGTGGTTTACCTTCGACATTTCACATCGTGCGCTGGAGGCATTGGGGATCGCGTCACTGAAAAGGCACGCGCCTTCTGCGCTCCTGCGGTTCGGAAACAAATAATGAGCCCCGCAAGAGGTTGTTTTTTTTTGCTGCAGACGACGAAATGTACAATTGCGCTGAGTTGCAGCCAGACAGGCACCACCGCGAAGAAAAGTGGTCCACAGTCGCGGCCGTCGCCACCGTTAGGGTGGTACTGTGCGCGCTTCCGCAACCTCAACCAATGTCTGGGTTTAAGACTTTGTGTCTTTGCAGGGCGCTCAAACGATGGTTCCCCACCAATGATCGAGGTGGCACGATAGTGAAAATAGCTTTTCCGTTCCGTTGAAAATTACAACCCAAGGCGCGCTTGCGCGGGCCCCAAACGCTCTGGCTTCGGCGTTCCTCCAGCGTCGTCCCCCGGCTGTTGGAAATAATGCCACACACAAAACAATCTGCACTGTTTTCTTTCTCTGGAAATCATTGGTGCAACAAACAGGCTACACACACTAAAACACAACCGCGAGGTCAGAGAAGGTTACGTCTTGGCAGACAAAAACAACAGCAACAGCAACAACAACAAAAACTCGCAGAGCTATTGCCCGCGAAAATCCTAACGGTACGTGCGCGCCTCGTAACTACTTCGATCCTTATCGGACTACATTTCCGCAGTCGCTGTACTTTTGCTTACTTCAACTTCAGCTCCAAGACGTCTTTGGAGCAACGAGAGCAACGAGGGCGCACAAAACAAATTCTATTTCCCGAGGCTATCCCGGGCTGAAACTCCCGAGGTTTTAGGATTGCATAGAGGACCCCTCCTTCAGGCGACTTCAGTCTTCTTGTTTGCTTTCGCCGAACGCTACCACGCGTGTGCATTCTTGCAGTCGTTGCATTTGCCCTGGTCTAAGTTGGGAGTTGCCCTCCGGGCGCGTACACGTCTTACGCGATTACGTTGCGGAACTGTTTGCACCAAAAGCACGCGCGCGCGTTCCCTTCATTCAGCCACGGGAATGGGGTGGAACAGAATTGCGCGATTACGAAACAATCGGGGCAATGGGGGGAAGAAAAAACACACACATTTAAACGCTCCATCAGGATTGGAGAGTGCATAGGAAATATTGCTTTCGCATTAGGTCACACACATTCGCGGTGCAGTTTGAGGGGCGGGCTGATGTCGCGGTGATATGTGAAAGGGATGAAGAATGGTGTTATCCAACGATATAAATGCAGCCCACTTACAGATAAAACATCACATCTGATGCTGTTTAGAGTACGCATCAGCGCTAATCCAACGTTCTAGCATCGTCTTTCAACAAACACTCTACACTTAATTCTCGATGCATCATGCTGGCTTCGGGTAAACATGCTTAGCAACTGTAAACGAATGTCATTGCGTAGGAGAAAGCGTTACAGACGAAAACACCCACAACCATCGACGCCGTTGATCATATGATGTTGACTCTATTTGCCGATCCTCGCTTCTTTTTCAAGAAGGAACAATGGCCGCGGTTGGCGTCTCTTTGATCTTGTCCGAGCAAAACCGCTGGCTAAGTGCTGCTCCCTCGTTGCACTTAATGTTTGCTTCTCTTTATCGAGAGGATCTCGCCCAAACAGCGTCAACAACGAATGCACTCAAACAAAATTGAAGAAAACAACATAATGCCACACACATCGTGAGTGAAAGCCTGACGCGTGTGGTACAAGCACCACAAACACTTACTAAACAGAGGACCTGAAGTAGAACATTTCAAGTATCTGGTAAACGAACAAATATGAAACCAATTGTGTGTGTGTGCGCTAGCGTGTATGCACCGGTATTAACCCTCATAAACGTTTAATACACACCGTTTGGCCACGATCGGTCGCTAAGTTCATGCTCCCAATTTTCTTTTTATTCCTTCATAAGCCACTTTTCACCTTCACCTTGGTCAGTTCAGTTTAACAAGATTTGAAAGTACCATCCCACCATCAACGGGAGGGGAAACACCTCGATTGCTGGGTAACGGGTTCAGCACACCACAACCACTATACACACCAGGGGGATGGACGATGATCGATGAATTATAAAATCGTTCCGTTCAACCTGCTTTTAAACGAGGCAACTAATCCAACAAAGCTCACCCCCACAATATCCGATCGATTCCAGCAAAAGATCCAATTATTCTGCATTGGAGCGTTCCGCTCGACTCGTTCCGAAGAGCCCTCTGTGCTTCGCAGGTACAGCTTTTTTTCTCATCTCGCTTCCAATCCATCGTCGGAGAGCGGGCGCATCAACGCAGCTTTCAGCACAAGCACATCATCTTTCCTTGCTCCAGGGGGATGCTGGTGCTGCTTGATCTAATTCCCGGGGCGCTACACACTTTTCTATCCTGACCAACTCACCCACCCTGGAGGCTGGCTGATGGCTGGGAAGACCTTGGCGGAGTGCGCTTCGGGAAATTGAGAGCAAATGGTATTTTTCCCCCCATCGAAATGAGTAGCAAGTTGGGACTCGCCCGCATGTCTGAGGCTGGAGGTACCCTTTTTGTGATCATTATTATTGACTCAAAGCCATGGAAGTGGCCGATTAGGCACGCTCCAGCGCTATACACCTACCCCCTTCCGAGGGCACAATCTAATGCGAAAAGCATCCTTTAGGCGTTCTCTTGAAGGGAACTAAACCTTTCCCCAATGGGGATTTGATCTTGTTTTTCCTTTCCATGGAAATTATAGGTGAAGTAATTTAAATTTTAATCCAATCCCCGACCGCGTAATCAGTTACTATGATTAGTCTCTTCACTGGGCAATAAAGACAAGCCACGCGCAGTGTAATTACAGATCATCGAGGATCAAGAGTGTGTGTGTGTGTGTCTTCATTATCAGCATGACCAATCCTGGCCTAGATGTACCTTGCAAACAGCAAAAGATCCCTAGGAATACACAAAACCGATGCCGTTCAGGTGATCGAAGTACACGAGCCGAAGTGCACCGACCAGTACAAGAAGATCATCGATCTATGCAAACGCGATCGAGAGGCTTCTCTGCAATTCTAATGTCAGTCTTTATCTTTAATTAAAACCCTTTGCCCATTTCTGCAAAGCAAGTTCCTCGAGCGTCTATGGATGTAGCGGTTTCGCTTTGCAATGCGTTGAAGATCAGGCCAACACGATACAACCATCATCGCGATGATCTCGGAGTACAATTTTACTCCACAAACAGTCATCGAACGCTTTCTCTGAACATTCCGGTTCGAAGGACAAACCGCTGGAAGCTTCTTCTTTGCCTAGAAATTAATCTCAGATCGTCTTCTTCGTCTTGGAGATACTATTTTTTGCTTCGTTTCAGCACATCTTCAATAACATCACTTTCATCTGAGAGCAAGAAACTCAGATAAATCTATTCTTTAAGTCCTCCACCAACCAATGCAACAGGAACTTGACTAGCGAACTCCAAGATGAAGATTTGTTTTGAAAGACCACACACACCACGTGAATTCATTCTGGTTTCAATTCAATAAATAATAATCTGATTGCAGTCTTATCTTTCCATCCAATCCATCCGCTAAAAGTCAACCGCTCTCACGGACGCAAAAAGACGTTTTCAAATCATCCGTGATGCGCCGAAGAAAAGAATCCATCTTCCGGCCTAGACTTGAAACACCATTTCTTATGCTTGTCTAATCCGAACATCGAATGGACCCCGCAACCAGTACACGAATCCAGCGATCCAGATTACACTTTTCCATCCACCCCGCCTGAGAATGCCTTTACAAAGGGGGGGGCTGCAATCAGGAAAAACGTGCCCCTGATGTACCCGATCCTGTGGGAGCGAGATGTGGACGAGGCAAGGAATTCGCAACGGAAAACAAAACCGCGCCAATTACTATCGCCATCACATTTCTCTCCGTCGCCGTCGCTGTGGTGTGGCGCAGGCACGTAATGATTCCAATCACAATTCTTAACTTTCTCCAACAATTGCGACCGCTCCCCATCTCTGGTTCATCCCCTCCCATTTTCATTCCAGTGCACGTGCAGTATACGCAACCTCTGCCTAACAGTTTTGTATCTGCCTTTTCTTCCTAAGCCCAGCTCTAAACTCCTCAAACCAGAAACGGAAACGACCGTCTCCGGCATTTTGGAGGCTTTTCCTACACACGCACGCAAACCACCATCACATACCGACAAATCCAGTGCGCGTTCCACTTTTTCCGTGTGCCGTCGATTTAATCGATCAAAACCAATGCAACCACACCACCGCGCCGCGATGGGTTTGATCGATTCCGGTGAAGCAGCTAACAACTGGTTCCATTGCGGTGCAACAACACGCACACACACCTCACTATTTCCCAAGGTATCGAGAGCCCATTTCCACGCTGGCGAATGAAAAACGTGTCACCAGCCAAGCCAGTGGATCGTTTGCTTGCTTCGCGTTTCCGTCTCGTTTGCCGCCAAGCACCAACAACCGAGCAAAAACTCGGTGCGGAAAATAATTTAAATTCAAGAGTAATTTATAAATTGCTCACCCTTGCACCGTGGCATGCTGTGGCAGCAAAAGGCTGGCCACAGAAAGTAATATGGAACGGATTTTGCAAAAAAAAAAAAAAAAAAAAAAACTAGACAAAACACATTCAGCCGGAAAAGGAAAGTCTAGCCGCCAATAGTAATGACCCCTTTTTTGTTTGGAAGGAAAAGAAACAAAGTAATGTACTAGTTTGTATTATCAAATACCAAAGACAGTGGCGCACAAACACGATGTAAAATTAGAAAGAGTCCACACACAGAAAACGGTCTTCTTCTAATCTCTCAGCAAACATCCTCAACATTGCAAAAATGCGCCGTGAGTGCGAGTGATACTCTCATCAAACCACGACTCAAAACCACCGGCAGAGAGAACAATCTATCGAGGTAGGTAGGACATTCTCAAAAGAAATGCCGCATACTTTAGGTTGCGCCGGCTAGATCGCGTCATTTGGGTTAAGACGGAACGCAACTTGCAAAAAATACTTTGCGGCACGCCGAGAAACCACTCGCATGACGCTGCTCGAACGCAGGGTTTAGCAACTATAAGACCATCGTAATATTCCAAAGTCTCCTTAAACTAAAAAGAAATTACTGTGTCTGATGACATTTGTTTTTCGCAGAATCATACATAGAATACTTTTGAGAATAGAAATTCTTCCCTTCTATTTCTAGTTGATCATCCCTGCCTCCCTGTTTGCAATGGCCGTCATTTTATCGCCGGCTACGATACAGAGGCTTACAAGCGCTGTCTCTACGGTGACTCAGAACAGTCATGTCACGACATCGGAAGTGTGCCGCACAGCCGAATCTTGGCAAAAACCCGCTTTTTGACGGTGAAGAGCATCGTTTCGTTAGGCTATATCATGCAAATCCAAGCGGAAACTAACGCGAAGAAGAGGCTGGTGAGAAGACAGCCGAATGACCTCATAGCATTCAAACTTCTTATTCGGCTGCTGCTCTGTGTGGGGTAGTGTGTTACGTGAGAATTATTTCTGAAACTGGGTTGCACCCCAGATGATCGTTTCAAACATTCTTTGGCATATCTCTTTGGGGGTTCGTACGTTTACTATACGTATTCTAGTAGATTTTTTGAGTCGGCTCACTTCTAGGTCCGACCGATCGTTTACATTTGGTTGCACAAGGTGTCTTAAATTACTTTACAACAGGAATACGCAAGATCTAAGAGAAATGATCTTCGCAATGAAACTCATACATTGCCAGCAAAGGTCTATCTGCATGTATATTAATCAACGCTTTGAACAGATTTCGAAACCCAGAAGACCATCAAAACAAATACTCTTCTTCCAACTCGTGAGAACCTTGGACAATGAGTTTCCCATCGAACCCATTCCGAACGCGCCGCAATGTCCTCCACGCCTGTCTATAATGATGCGTATCGTCTAAAACTGTACGCTGCTCCCAGAGTTCATCTTTCAACGCAAAGCTTCATAATTATCACCCACCCACCGACACAGCTGACCAGCGGGATCGCACATAGTCTATTCTTAATGATCTCTCGGCTTCAGACGCCTCTTGGTCACGAAAGTGCGTCTCTGAACTCGTTCTCTCATTTGCTCTACTAGTCAAATTTTCCTGAACTCGGTCAACGGTTAGGCACGATTTCTTCCGTGACCCACACGGATGATCTTTACATTCATGATCCTCTGGGAGTGGTCAGTAAGGGTGGGAATGGGATATTTTCGAACCTTTCAGTCATGGAGCTCCTATTGGTACTGTTTTCAGGTGAAATATGAACTATTACAAACGTCACAAGAGATGCTGGACAAGCCCCTTACTCTGCCTTCCCTGCGGTAGAAATAAGGCTGCTCTGAAACGGATTGCAGCGTACATAGCCATTAGCACCAGAATGGAAAACGTATATTCCCTGCACCGGGTGCATACAATGTGTGAACGAGGTCGGTAAACATTTGCTCACAGCAATCATGCACTGTTTGAATGGTTTTGGGGGCTATTCTGCTCGCCTACCCGGACCTAACTGCTGGTTTTTAATGGACAAAAAGAACGATGCACCAACCGTACCATGGGGTTTAGTTTTAAGGGTTATTTTTTTGAGCTTACAAAATGAAACCCCCAGCAGTCGTTCGGATATGCGTAAACACACCACAAGTCATGCGTTTCTTCCCGGCTTCCCATACTCCTATTCCCCACACATCCCTCCCATTAGAGTCTTTTAGCCCAGCGCGTGCGAGAAGCCTTCACTCTCCCTCTCTTAGTCCTTCTCCAAGTGCGTGTACTTTCGGACAACTGCTGTTGGGCGAAAAACCGCAACGACAAAACAGGAAACCATTGCATTGATACCGGGGAGAACCCAAGCTGAAAAGTGATACAGCATGGCTGGAGCAACAACACTTCATTATGCATACAATACACCCGCGGCCGTTCTGTTCGCATGACCGTGTGTGTCTAAGTGGAAGTGGGCGGAAAGCAGTCCCACAGGAACCGAACCAGCACGAAACCAGTGAAGTTCCTGAAGGTCTCCTCAATCGTTTCGACATGCATAAGTCTCCACAAGGGGAATGGTTGAAAGGTAGCAGCAAGAAGTCCCGTCAAAGCTGACATTGGAGCTCAGAATTACTGTGAGCGTGCCGGAACAGCGTGTTTCTGTTTGCAAACCAATGTCCCTTGAAGTTAAATGTATGCGTTCTTCCTTGCAAAAAAAAACCCGTGTGCCTATTGCATAATAATTCTACTACGTGCTAGTTTACGATTTCCGCCTCACAAGCATTAGTCCTGATTTCTATTGTGAGTTCGTCGTTTCGATTCTACGCTAGCAAAAAAAAAAATCACTCAACGGCAAGATCCCTCCCCTCACTTATTCTGAAACAGAGCTCCTTCCAACAATTCTTCATATTATGCTATCCCACACCCGTTGACTATTTTCCCACAGGCTTCCCTCGCCGTCGAAACCCGCATCACAACTAACATCAGCAACAACAAACACACCAACCGGAAACATGCCCCGCGTGTCAACCATCAGAAATCTAACGACCCTAACACCATCACCACCATTCTATTGATTACCATTATAGACATCTGTACCATGAACTCTCGGGAAAGAAAGAACAGACTATAATTTCTCTGTATCGGTTCAGGTCAATGACCGGATGAAACGCACAGCCATTTCACGCCAGGACCAAGAATATCGATTTCCGCAAATATCGCGCACGGGGGTTATTGAACCGAGGAACTATTTTAGTGAGCAATTTTCCTCCAAAAATGCTCACAAACATTTACATGACAAGGGGAACTATCTCGTATCGTACATCTACACAGCTCGAAACCTAATGAAACTAATTTCTACCGAACCCTTCCGACAACACTAGCCAGACGCCGCCGAAATGTCATTCTACCACCAGCAGACGACCAGGGCGAAGAAATGGTTTTGTTTTTCCCACTCATTGCACAGCTCTCGGACGCTTTCGCTCTACTTCCGGATGCAAATAGAAGTATCGAATAGCCGCCCCTTCGCATTAGGCATTGAAAAAGGCCCACCAACAGCACCTGGGTAAGCGGGAAACTAGAGCCCTTTTGCATAGAGGCTTGGTTGGGTGGCTTTGTGTGTTTTCCCTCCCGTTTGGTTCTGTTGTTACCGCGTTCCACTGACCAAAGGGAGACCCATTTTCCCCGTTGCTTCCATCATGGGGGTTTGGTTGAATTTTCCAATTCTCTTCATCAACTTCCCCCACTCGCGGGTGCTGACATACATTTCACCGTCCGCAAACACACTCTTTTCTCTCTTGTGCTTCGGTGTCTGTTCTGTTTCCAACCATCCATCACACACACAGGTGACGAACGACGCCGAGACCGAGGGCCGACAGTGTATCGGTCAGCTGGCACGGTGGTTGTTTGAAGGTGAATGTAACGGTTTTGTAATTACCGACCTTCGCCCATACAGCGCGCGCGCGACGGTTGCAGTACGGACGAAGGGCGCCACGACCCGAATTGAACTACTGTTTTTCATGCTTTTTCTTTCACTGCTCCGTGTGCATCGTTTTTGTTTTCGTTGTTTTCTTTTTTTTTCGTGCTTTCCTCATCATCGCCACGGAACGCGGAAACCAAGCCAACGACACTTGCCACTCGAACGAACCCCTTCTTTTCCAACAGAACGGAACCGAAGCCGCGAGATCATTTATCATTATTTTTCCCCGTTTTTCTGCCTCTATTTGTCCCGCCACTGTAATGGTGTCCAACAAACGACACTACATACATCACAGCAAGAGCCCTCGGTGTGTGTGTGTGTGTTTGAGTGGAAACTAAAACTAAATCATTTCGTGTCAGTTATCTAATTTGATTGTCAAGCGTTCTGCGGGGCTGCACGCGACGGCTGTTCACTTCAGGGAAACGCCGGGTTGGTGAAGGGCAAAGAATACAGGTGTGTTTCGAGCACCCGAAAATGTGTGTGTCACGAACCTGAACTTTGGCCAGGAAAATAATTATGTTACGTCCCGTACCACCAACATGGAATAGAAATATTGATTATTTGTCATAGTCAATTTTCAGTGAAACACTCTAAACATGTTCATAAATTGTATCTTTTTCTGAATATTCCAGAAAAAATCCGGCTCGAAGGACCATTTTTTGCTCGATGGAATTGATTTTACCCGTTTCTTACACTTAAAACGAATGGGTACTTCAGTGCCACAAAATGCCACCATAAAAACAACCCATCGTGAGGGTGAATGGGACCGTTGTTGACACGCTTCACTGGGTCTGGCCCAGGGCGAGGAAGAGCTATCAAAAAATAACCGCTCAAAACGGGGATGTACGACCTCCAAATTTATCGATTGCGTTTATCGATGCAGCACAGTTACTTTTTTGTCTCCTCTCCCCTAATTCAAAAACTACAAGGCGGGTGTTTAACTTCAACGATTTGTCGCTGCCAGTTTGATTGGGTGTGCTTTAATATGAAGGACGCTTGGTGTCGCTTCCTCCTCGACCCCAGTGTCAAACGAACGGCACATAGCCCACAGATATCTCTCTCCAGGTCCTCGTGTAGTGCAAATGAGAAGACAACCGTCGTTCGTATTACAGCAGATGATGACAAACTCACCTGAAATGAAGAAGAAGAAAAAAAAAGAAAACATTAGCACACTGAATCGTCTAGAAACGGCCATGGTTGGGTAGCGTTGCTCTACTGAATCTGCATTCTACTTTTAAATGTAATAGAATCCAAACCAAACGACCACAAGACTACCGTTAGAAGACATACACCACATCGTCCAACATGTTCATCAATCGATCTTGGGCTCCGACTCCTTTGAAATGTCTCTCAATATCACATTCTTCCATCGTCAGCTTCAACAAACGCTTCACGCTACACGACCCATAAATTTGTACCCTCAAGTGCTTTTCACGAAAGTGATCAGCACACCGTTTTCGCCTCCTCCCAAGAATCGATCGACCACAAAACACACACTAAACGTTCGGTAAAAAGTCATAAAACACGAGCACGATCACTCACAAGTGCTGTTACCAATAATAGAGCCGACACGTGCGATCGAACCTTAGGGTGAACTTCCGTCCAAAAACCTACCCAATCGAACGTATCCCAATTTTTCGTCACCGAGAGTTTAATTTCTCCTCGGAAAAGCAGTAAACCACCACCGAACCAACATAGCAAACACTTCGATAAAACCGGAAAAGATCTTCACCTCTTGCGGTGTTATATGTGTGTGTGTGTGTCACCGTGGTTGTTCTATTTTCGATCTTTTCCGTCTCGCAAGTCCCTCGTATCACCCCAAAAACCGAACCATTCCGCCCGATCTGTCCCGGTGGAATGGAGTGTCTTTCATCCTCGCTCACTGTACGCTCAAGAGGGCGCGCGCGTCAACCACCAACCAAACACCCACTTTAAATGGGTGAAACGCCGGCAAAAGGTTCATTAAACTCCAAGAAGCATCGTTTCCCAGACCGTTCGTTTCGAGGTTACACCGTCCGCCTACTTCCGCCAGCTTCCACCTCAATCGAACAGAACCTTGGGGAGCACCCAATCAATAGGATCTTCGCGTCAGAACTGTTGGAAAGGTGCTCTCTAGCTACAAGAGCCATTCAACACAAAACCGCACCAAGAAAAGTGCATGTTACATAATGCCAGCCACGCGAAGAGTTGTTGATTTACATCGACCACAAACTCTGCGCACTCGTTAGTGTACCGGAAGAGCGGGAAGACCGTGGCCAACCTTCGGGTCGCGGAGATGCGATTGCGGGGCGGATGCATTGATTTACGGGATCGCGCGCCCGACAACCGTGCAAACACAGCAAACCAGTTGACAAACGTGATCCTCACACCAACTCACAGATTGAACGTGAACTTGATTCTCGAAACCACGAGAACGCTCCAACGCGGTTGTGAAGAAGACTCAAGAACCCATTCTACAGCTGCTGATTGCAAAACTTGTTCTCCCACACGACACACACACAGCGCTCTTGTTGCGATGCAGTTCTTGAGGAGTTCTTATTGAACTGTGCCTGCGCCACACTGAAGGTTGTCGTCTGGTTTTGGGCCTACTTTTTGGTGCGATTTTGAAATCGCTCCCGAGAATCATTTATATTCAATTCACACAAAAAACGAACGATCGCATCCTGTCCCTCTTTTGAAACGGTTTGTAGTTTTAATTCGCAAGCAGAATTCACCACGTGCAGAGTTAATGTCTCGGTCAAGGCAAGCGCGTCGAACAATAATTGGTCAAAACCAACAATCCGTAGAATGAATCATTTACACGCCATCGCTTTACAAATGATGCATTCGCATTTTGATTGACCACTTCTACCGTGATGTGGTGTGACTTTTCCTTTCTAAATGTGTTACAAAACGATGGCAAGGTTTACATAAAAGACTGAAGATACGGAAGCCAAGTACGCGAGATCGAACAAAGAATGAAAACCACAATTTGCCGAGCAAAGACGACGGCGAGCAACGACATCTATTAGGCAGAAAATGGACAAACATAACACTCCTTCAATTCGCTGAGCACTGAGAAGCACCGAACACCGATAGGCCCGAGCAAGAGACGAGCCAGAAATGGAAGGAAATAAGTGTGAGTGGTTTCGATTAATTTATGACTGACTGACTAACTGGCGGCACCCCCTGCTGGGTGTGCCATCAGTTTATGCAAAAACGCAAAACAAACATAGCGCGCGGCTGTCACAGTGGGAACGCGGAGTCTACCAACCAAACCATTTGCCACATCGTTTATCGTGTCCTATTAGCGTGCCTGATGAAGAATGGCAGAGGTGAGAGTTATCGTTGGCGCTGTGCACGGTTATTCCTAATCTGACATGCTGATAACTCTAGCCGGCAATCACTCCTACACATGGAACACCTCTTCGGCAACGGTAAGAAGACTTCACTGCTATCATAATTTACCCAACGACACTCGTACTTTCTTCTTGTCAGACGGTGCGGGGAGGTAGCAAAGAAAAACTGGACAGCTCTCACACTCCCCCAGGGAAACCGGAAATCGAATGCGTTTCCTTCTCGTTTTCCCCATTCCCCCATTTCCTCCACAAGACATGGCATTAGTTGAGACGGTCTCAATTTACGCTCGCCTAACGAGACGTGCGCTTAAAGACGGCGTTCGGTTCGGCAACGGATTGTAGGCACATGACAGACGTAAACGCACACACACACACAAACACACACCATCTAATGGTGAGATTGTGTGCTGTCGGGAAAATGATGTGCGAATTTGCTAGAGAAAATCCCACCCAGCGTTCCGTCTTCCGTTCCGGCCACCGGATGACTTCGACAGATTGCTGAGAACGGGACTCGCCGCGGTGGTGTTGGGGCGTGGTTTACCTATTGCTTCTTTAACAACAACAATTCGAAAAGTGGGTCAACTTGCCGGTGTGGAGTTCGTGGGTTGAAGACT
This sequence comes from Anopheles arabiensis, assembly GCF_016920715.1. Lineage (NCBI taxonomy): Eukaryota > Metazoa > Arthropoda > Insecta > Diptera > Culicidae > Anopheles > Anopheles arabiensis. The sequence continues at coordinate 31,932,068 of NC_053518.1, forward strand.
GTGTACTAAAGGCGGACGATAAAGATTAATAAGCGTGCGAGAGAGCGTGCCAGTGAAAAAAAATGGCAGACATAGTTAGTTAGGAAGTTGGTAATCTTCCCCTGCCAGCATGCGTGGAGCAGATTAATTGAGAGTGGCTGTGTGGTTTGGAGGTTACAATATCCATTATTGGATTAAAGGTACAATATCCATTGCTGGATTAGGTCATCTGACAATTGTGATTTTGAAAATTTCGTAAGCTCCAAATGTCAAATGATCTGTCGTAATTGCATCCACACGTAGAATTATACTTTTGAGTTAAAATTTAATGATCTCTACCATCATTGTCTTTGACTTCAGGATCTTGCCCAATTCCCAGGCCTAATCGCTGGGTTCATATTCGACTTCAAAGCTGGTTTGGGCACTGGATATGGATATATTAAAGTTCGCTAGCATTGGAACCCGCGCTGGCGGTGGCACTCCAATCAACATCATTAGCAGATCTTAACGGCTTAAGACACAGCGGGAGAGCCCCGAGTGGAACAGAATTTTGCAAAAGCAACAACCACGAAAAAAAACAAGCTCAAATTTGAGCAATCCTTCATTTTATGATTATTTTAGACGGCAACGGGTACCTTCGGGTCGTCCGAGAGACCAACCGAGGCCAATTATTACTAGTCACTGAACGTATCTCAGACTGCCCGTCCGTGGAACGAACAGTTAGCTCTGTGCTCGACTACTATCGACTCTGCCATGATCTCTCCCTCTGTACCCTTTTCCTTTTAGTCCGATCACCTTCATTCGCTTTGCAAACACCCAAAGCCGGTTTTTCGCGTTGGGCAACTTTGGTAGCAAAACATCAAAGTTCGGGCTTATGGCTAATCGTTCGAGCTAGCGCCGTCTGTGTACGTCAATTAGCGAACCCGAACAAGAGCCTGCACAACCTGTCACCGTTGGCACAACTGGATGGAGTCAATCAGATCGATGTACTGTGCTGCCTGCCTGCCGGGGGACACATCTAGAGGCGGTTTTTTGCTCCTCACGATAACGGTACTCCCCGGTTCGTGGTCCGATACATAATTCGCACTCTTAATTGCTTCTTCGACAGATTATGCTGGTCACGTTGGAAAGTGTAGATATTCGTTGTGGAATAAAATATATAAAAAAAAACCTGGTTGTACCAAGAAAACTTATCCGGTGAGAACTTTCTTCCTCCATCTTCAATGGTTAGGTAACGGCGTGTGTTCATGTATGACTCAATTAACTTTCCCTTCCCCACATATATCACATCTTATCAGCTACGGTGACAGCTGACTGGTTAAATCTCCTTCCAAGGCGCCCTGAACAAAAATAGTTCCCATCAATAGCCGTCCGACCGACCGCTGCTTTGCGAATTATGGCGTGACGGCGTGGCGGCGGGATGACAACATCGCTCCCACCGATGTGCGACACCGCGACTCCCGCATCGGTCATCCAATTTTTGCTAATAATAACCTTTTTCACCGCCAGCCCCAACGTATAAGCACTCCCGCAGCGCATACGGCAAGCGACACTTACGAACACAAGCGCACTCAGAGAGATACCAATGTCCCTTCCTACTTGACCATTTGATAGGGAATTGAGTGCCCACCTCCCGTAGCCAGTGCAGTATGTCGTCTGTCCAAGTCCGAAGCAATGACCTCATCCTCAAAAGTTGAAGATCGCCGTCAAGCGACCAACGTGCACCAACACTTGGGTATAAATTTAGCGAACGCGACAACATCACTCGCCTGCGAGAAGCTAACGCATAATTTATGGCGTTAACCCGCAGTGTGTGTCGTCAGCCGGACCTCGTTTAAATTGGACACAGTGTGCTCTACTATATCTGCCGCTCGTGACACTCACGTTTTGCTGTGGCAAAGAGAGGGGAAATTAGGAGGATACCAAGTTTTACCGGTATGAAGAAGTTGAATAAAAAGGAGTATCACAGAGCATTAGACATTATCGGAACTACTGCATTAGTGTGAAAGATAATTGTCAGGAACAAAGGCTACCGTCGGTATCAGTGAGCCGCATGCAACTGAGACTTTCCACGGTGTATCATTTGGAATGAATTTTAAATCACTCCCGTTCGCATATCAATAATCAAGCCTAACGATTGATCGGTTGGACAAATAACAATCATTACATTTCAATCCCGTCTTTTTAACTGCGAAAGACCCTAGGGTAGGATAGAAACCTCTTTCCATGTACCATTCATCTGTGTATTGTCCACGGTGCAGCACCTGCTAGCATACCATGAAGTTACTAGAGCTAGACAACCCTCGTGAAGCAATTGCCATCGGGTGCCGTCTGCTCAAACTGTTCGGATTGGGGCGGGATGAACGATTCAAGCTCGTTTACTGGCTCCAGTGTGTGGCATATCTGGCGTTTAGTATCGTACCCCGATTTTTGGTAGAGATCGAGGATATGGTAGCGCTGATGCGCCTTATTGCAGAGCTGGTGTTTGTCGTTTATCTGTGTTTGCAAATAATGGCACTGTACTGCCGACGGCGCCAGCTTTACCGACTGGTGGATATGTTGCAGCAATGCATCGATATACCCTACTCGGAGCAAATCGAATCGTTCCTCATCCGATCGAACGTCAAAATCAACCAATCGTCCGCAGCCTACGCGCGGTTCTTCATGTGCGTGTACGTGCTGTACTGTACGATGTCACCGTTAGCGTCGGGCTTCGTCTACATTCGCAACCAGCGCAATGCGACGGGCGTGCAGGAAGAATTTATCATCACCACCGAAATGAAGCACGTATTCCCAGCTCCACAATGGACGGTAATGTTCCTCATGCTTTTTTTCGCTTGATCTTACACAGCTTATACGACCTGGACATCCGTTACAATCCGCTGCACTACTCGATCTACGCCGGTTTGATATTTGTGCTGTCGGCAATATCTTCGCTATCACTCTGCACCAAGGACGTTATCGACATTGCAGCCATTAAAACGGTGACACTGGTGTTTGGCATTGTAACGATGCAGATTCGTGACCTGCACGAGCAGATCACCCAGGAGCGGTTGAACCGTGTCATCAAATCGCATCGCAACGCGCTGTCTTGCGCGACGCAGCTCGAGCAGGCACTAAACCTATCCGTTCTGTTTCAGTTTGCCTCGTGCAGCGCCAACTGGTGTCTGATGCTGTTCTACATTTTGCTAATGGTTCGCACCTAAAAACACACACGCCTAAACCTTCCCATTTTACGTGATACTAATGATGTAATTTGTATTCAACGCTTAGGGATTGGATTCGCGTGTTTTGAGTATGGTGTTACTACTGGTAATTGTATCGATCGAAACCTACACCTACTGTATGCTCGGCTCGCAGTTAACAGCACAGGTAAGCGGCTTTTGGGGAAGCAAATCAAAAAGAATATCTAATCATACAATCATGCACAGGGTGAAGATCTGCTAATGGCTTTGCAGCAGCTCTCCTGGTACGACCAACCAGTCCCCATCCAGCGACAAATACTACTAATGATACGACGCTCGCAAACACCACTCATTCTGAGGGCAGGCAAGCTGTTCAGCGCAAATGTCGTGCAGTTTGGTGACATCGTGCAAAAGTCGTACTCCTTTTTCTTGGTGCTAAAAAATGTATTTTAAAACAATTCAAAACGATGCCTGCTTGCTCGCAATTGTCAATCGATAGATCCGTTCCCAGAATGGACATCCACCATTTGTAAAGGACGAGGTCCAGGCACAATAAACTATCATGAATTATGCACCAGTTGTTGGACAAATATTGTTCCTTTCTTTTTTCAACACCTTTTTGCTGCTATCGAGAACATGGTTAGCTTCTAGGTAAGCCAATAAAAAAACCAGAGCATGAAATATTTACACGCTTTACACCTACGCCAAACACCTAACGCCAAACAAGCACAGGTTGAAGCTACTAGCAGCTAGCCTCCAACCCGTTCATTGTCTAAGTTGCGCTGCAGCCATGAAGTTCTTCCAAATCGACGATACTCGCGAGATGCTGCCGATAGGTTGCCGATTGTTAAAGCTTTGTGGTTTGCCTCGCAGTGACCGTGTGAACCGCAGGTTCTGGCTTCTGTGTGTTTTTTTCTTCGTCTTCGGTCAGATCCCACGTTTCCTAATTAAGATCGACGAGCCAATTGCGCTGGTGCGCGTTGGTGCTGAGATTGTGTACTCGACGTATATATTCTTGCAACTGATTGCACTGTACGCTAGGCGAAGCGATCTTTATCGGCTAATCGATACGTTGCGCGAGTGTGTCGAAAACCCCTACCCGGATGATGTGCGTGCGTTCATCTTGAGAACGAGGGACATAATCAACAAATCTTCAGTTATGTACAGCAAGTGTTTTCTTGCCGTCTGCATATCGTACATTATAATGCCCTTCATGGCAACGAGTGCCGTTGTGGTGCGAAACCGTCGCAACCAGACGGGCGAACGGGAGGAGTATGTGATGCCCACTGAGATGAAGTCAGTAACGCTAGTTGCTAACCTATTCCATTGGAAAGGATTGTTTCATTGATGAAACCCACGTTCACTCTATTTTCGACACAGTTTCTACTACCTGGATATTCGCTTCAATCTACTTCACTATTCGCTTTACTTTGGTGCTGTGAGTGGACTAAGCGTAATAGGATCGCTGGCACTTTGCACTAAGGACGTCATGGATTTTTCACTCATTCGTACGGCATCGATGCTGTTTCAAGCTACCGCCCAGCAAATTCGGAACCTACCGCCAGGCGCATCGCAGGCCAAGCTCGAAGCCATCATTCATTCACACCGTTCCACCCTGAAATGTGCAGCACAGCTGCAGAATGCCCTTAATCCCGCACTGCTCATACAGATCACATTCTGCACCGCCATTTGGTGCCTCATGCTGTTCTACATACTTCTGCTGGTAATGTGTCTGTGTGTTTGTATGTGAAGCATAGTTAACGAAAGAGGGCATTCACGGAAAGTTTTTTGTTGGCAGGGATTCACCTCCAAAGTGATGAATGTGTGTTTACTGCTTCTGGTGCTAACTTGCGAAACGTACTCCTACTGTCAGCTTGGGACACAGTTCACCTCAAACGTAAGCCCTCATCCTTGGGGACCTAACTATAAATTATGAATTCTTGTAACTTCACTAACTGTGCCACTACCTCCACAGGCAGAGGAAGTGCTCGATGAATTACAGCAACTTGCCTGGTACGATCAATCCGTACCAATACAGAAACAAATTTACTTCATGATTCATCGCTCCCAGACGCGTATCGAGCTGACAGCTGGGAAGCTTTTCCCCGTCAACATTGCGCAGTTTAGTGAGATTGTTAAAAAGTCATACTCATACTATCTTGTCCTAAAGGATATCTTCTAAAACTCCAAAGCGAGTCCCAATACATATGCCGTAATCATCACTTGTCAACCACATATCATTCAAACCAACCGTACAACTGCACATTAGCTTGTCACAATTCAAAACAGGGTTGATATTATAAATAGTAGCACCGAAAAGAAACGCAGCAAACATTCTTACACTGTGAAACCAACCAAGACACACCATCAGTTCTTTAGACACCAAACACGATGGTTGTGTTCGATCCACTGGACGACCCTTTGAAGGTTCTGCCACTGCCTCTTAAACTTCTGGCACTACTCGGAGTGAACAAGAACCCGTCCGAACGGTTCCGTCTGTACGCCATATACATTTACTTGTGGGTGGCGATGTTCATACCTAAACTCTGCCTGGGATACGAAACCATTCCTCAATGCTTCCGAAGCATTGCCGAGGGTATGTTTTCGTTCAACACTACCGTCACCTTCATTATGTTGCCCCTAAAGATGGACAACTTCGAAGGCTTGCTTCAAAATCTACAGCGTTTTACCCAAATAGGTAAGCAATAAGGATTATCATCGTAACATCGCTCATTACAACTACCAACTCTTCACTCATTTCAGTTACAGTCCAAGAAGACTACAAACAGATCCTAATCAGCCTCAACACAACAATACATAAGTTCACCAAGTATTACTTCATCTTCACAAATGGGATCGTGTTTTCCATTACCGGCAGCACGATAGCAGGAATGCTCTATACCTACTACACGAAAGATTCGAAATATTCCGCTGCATTTCCGCTCGTAATGGAAAACCGTTTCTACGTGCTGGATTCGCATTACAACCTTGGCCACTGTTTTGTGCATCAGGCTCTGATGTTCTTTACCCTCTACATCCTGTTGGTAATGTTCACCGCCAAGGCCGGTACGCTTTTCGGTTTGATTCGCTTCTGTTCGACCGTGCTGGGAATCATTGTCCTCAAGATCGAGCGACTGAGCCAGATCGGACCCGTTGACCAGTATACTGCAGAGCTGAGTGAAATTATCGAACTTCACCAGCTGGCGATCAAGTGTTCCCGCCAGCTGCAGAACATTCTAATGGAAATCCTGTTGGCTCAATTTACTGGCTGCGTGTTTATATGGTGCTTTATGCTGTATTATGTTATGATAAGTGTAAGTGAAGTACAGTTTGATAAAAGTGACACACTGTAACGATTCTCATATTAGACGCATTGTAACAGTTTCGTTTTTCTTTGTCTAGGGAATAACTGCTGAAGGTATTGCCGTGGGAACCATGCTTATCGCCTTATCTACGGAAACGTTCATCTTTTGCTTGTTGGGGAACGAGCTGACGTTGAAGGTAAAGAATTTTGCTGTCTATTACAAACTTAATCATTATTGCAAAATTGAACAGGGTCTTGAAATTAGTACGGCTATGTATTCCACCAATTGGTACGATCAACCGGTCAAGCTACAGAAGATGGCTGTACCAATAATACAGCAAAGCCAACAGCGAATCGGTATAACTGCGGCCAAGTTTTACTACATCGATTACAACAGATACGGACAAGTACGGTGCTAAATGTAATATTCTAGTTACAATTCACTGCAATAATTACTGTCTTTCAACGTTGCAGAGCCTGAAAACCGCCTACTCTTTCTATCTTCTGCTGAAGGACATTTTCTAGAGAGAAATTCATTATTCACTAGAGCTTTCAGTTGGATAGATCGAGCACACAGCACCGCGGCACGAATGAGAAACCACCGTTGGGCATATTACCAACCAAGCACATAGCTCACAAGTAGATTTTCGTAGTCAATACTTTTGATTGCTCATCAGCCAATATTTAAATATGCTTTTTGCTGTATAACAAATACGATTGTAGCGTTTGAATGCGATCGAACGTTAATATGCACATGTAGTTTAGTTTAATGGCATTGGGAATCATAACAACGATATTCTGCATCATATACCAATCAACGGACAAACGATGAGGTTCTTCCTAATCGAAAAGTCATACGATATGCCACACCATGCGTTGAAGCTTCTAGGACTGATTGAAACGCGAAAGACGTACTCATATTTGTGCTCTACTTACTGTCAATCGCCGTACCGAAGAATGTGCTTGGATATCCCAACTTTAAGACATCTGTCATGAGTTCAGCTGTTGTTTCAAACGAATCAATATTCTAATGTATTCGTATCGTCTAATGAGCTTGTCCAACTTCACAAAAACAGTGAGTATATTTTCCTTGTTTATAAATATAATTTTTCCTTACTACCTATTGTATTAAAAGTTCCTAGCGAACCATTTCCAGTTGCTCAATATTTAAGCAAGATGAACGCCCACCATCAAAATCGCAAGGCTATACCATACCGTTCATCTATTGCCGATCAATTTCTACAGCTGCTCTTACAACCCAACTCTCACAAGTACATAACATGTTTGACTCAATTCCATATTGCTCGTGTCGCGTATGTCTTGCACACATTCAGACGGGCAGGATTACCTATAACTGTACAGAAATACTAACAGCTGTACGTAAAGACCTGCACCTCACGATCCTATGTGTTCGGCCAACCGGAATACTGCCTCCTAAAAAAGTAGCTGGTCGGTAAGTGTCAGAATCCTCTTTTTCGCTATATATCTTTTGAAAAGCTGTGAAACCTTTCTAGGAACCACACCATGACTTCCATAAGTTTAATGATTGCTATCGCTATCTTGCAAGTCGTCAAGAAGACGTATTCATTTTTCGTTGTTAGCAAACAGTTACCAGGCTGTAGCTAACTGTAATTAAATGGAAACTTTGTGCTATTAGAACACTTGAATTCTCGACATTCTTCCAGTTCATTGGGGAAGTTATACCGCAGCCATGAAGTTCTTTCAAGTGTGTGTGTGTTTATGTGTGTGGCCATTGTACACGAGGCGAGACGATCTTCATCAGCTAATCGATATGGTCATCTTGAGAACGGAAGACCAAATAAACAAATCACCAATTACGCAAAGCTACAACTTTGTAGTTCAGCTCAAATTGCACAGTTTAGTGAGATTGTTAAAAAGTCATACTCATTCTATCTTTAGGACAAGATATCAGGATATATCCTAATACGAATCAACAATGTTTCATACATTGTATGTAATAGTCACTTGTCGCCCGCATATCACTCAAACAAACTGTACAACTGGACATTAGCTTGTCACACTACTCACAACCGGCTTGTAACTATCAGCCAGGTTACTAAGTTCGGTCGCATAAAAACGAACGCAGTAAGCATTCTTACACTGTTCATAACCTAAAGTCAACATCAGTTCTTTAGACACCAAACACGATGGTTGTGTTCGATCCACTGGACAACCCTTTGAAGGTTCTGCCTCTGCCTCTTAAACTTCTGGCACTACTCGGAGTGAACAAGAACCCGTCCGAACAGTTCCGTCTGTACGCCATCTACGCCTACCTTTGCATTGCGTTGTTCATACCTAAACTCTGCCTGGGATACGAAACCATTCTTCAATGCTTCCGAAGCATCGCCGAGGGTATGTTATCGTTCAACACTACCATCACCTTCATTATGTTGCCCCTAAAGATGGACAACTTGGAAGACTTGCTTAAAAATCTAAAGCGTTTTACCGAAATCGGTAAGTACTAATCAGTACTTCACTTGCTAAACGAACATTACAATGGTTCTATTTGCTAATTATTCATTCCTTTCAGTTATCTTCAATGAAGACTACGAACAGATCCTGATTAGACTCAACACGGCAATACATAAGTTCACCAAGTATTACTTCATTTTCACAAATGGGATCGTGTTCGCCATGACCAGCAGCACGATTGCAGGAATGTTTTACACCTACTACACGAAAGATTCGGAATATTCCGCAGCATTTCCGCTCGTAATGGAAAATCGTCTCTACTTGATAGACTCGCACTACAACCTTGGCCACTGTTTCGTGCATCAGGCTCTGATGTTCTTTACCCTCTACATCCTGTTGGTAATGTTCACCGCCAAGGCCGGTACGCTTTTCGGTTTGATTCGCTTCTGTTCGACCGTGCTGGGAATCATTGTCCTCAAGATCGAGCGACTGAGCCAGATCGGACCCGTTGACCAGTATACTGCAGAGCTGAGTGAAATTATCGAACTTCACCAGCTGGCGATCAAGTGTTCCCGCCAGCTGCAGAACATTCTAATGGAAATCCTGTTGGCTCAATTTACTGGCTGCGTGTTTATATGGTGCTTTATGCTGTATTATGTTATGATAAGTGTAAGTGAACTACAGTTTGATAAAAGTGACACACCGTAACAATTCTCATGTTAGACGCATTGTAACAGTTTCGTTTTTCTTTGTCTAGGGAATAACTGCTGAAGGTATTGCCGTGGTAGCCATGGCAACTGAACTGACTTTGAAGGTAAGGAATTTGGTTGTCTATTATAAGCTTAATCATTTATTACAAAATATAACAGGGTCTTGAAATTAGTACAGCTTGTTTCGATCAACCGGTCAAGCTACAGAAGATGGTTGTACCAATAATACAGCAAAGCCAACAGCGAATCGGTATAACGCGGGTTTTACGATCGATGGATACGGACAAGTGCGGTTAAATTTAATATTCTAGTTACAATCCACTGCAATAATTACTGTCTTCTGACGTTGCAGAGCCTGAAAACCGCCTACTCTTTCTATCTTCTGCTGAAGGACATTTTCTAGAGAGAAATTCATTATTCACTAGAGCTTTCAGTTGGATAGATCGAACACACAGCACCGCGGCACGAATGAGAAACCACCGTTGGGCATATTACCAACCAAGCACATAGCTCACAAGTAGATTTTCGTAATCAATACTTTTGATTGCTCATCAGCCAATATTTAAATATGCTTTTTGCTGTATAACAAATACGATTGTAGCGTTTGAATGCGATCGAACGTTAATATGCACATGTAGTTTAACTGAATGACCAGTTTCAAATAAACGTCACTGCGACGATATATAGCCCATTGGTGGTCACAACAACGACCTACTACATCATATACCAATCAGTGGACCAGCGATGAGGTTCTTCTTAATCGAAAAACCGCCCGGTGTGCCGCACATTGCACTGAAGCTCCTAAGACTGGTTGGAGTTTCACAGACGCAAAGCGAAAGATATCGATACGTGCCGATGTTTGTGCTATTTTTACTTACAATAGCTATACCGAAGATTGCGTTTGGATATCCCAACTTTGAGACATCTATCATTGGTTTGGCTGAGCTGTTCTTTCAAACGAATCGTTTCGTTGGGGTATTATTGTTAGTGCTCTATAGTGAATCGATTTTTGAGCTTGTGCGACAGTCAGAATTCTTCGCGAAGAAAGGTAAGTCGATTACCATTTTTTGTTTTAGGACTTATTACTAATAGTATGCCGAATTTAAAGTTCTTAGCGAAACGTCTCCAGTTGCTGAATATCTTACCAAGATGGACACCCAAGTCACCAAAATCACTAAACTGTACCTTACCGCCCTTCTGGTACCGGCTAACTTCTACAGCTACTCTCCAATTGTTGCGACCCTTTGGAAGTATTACAACACATACGAAAACGACACCGTCCCGGAGTTTACCCTACACATGGAGGAAAGCTTCTACAGACTAAATGTTCGGGAAAAGCTGGACCACTACCTGATCTTTGGTGCCATCATGGTGCCAATTTCGTTTCTTTGTGCTCTCGTCGGAACAGCCAAACTTGTGTCGATTCTGAGCCTCATCAAGTATTGCACCATCTACTTTCAGCTGGTTAAGGTCAAACTAGAAGAGGTTGGCCGTTCTCAAAATTATGCTAGTGATATAAGATCCGCTATTCAAATGCATCACAGTGCGCTCAGCTGTGCCGATTTGCTACATGATATCACCGCTCCCATCATGCTACTGCAGCTAGTGCTTTGTATAATGGTGTGGAGTTCAATGCTGCTGTACTTCACCGTGGCGGTAAAATGCAACAGATTAATACTTATCTCACAGATATTTCAATCTCCACTCACTTCATCTCTCACATCCAGGGATTTAACACACAGTTTATTAGTCTGTTTATATTGTTCATGTTCGACACAACCGAAACGTTTGGTTATTGCTACTTGGGTAATCAACTTTCTGACGAGGTGATTTAGCGGTTGATCCAATCGGCAAACAGGCTTCGACATTAATTCATTATTTGCTTTCAGAGTGCTCGTGTCGCCAGTGTTGTGTACGACTGCAGATGGGAAGGTATGCCTCCAGCTTTACGCAAAGACCTGCAGCTCATAATGCTACGTGCTCAACGGTCTGTTGGTATTACTGCTGGCAAGTTTTGTTTTATGAACATGGAACAGTTTGGTGAGGTAAGTGTCGCAATCGTCTGCGAAAATATGGCAGCAAATCGATTGATTATGACACAAAATCCATTTGTTTAACGTTTCCCTATTACAGGTCGTCAAGACAACGTATTCATTTTTCGTTGTCTTGAGGGATCAATTTTAAAAGCAATATTAATATTTAATGCAAAGCAACCATAAATTAGAAAAGCTAAGCAAGAAATTGATATACCCGATGCCTTGTTAATTACTAGTACTAGTGGAAATAATTGATACTGATACACAGCAGCAAATTCAGCGTCAAGGATCAAAGGATAACGTTCATTAGCAATTACACGCACATGGTTAGATATAAAGTCCACGTACTCGATTCTTTTTCACCACTGTAGTATGCTCGAGGCCATAAATTATTACATTCATATTTTTATATTGAATAAATTCAAGCTTCGCATTCAATCAGTACAATACTTACAGAGAGTGTATCTTGCTAGTAACAGCTCATTGTTAGCGCAGGTTTTAGGCTGATAACACCGTCATTTTTTATTGAAAAATCATCGTTTCCAAGCGTCCATCACTATTGTTCCGGATGAACTTCCTCCGACAGGAGCAACCGGCTGGCATGCCTCATATTTCCATCAAGCTGCTCCGAGTGTTTGGCGTTACCGGCGGTCCCGACGTACGCTTTCGCATCCTGCCGGTTATGTTGACCTACGTTTTCTGCATAGTAGTGCCCAAGTGCTTCTTCGGATACCCCAATCAGGAGATAGCCATCATTGGCATAGCCGAGCTGTTTTTCTTAACCAACTCGTTTTGTGGAATGTTTCTGTTGTTTCTGAACAGACATAAGCTAGCTGAATTCATTATACATGTACGAACTTTCTCTCTAACGGGTAAGTTTATGGATAACAAAAAGAAATAGTAATATAATTGACTTTTTGATAATTGATACAGTTCTCCAAGAGTCACCTCCAGCAGTGGTCCAGCATTTGACGACCCAGCACGACTTCATCCACAAGATAACCCGAATCTATTGCATCGTAGTGATGTTTGCAGCCCATTTCTACGTGCTAACTCCATTTCTCTCAACCCTCTACGCGTTCTACGATACGGTACGGAACGAAAACGCAACAATGCACTTTGCACTGCAAATTGAGGAAAACTTCTATGGACTTCAGACTCGCACGACGACTTCGCACTACCTGCTCTTCGGCATGATCATGACGCCTACCGTCTATCTCTGCGCATTCACCGGCACGGTGAAAACTGTGACCATCTGTGACACTACCATCCATTGTATCCTTTACTTTCAACTGGTACAACTAAAGCTACGGATCGTGACGCAGGACAACACGTTCCGCCAGGAGTTGAAGACGGTGATCAAGATGCATCAGGATGCGCTTAACTGTGCAAGCCTGCTTGAATCTATCACGTCACTGGTGCTGTTGATCCAGCTGATTCTATGCGTATTGATCTGGAGCTCAATGCTCCTTTACTTCACCGTGTCAGTAAGTGATGATCTCATCTAATACAAACCCTTTAAATCTGACACATTTTGCGTTTTCGATTGCAGGGATTCGATCTAAATTTTATTAGCCTGATTGTCCTGTTCGTGTTCGATACAACGGAAACCTTTGCTACTGTTATCTTGGGGAACAGCTATCGTACGAGGTAAGTTTTTCTATGCCAATATGATGGAGATTCTTAAGTTCTCTCTTTCTAACGATCTTTTCATTCTGTTCAGAGTGCTCGTATGGCACACATCGTTTACAAAAGCGGCTGGGAGCAACAAAACACGTACGTACAAAAAGATCTTCAGCTAATTATCGCGCGCGCACAAAGGCCTGTTGGCATTACCGCTGGCAACTTTTGCTACATGAACATGGTACAACTTGGCATTGTAAGTTGTGGTGATATCTCTTCTAAAAGCTGACGCACTGAACGTTGTCTCTAATGTTCATTTGCAGATAGTGAAAACTACCTATTCTTTCTTTGTTATATTGAGGGATCAGATTTAACTTTGTTTGTTTACGCTCTCCAATTGTATCGATTTTGAATCACATCTACTAGTGTTAGTGTGGTGGATGGTGTCGAAGAAACAATATTAATAGCGCTAATCAAATATTTACTATTGACACGCTGCAGCAAAATCGACACTAAGAAATAAAGCACAACACTCACAGGAGATCGATCACAAAGTTTACTGTAAAATGCTCGAGCCGTGGTCATACATTATTACATTCAACCTATGCGCCTCAATTAAAGCCACACATTGAACTTTTTATTCATACGAATCCAATTATAAGAGCATTATATAGAAATGTGCCAACCAGTTGACACCTCATTGTAAGAAAAGATTTCAGCCTCGCAACACTGACATCGAATGCTAGCGCCCACCACTATTGCTCTAGATGAATTTCCTCCGACAGGAGCAACCGGCTGGCATGCCTCATATCTCCATCAAACTGCTTCAACTGTTTGGCGTTACCGGCCCTCCAGAGGAACGCTTTCGTATCCTGCCGGTTATGCTGACCTACTTTTCTTCATAGTAGTGCCCAAGTGCTTCTTCGGATATCCCGACCTTGAGATAACAATCATTGGCACTGCTGAGCTGATTTTCCAATCCAATACTTTTTGTGGAATGTTTTGGTTGTTTTTGAACAGACGCAAGCTAGCACAGTTCATTACACAAGTACGAACTTTTTCTCTAACGGGTAAGTTTATGGATGTAAGAATAAAACTGTAATATAATTGAGTCTCCTTGACATCACACAGTTTTCCGAGAGTCACCTCCAGCGGTGGTCCAGCATTTAACGACCCAGCACGACTTTATCCACAAGATAACCCGAATCTATTGCATCGTAGTGATGTTTGCAGCCCATTTCTACGTGCTAACACCATTGCTCTCAACATTCTACGCGTTCTACGGTACGGTACGGAACGATAACGTAACCATGCACTACACGCTGCAAATGGAGGAAAACTTCTACGGACTACAGACTCGCACGACGACTTCGCACTACCTGATCTTCGGCATGTTCATGACGCCCACCATTTATCTCTGTGCCTTCACCGGTACGGTAAAGATCCTGAGCATCTGTAACATTACCATGTATTGTACCCTTTACTTTCAACTGGTACAACTGAAGCTACGAACCGCAACGGAGGACAACACGTTCAACCGTCAGGAGGTGAAGTCGATTGTCGTAATGCATCAGGATGCGCTTAACTGTGCAAGCCTGGTAGAATCTATCACGTCACTAGTGCTATTACAGCAACTGGTCCTATGCGTAATGATGTGGAGCTCAATGCTGCTTTACTTCACCGTATCGGTACTTATGAAACTCATCGTAGGCGTGTGTCAACTTTTATCAAAACTGACTCTAAGCTTTCGATTACAGGGTTTCGATTTGAACTTTATTAACCTTCTCGTCCTTTTCGCTTTTGATACAACAGAAACCATTGCTTACTGCTATTTTGGAGAGCAGCTATCGAACGAGGTAAGTGATCCATCGTCATGTCACTAAGAAAGAGACGTTCAAGATTTTTCGAATGGTTTTTTTTTCTGTTCAGAGTGCTCGTGTGGCACATACCGTTTACGAAAGTGGATGGGAAACTCAAACTCCCGACATACAGAAAGATCTTCAGCTAATTATCGCGCGCGCACAAAGGCCGGTTGGCATCACTGCTGGCAAGTTTTGCTACATGAACATGGAACAACTTGGCATTGTATGTTGTATAGGAACAAAAGATATCTCATCTGGATCAGTCACGATGACCTCGCTTTTATTTCCAGATAGTGAAAACTACCTACTCTATCTACGTCATATTAAGAGATCAGTTTTAAGTTCGTTTCTGTGCGTTCTATCGTCGGAACGGTCATATAGATACCGATTCTGAGCGACATCAAATACTGGACCATTTTCATTGTAGCTGCTTAAGGTACGGTTAAAAATCTTTTACCAACTTCTCTGAGTTTATTGTTTCCATTTTCCAGGTCGTCAAGACAACGCATTCAATTTTCGCTGTGTTGATGGATCAATGCCAACAGCGGTTACGCAAGCACATTTAAAATGCTTTCTACTTCAAACACGATGCACTCCAATCGCTAGTCTCAACAACCCGGGTTACATTTGCACCTGTCACACACGCTCCATGCATTATAGAATAGAGTAATGTTTTGAACGGTTATTATCTTTTGCAGCTAAAAAAAACCCGTTTGATGTTATCACGCACAACAGATTGAGTGTGTTAAATTTTAACAAAGCTTGCTTCAGTTAGCCAGTGTCTCAACATTCAGCAACAACTATTTAGCAGAAAAAATGAGGCGATTTTTCACCATCCACAAGCCACCGGGAGTGCCACATCTCGCGTTAAAACTGCTTCATGCCGTAGGAATTGTCAATGGAGAAACATTTTCGCATCGCTTCACCGCAGTGTATTTGTTGTTTTTATCATCGCGATTCCCAAACTATTCTGCGGCTACACCTCCTTCGAGACGTCCGTCATCGGGTTGGCCGAACTATTCTTTCATCTCAACAACTATACTGGCTTGTTACTGGTTTTGGTAAGTAGCAAACAGTTACAGTGCTTGGTTCGAGTTGGCCAAACTATCGCCGACGAAGGTAGGCAATGCACTTTCAAAAATTATTTCATTGCGTGCGTTAGTCCTTCTACAATATATTATTATTCCGTGACAGTTTTCCAGTGCGCTCAGGCTGATATGCGCCAGCTGCTAACGTCCCATCACAAGCGAATGCACACATGGACCAGATATTACTGTCTAGTCATCTTGTACACCGTTAGCATTTTTGCTATCGCACCAATTTGCGCCACATTCGGGTCGTACATTCGGGCAGCTCACCGGAACACCACCGCACAGTACGTGCTCCATATGGAGGAAGATTTTTACGGTCTGCAGATTCGTTCCTCACTGCGAAGCTATCTTATGTTCGCCATCCCGATGGTACCGATGTCATACATATGTGCATATGTTGGATGTGCCAAAATTATGATCGTCTTCAATTTCACCAGCTATTGCACCGTCTACTTTCGGCTAGTTGCACTCCAACTGCAATACCAAACTCGAACAGTTCCGTCTGATCGTGACAGCATTAGAACGATCGTTGCGATACACCAGCAGGCACTGTGCTGTGCTGATTTGTTGGAAACCATCGTATCCCCGATCATGCTGATGCAGATTGTCCTGTGCGTGCTTATGTCGAGCTCTATGGTACTGTACTTTACATTCGCGGTGAGTGAACAAACTGCTACTAACAAAGATATATCTATCAGCTAACTTCTTATGCTCAACCTTGCAGACTATGAGCGGCCACATGATAAATGTGTTGTTGCTGTTTTTGGTTGTTTCGACCGAAACCTTCGGCTACTGTTACCTCGGTACTCAACTTTCGATGGAGGTAAACCCTATTGCATAACACACTTGCCTAAAAGCATATCACACGCACGTGTTTATATTTTTAAAATTCTCATTTACAGAGCGCACGGATCGCATATGCCGTATACAACGGAAAATGGGAGCAACAGCCGACGGAGATCGCAAAACACCTCCAGCTAATTTTACTACGCGCACAAAAGCCCATTGGTATAACCGCCGGCAAGTTTTGCTTCATCAACATGGAGCAATTCGCAAAGGTACATCATCATAAACAGCTTTCCGTCAACGTATTCTATAATGTTTCAAAATAATAAGGCTATATTGTCTCCACCCCCCCCCCCTGCAGCTCCTTAAAACTACCTACTCAGTGTTTATCCTGCTGAGAGATTTATTGTAAATTGACCGGTTAAATGAAGCAAAACTAGATATTGATTTACCCGATGGCTGGTGTGATTGTTGCCATGGGTGTGCTCTGATCAAATATTTACTATTGACACGCTGCAGCAAATTAGGCACCCAGCAACAAAGCACAAACTCCTCCACTGGGAATTGCTTACACATGGTTAGAAACAAAGTCTACTCGAATCCTTTTCATCACTACAGTGAGTTAGTGATCAAAAATTAATACCCTTAGTTTTATTCCCGGCAAATTCAACTTGGTGATCGATCGACTTGGTGATAGTAACAACGCGCTCGTACACGTAGCAAATTGGATTCAAATTATCAGCTCCTTATATTCAAAAGTGCAGTCCTGTTGGCAGCTCAGTATAAGTATTTCCGCCTCGCAACACTGACATCATCTCCGCTCATCCATCACTATAGGATGAACTTCCTCCGACAGGAGCAACCGGCTGGCATGCCTCATATCTCCATCAAACTGCTCCGAGTGTTTGGCGTTACCAACCATTCAGAGGAACGCTTTCGTATCGTGCCGGTTATGCTGACCTACTTTTTCTTCATAGTAGTGCCCAAGTGCTTCTTCGGATATCCCGACCTTGAGATAACGATCATTGGCACCGCTGAGCTGATTTTCCAAACCAACTCCTTTTGCGGAATGTTTCTGTTGTTTCTGAACAGACGCCAACTGGCTGAGTTCATTCAACATGCTAGAAGTTTCTCCCAAACGGGTAAGTTTTAACAAACTATAATAATTATAATCAATAATCAAAATTAACCCGGCACAATTTGTTACAGTTATCCGTGCGTCACCTGCCGCGGTGGTCCAGCATTTGACGACCCAGCACGACATGATCCACAAGATAACCAGAATCTTCTGCATCGTAGTGATGTTTGCAGCTCACTTCTACGCATTAGCTCCTTTTCTTTCTACGCTTTACACGTTTTACGGTACGGTACGGAACAAAAACGCAACCATGCACTACACGCTGCAAATGGAGGAAAACTTCTACGGACTACAGACTCGCACCTCGGCTACGCACTACCTGATCTTCGGTGTCGTCATGACGCCTACCGCGTATCTCTGTGCCTTCACCGGCACGGTGAAGACTCTAACCATCTGTAATATTACTACCTACTGTACCCTTTACTTTCAATTGGTACAACTGAAGCTACGAACCGTCACGCAGGACAACACGTTCCGTCAGGAGTTGAAGTCGGTGATCAAGATGCATCAGGATGCACTTAACTGTGCAAGTCTGGTAGAATCTATCACGTCACTAGCGCTATTACAGCAACTGCTTCTATGCGTATTGATCTGGAGTTCAATGCTGCTTTACTTCACCGTATCGGTATGTGGCAAGTAACCTTATTGAATGTATCATCAAACTTGACACTGAGCTTTCAATCTGCAGGGATTCAATGTTAACTTTATGAATCTTTTCGTACTGTTCGTGTTTGACACAACGGAAACCTTTGCCTACTGTTATCTTGGGGAAAAGCTATCGTACGAGGTAAGTTATTATTTTGATGCCAGTGAGATGAAGATTCTTAAATTCTTCCCCTCTCTCTCTATTTTTCTGTTCAGAGTGCTCGTGTGGCACATACCGTTTACGAAAGTGGCTGGGAAACTCAAACCACCGACATACAGAAAGATCTTCAGCTAATTCTTGTCCGTGCTCAAAGTCCAGTTGGCATCACTGCTGGCAAGTTTTACTACATGAACATGGAACAGTTTGGCATTGTAAGTTGTGGTGATATCTCTTCGTAAGTTGACGCCCTGACGATCGTTTTCTCTCATCTTTATTTTCAGATAGTAAAAACTACCTACTCGTTCTTTGTGATATTGCGGGATCAGATTTAAAAAGGATTTCATGTACACCACACACCACCCGAAGAGAGCAAATTTCACTTGCACAAAAAAAACTCACCAACCACTGCAGTACTTCAGTAAAACAACACTAATATTGCACTACGTATTTTCAACTAGATCCAACAAGCGATGCTTACCTAAAAGTAGAGAAAGAATAAAACAAACACTAATTAGTTGTGTTGCAATGCAAAATAAAAAGATGAACATATTTTACGCCATCATCATCGAGCCAGTATAACGCAATTACTAGCGATGCGCCCACGTTTCAACACGACTTATATAAAGCGATTTTCTAAAAGAAACAAACCACCACGCAATCGCTTCCTTCACAGTCGCGTTTAAATATTGATTGAGTTTTCTCCAGTTTTCGCATGCCACAGCACGGCCACCAGCAGCAAGCGAACTATGGGATGCATAAATCAGCCAGCAAATCGCGCTGCATCAGCGCTTTGTGCACGTGCACTCGGGCTTCGAAAGCCTGAAACACATGGAATCGATTATTGGGCCCACCGAAACGGCGTTCAATCAACGAGGGTGGCCTCTCAGGGCTTTGTTCACGCCATCCTACGCGTCAGCCAAGCAGCAACAGCAGAAGCATTTAGGCTTGATCGCAGAGGATGCGCTACTGAAACTTAATCTTTAGACAACCTCTTACCCACCCATCAAGGCTGCAAGTTCTTCGTAATCCCGAAAGAAATTACACATTTGTAAACAGAAAGCCTACACAGCATTTCCAATATCGGTTTACATGCTTTCGAGCAGTGTTTGCCACCGGACGGATAGTTTGTGTTTACGTTAAGCGACATATCTCCCGCAGGATTGTCATAAGCCCTTTAAAAACTGTGATGTCAAACAAACACAGCACAACCATAACCTGATCCCGAGGCACCGCCCGATCATCGATCGTCCTCGTCTGCTGCACCACACCACACACATTGTCATATCTGTTCTGCCCAAAAATGGCAACCGGGCCCTCAGTAGGTCGGGCCAATGATGTGCGCAAAAGCCTTTCCCTCTCACCGTCGTTGTTCCTGTCGCTTGAAGACCTTCCACACACCGCCCGGATAAGCAGCAGCAGCAGCAATAGGTTTCAATTTTCCTCTTTTGCATAATGAAAAGATGGCTTTGGTTGTGGAGGAGATGCCTCTGAATCGTTTGATGCGGAGGTAGCAACAGCAACGAAAAAGGAATCATATTTCAGGTATAAATTAAGAGACTGCCGTTCAAATGATACATTGAGCCCCACACTCACTGCACCTGGCACGGTGGCACTGACGTGCATTAATTAGTTAAATGAAGATTGCGCTTTCTATTCAAGTTTAAAACTCATTCATCTTGTTACAAAAAATCTGATTTCAAAAGCACAAAAACGATCTTTTCGATTTCTTGTAGCTAAGTATGTGTATATTCTTTGCTGAAGAAGATTGGTCTTGCTATCAAAAGCCCACACACACACGTAATATTACACAAGCCGTTTCCGTTACGCGACCCTCGAAGCGCGATGACTTCATTTTTGGACAGTGGCAAAAACGCAAAGCCATTGCCTTTATATAGCGGTCCCGCGTTTGCTGCGCTACACTACGTCACGAAGATCACCTTGAAAGCAGCTCGAAGGCAGGATGCTTGTTTTTATTATTTTCCACTCCAACAAGCTTTAAGCAACGTGCAAGAAGTTACATGCAGTCCTGCCATGTGGTTTTTGTAGTTGCTTGCACCACCACCAATCACCAACAAACAAACTCCCGCGCCCGCTGTTGATGACACACAAATTGAATAAATTGTACCAACGACCAGCTGTACTCAAGTGTGTACATACACTAGCTCAAAATACGTTTTTCTTTTTTTGGTTTTAAGAAGGAAAATCTTTTTCCAACCTGAGCTCGAAGCAAAATCACGTTCCATCAAAACCCCACCACTCCGCTGCGTACTCTACTTTTTACTCGCTGTCATTTTCCACCTTACCGGCTGACGGGCGGGTAGTGTGTGGATGGCGCCACACGAGGCGCGAAGAAGCCCCACGAGCTGAACGGTGAAAACGTTACACTGCTACCACGCACACATTCCAGTCGCAGCAAGGGAAGGTGGTGTAGAGAATGAGGAGGAAGGGAAGTGGTGTAGCAAAAATTATAAAGCCCTATATTTTCCCTTCGATCAAGCGCGATGGTCAACACCGGCACGTAAACTACATTTTCGTTCCATTTTGCTTTTTGTGTGCGTGTGTGTGTGCCATCATTTGCTCCAGAAACGACGACAAGGGAGAATGGAACGTACGTGCAACGATAACGGGCCAGAAAATGGGGAAGCAAGAGACCACAAAAAGGGTAATGTCTTTTAATAGTACAGGAATCAATAAGAGAGAAAAAAAGCATTGGATGTGCGGGAGCAATTTCCAAAGGCCACCGTACTATCTTCTGCGAGTAGTTCCTGTGGTACACCCCTATTATCGTTCACTGACTCGGAACACACGGAGACACACGTGGAAACTACTTTTCCTGCCAGTCAACATTCCCAGGCCGGGAGGTCGCCGTGTGTAGCAGTGTCCATCTGCAAGCAAACTTCATTCCGATGCGTTTTCGATTAATCGTCCGTTCCCAGCCATACTATCACAGCGTGCGAAGATGTGCCTGCCGCCCCCGGAAGACCCTCGGAAGAATTTGCAGCGACGACAGCTTGACAGTGTCCTACGACAGCGCCTGTCAGCCGTAGTTCTCGCTGACTAGGGCATACGATCATCAGGCTCGCTCGGTACCGCAATTCGTCGTACATCTTGTGAGCTGCTTTGCCACACAGATTCGCTTATCAAGTGGCAACAACAAACAAGAAGAGAAAACTCCACTACTCCATGTAGCCATGTTGTTGGGCCCTCTCGCTAGGGCGCCCTCATTATTCACTTTTCGACAAAATGGTGACAAGCGCAGACCGTTTTTGGGTTGCGGTGGGTACGAGTAAAGGTTTTGGAGCTTAGTCGATCTCTCTTTCTGCATCTTCAAAGAAATTAGCGTTCGTTCTCTATGTTCAGTTGATTGAATGTTTTGCAAGCCTTCACCTTGCTCCGACACGGACAGCATTGCAGGTTACGGTATTGTCATCGTAGAATGCAATCTCTCCTCGGCTAACGAGCATCACAACGAAACAGTGGGAAAGGTCAAGCAGGGGCAATTAGCTGAAGATGTTGTGTTTGAAGCGAATATTGTAGCTTAAAAAACACCAGAGAAGGAAATGTGTGCCACATAACACAGCCAGGCATTGTTCTGAAGTTC
Source organism: Anopheles arabiensis (assembly GCF_016920715.1). Taxonomy (NCBI): domain Eukaryota; kingdom Metazoa; phylum Arthropoda; class Insecta; order Diptera; family Culicidae; genus Anopheles; species Anopheles arabiensis. The sequence goes on from NC_053518.1 coordinate 31,954,621, forward strand.
GACAATGCTTCCCTCGAATCAGAACATTGGAGAGTAACAGGTTATGTTAATTTCTGCAGCTGGATCCTCTTTTTTGTGGAATTGTGGTTTTGATACCGGACGATAGGATCTCTGACTTCAATAAGACTTGTGATCTAATGTATTGTAAACATTCTGATGTATCCTTGCCCACCGGACGTTAGTACTGAACGTGTATCAGACTGCCAGATGTATCAAGATCAGTTTCCGCATCTGTAACTACAAAAAATGTGGAACGCAACTCCGTACAGACACACCTGGAAAGCAGTGCACACTCGTTTCCGGTGTGTAATTCCGGACCGCAGAAACCTGCAGACAAACACACACACACGCACCAGGTGGAACGTAATTATTCACGGCATGCGGTGGTAATGATCCTCCAAACAGCCTACATCCCCACACTGCCCAACTTCAAATTTCGTTTGAAGTTGATGATGGAGAGTCTCCCAACTCTACTATAAGCTTCACACACCGAGTCGCTACTTCCCCGGTGGGATAATCGTCTTTCATTCACTATAGATAATGCTTCTCCCCGTTCCTACTCCATGATCCGCTCTAATCTGCAACGTGTGTGCGCAGTTTAAAAAAAAGAAGCCGCCACCGTACAAGATGCTTGCGGAATTGAACGATCTTTGGCTGAGACGGGCCGTTTTTACTACTTATTTCTGTCCATCCTCAATCCTCCATCCAACGACCCGGAACGCGAATTCTTTCACATACTCTCGCACGATTGCGAGAGCCAGGGTTAATGCTTTAATGCTATTTCTTTGCGCCACACAGCATTCGTTTCGGTTAAAAGCATATCTATTACCATGTACTCACCACCACCACCCGGGGGCTCCACACCTCTTTGCCATTTCGCTATTTCTCGCAAATACCTTTTTCGAAACATTCTTCCCAGGGAAAATTTTGTTCATATGCTCAAGATATTTCTCCCAAGCGGGGCACGGGTTGACTTTGAAGCTTCGGCTAACACCATTTCCATTCGCACAGTACACATGATCGCTCTGAAAAAGACCCTGAGCTTCTGCTGTGACTTTGCCATCCTTTAAAAGCTCATTAAACTGCTGAATGCTCGGAACCGCTTTGGATGAGCCGCCTTGATTCCGAGTGTGAAAGACGGGCTCCGACGAGAGCGAGCGTTTCAATATCATCCACACGGTGGACTTCCTACCGAAACAGGAAGGTTCTATACGTGGATTGGAATTTCTTGCAAACTCGCCGATTTGAAACTACACCCTGTGAGTAGCCTCCTGCGCTTCTGCCGAGTCATTAACCGAGTCTCTTATAGAGCGGTCTACTCCACCGTGTTCGGACGTACCGCGCACAGGGGTCAATCTTGGCCGTAGCATTATTCTTCAAATACGGCTGTAAATCAAACAACATCCGGGGCCTTTCTTGGCGGGGGTACACAGAAGAGCTCCAAAAGCGAACACAGCTGCTCAACAGCTGTTATTTATTCAGTTTCGTTGCAGATAGCACAAGCGCACGCCCGATCACCAGTCTCTAAAGATATTGCTGCTATCGAAATCATTCACCAATTGTTTTATTTTGCCCTGTAAAAGGAATTATGCCGTTGGTTCTTTTGGTTGCGATTACGTACAGCAGTTTTTGAATCTTTAACATCTTCAAAGCTCAATGCACGCATAATGTAACAAAATCTTGGGGAAGCTAAAATCCTAACCTACATAAACACATTATCCGCCTGCCTTTCAAGGTCTAACACATCCGGATCCGTTCATCACCCTGAAATGTCGATTTGCGAAATATTGCACGAGGACACGGGGTTATTACTTTGTGATACAACAACAAAAAAACTCCTAATGTTATGACTACCACCATCCGCCCATTTAACGTCCAACGATCGCATCGAACACATCGAACGGGACGTTTCTGAGTCATTCTTGCGCCGGACGCTTGCGAAGGTAGCAACCACAAATGCCGAGCCATAAAGATCTTGCCATCGCATTTTAGACGGCAAAACGGCGGCGACGCTTCTTCGGTTCGTCCCTGAACTTTGCTGTGCCGTTGTGTGAATTGTTGGTGGAGTTGGTTAATTGGTTGGGCCGTGTTTCATACAAAGAGAACACAATTCTTCGCCTTGACGCCAGTAGAAATCGAAACACATGTGTGTGTGTTGAAGCAGAGTTTAAAGATTAATGGGATAAATTCCAGACCAAAACAAAGCTGCACTCATTGATGCAGTGTTTGCCGGAATAGTCTTCGAGCGGTGTGATGCATGCATCATATCATTGTGAACATAAATTCATCTCCAGTATATAAAAACATACAAAGAGAGATATTCTTCTCCGCGAAGCTGTAGCGATCAACATGACAGACAAGGGCAGAACGGAAATTAATGTTACAGATGCTCAGAAGCATCGCCGTCGTGTTGGTCTCAGCGTCTTTAAAAGAAGATTTCTATTCGTTTTGAAACTTTTGATTGTCGAAGTATTGCTTAGTAACGAAAGAACTTCACTGTGTCTTTTGAAGTGGCCCAACAAAAGATACCTTTTTGTAGGGCTTTGGAGGTCCTCAAACTTTGCGAAGCCCAATAAAACATTATTTTGCTATACTTTGCATTGCGATTGTATTATGGCAGTTGTACGCCTCGAAAAACCAACACAACCGAGGCACAAGTTTCTAAAAATATTTTCCTTTCCAGTTTGGGTAAACTTAACCATTCAACAAAAACCGAATGCGCTCTTTTTTCGAAAGGCACAACCTCAAACGCTACCGTGCGCACGACGACATGAAAACGACATGAAATGCAATTGCGTCGCCGTCAACCTCGGCCTGCTTGTTTGTGTTAACTTCCTGCGCCGTCGAAACATACCGCCGCAAACCGCGGAGTGCGTTTTGTACACAAACATGCGCACACAGCCGTCCGATCGGCGACACGCATGGAACTTTGCTTGCGCTTCAACATCTTGTGCTGTTGCGCTCTGTGCGTCTCTGTCAACGCCCTTGCAGCAGCAGTACTGCTGGTGTGGTTGTATGTGTGGCTGCATGCTGCGCAAACGTTTCAATTATGCCTTTTTTCCACCTCCCCAACACACCCCTCCGGCGTCCAAGCTCATCATTATTCGGTAGCGCAGCACAGAGTCCACGCCGACACGCAGACCAACCAACAACCCAGGGAGAGGCCTTTTTCCTTCGCATTTACAAGACACTTCAATTCAATTAAATTAAAGTTCCACCCAATCGCAATCCATCAGGCGAGCACGCAGCACGTACACATTGCCCAACTTCCTCTGCCACAACCCGTGCGCTGGGGAAGGTACAGGGTTTCGCTTTCGTTCCATCATTAGAGCTTCAGTGTTACACTCCATGGCACAAGAACGGTACGTGCTGCCGACGCGACGGCACTGCAAAGATGCAAGCGCATCCACAAGCTTCATAAATCCAATAAATCCTGGCTCAACTGGTCGCAGCAGCTGCATGAGTCCAGCGGCAAAAGGTCCTACACACTGACCAGGCCTGATACCTGAGAGCTGAGGGCATTGGGCAAGTTGCGTACAACTCCAGGTGGAACGGAGCTACAACCCCTAGAGATTTTAACGCACTAACCCTTTCATTTTCAACGCTCAACGGTTCACGGTTTGGTATGGAAAGGGAGGGTGATCACAACACAATCCCTAGTCGCTCTATGGTTTTGCGTTGATGGAAGGCACATTTAATATTCTTTCATCACGAGACCGCTACGTATGTAGATTGGTAGAATATTTTATCAGCACAATTAGACTTTCATTTCCGGCATTTCATAGAACGAGGGTTTGTGCTAGGCATTGCTCCAAAGCATCAGAGCGTTCCAGTAAGGGATTGTTCCTTAATTAATTGGTGTAACGCTGTGTGACGTTAGTATTGAGCACATAATTTTGGATCATAGAGAGGTTGTTCTTTTTATTTGTGTATGGCATGTATTCTTGAGTTTATTTCAAAAATTATCATAATAAAATCATACAACAGGAGCATTTATATTCCAAATACAAACAAAATGACTTTTTGGTATTCATTTTGCTCAATCATACTGCTCTGTTTGACTATCGAGCTCCATTAAATGATATCATGCCATACACATCCACAACAACTTAACAAACCCCCTTCACTGTGTTGCTCCTAATGCACTTTGGCTACACAACCACTCAACCAACACACATCGTCGCGTAAGCGCGATAAGAGTTTTGACTCACAAGCTCAGTGTCGGAAAGCAAGAGTTCAAAATTATCGAACTCCACCGCGCGACGACTGCTCCACCACACACTTAAAAGCTGCTGCACTTTCTTATCTTTGACGTTGTTACTCCCGTTATTCGACAAAACTGGACGCAATACGTGCACACACTCGTCTGGTTTTGTATTTCTTCAATGCCTTTCCATCATAACTTTCTTTAACGCCACGCCACATTTTGGTAGACGTCAATTGAGCGAGAGAGAAAGAAGAGATCGACAAACGACGAGAATCAACTAGTTACCCGAACGGGGAACAAAAAACGACTTCAAGAACTTGGCTCAACTAAACTGATGTTCATAGGATCCAAAAACAAAAACGTGAATTTGCTTGCCCAATAGATCAGCTTCTAAATTGTTCGCCCAAAAAGGGAATGATTTTCATCGCTCCATTTGGTGCTGAAATTTGATCGACACCCCCAGAATACGACCTCCAGCTTTTGCAATGTATGCGCTCGGCGAGAGCACACACAAGAGGCAAGATCCAAGCAAGCAAAGAAGACCTCCCGTCCAGAAGTTCCGATCCCTGAAGTATGCTAAACGCTCACACTCACACACTCTCCAGAGACCTTCTCTGCCACAATGTGCCTTAACCAATGTGCCAAGAGGTTGCCCTTCCGTGCCGGTGTTTACTTCGGGCCTTAGTTAATAGCCGGCAAACCGTTTCGCAAGTGGCGAATTCACATACACACACTCAGAGCGTCGGTACACATCATGTAAGAGCGAGGGGGTGCACATGTACAACCGGCTTTGACCATAACCATCGCACACACACTTAAACTGGATGGAGCCGGAGTGGAGAGCTCAGGGACGAACACATTTACCCTTTTTTTTTGTTTTTTGCTATTGCTGCTGTTCCAAGTTTCTTGTGCGATTTTTACCATTCTCTTTGCCGGCTTACTGTTCTGCCCTTTCCATCGCAAACCCCCTTCCTTCTCGGCTCCACACATTGATATCCCCATCAAGCTGTTTGGTCCTTCGAACCGGATCGCGCAACACGGAACGTTTCGTTTTGGTTGCTTTTTGCCGTTCGCTCCCCAAAAACAAGGCTTTATACCTAGAGGGCTCACACAACCACACCACTCCACTTAACACGAGATAAGGAAAAAAGTACGGTCAAAACTCGCATGTCTTGCGTGCGGTGCCGCGATCGAGGCCACCAATTTCGGCGAAACATTCCGCTCACATTTAAAACCACGAATACACACATACTCAATTCAGTCGTTCGCGTCATCGAGAGACCCTTTTTACCGAGCAGCAGCAGCAGCAGCACGCGGTTGTACCGTTCAGCATACAACATACAGCCATGCCAGCCAGCATCCCTCCAAGTTGTTGAGGGCAAAAAAAAAAAAAGGACGCGCCTAGGCGTGCGCGCGCTCGCGCGTGGTTTGTTATTTATATCATTCCCTTTTCCGGACCTAGACGGCGGCCACGGTGTCTCGTCCTTCGCCAGCCTACTCACACTCACCTTCTGCTGCCACTAACGCACCTCTCTAAACAAACGCCCTTCTGGCTGCACTCTTCCCCAGATGCTGGTGTTTGTGTTGTGTGTGTGTGTGTGTGTGTGTGTGTTTTGGGAAGTTTTGCTCCTTTTTTGAGAATTTTGAGTTTCCACTGGTAGCCGCTCCGCTGGTTTCTCTATCCGGATTGGGAGTGTGTGCGTTTGGGACGGATTTTCTATTTTAAAATATTCTTTACCAACACAGACAGACACAGATATTCACTATCTCTTTTTCCTTTTTCACGTGGCGCACACGATCAGTAATCGGGAGGGAAAACCATTCATGCAATGGGACGCAAAACGATCACAGTGCGCACAACACAGGCGACGACTTACACCACATGCACACACACACTCAACTACCTTTTCCTGCTTTCCCTACCTTTTGTATTTATTTTTGCACAACTTTATTTGAAGGCCCACCCGTTCCGAGCGCGCTGGGCGAAGGCTGTTGACTTTGCCGAGATATGCACACGAATAAGGCACAGACACACGAAATTGGATCGATCCCGCGCGGCACGCTATCCTCTTTCGCTCACGTACAGTGAACCGTGCAATGCAATCAGCCAAACCAAGCACGCGCCTTAATAAGGGCTTCGCCGATCGGTTAAAATCACTTGAAAGCGAGATATTCGATTTCACGCAAATTTTACAATCTCATGCAAAGAACGTAGAACATTCACCTTGGTACCACTCGCCAACCACTGCAAATCCTTCTTCTCACTTGCCGGTGAAATTTATTACTCTCAGCTTCCCGGCTGTGCCGATCTCTCAATGGCAATCTTCGACCAAGCACACTATTCCGGCTGGCATTAGCCGCGCCTGCCACTGGGAAGGCGAGTATTAGCAACCGGCACTGCACTTCACAGACACTGGTGGTGGAAAAACTGCTCAACAACCCAACCGCACCGCACGTACAAACACCCGACCTTGATCGTTGCGCTGCTGCCTGTGCTTGTGCCTTTACTATTTTGTGAAGATGTTGTTGCGGACGATGTTGAATTTGCAAATGAACGAAGGATAAACAAAATGTACACACGCACAACAGTGTTGCAGGGAGAAAATGGGGGGAAAACACGCACACGCACAACGACGGCGGAAAGAACAATAATAACAACAACAAAAGGAGGGAAAACAGAAAAAAACGCAATCGAACTAGCGAGATTTTTCCTGCCCAAAAAGCGCGACGCAGATACGCGTGTAGCCGCGAGAAAGGTAACGAACAAAATGGCTAAACGGTGCCGCTGAAACGGTCCGATGCCGACTCGTGTTGCGTTTGTCGACGAGGGTTTTGGCTTCAAACATAGGGAGAGAGGTTATAAAACAGAGACAGAGAGTGTGAGAGAGAGTGAGAGTTCGTTCCAACAACTCGAACTAATACACCGGAGAGGGTGAGTTCGAGCAGTTTTTTTACTCCCCTCGGTTTGTGGTTTTTCTTTTAGTTGAGGGTTGATGCTTATAGTGAGAAGAGATAAACATAGTTTTCTCACATAGTGAGAGTGGGGTTCGAGCAGTTTGATGTGAGAGCGAGCAGGTTCGAGCTGTTTGGTTGAGCGCAAGCGAGAGCAAAGTACACTCTCTCTCTCTCTCCGCGAAAGGAGGAAAGCGCAAACATGAGCGTACAGTGACGAACAAAACAGTCATGCACCTATGACAGTGTTTAGTATCTATTGTTTAGTTATTTTCCATCGCTTTCAAAATTCTAAATCAAATTACCAACATTTTAATTGATATACAAGTTGCGTATTTAATTACGTTGTCTGTCTCTAGTACGAGTTCTATCGATTACAACAAAGGAACATCAGAAATACAAATTGTTCAATTATGTAAGGCTGGGTCTTTCATCGATCCAGCACAGAAATAACGCACAGGAGGTTAATATATAATAAGCAGTTGTCCATGCTGAACATTACATTGATAGCAGATTTTCCGTAGAAGGAACAGTGGTACTGATTACGTCGCTATTTCAACTATGTATTCCTTCGCAAATGTCAAATTCCCAACTATATATCCACATCCAAGATGACCTCCTAGACGACTGACCCCGATTCCTCATTAGGCTAACCAAATTAGAAAACTTATCACATACTCACAACAGTCTGTGTCCCCTACACAGAACTACTTCCAAGGCGCACTTCCCCGTCCATAAAACAGGGCGATCTTTCCTCCCAGATTACCAACTTACCTATAACAGAGAAAAAAAAGAAACAAAACGACAAACACAAACGGTTAGTTTTTATTGTTCACAGCTTCTAAATTTCTCACCTCACACAAAACACACCACAGGCACACACACATTAATGTTCTCTCTACATATGTTGCGGGGTCAGGGAAAGAAACACAAACCCACATATCCCAAAACCAAGCGAAACCCACCCATTTAAACAAATTATTTCCAGTAGCCACCGAGACTCGGGAAGGTTTTCCCATTGCACGGATATCACATTACACCCTTGTGTCCCGGGGGCCGTTATTTGGGGACACTTTTTGTCTTTCTTCTTACACCGTTCCTAACACATGAACGCGTGTTCGAAAAAAAAGAAAAGAAAAGGAAAACGCCCAAATCCCTCAACGTAGTTGCAGCGCTAGAGACAACAAAAAAAGGAAAGTCTCCGTACACAGCCACCTCCACACGCCGTGGGTACGTACAAACCCAGACGAAGACGGTGGGTCGGAGTAAATTTTCACTCTCTTTCAACTGTCGCCGCCCGCCCTACAGTACAGTAACATCCGACGCTAATCTCTCTACACACGAACGAACCATTCAAAATTATGTTGACACATTCTACCCGACACCGGACAGACACCCATCCCACCACCTCCACCCAGTCCTAACACAGAGCAAATGGAAACAATCGCAGCGAAAGGCTTTTGTTAATTACACAGATTTCTTCGCACGTAATAATACAATCGCTCGGAACCGAAGAACAGTGACCGTTTGTCAGTGACTCTAAGGCGGTCTTTCCTCCACAAAAAAGGGACCGTTAAGAAGGTGACATTGGAAGCTAGATGCATGGTTGTGTGTGTGTGTTGTAGTGATGGGTAAAGTTGGTAAAAATCCAGAGTCGACTCCTCATCTGAATTTAAAAAAATCAGAACCGACTTCGAAAGGTAGGTCCGCCCAGCATCATCTGGAGCTGTTTGGAATTGTCTACAGCCGTCCGGAATCGCCCGGAGTTATCCGGAGTCGCCAAGAGTCGTCCGAAGTCCTGAATCTAGACGATTTCAATTCCGGACGACTCCAAATCCGAATGTCTGCGCCCACACGTACGGTCCAAAACACCCGAAGTCATACAAAATCATGAAAATGTCTGCGCCCTTGTGTTCCGGCGTCCTCGTGAAGTTTACCGAGCCGAACCGAATAGTTGTGTTCGATAAACATGTGTGCGTAGCGGGTAGCAGCATTTGTACTGCTCACCTGCCGTATGCCGCTGTGATACCGAGCGAGACGCATAGACAACGCATCAAAAGGACATGTGTAGCCGGGAGGAAATTTTTCTGTGTCTCTTTTGCCTTGTCCTTGCCTTTAGATCCTGATGAGTGAAGCATGCATACCTTTCGGGTACGTTCGGGGTATAAGCTCTATCCCTCTCATGTTAATGGTGAAGATAGAATCGTATGTCATCGGCTCTGCATTCGGGCGTGGGCAGGCCCGTGGACGCCGTTTGTTCGCAGGCAATGACTCCAACTACGGAGAACTCCAACTACGGACGACTCTGCAGAACTCCGGACTTCTCCAGACAATTCTGAGCGACTCCGGACGACTCTGAGCGATTTCAGACGACTCCAAATGATTTTGAAGGACTTCAAACGACTCCAGACGACTCTGGACGATTCTGGACGACTCCGGGCGACTCTGGACGACTCTGGACGACTTTGGACGACTTTGGAAGACTTTGGACGACTAAATACGACAGCCGACTCCAAACAGCTCCAGACAACTCCAGACGACTCCAAACGATACCAGACATCTCCAAACGACTCCAGACGACTCCAGACGACTCCATACGACTCAAGACGACTCCAGACGACTCCAGACGACTCCAGACTACTCCAGACGACTCCAGACGACTCCAGACGACTCCAGACGACTCCAGACGACTCCAGACGACTCCAGACGACTCCGACGACTCCAGACTACTCCAGACTACTCCAGACGACTCCAGACGACTCCAGACGACTCCAGACGACTCCAGACGACTCCAGACTACTCCAGACGACTCCAGACGACTCCAGACTACTCTGGACGATTCCGGATCGACTTTGTCAGTGTACTCCAGACCACTCTGGACGATTCCGGATCGACTTTGTCAGTGTAGGAATCAGACAAACAATAGCCGAAGGGGTACACACCAGAGAGCACACCACTAGTGTGTTGTACACCAACTCACTGTATGTAGCGCAGAGTTCCGGTCGGTTTCCGTTGGAGGTTCTCTTTTATTCTTTTTTTTTTTGTATGAAAAATAGCTCCTACGACAAAGACCCAACACAGTATCGAACAATAACTACTCAAATCAAACACACATACACACGCTCGGAACCGGCGTTCTCATCCGGTATTGGATTAACTAAAGTCAACTCACTCACTTACACAACAACAACAAAAAAACCATTACACGCCCGAAAAGCGAAAGGAACAAGTGATCGTGTAAACCGGCTCGTTGCTGTGCGCGCATTTGCACTGTTTTTTTTTGTTTTTTTTTTGTGCATTTAATTTAATTTAGTAAATCCAATGAAGCAAATCGGTAACAGGTAGCCTTTTTTGTGAACTTTTTTTTTTTGTTTTATCTCGTCGAACCAGAAATAAAACAGCGCTCCCAATCTTTATGTGTTCCCAGGAGAAAGATCGAGAAAACTTTTCGCATAAACTAAATGGACATAAACACGTTTTCCCTCCCAGAGCCAAGCTGTTGCAGCATTCCGCGTTTACATTCATGCACCTGCACCTTATACCCATGGCCACCCCAACACACCCCAAAGCCGAAAAGTTAGCTCTGGATTGTTCGAAACCGTTGTCCGTTTTTGCATCCTCTTATCTTAAATTATGCACAAATTAATGTTGGCTGGCCGCGTGCGAAAGCAACAATTCCCCCCATCAGCTGGCTTCTAGAACATTCGACAATTAAGTCATGGGCAAGATAAACAAGCGCCCAGGACTCCCTCAAACATTCCCAAAAACGGTACCTTCCGCCGCCCCATCATCGCGGTACCTAAAACAAAAGCTCCCCCGCGCTACCAACAACACAAACGCCCGGATGAACATAATTTCACAAGTGATGCAAACTTCGCAAAACGCACAGCACGGGGACATCATCGAGCGGTAAAAGATTCAAGCGACGAACCACTTAGGCGAGAGAGCGGGAAGGTTATCTTTTCCGTGGCCCGGGTCATGGATGTGGGCAAATCTCCACCGACACCCATAGGTGTAAACACACACTCACTCTCCGCCTCTAATTTATGCGACCGGCCGGTGTTTGTTTCTTTTGGGGCTAATTTATTGCCATTTAAATGGCTATCTATTGCCGATTTCATCAAAAAATGTCTCATCGAGCTCTAAGTTGGGCATGTTGATGTGGGGGAGCAACAGAAAGGTCTATTTTTGATTGCCTATCATTACATTGTTTGCAAAAGGATTGTTAATTTTATTCTTCCCACTGTAAACTACCTCCTCTATCTACCACTCTTCCCATCTTTCTCCCTGCCGGGAAGGATAACCTTCATCCGAAAGCTTCTGGAACTTTCCTACCATAAATTTGCAGGGTTTGGCAGGTCGATTCATTTTTGAATCTTGTTTCAAATCATTTGTGTATTGTGGAAATTTAAAATAAAAGGTGCAGATGCAAACTACAAGGCACCTGCATGACTAGGGATGTGTTAATATGGCTTAATTTTATAAACAACCTTCAATCATGTCTAAGGCTGGAAATAGACGAACCGAGATCGTCGCGGTACCGCGAAATTCGCGCTTTGTTTATAACAGTTGTAGAACAGTAGAGTTGTCAAATCTTCCGCGCCTCCAATCGCGCCTGCTATTTCGCAGAGATACCCAACTTCGGTATTGCTGAGATTTTCGCAGTAGCGCGAACCGATTATGTTTACTTTTTCTGGCGGATTTGTGTGAAAACTCGTGTCGAGAAATGAGTTTTGTATTTAATTTTGCACAAACTATGTGAAATAAATAATTTGATTCGCAAATTGATAGAAAAATATTTCTTCTTGGCACATTCAATCGTCACCAGACCTCGGATGGTTCCATACAGGAACCGCGATTATCTCGGCTATCTGTCAGATTTTATAACATAATTGACAGCTCAAGTCATACGCGATTTTCGCGGTACCGCGATGATCTCGGTTCGTCTATTTCCAGCCTAAGTTGTTGGGGTAACACACTAAAAAACGAAAAACATAGTAAAACTAACCCTTTTAATTTGCATAATTCTAGAAAGATCTATCTTATTAATTAATCACTAGAGTTCGTTTCCTAGTCATGCTCAATATACAGACGAGATAAACAAAACCCTTTGAGGATGGAATTAAAACTGACCCGACCGCCCCTGCAAATTCCCAGGATGCGGTAAGCAGCCTGTCCCCATAAGATAATCCAACCTGGCGCAATGGCGCGAATAAAACAAACGACCCCAAAAGCGTACGCTAAAATACAAAAACAGAACCACTCACGGACCGGCACACAATTTATTGCCGTCCCCGTCCCGAGCCTATAGACCTTGGAACATGGGGAGGGAGATGAGGGTCTGAAACGATCACACACGAGGTGCTCGGCCAGCTCAGGTCGGGTCGCTTCCTCCTCCGACCCCAAAAAGGCGCTTCCCTTTCTAATGGGCACTAGAACAGTCTTTAAAACCGGTTTAGATTTAAACGAACGCAAGGCGAGGTTAAGAAAAAGATACGACAACAATTCGGGCAGTGAAAAAAAATCGCTTCGCTCTCCGCGTGAAAAGAGCAGCAAGAAAAGTTCAAATTGCCAAATATTCACCCGGTCTTTGCGCGTGAAAGCAAAAGCCGTTCGGACACGCCGACAGCATCGGTGGCGGAATTGGTTGGATCGACGAGCAGTTCACCTCTCTTGTACTGAAAAACTTAGATACCGTTCGCCCCCGAGCACACGGGCAAGCTTAAGAAGTGCAAACGATAATAATTCCTGCATGGAGTGCATGTACATAGAGAAGCTTAACTCATCCACGAACGAGCGATCAAAATTGGATCAAACGTGTCGGAGCAACAAGGAAAAAATGGGAGTTCGTGTGTGCACGAGTGGCGAAAGGTGATCGATTGAAAAACACCTTCGCTCCAGCACGATCGAAAAGGTGCGAAGCAAAAGTAGAACTCCATAATTCCAACGCCCATCATCCCGAGCACGGAAAAGTGTCTGTAGCTCTTTACCCTTGCAAACCAGAGCACGCACACACACACGCGAGTGGCGAGCGGGCATCATCTTTAACCTACATCACAACTGAAAGCGCAACACCGATCGCGATCGCTAGAGTTTTCCCTACAACACTGCAGCAACAAGCGCTGTACCTCCTTCTGCTCAACATTCGTGGAAAAGTGAGAAAATCTGCTCCTCGTACACGTTAGCTGCATGCGTCAAGCGGTCATTTGGTCAGTGACGAGGTGTAGAAAAGAGGAAGATGCAAAAGGCTATCTGTTCCCCCCGTTTCCGTACGGCACCATATGCACAAACACATCATCATCTTCATCACAGACCGGCGGCAGCGATGCAGATCTGGGTGTTCAATTTTTCAACCATCATGATCGAGAAGAAGGAAAATGCTGTTTTGCTGCTCATCGATGATCACTCGTGTGCGCGCATTCATGTTTTTCCAACCTCTTTTCAGCTCCGCTCACATAAGGTATTTCTTATTCGTTTTCCCACGTTTCTTGACAAATGTTTCGCATAGGACACACATTTGTGCTTCTGGTTTTCCTTCTTTCTCGCACTTCACATGTGCGCACTCCTCTTTTCATCGGTGGCGAGCCGAAGCACAGTGGACAATTTATGGTGATCGGTATTTAGCATACAACCGGATCGTACAAGTATTTCCATTTCTAGTACCTCTGAAAGGCAATTTGTTTATTTAATTAATTAAAAGTAATAAAGGGGGTTATAATGACGCTTATAGAAAAGAAATAATGAACATACATTTATAACGATATGATATTTAAAATGACAGTTTTAACTAAGCCTATTCATAAACTGAAGATGATCGTCAATATCGATCGATCATGTGTCCAAACCAATACAAGTCTACAAGAGTGTCAGTTCAAAATGGACGTTCGTTAGTCTGCCACAAATGACAAACCGTGGCCTTTAAATCAAACCGATTACATCCAACGGTAAAGTAAACGCTAATCGACTTGCTTCTAAAAGAAAAACACCTCCCCAAAAAAAGAAAGACAGAAAGATCCCTCGGTGGTGTCATAACGACCGTTTCACAGCTAATAACTTCCATCGGCAGACAAAAACAAAAGCAATCCCCGACAATCCGTCAAACAGCCGATTCCAATTACTTATCGTAATGAAATAAATAAGGTAATAATCCTACTTTTCCTCCCAAATGAGGAAAATGAGCTATAAGGGCTACAACAGCAACAACAACAACGGCGGAACAAAAACTGATCATTTTTTTCCCCCAATCTCCCACCCCACGATGATTGATTGGGCTGCAGCACAAGAAAGGGTTTAAGAGGTGGTAGCAGTGATGTTACTGTTGTCGAAAATCGTCTTTTGATGCTGAACGAATGTGAAACCGGGTGTGATGCCATTCTTGGGCACCTTCTCTTTGCCTTTTTTTCCCCTCTTTTTTTGGTCATCGGGCTGATCACTTAGCGACGCTCTCGTACGTTGCGAGCCTTTGCCTTGGAATGCTTGCACACATATGCACGTCGCGCGGGAAAAGGCGAATTGTTGCGCGCGGGGAGCAAGAAAGTAAAGGGCTAAGGGAAATAAATTAATAACGCCCCAATAGCAGGGAGTCCCTAACACTAGCCGAAACGAAACCCTAGCGATGGAGTGACCCCAGTCCGCCGGTTACGGTAGGTTAAGACAATCTTTTCCATCCATCCAAGAGACTTCTTCATCCAATACCTTCCCTTTGCGGTTGAAAATTGCAGTCCGAAAGGGCTGAACTAAGAGTTGGGAGGGGGAGAAACATGTATTTACCGTTTGGGCCGCTGCTCCTCATAGGGCTTGGCCCGGCGGTAATAATTCTTCATGCTTTTTACGGGAGATTCGTCGAGTCCGCGGCGTCGTGTTGTCAATCTCAGCTGAGAAGAATTGAAGGAATGCTGCCCGTACCATGCCGTGGATAGTGCACAACGTACGAACGCAATCAATTCCATTTCGCTCGATGTCAGCCGCACGTTGAAAGGGTATAAAATGGTTTTCCTTCGTTTGATACAACCCAAAATAAACCCTCAGAAGCACCACCCTTTTTACTATTGTGCATAAAACGGGACTTCATTATGATTATTTCAACTCGCCCGGACGATGTTCGTGTAATTTGGGGTGCTGCCGGGCGTTTGACGTTCAATAGCTGTCAAATAAAAGGCAAGCCGTTTATTGAAACGGGGAAACGGGATCGTGCCGCCGAACTCGACTGCTACAACAACAGAAGCCGATGAGATGCAGTTGTTGTGCATTTTTGTGTGCAGTTGTCGTGCGAACGGAATTTTGGCTGTACCTTCCTTGTGGCCTATTTATTTCGATCGTTAGTGAGAAGCCCACACAACCACGCACAGCACATCACACGTAGGACGAAAAGGCTGTTTAAATAACACGTTCATTGTAATGTCCACACGCATACACAAATCGTTGCCACCGCGTCTTATTCTCTCCTACAACAGACGATGTTGGTGTTGATGATGATGATGATGATGAAACCATCTTTCACAACTCCTCGGAAGATAACAACAATTCATTACGGTTTCTTTGCGGGCGCGAGTAGAAAAAAACGCACACAAACCCTTTGCGCCCGCAAGGGCTTATGATGGACAGCGCGCCGCCCGACAGGAAAATGAAACGCAAATCATTGCCCTCTCGGCCCCGTGTGTGCTGCTACTGCTTGGGCAATCGACAGCACAAAAGCCCACAACAACCCACCCCAAAAGCACGATGCACGGTGGTAAACAATGGCAGTATGGGAAGGGAAAGGGTCCAGAGCAGTCCACGCAGAAGCCCTTCTTTCTTTTGTGGAGCGCATTGCTCAAATTTGTTCAAAGAGGACCTCCTTTCGCCTGCGTGATGTTGCACATGAACGGTGTAAATGTTGAACCATTTTTCTTGTAATAAACACACACACATATATCCTGCTGCGATCGGTCCAATGGTATTTCAGTGTACAAAGAGGTGCTCTGGGTGAGTGTCACATAAGCGAAACCCGCTACACAAAACACAGAGCATCGCATCGGAGTTCCCCCCATTTCACCATCATTATCAACCGAAGCCATTCTCCCTTTCACGAGATGACGTCGGTAAGATGCTATCAACGCTTCCCGGGCTCCCTTTGGGTTTGCGTTTAACTGCACGTGGAGGTCATCGGAGGTTGTCATCGGCGGCATGATCAGGAGGATTTTGTACGGAGGGGAAAGGCTTACGAAAGCTGCCGGATGCCTCGGATACCTTCCCCGGGGAAGGTTAGTGTACGTTGGGAGAGTCGTAGATATCGGTTAAATCCCGTCCGGAGCACTTAAACGAGGACATCAAGATTACAGAAGAAGTTTTCCAGAGACATCCCGTAGCAAAACTCCCAAGAAGCTCCCAAGAGCAGAACTTCTTTGGAGATATTAAACGTTCCACACAATGCCCACAACATCTGACCATAGATACAAGTTAAAAGAGAGCTCGAGCGGGGTCTTCCCGATCATCAGAAGCACCCAGATAAACACTACCCATTTACCTGAAGGCCGTTCCGGATGACCCTGGGACCCGGGAAAGTCCCGTTGGTGAAGCTCCGCTTTTCAACAAATCGCCCCCTCGCCAGCAAATCCTAAACATCCCCGCCGGCTCAAAATCAAAGATACCGACGGTGAGCGGAGGAACACGTGTGTTCCACAAAGCGCATCTGGCTAGATCGTGCTGGCCTCTGACGGCCTCTATTATTGCAATCCCTTGCCGCTCGGGATCGCAGCACTCGCAAAGGGGCACTTTGCGCCCTATCAAAACATTATCAAAACACACCTAAAAACCAATCAGCGCCCGGGTGCCGCCTCCGAAAAAAAAGATGCGCGCGCTGCTTTGCTGCCCTTCTAATGGAATGGAACCTATCGATCGGCCGCCCGGTTTATTATCCACGCAGCAGTGCGCTTCCAGTTTGTTGCCAACGCTTGCGGTAAGAGAGAGCATCCCGAACCGAGGGGACGGCTTGTGTAGAGGTTAGACAGGTTGAAATTGATTCGTAATTGTCTACACCGGTCGTTTGCGTTCTCTCGTTTCCACCGAAGGAGCCACACACTTTCAGCAGGTGGCAGGCACAGATATTGTGTGTGCTCTGCAGCGCGCTAGTGTTTTGTTGGGATTGTTTCATCTTGTTATAATCATATGCTCTTCACCATTCTTTCTAAGCTTGTTCGGTCCCGCAGCAGTGGGGCGCACTGGAACAACCAGTTTAGACACGCATCTCCACACGTGCCACACAGTCGTCATCGTCGTGCAGGGGGGAAACTCTGCTTCTAATTCTTCACGATACGGCTGCAGCGCGGAGATACATGGAGAAAACCCCCCGGGGCAGGGGAGTCTTGTAGAACATGACTGCAATCACTCCTGCTACAACAAACGGAGGCAAAGCCTCGGCGGCTTAGGCATGGAGCATGCCACAGCCTCCAGGCGTGCGAACGGACCGATGTTCCGTTGATGAGGTGTTCCTGCACTCCCTGTTCCTCTACCTGTTCTAGCTCCACCTTACAGACATTGGCAACGGAATCTCGCCTGCCCTATCAATCTATCCCCACGAGGCGTGGATACACCACGACCGGCCGATCGGCCGAGATTGACAAGTGTCGGATTAATGAAAAAACGATTAAAAACGCTGCTCTCCACGGGGCGCGAGAGAGAGAGAGTACAAGCGACGAACCCCGACGCCGCTGCCACGCAGTTGCAACTACAAGCTTCATCGACACAAACCCATCAACACTGTGGCCTTTTATCGGGATCGGGAGAGCACACTCCGCCGGAAGGCACCGCTTCAGGTGATGGTGAGTTCCGTTACATGACAGAACGAAGCTGCCCAATATGTTGACACGCCTGACGCGTGGTTGCTCCAACGAACGAACGAAAGGAAAGTGAGTTACATGGCTCGTCGTGTTGGTGTTGGTCACGCGCAAGTACACACCAAAGCTTGCCTTCTCTCGGGCAAGTTGATTAGGGGAAAAAATGTTCTTTTATCTCCAAACCCACATCAACCGCCGACGACGACGACGACACCGGACACAAACTGTAGCGTGGGGAATGCTTTTTTGGAGCGTTGATTGCCACCTTTCAAACATCATCCACACACACACCGGGTTGAATGAAAACGTTTCACTCCGTGACGTTAGGTAAAAAGTAAAAGCACAAATCTTCAATTCCAACTAGAAGCAGTAACTCTCCTAAGGTCACAAAATTCAAGCTGTTCAAAAAAGGTATATTCTCTGGAAATCCCATTGTGCGAGATTTATTTCGCGCTGCGCGGTGAAACATCGATCAACTTGTGTGCTTTGGCCAAAATTAAGTCAACACCTTCCCTCTATCCATTATTCATAACGCGCCTTAGCTTTGGAGCTGGTAGGTCTTTACTTTCCCATCTCGCCTTTTTTTTCTTTCAGGCTTTTACACGATCAACCCTGATCGCCCTGAAGCCGCAGGATCTCTATCTCTCTCTCGTTGGAAATGGCTATTAAAATAAGCACATGATTTACTGACAGAGGCCGCGCAAGGCAGAGGTAGTAGTATCTTTCCCCCAACGGGGGAAAAGGTGTAAATCGAATCAACGGCGTCTCTATTAGCGCACATACTGAAACTGCAAAACCATTTCGCCGATCCATTCCGATCTCAATTATGCATTAAAATGAAATATCAATTGTAGCTTGCGGTTCTCTCTGGTCTGCGCCCCAGCGGCGCACGTGCTCCAAATCAAAACGGAGTGCTGCTTCACACATCGCACCCCTTTTCTACGGCAGATAAAACGCTAAAACTCGTTGCTGTGCACCCACACCTACGCTGCGAGTGAAACCCCCACACACACACATAAGTAGACAGCAAATTGGTGCGGTACATGAACAGTAAATGCAACAATATTTCACCTGCACGTGCCGCCCCAACGGCATCTGTGTTTTCCTCTCTATCTCTGTCTCTCGTTTTTCCACCAACATTTGTTTCATTCCGGAACGGTTAGCATTAAAGTCAGGTTCCGTTTTTGCCTGATGTTTGAACCCGTGTAAAGCACGTATGATTCACGAGCTGATAGTGATTTGTTTTTTTTTTTTATAGCTAATGAAGTTTATGAAAGGTAAAAGAAAACTTCTCTTTCCGCTTTGAACTGTTCAGCCAGGCGACAGTTAATAAACAGACAGTAAAAAACGATTTTTCCCACAAATCAGTTAAAGTTGCAAATCGATTCAGTTAAACTTCCAAATTAATACTCACTAACGTATGCACGATTTTGCAATGTTAAATGACACTTTTGTGAAGTGTGAAATTTCAAAGAGTGTGTGAAATATTTCACACATCAGGCGACATTTTGCAAAATTCAAAGCAAATTGTTTGCAATTTTAACCAAAATACTCAATTGAATTGCCACTAGCCATTTGGAAACGGCCATTTTGTACCATATCTCAACCTTCCTCCGCCCGCGCATATTGACCGTTCCAAAAATCGCATCAAATATTCAACCGAACGAAGAAGCAACTTCTTCACCTCCAACGATTCAACGGAAAATGTTACGAATGGCAAATAAGAATCAATGCAAAAGCACAAAAAAGGCAACCGTAACATATGTACAGGAGAGGCACACCACCATGAAACAAGAGGAAAACTGTGTGTAAAGCTCGATGCAATGAAAAGAAGCAGAAAAAAACTGCACCGCAAAACCAATGTGCGAAAAAAATAAGGAAAAAATGATCTTGAGGGAGGACACACGATCGTACCCCAAACCATAACCGTACAGACGTGGAACGTGGCCTTCTCTCGCCCACACTCACACACGTACCGGTAAGCACATGAGCTCTGTATTGCTCCATGGGTGCAAGAAGAAGAAGAAGAAGGAGAAGCAGAAAAAACACATTTCGTTTCTTTTAATTGACCATTTACGACAGTTTTTCCAGTTTTCTTTCCAGCTGACCGATCGCCGCCGCCTTTCCAGTGCGCTCTGCAAAGCCTCTCGGGGGCCCGTCGTACTGGTCGGTCGGTCGTCGGTTGACCAAAATGCACCACCTTTGGCAGTGGTGCAGCAGTACTTCAAAAACCGCACCACCACGAGAGGCACATCGAACTTTGTTCCACGCTGGCGCACGCAACTTGGTTGTTGAACTCCAGTAAGGTACTCCCTCCTCTCCTCAGGGTGGAGGCGTGCAAAAGGGGCACATAATTTTCACAATCAGGGCACTGTGTATGTCGACGCAAAGGGCGCAATCTTACGGCGACATCTTACTGACCGGGGGCGGGGGTTGGGTGGTAGAGGGGGAGAAAAAAAACGGCGCAACCCGTTCACAAAATCACAGGTCCAGCGCGAATGTAATAAAAGTGACATGCAGCGCAAGAAACACGCCCGCAGAAGGAAGGTGGAACGAATGTTAATCATTTTTCCCAAACCCCAACAACCCCACTCACGGTGCGGCGTGTCCCAGTAGATCATAGATTTTCACCTGTACACACACACTCTCCCATGTACGGTCACATGATTAGTATGATGGCGCGAAAGAAGGTTTCTGAAGGTAAAAAAAAACGGCACCCAGCAGCATCGATAGACGACGGTCCCAAACAAGGGGTTAAGTAGTAGCGGCCGCCGGCCTGGCAACACAAATCGGGAAGATGGGGAAAGGGGGAAAAGGTGTCGAAGATCAATTAAGTACCGAGATATAAAGGCTTCATTCCATTCCAGAGCACCCTCCGGCGCAACAACGGCAGCGTACCGAATTGACCAAAGTTGGTGGTGAGGGAGATACTATTTTTATGGAACTTTTCATTCCTTTGAGTGCCTGAGCAATTGCGGCCCACATGTGAAAACGAGCGATCGTACCAAACGGGATGGATACCTTTTATTCCCTGTCCGGATAAGTTTTACGTCCCATCCATCCGAGGAAGGGGCATTCTCCACTTTTGTGATAAGGCGTAATAAAATTCGACACTCGTTATTAGCTACGATAGGATCTTGCACCAAGTACCTCCTTCATCAGAAACTTGTAGTGGTAGACTTTCCCTTTGAAATGTGTTTTTAGGAGTAAACTATGAGTAAATGGGATGAAAACTGCCTTCCAGGAATTCCATCAGGTAATAGTGTTTTGAAGGCTTGTCCAGAAGTGCACAGTTTGAAAGCTTTCTGGAGTGTTCAAAAAGCCAATTCTATTACCTCACGAATTTTTTTATCCTTTTTGTCGATAACAGGTTCACTTAGATGAGTCTATATCTAAGTGATCATAGTGAGATGTGATTTTAGTATCCTTTAATGTACATTTCAACCCATCTCACCAGATCATATGAGTTGGAGCATTCAAAGTCTATTAGAGCAACAAATCAAGCTCCAAAAACGAGCAAGACTTTAGACTCCAATTCCCACTCTAGATGAGGTACCAACCATCATCACAGTATTTATGAAAAGGGGTGTTCACCACTTTTGTAATGAGATGTACTAAAATTCCACACTCGTTATTAGCTACGATAGGATCTTGCACCAAGTACCTCCTTCACCAATAGCTAGAATGTGTTCTTTCTCTTTGAAATGTGTTTTTAGAAGCATTGAAAAGAAAAATTTGATGAAAAATAACCTTCAAAGAATTCTAGCAGGTAATTGTGTTTTGAAGAGTTGTCGAGAAATGCCCAGTTTGAAAGCTTTTTGAAGTATTCAAAAAGCCAATTCTATTACCTCAAGAAGTCCCTTAACCGTTTTGTCGATAACAGATTCATATGAACTCATCTATCATCATCAGTGATCATAGTGAGATGTCATTTTTAGTATTCTTTAACTATGCCATTCTCAGTCCATCTCACCAGATCACATAAGTTGGAGCATTCAAAGTCTATTAGAGCTCCAAAAACGAGCAACTCCTTTAGACTCCAATTCCCATCTCTTGATGAGGTACCAACCATCATCACAGTGTTTATGAGTCGCACGCCGGAAGAAGCGCATTTTATACTTTTATCATCTGTTACATGCAGACATTCAAGCCCGATACACCGTTTCGGCGAGCATCTACCGTCATCGTAACTGTGCTCCAGTGCTCAGCTTGCACTACACTTTGCTATCATTTTACGGTCAAACATGCGCCGTCCACCTCAAACACACATGGCGAGCGCGCTGCACAATCGCGATTGGTGGAAGTGAAAGTGTAATTATTTTAGAGCAAACCTCGCCGGTGGTGCCTAGCTACCGGACGGTGCGGGGGCATTACCTTTTCTCTCCCCCACACAAATGACCCCACAACTCGGTGGAACAAATGAGCAAAAAAAATAGGGGGATTGCCGGCAGCAGAGCACCGGATATGAAAAAAAGCAGCAGCGGCAGCAACAAAACCAAAACGATGTGGAACATTAATCTAGGTCGAGAGAGGCAATTATCATCGGGGTTTTATCGGAGCAAGTACAATATGAGATTTACACTATGAGATACGTTGGGGCACATGCTGCATGACACTTTTTTTGCCATATAATAATATCTCAATTGAAGTACATTAATTTTCAGCCAGATATTGTACATTTCTTTATGACATCGTTCCTGTTCCTTCCCAAACAGACAGAGAAACATCCTACTCTAAAACGAAATAACAAACGAGAAAAGCGTACACATCAAACGGCAAACATGATGATCGTCTTCACGTGATCTCAGCAACATTGCCATCGTTTCCTTTTTGCTTCTCCATCATCATTATTATTAGGAAAATACCCTCCAGAAAAAAACGGCTTCGCTTGGCAAACCACTGCACACACGCGTCTCTGTCTCGAGGCAAGCTTTAGCTTAAACGTATACGATGGCGAGACGGGCCCCAGATTGGTTTTAATTAAACGTCAACTATTATTTACTGCTACAAATCAGTCGGTCACCCCGCGAGGCATCTCCTTTTGCCATCGTTTTCTGCACCATCCTTTAGTTCGAGCGTTGGTTCGAGCCAGACGACCTACAAAGCTCGGGCGAGTACCGGTAAAGATGCCTCCAAGCGTCACTTAGCCATTCATTGAAGATGGTATGATGTATAGACTCTATCTAACATTCGTTGGGGAGTGTGTGGCACTCAAGACAACGGGCTGCAACAGAGCTATCTGTCCGAATTGTGTACCGAAAATCACACTGCACGCCACCTGCAACTAGGCTGCAACTAAAACTGCAGAAATAGAGCCTCCTACTTCCTTTCACATCTCGACTAACCGCCGCGTTAAGCCAGGCTTCGAAATACTTCCGAAAGTTCGTCGCTCCGGCGCACCGCACCAAGTCGTTCGTGCGAGGAGGCGCTGCTGCTGCTATTTGTAGTAAATCACAATTTATTACTACCGTGTGTACACAAGGCTCGCTCGCTAACGCTGACCACCCGATTAGATCACCCCGCACGCTCGCTCGTCGTATTGTGGGAGGGTACCGAGATCTCGTTCACACCAGACCGGTGCGGACGTACGCGTAAGTGATTTATGATGAGCCGTTGGCTGCCCCGATGTTCGTAAGCAGTGTTACAACACCTTCTGTATGCACTCCTTTTTATTATTTGTCTGGCACTGGGTGAGTAAGTAGCTACCATTATGTTCTTTGCAGTTGTGTCATTTTCCGTTCTGCAGTAGCGCCCGCCGATCGATCATGGGATTTTGTGAAAGTTTCACATTTTATTTTCACCATTTCTGCAAAAGCAAACCTTTTTTTTCCTTTTTTGTGCTTCTGGTGTCTCATGCTACAGTTTTAGTAATTAGAAAGCATTGATCCCCCTGCGGGAGGTCAGGCTTGCTTCCGTATTTTGTTGATTACTATATCAGGCGAACCCTTGCTGCGCTCCATGGGGTGCGCCATAAAATTATGTGAGACAACAGCCACCCGAAACATCAAAAGACAGAGTGATGCAAAAACATACACATTTGCCAACCAAAAAATTAAAATCAAAACAAAACAGCCGCCCCTTAAAGACTCCCTGCAGTGCTGGCGGCGTTAGGATACTAATCAATTTCGGGCGCCCAAATCACTTCACTTTCTTCGCACTGTGTCTTCGCACCCCCTCGAACAAAGATGCACACATACGCGGCTCCTCCGTATTTCATTCATCAACACCGGATTGCCCCGATCCCGGGCAAAAAAGGCGAAGCGAGCAGAAAAAACCAAAACAAGTTTCGCCAACTAGGAACTGTGCGCGATCAATTAGCCCCAAACTAGGCGCTTTCGCGAAGGCCGCTGGTGCCGAGAGCGACCGTGGCCGAAGGTTTCATGCTTTAATGCGTGTCCACTCTCCGGTGCCTGGCACACACGCGCTCGAGCCTCCAGCCGGACGACATCCAGCTGATGATTGAAGACCTGTGTTGCTTCCTCCCGCACCGTCCCCGACCGGGCGGAATCTGTGCGTTAAAGTGTAACCGGTTTCGATCGCCGCGTATCGGATCGGGTCTAATCTAATTAAACCACAGAGCATCCACCGTACCGGGTGGAGGCTTTGTTGTAATTGCCGTGTGAAAATGGGGTCAAAGCGGCGGCCCCCCCGGGCTTTGGGGTTGGAAAATTTGATGAGTGCAAAAACGAAATGATTTCTGAATTTTTACGAACAAACTTTCCACACGATAAGCTCACTGGGGAGTGGGGTAGAGAAGCAGAGGTGCGATCGATTGGAGATGCAACGGAAAAGCGCATGCATCATGGTTGCATCACACTAATCGTAACATTGAGTGCATGATGTAATTGTGAAGATTAAATCAATCAAATATTTGAAAAAATTAAAAAAACTGTTTACATAAATTTAAAAACAGTTGCAACCAATTTGGTTCAAAAAAAACTAAAATCAGTCAGGGAAATTCAAAACCAAATTGTAAACCGCCCAAAAGTTGATTATACCAGACCATCATACCAGTCGTGCGGTGTGCATACCTTCAGGCGCTCGACCCGTTTCGCTCGAGTTTAGCGAAGACAGCAACCAACTGGTATAATTTGTTCGCTCGTCGTTATTTCGCCTGGTATTGCTGCTACCGTAAGACGGATTTTTCCTATACTGCTTCAGTGAGCTTAACATACTTCACTAAATTAGTTAAATTAGAATATGTTTTGATTTTGTTTTGGTATATTTTAACGTGTAGCATTTACAGGGTTTTTCAAGTCACTTTCAAATGTGCACATAATTATTCACCACATCCAAGATGTTTTTCAACAGCTGTCAAATAGTGCATTTCTTTCAAAATGAAATTTCAGTTTTTACACATGATTTTCAAAGACATAACAAAGAACTGTCAAACTCAATCCAGCTTGAGAGGCGTGTTGAAAATCATACTGATGAAATTTAAAATTATTGTGATGGAAATGAAATGTTAGATTGCTGTGGATTAACTTCTTACACGCGGTGAATCACAATGTTTACATTTGAATTTGACTTGGAAAATTCTGTAGAACACAATAAAACTCATTACCTACTCCTAAATGTCTCGAATAGTAATTTTGGAAATTAAACGATTGTATATGAAACTATTTCGCCTGAAACAAACACCCAAAAACGTGCGCTGTACCGCAACTACTAACGTTGCTTATTAATAGTCAACTAATAAACAAGCGTGTTCAATTGCTTTTTGTGATGCACTGCCCAATATGCTTCCGATCCCGAAATAGCATGCCTGAAGAAGAACGTTCAGCTTGTTCTGTGCGTGTTAACAACACACGCGAAACTAAAAACCACTATTTATCAGATCTTTCTCAGCGCTCTGCGTCAACGTCACATAGAACCATCAGAAGCGCGATGCTGCTGTCACTCTGACACGGCAATCTATACGCACTAATTCCAAAGCATCATATACTACGTTCTATCCCACCCACAGCTGAAGCAACTCATCTGCTCCATCGCACCGAGTTATGATATCGGGGGAGAGAAGAGGTTCGGAAACATGCCATAAATCGTATACATTTCAACACAGAACCCTCACCAAAAAAAACCGAATGGACGTTTGTGTATACCCGTCTGGAGAAGCATAATCAACGTCGCTTCCAGAACTAACTGCTGCAACGTTTGCAGGTTCTTTCCCCATGCTACACATTTGTCAATATTTAAAAATGGAGCAAAGCACCCATCAGTCTGTCGAGACGTGGCTAAATTACAACTCTGAGAAAGAAAGAAAAAAAGCCGAATCCGGTCTCACACTTCTATCAACACCCAAACCTAAACTCATCTTGAAAAACCGCAGCCCTACTCCCATTGCCACTGTTTGAAAAACTGTTTGATGACTTTTCCCACTATACAGTAACATATCACTGCACCGAACATAGACATATTAGTGTTACTGCTTCTTATTTTCATCATCATCCACCAACGCACAAACTGACCCAGAACTGGCACGATCGCAAACACCGATCATCACAACAAACACACTGGAAAACCATTCTCAACCGTGTCACCGCCATGTGACATAATGAAATATGCACACACACACGTGCAACCTCCCGAAAAGGTTGATGGCTGGTGTAGCTTTTTCTTCCCCCCATCTTTTAGCCCTATTACGTATGCATGCTTTCGTGGTTGGAACAAGTACCCCAAATTCCCTCAGTAAGGGCACGCTGCTACTGCTGCTGCCACTACCTCTTCAAGATTCCATGGGCGGTGTGGTGTACGGGGTTATTTTAAGGCTTAAGAATGTCTACTCTGCTGCAGCGGTGCGCGCGCGCTGGAGTGCAACGCACCGAAAATAAATTCCCCCAGAGCTCACTTACCCCGTGCTCTACTGCCAGCTTCTGCAGCTGCTCGATTCTCAGTCTCTTGGTTTCCGTTACCGACGGTACTCTGGCCACTCGGTTCTCCATCTCTTTGATCCACTGGCGCAGCAAACGCGGATCGCCGTAGAAGCGGTGCGTTTGTGCTGGTTTGAACAGTGCCTAAAAGCCAAAAAAATGCACTAATTAGTCTCTTTTTTATCATATCGGTTGCACAAAACACTCCCTACCTTTCGGCAACAGTTGACATCATCGTCCTCGAGGTCGTCCCGGCAGACGGTGCCCTCGATTTCGCCCCGCGCCTCCCGGCAGCTGTCGAGCAGGTTGGTGTCCATGATGAAGTTGTAGTTCGTCTGCAAGGCCGCCCAGAAATCGTCCTTGCCGAGGCCGGTGTTGGTGGTGCTGCTCTGCAGGCTGCACGAGCTGTGGCTGTGCCCGCTGCCCCACGACCGTCGCCACAGTTCCCGCTCTGTGTCACGTTTCTTCTGCAAAACAAAGCGATGATAGGTTATTATATACAGAGACATGCAAAACACAAAGAGCCACCAACACACACACACACTCACCTTTAAACTGTTGTAAGGCCTATCGATACGCAGCCTGTGTTGTGCCATCTCCGAGCCTTCGGGATGTCCCTGCGGTGGCAGCGAGTTGAGCGAAAGCGATGGTTTGATAAAGCAGCTCGGACTGGCGCCCGCACTGCTGCTGCTGTTGTTGGCGGCCGGTGTTGTCGCACCAGCCGCTGCTCCTGGCACAACTCCCGTGGCGGTATGTGTTGGTGTTGTCGTGCTGCTGCTACTGCTGCTGTTACTGTTAGACCCGCCTACACCGGGGCCCACCGGTCCGCTTATGCCGCTGGCTACATTAGTACTACTATGTACAATAGAATTCACTATCGTCGGTGAGGATGTTGCTGCCGGCGATGATCTGATCGTGTTGCTGCTGCTGCTGCTGCTGTTAGTGGCTGCTGCTGATGACATGTCAATGCTCGGTGGTTTCATGGCTTCAATCTGCTAATTGCAAGTCTGCACCACCCAAGCCTAACGACTCTGTGTATCGGTTCACTCCACACAAACACGCCGATCGCACCAGAACACTGTGTGTTCCTCACTGTTCCTGCCGGACGATTTATTCTTCTGCTGCGCCTTATACCCTGCACACTGTATCTTCCTTCCCTCACCAAAAGCGCTTGGTTCCAACCCTCTCAGTGGCACAAGAAGTGGACCAGCGGCACGCAGAGCGCTGGATGACAGTTCGGCGACCGTACCGACATGTCGGTGGCGGCTGCGACGGTTGCTGCTGCTGCTAAGAGGTGCTTTCGTTCGCACGCCACAAGATGACTATTTTCTAGCGATGGAAAATCTGCAAATAAACAGAAAAGAGGACCAGTTAGAATGCTGTTCGTTTAAGAAAATGATTATCAATTTTTACAATTAGAAATCACAAAGAAAGCACAATCAACTTCTCCACTTCTTCACCCTACACGGCAACGAATCAAGATCGATTCCGATGCGAGCAATACACTTCGAACACACATCAAACAGCGACTCTGCCAATGGACTAATGATGGGAACCCACCACCGCAAGAACACAACCCCATCCAGAGCCGCCGCCGCCGCTGCCGCCGGGAATTTTGGACTGCGCGCGCGTCACACGAAGAACACATGGAGAATTGAGAGGCACAAAAATAACCCGCCAGAATCGGAAAACTTTGGACGGGCGCGTCGTGAAATCGGAGATTAAATCCTCTCACTCTCTCTCTCCCCATCCCTCAAAACGTTCCCCAAACAGAGCAAGCGAACGTTGCCGCCTCCGGATGTTTGGCGCTCGCATCTTCCGCTAAAGACAAGCCGCAGTTTTTTATGCACACCAAACGTTGGAGTGCTCTCGCTCTCTCCTCTTTCATTGCTTTAGGATGTGGATTAGGAAGGGGACCGGCAAAAACAACTATCTCCAAGATAGTTCAACTTCAGAAATTGGGAGTTGGTTGGAGGAGTGACACCAAAGCGCAATCAATACGTATGCGCACAAACGCGCCCACCGAAACATGCATATGTCCCTTCTCCTCGTAATCTCCTTCGCTACATCTCCGATCCTACTAATCGGCACCGAGGTTCAATCTCCACGATCGGTACACTTCAACCGCCATATCAGATCACTTGTCCAATGGGAGCGAGCGTGATTTAAATTACTTCCCGCTCCAGGACTTGATGGCCTGTCATAGATCATTGATTTTTAGCGATTTTATGTCCCCGGCCCGTTTGGTTTGTCGAGCTGTTTTCCGGTTTTCCCATTCCAACTACGCTGGTCGCTCCACACATCTACTCTCTGGGAGATATCCATACCAAGTTGCCCAGAGATGCTACCCATCGAGGGGGACCGAATTCTAGCATCTCCCATGGAGATGAAGTGCCTGAGAGCTCCAATTCAAACCAAACGCTATTTCCGAATCAGTATTCAATTTCAAATTTATTACATCCCCGATTTCCCGATCTCGTGCGCCTGAGATGATGTTCATCCAAGGACCGCCCCACAGATGCCCGGGAGAGGTTGCAGTGGTGTGGTTAGAGATTATTTATTGCGATACACACACACACACTACATTTGACCGGATCGGTCTGTGGTACGGACTCCACTTACAAAAACATGCACACACATTTTACATTAATGTACGCCATTTACCTCCGACCGACCACTCCCCTCCGATCATTGACTCTGAGTGCTGTGAGGTTTTAGGACGCATCCAATTTCTAAAGCAATGCGATCGGTTTGGGTCGGGCGGGATAAGTGAAATGCAAATAAAGTTCTTAACGATGTGCCATAAGCACTCTTCTCAAGCTGTACACTTTCCAGGGCCGAGAGGGAGAGCGCGTTCGATGCGTCAACGGTGACTTATTTTTAGCATCCTTTCCACTTGCATTCTAGCACCTAAGTGTGTAGCTCCATCCCCACCACCCAAGGCGCTTCTGGAGTCGGGAAGCAATCAAAATGTGTAGCAACAGAATTGCAAGCTTCCATTCCCGTTGCCAGGCCAGGTCTTCTACGAAAACATTCTACGATCGTTGCACCGACGTGTGAGTTGCTACACGAGCGATCATGCAGGCTCTTGCGCCGGGAAAGTGCCCGCTGCAAAAGGTAACAAATCACTCCGCAAGCAAACATATAAGCGCACTTGAAGCGAGAGAAATCTGACGCATTTACTATTGCTGCTGCTGCTGCTGTCGAGCTCAACGATGCGCAAACCTCTCTTTTGCGCCTAGCAGACGGCCAGAGATGACGTTCGGCTGTGCATGGAAGCGCGTCGTATGCACACGTTTAAAATTCTTCGTTTCGCATTTCGCCCGTTTGCTACGCCGGCTGACGGATTTCAGCGCATATTCAGTACTTAATGCTGGGAGCCCTCTCCCAGTGGGATCTCTGGCTGCCCTTTTGCAAGTTCCCCCATGCTGTGATATTCGCGCGCACACACACACTTCGTCAGCGGAGACAAATGTGAGAAACCTGAGGCCTCCTCCATTTATGTCACCAGCGTTGATGGGTACATTGTTCTTCCTGGCACACAACAAGACCACAAATCTCAAAACATCAAAGAGGACGTCAGTATTGCGCGCAGAGACGCCACTAGACAACGGTACGGAAATCTATGTCCCAAAAGCATCTCCTAACCAAAAAAAAAGATGAATGTAGAGACGACAGTGTGAAGCAATCACAAAATGGCAAGAATTGGACACACGATTCTGAGTTTGAGGTCGCCGCATAAGCAACAAAACCAACGTCATGTTTTACGCGCATGTTTTATGTCTGTTTCGTGCCGCTCGTCTGATGACTTGTAGATGTTGAAGAGATGTTTTGAGAGATGTGCAGGAAGGAAACTAATACGTGTAGAGACAACACATTACCACACTCTCCCAAGCGGTCGCATGATGAAGATGTGCATCATTCTACAACATAAACACGTACGCCTTTAAGCGGGGAAATAGCGAGCGGACTGCGCATAAAAACTAAACCACAATCCATATCCTCCTCCTCCAAAGCGGATTTTGCCCAAGAATCGTCATGCCCCGGCCCGACCTGCGAAGCGGATGACGACGACTACGTAAATCGAAAGTGAAATTCAACGCACATGGAAAAACGGGAAAACAAACGCATCGTCTCTGATCCAGTGCTGCTAATGCCTGGCCTTTGATGCATCTTTCAATGCGGGTTCCTCGGGTTTGGTGGTGTGTAATGCGATGCACACAATCCGATCATCTTCTTTGCTGGAAAGAAACCGACACCAAAGCCGAGGGAATGCACATTTCTTTCCGCACACATGCAAGCCCTGGGGGAAAGGAGTTAGATGTGTGTCTCATATCACATTTGTGCAAAAAGCTTAGCACGGGGGCAACGGGGGACTTAGCAGAGAGTTCGCAGAATAGCTGTGCTTGTGTGGAAACTCAATCCGAAACGCGCGTGCACCCAACGCAACTGTGATGACAGTGAGTTGACACTACCGTGCGATAGAGGAGTTGGGGATGAGATTCACGCCACATTACTATCAAGCGGAGCGGCGTCCAGGCATGATGGCATTAAAAAAAGTACAAAACCCGGACGATAAAAGACCGGTAGCAGCCCTGACGCAAATCCCACACACACACACACACACACACACACGCATCATGCGGCCACCGTCACTTTAAGCCACTAATAAGACGCGTGGAGCAACAACAAAAAAAGAGCGAAACTGAAGGGCGCAAGACGGCACAATCCCAACAGTGAAGGGTGCCTCACTAGGGACAGACTCCGCGAGCACATGGGATGGTAGTGCATTCCTACGCGTACGATTCAAATTAAAATTCGAAATACTTCTCGAGAGATGGCGTTTTTCTTTCACCGGAGACTGTTTTTTTATTACTGGCTCTCCTCCGCCAGGTGCACTCTGCTGCCTGCATCGCCAGGCACGAACGGAATGTTCCTTAACGCCGGATACGGTCGCCGGGACCAGGACAAAACACCTGAAGGTGGAGTGTGCAACGCAGCAGACTCCCATCATCGGTTTAAGTAGCAGCAGCAGCAGCAGCAGCAGTAGCACCAGCGCCCATAATTGTCGCGATCAGCCTGTCAACTCCAATGAAACGAAAGCTAACACCAATTTCCCCCCTTTGCCATCGGATTCTTCGCCATCGTAAAGCGGGAGCGAGAGATCGCGCACTGCGTCATCATTATTCCGAGTGATGGATGGCATTTGCACCAATTGGCGATGACTAATGCCGGGGTCCGAGGACCAAATTAGCTTTCTTTGGCAATTGCTGCTCACTTCAAACTTTTCCGTAAGGGAAAGGGAGGACCGACACCTAACAGCACCCTGAAGATCACATATTCGGTAGTCGTTGAGGTCGTGTGTTCAGGTCTCCAATATCTTTCTCCAGTTCGAAATGGTGTCTTATCTTGAAGTCTATTCACCACGGCACTAAATAACTACATAACACTCTCCGTAACATCTTGATGAGGTTTTCTCCAAATCAATTCCAATAGACCTTATCAACGGCTAATACATAGCCTATTTATCCACGCCCTAATAACGGTAATCAAACGTTTTCCAATCGGCAATTTGGCCCCACAGAGTGATGTGCGGGACGAAGATGTCGCATCTTTTGACCCTCCCGGTCCAAGACACTTCTTAATCTTTCCGCCGTCTTCAAGTCTGTTCGCAACACAACCCGTACTAAACTCAACAACATCACTCAACGGATAATAGGGGGCCCTTTCGCCCACTGATTATCCACAGTCGAACGAAGCGACAGGCAAAAAAACAACATCAAAGCTCTTGCAGGCCGCCGTCGCCACCACCAGAGCAACAAGTCACTTCAAGGAAAGAAGGGAAACAGCAAGTGCCATACTGGCCCCATAATTGGACGGAAGAGGTCACCACCCAAACGGGTCGTGGTGGTGGTGTTCAGGTGGTTCACCATCGCGTGAAAGGCAAGAGTTCGACCGGTGCTGCTGCAATCAGCATAGCGCCTGAGTCGTAGCCAGCCAAGAATGCAGCCAACGGTGGACAACATTCCATCCAGCAGGTCCATTCGCTGTGCTGTGTCAACTTCGGGTCATTTTGGAGCAGAGTTTGGGGAATGTGGGAACTCTCCGTGTTCAGATGCTTCCGATAGCGGGTTTGAGGTAACCTCCGCATGTTCAAACAGACCAGAGACGAGGAGGTTCATTGTCCCCCGACACGAGACGAGGTTTGGAGCCGTGATACGGTTTTTGTTGGAAAGGCACTGGTTTCGATTGGTTTTGTACAAACACCAGGGCTTAAGTTTTGCAATTGCTGCCGGAGCTTAGACCTTAACTGACGCCCTCCGTTGTCTTTCAGTCTGGTGGTCAGTGGCCTAAGCCATTACCCAACGCGCGCGCGCAACTGATGATGCCAACAACTTCCAAATGGTCGCCGCACGCGATACTTTTCACGAGCGCGACGGCAACCCGTAGACCACTCGAAACTCCACCGAAAACACTTCTCCAGAAGCTCAAGATCTTAACCGTCCCCAAAAACGTCGATAACACTCTCCACCGAAAGCATAATCCCATCAAAACACATTTTGTCCGACGCAAACAAACGAGCCGATTAAAACCTGTAGTGTAACCCCTTTTGCTTGTGCCGCAGCTAAACACGACAACATATTCCACACAAGTATCCCCCTGAGTACGGGCTGGGCGCGCACGGGGCCACACAAAGCCTTTTGTTTTTCCCCTGGAGTTGCGTTAAGAGTTTGCTCCGAGTTTTAATCGATCAGCGCGCAGCGCCGCAGCAAACGGTTCGAAAGATATCGCGCTTTTAAGTAGGTGAATGCGTGTTTTTTAATTTTATTTTCTTCTGAGGAGGGGTTCGTCGCCTGGGTGGTTTCTAGAGCGCATGCAAATTAAAGTCCCACAACCACAGCAGCCCACCACAGCAGCCGCCCCGGGAAGGGTGGTGTCGCCTTGCTACACAGCAAACCGCAACGCAGCAACGGTGTTTCACGCGCGTGGATGCACCAATTTTTACCAATTACGAAATGCAGCAGACGACGAACCGCAAAACATTTAAATGCAACACACTGAGCGTGGTACAAGCGTTGCCCACACAGGCGCACGCACACACACGCCTACGGTGGTGGCGGTGGTTAGGGCACGAACCTCCGCGTACGGCTCCGTGTGTGACATGAGCAATGGAAATAAAATTACCCAACAATACACAACACAGCGAAGCGATCCTGTGTTGTTGTGGAAGGTTTAAAATTGTAGAGAAAAAAAACACAGCGTAATCGCATGGGAGGGTCCATCATAATGATCTCTAATGGATACACCACGTCGTCCTCCTACTTGTTTTTTCCCCCGCCACCTTTCATTTTCCCTAGCTTCACACTAAGTGGTCCGCCGGTCAAGGTCTGACTACTCGTTATCACCCGGACTATCAAAGCTGATCTCTCACTCTCTCTCCTTTGCTGCTCCCCAACCAAATGAATCACTCAGCAAAAGCAATCCCTTCGGTGCGCATTATACCGCTCCCCAATCCATTCATAAAGCCCAGGGTGTGCAAGGGTCCATTATCAGCCCGAGAAGTGGGAGGAACTCGCTAAATGGGAGCCTTTCCCGGCGATGGGAGGGCCAAATTAGCTAATCATAATTATACTTTTCTCCCGAAGGCGGCGAGAGATTGTTGTGGAAGGGCAATCAACACGGTTTGTAGCTGAGAAAATTTCACCGGACGAATGATCCGATTCAACACCGGGATGCAACAGAAAGGGCTAACCTGTCATCCTTCCCACGTGTGTGTGCGCATAGTTGTTTTTTTATGATTTATTTGTTGCTTTTATCATTGCACGCAGACGCTCAAGGAAACATTGCGCGATGATTTCGATGCGTGAGCACGATGGCAATTTCCTTCCACTTGTCGTCCAATGTCGCACTGGGAGACACGCACACAACAACTTCATCCATTCACATTCAACACACACACATACACATGAACATTGCTTGTGCTTGTGACCTTGTCGCTGGTTTGCGTGAAACAATTTAGTGTCTCGCGGTTGGCTCGCGCACGGGCGCTCTCCTTTGATTCATTGATTGCGATCTTCGAACACATTCGTCATCCGAATGTCCATTGGGGAGGGGTAGCGGCTGGCAGCCTTGCCTTATTGGGCGCGAACACTTTGCGCGATCGCGCCTTCTTCGGAGCGTGTTGAGCAGGGGGCTCGAGGCTTTTCTGAACTCCAAACGCGGACATCATCATAACCGGAACCGTTTCCGAGCGATCAAAACAAAAACCAACGAACACACCCTCCTTTTTGTTGAGGATAAAACGAAAACCCACACCATTTGTTGTCTCCCAGCTGTTTGTAGTAATGAAAGGTAAAGTTGGCAAAAATCCGGAGTCGGCTTCGATCCGACTCCAAAAATTTCGGAATTACCCGGAGCTGTTTGGAATTGTTTGGAGCCGTCCGGAATCGCCTTGAGCCATACGGAGTCGTCGGGAATTATCCGGTGTCGTCTGGAGTCATATGTCATCCTGAATCACCCTGAGCTATACGGAGTCATCCGGAGTCATCCGGAGTCATCCGGAGTCATCCGGAGTCATCCGGAGTCATCCGGAGTCATCCGGAGTCATCCGGAGTCATCCGGAGTCATCCGAAGTCATCCGGAGTCATCCGGAGTCGTCTAGACTCGTTGCTGACTGGAGTCGTCCGGAGTCATTCGGAGTCATCCGGAGTCATCCGGAGTCATTCGGAGTCATCTGGAGTCATCCGGATCAACAAGTCATCCGGAGTCTGTCCAAAATCATTCGGAGTCGTCTGGAGTTATCCGGAGTCATCCGGAGTCATCTGGAGTCATCTGGAGTAATTCAGAGTCGTCTAGAGTCGTCTAGAGTCGTCTAGAGTCGGCTAGAGTCGTCTAGAGTCGTCTAGAGTCGTCTAGGGTCGTCTAGGGTCGTTGTTGACTGGAGTCATCCGGAGTCATCCGGATTCATCTGGAGTAATCCGGACTCGTCCAAAGTCATTCGGAGTCGTCCAAAGTCATTCGGAGTCGTCCAAAGTCATTCAGAGTCGTCCAAAGTTATTCAGAATCGTGTGGATTCGTCTGGAGTCGTCTGGATTCGTCTGGAGTCGTCTGGAATCATACGGAGTCGTTGTTGACTCCGTACAATTCCAACTCCGGGCAGAACTAGTGGTTCCGATACTGCCGGAGTTGGAATCGGCCTAGCAATAGACATATTCGAATCAAAGTCGTGATTGCACTCCAGAGAGCACATCACTAGTTTACTCGTCAGCACTACAGCAGACGAGAGTGGGATACTAACATTTAATTAAGTTTGATCGATCTTCGCATCTCCCAGCAACTTAAGATAAAAGCAGAACAACCCGCGCAACACAACACGGAGGCTTAGCTTAAGCGGCTTTAGCGGCGTACTTCAAGGTCATCCCACCGGGGACAAACAAACTTTCCCGGGTGTGTATGTATGTGTGTTTGCGTGGGATAACCGACCACTGACTTTCTTTCCACGACATCCCCGCCGAAGCCCTTCAAACGATTTACAACGACCACCAGCTCGCCCGTCCAATCGTGGTTGTGTTTCAGTGTCTTCCAATGTCTTCCAATAAGTCAATGTGCATGTTGGTCCGTTAAAAAAATGGCGCTCAACATACAAACCAGTGCTTGAACGATGGCGAGAGGTATAAGCTCCGTAACTCCTGCACATAAACAGACCAACACATGCCGCACTCCTTTCACTTATTTTGGAGTATCGGTTAAGCGCAGCAGCGCTTTAACCTCCACACACCACCGACTTTCGATATACACCACAGCAGTTCGGGGATCGATGAAAGAAAAAAACGGGTGGGGGGGACATTCCCTCCACACTGTGTCCAACGTATACTTGGAGGTGTTTTGGGGGGTGGTTAAAGGGAACCTTAAAAAACTATGCCAACCACCACTACCACCAGCAGCAGCGAGCGAAAAGGATTTGTCCTTGCCATATTTGCGAACATTGAACGAACGAGGTAGTTGAACTAGATTGTAACGCGTGCAAGGAAGGGAACCCTCGTCGAGTTGTTTCAAGAAAAAAAACCTTCGAGAATGTTGTACACCACATTTCACAGGGAAGTAAGTCTTCTCGGCCATCTGGTAGGCGAATGCTCAGTTTCCACTACGTTTAACGAAACATTCAGGGTCACCACACACCGCCGCGAGCATGAAAACATTAACTTATAATACATCATTTAACAGCTTATTTAGAGAGCACATGAATAATTCAATTTTTACACCCCTACTTAATCC
Source organism: Anopheles arabiensis (assembly GCF_016920715.1). Taxonomy (NCBI): domain Eukaryota; kingdom Metazoa; phylum Arthropoda; class Insecta; order Diptera; family Culicidae; genus Anopheles; species Anopheles arabiensis. The sequence continues at coordinate 31,991,739 of NC_053518.1, forward strand.
CCTTATTAAGGCGCATGTGTTTCATTTTCACCCTCATTTTCTCCATACTGACCTTTTTCAGATTTTTCTTCAAGCCCAATCCCATTTCTCTCTCGCTCAAGTCAAGCGCACATTTGCATAAATGTGTTTCACGTACAAATTTCCCACGACTGTGGGTGCTCTCCGGCGTACACCCTCCTCCTTCCAAGGGTGCGTCCTGGTACCCACAGGATACCAGATGCCGTGACCTACTACAATTCACCCCAGTGACGTCAAAGCCCTTTTTGCGCCCACTGTCTCCGCCCAGCCGCCTTATTTATGGAGAGAATGGAAATTTCGTACGCGAAAAACGAGATCATCACGCTTTCTCGTGCGCTTCCGAGTGTGTTTTGTTGTTCTGCCTCCAAACCCGCACACAGCCGCTCTCCAGGTGTTGCTCAATGGGCGCGCCACGAGGCCAAGGGCATCGAAATAGCAATTTCTGCCAGGCAAACTCCGTGTCTCAACGCAAGATGTGCTATCGGGGAGGAGGTTTCTGGAAAACGAGCCACATTCCCAGTTCCCCCCCTTGAGGCATATTTCGGTGGGTCTAACACATTTTTGCTTTCGCCTCCACCGCCCTATCGACCGGGTGGATTTGATGGTGGCAAGGCAAAGGTTCCCCCTAATGGTGCAAACACACGCCAATGCTTTCTGCGACGAAACAGACGCCGGGCCATGCTTGCAATACACACACATTTGCATACTGCAGACTTATGCTTAAGGCGGGTGAACGATCGCAAACAGGCCGGTAACAGGGCAAGCAGTACAAAATTCGCATTTGAAAAGCGAAACTAAGTCAGTCGACACCCGAGCCCTCGTGCGGAGCTCGTATTACAAACACGTGAGCACGCACACACATACACAACGAAAGAAACATTGGCACATTTGGTGGTGGCGCCCCAACATCATCAACTTGTGCCCATTTTGGTGTGTGCGCGCAACACACACAACCGAGGAGAGTTCAGCAAAATAATTGCTCGCCTAAAATGCGACTATGCTCCGTCCGTGCGGGATCGGCTAAGGGAGAAAGAGACCCTTTCCTAAGACACCGGCGGACGGCGACATTCGATAGGGGGGAATGCTCCAGTTTTGTGCGATGGTGACGACGCATGGGAAATGCAAACTCTGTTGTTTATGGGGGATCTGAGCCATGTGAGAAATGGAACCACCGAAAGGGTGCGCTCATGTAGGCAGCCTTCTGCATACAATGGCCGGGAGTACGTCGCCTGCAGTTTTTGGGGGCCAGAGATAGGGCACGATACATTGTAGCAATCTCCCGGGGGGAGAAATTCGCAGCAGGAAAAGGTGTAAGGTGCACATGTTCTTTAAATTGAAAGCACATGCCTGTCTGTAGAGCTATAATGAATAAGTAATTACAACGGTTTATTCAGAATTATTGAAGCCAGAGCAAAGAATATGGTTAAATGAAGGATTACATAGTGAATTCTGAATAAATGAGAACTCATAACAAGCATCTGAGGGTTCCTCGCTTATACACTTTCGTACAACAAAGCTTGAATTTTTGGTGTTTATGTTTTGTAAACATGTCAAGGCAATTATATTTATGATTAATTAGATTAAGTGTGACACGATCATACATTTTTAAGGCAATTTATAGTTATTTATGCTTCAGCAGCTAAAACAAACCTCAATACTTTATGAGCTAACCTTCCATATTTTTCAGGCAGAAATAATCTAGGATGAAAATCTGAGGTTAGTTTTAGTGTTGGGTGTCATGAATCATTCGTACAGATTTATTCATATGAATCTTGAGTGATGAGTGATTCGAATCTCGAGTCGAATCTTCAACGATTCATGAATCTCGAAACATTTATGAATCTTCAAAGATTCATGAATCTCTAAACATTCATGAATCTCCAAGGAATTCATGAATCTCGAAAGATGCATGAATCTATAAGATTCATACATCCATTAGAATTCATATATAACCAGGGAATCATGAATCTATAGAGAGGTATGATTTCCAAATTATTGAATTTGCTCAATCCTACCTAAAACATGCCCGTCATAGTTTCAAGTTTCGCATGGACCGTCTCCCCGTAGTAAAACAAATTATCCGGCTGCGTGGTACTTGCCAAGAAGTCTTCAAAGCCTGTATAGGCTAGCATGAACACGTTGGTTGTTGCACCAAGAAGAAGAATAGTTAAAAGCTCAAGCTCGTCTGGAGTCGTCTGGAGTTGTCCGGAGTCATCTGGAGTCATCTGGAGTAGTTCAGAGTCGTCTAGAGTCTAGAGTCTATGAATTATTAGAGATTTATGAATCCCTTGAGATTCATCAATCTTTCGACACAGAAGAATAATTAGAATCTTTGGAGATTTATGGACCTGTTGAGATTCATGAATCTTCTGACGTCCATGTATCTTTCAAGATTCATAAATCTTTGAAGATCCATGAATGTTTGAAATTCATGAATGTTTGAGATTCATAAATCTTTCCAATCGAGATTCAGATTCATTGATTCATTCAGATTCATGAATCTAAACACTAGTTAGTTTTGCGTGTGCTTTTGTGCAAAGTCCTGCTGAGAACAATTAAATTCTATTTGTGTATTTGTTATTATAAAAAGTCTCAAGGACGACATACTCCATGTTCTGTTGTCCTAAAGATATGTCCTTGATAGCTTTTGTCGCTGTGCTCCTTTGATGACTTTGCACAATGGAAGCAAAGGACAAAAGGCACGCGACTCCTCGCGTCGCATAATTTATTAGAATGATTCATTGCTTTTTTAAATTCCGATTGGAGGGCACACATTAGTACCGGGGGGACTGCCAAATCTAATTTATGCGCTACCAATGTTCAACAATGGCGCACCTTACACTGGCTGTAAACTCAACACCCCCGTAGTGATCGGTGGTCGTGATGGAAACTTAGCATGCATAACATCCCAACTTTTCGACTGCACTGCACACCACACCCCGTACTTACTTCGCACGGTGTGTTCCCCCCCCCTCCCCCCCCCTGGGTTTCTGTCGGGCCCTTGTTTTTTTTTCTATCCAAATAACCTTGACGGTGACCACACACATACTCACAAAAAGGCTGTTTGCACCGGCTCTCCGGCGGTTGCTAATACGCGAGCTACTTCCCCTCCACTATTTTCTTTTTTGAATTAATTGAATCCACCACAATTAGCCCGCAATGAATCGTTTTATTGGGTAGAAATCGTTAGAGTGAATTTTGGGCAACCCGTTAGGCGGTGCTGCGCCAAACCAGACCACCTGCCCTGCACGTTTGAAAGCAAAACAAGCGTTAAAAAACCCCCACTGCTGTGGGAGTTATGCTTGCTGGATCGTGGTGCAACGCCCGACGTCCGAAATACACGAGAGATGTTGTATGTCATAGAGCGCACGAGCGAGCGCTCGCGCCGCTTGCCATGACAGGGGAGACAGATTTATGGTTCTACTAAATTCTAGTCCAAAGTCCCTTATAACAAAAACGAACCGCTTCCCCATTTGCCACCCGATTCAAACCAAACCCCCAGTAACTTAAGGGTAACAACAACTTCCACTCCCCGCCGAAAACAGAGCAGAGAAAAACGAAAGAAAAGCAAGCGGAAAACAATGGGTGGGTTTGGCACAGCGATCAGCGTTAGCTGGTTTTGATGCTTTACACCGCAAGCGACTTAGCATAATGTCGTTAGGGTTAAGATTAATGGGGCGCATAAAACCGGGCCGCCTGGCGCGCGCCGGTCAGCGGCCTCACCGAGCGATAAGCGCTGAAGGGATCTATCATCTTGACCCTTAAATTCGAGAGATCGTTGCTCCCCCTGTTTAGTTGGTGCAATGCACAACACACACACACACACACACTGTGTTTGATAATCATGTGCACAAAACCCTTCTGTGAATGTCTAAAGCTGAGGGGGAAGGAAACACTTAATAAACCTATCACATGTAACGCTGTGAGGACCGCGCTTTTACCTCAATCGACCTCTTGAAGTCTCTCCTCAGGCGTGTAGCACCCTTTCTTGGAACTCCCGCTGACTGAGCTGAAAAGGTGTTATGCTGTTACATTCTACACCCTGGAGTGGAAAATATGTAGCACAGCAGCATACACCCCGACCTACTGCTGCTGCTGCTGCTGCCAAGTTACGTGAGACTGACGCATCCATCACTTCCACTTATTAGTTCGTGTGAGTGATCTCTTCCGCCACGTTAACCACGCAAGGCGGCTCGACCTCTTCCATTATGCCAACATCGAATGCGCGTCAAAAGCGCGTCGATGCTGCAAGAGAGACCTCCGCGAGATGTCATAATAGGTGACGATCAAGGCAAACACCTATCGGACGCTCTTCGATCCACCAAGTCATCGTTTGCGTTAACCTTGCCACTCGGACTCGGAACGGCGGAGGAACATAAGGACAGAGGGGAGATCTTTTAAGTGGATTTTGTTTGTGTAGATAGGCAATTGAGGACGCCGCCCTACTTCTTGCTGTTCCCATATCCATGGCAGGTGGATGTTTCACCAATCTGCCATCTGTCAAAAACTTCCGATAAAAACGACGATCCAAAGCGCATGTTCGTGGTAACGTCATCAGATATTGATAGCAAACCTAACCTCACTGCGTCTTGTCTACAAATAAAGGAGTGAAACACTAGAACAAACATATTGCGTTTTGTGCTTTTAATGTGTTCAGCCTACACATCTTTAAACCCGCCTATGTTTGCTAATCGATTGTAACACGATTGAGCAATGGTCGTGTAATGAGCAAACACAGGGTACATCCTCCCACTTCCCAATTACACTCAATTTGTGTTGACGACTATGCTAAGTGCTTTGACAAAGTGCACCAAAAAACTGGTAACAAAAACCAACAGATAAAACTGCACCCCCAAAATTCTGGCTCTTCAACTACAGCAACGCACTTGTCCCAAGAGTATGAACGAGCTTTAAAGCTTTTTACAGCTTCTTTCCGACTGTGCCGCGAATGACCCACCCGATGATGTAATGGAGAGCCGCATCCCCGCAACAAAAACGGATGAGCAAAGCGGACAAGTGGCACGAAAAACGTACACACCGAGCGAGCGAGAGGGTTCATGAGTGAAGTGCAAATGCACAACCAACTACACTCAGTGCCGATCGGTGCGATGTACACGAAAATGGGAAAAGTAAACTAGCTTCCAGAAAGCAAAGGAAAAAACTCACACACACACAAGCCTTCGAATTTGTTGTTTAAAGTCACGTTATGACATCGTTCGGAAGGTCGTTGCACGAACGGTTCCGTTCCGCGCCGGCGAAGAGCACGGGTCCGGCACGCCAATAGCAAGACGATCAACGTCGCTGTCGACTTTTTGCGTTCATCTAACCTAATCGATACACTTTTTTCTCACCCTTAGTCGCGTACTGTTTTGCAGGAACAAGCAAAAAAAAGCTCGTACATCGATACCAATCAATACTATCACACCCCGCCCACTGAAACGCACGGAAATGAACACCTCTCTAGCCCGATGCCGTCCACCAGATAAGCCCGTGTTGATGGGGAGTACCAAAAAGGAACTAAAACAGACGGCACAGTTATCTCCGACAGCAACGAAACTTCAAGTATCTTCTAGTGATGTGCACACTGAGTCAGGTTGAGCAAGTAAGTAAAAGATTGGCAAGTGAACAAGTTGAATTAAATTCTCCTGAAGAGGGCTTTGAACTCAATAAAGAGGGCTAGCAATTCACACAATTTTGTTGTTTACTTTAAGGCTCTAACTCACTCAAAGAAAACTAAACCATTCGCGAGTTACATAGCGCTATCGAGAGTCCAATATCAATGAATGTTTCTCGCTCTTCAAGTCTAACCGACTAACAACTCACTCAAGGTTTCGAGAGCTGAATCTCACTGAGTAATTAAACTCTTAACGTCGCTCTCTAACAATTGAATCATTCGTGAATAAAACAACTCTTTCAAGAGTTGAATCAACATGAGTGGCTTATCTCTTCAACCAAAAGAACGGATTAATTCACAGTCAACTAATACAATCATGAGTTACATAACTCTTTCGAGAGTTTGAGCTCTCGTAGAATGATTATGCTCTTTGTACCGAATAACAAATCACTCAAAGTGAACTAAATCTGGCGTGAGTTCAATAGCTGTTTCGGGAGTTCGATCTCACTGAATGATCAATCTCTTTACGCCACTCAGAGTGGATTAAATCTTTTGAAAATTAAGTTTACATGAATGAGTGGTTGAACTCTCCATGCCAATTTGGAACTTACGTACAATGATCTGATTCATTCATAAGTTAAATAACTCCTGCATGAGTTAAATCTCGATGAATACTTACTAGCAAATAACTCACTTAAACTATTTTCTAAGATGCTTATGAACTCACTCTTATCATCTCACTTCGTGTTTCTTTAGGAATGTTATATAGATTCCATTATAACTCATTTACTCTGAAATAACTCACGGTACTGAGCGAGTACATCTCTAGCATCTTCTACCCGCCAACTCTGTTACACTCGAAGTGACTGCTGCAAAAAAAAGAACAAGGGTGCGAAAAATATGGCCAAACTAATGGGAACACACTCACCCAGTGCTCCACACTCCACCCACCACCAACTCTTCGATTACCGCGCTCCAAAAAGGAAAGTATCGGTCTCACCCTCACGCTCTATCTCGAGCGGCTCACTCCCGCCCCAAATGGGCTCGATTAGGTGGACACAAAAATGCAATAATAAAGCACCACCGACGGCACCTGAAAAGCACAGCGACACCGGTAGAGGCAGGCACTACTCGGCGCCAGTTCGCTACAGCGCACGAGAGCTCATTTGCTTATGTCACGCAAACGTTGTGTGTCCTGGACTTGTTTGTGCTGTCTAGCGGTGCCTGCCGCTTAGGTCCATCGTGCAACCAGGCTCTAAGATTTATGGTTCACGGTGGAAAATAGCGATCCCGAAGGGGCTTCCTGTGTGCTCTGGAGACATCCTGTACTCCCCCAAAAACCTAGGCCCGTAGTCCAAAAACGAAAGAAACCTGTGCAGAGCTCGCCCCAGCGGAAGTGTAATTACAATCCTCTAGCGACTCGGTCGCACTTTATCCCAACAACTGGTGCGATGGTTGGACTTTCCCATTCCAAGATGTGTACGATATGCTGCGAGAGACTTTGTCCACAGCAGTCGCTGGACACTTTTCACTCGCCACCGTACAGACACACACCGACACGATAGATAAGTTCGGTCGCATGCAAATGCCCGTTCCGGTAGTGCGTCTGTCCTTCCCTCGACTGTCTCGATCTTTGGCTCGAGAGAGCACTCATGTCCCAACCGCCTACGCAATAATGATATTAATAATACAAACACCCTCGTATTTGCAGTAGCGCTACCTCGCATGGCCTTACTATGTGTTTCGCCTGCTGGTCGACAGTTCCCGGGGCGGCCCTACAGTAGCACCCAGGTGCGAGAATGGAATGGACCCAAATGATTTCCGGTACGCGCGTCCGGGACGCATTCGATTGGTCGGCGAATCTGTGCGTCCACTTTCCCAGCGTCCGGTACCCGATTCTTACCACACATTAATCGATTAGTGGAGCGGATGCATACACACACTGGAGTGCGCTCTGCGCTTGGAAGAAAGCTACTGAATGGGTAATCAAGCAGTAGACAGGAGAAATGTCTCGACTGTTTCTTAAATCCACACGTTTCCCAAGGCAGTGCTATATTACACCACACAAGAGATGTGTTGCAACTGGCATGTGTGGAGTGGCTGGAGTTGAAAGCATGTGTAGAATCCACCATATGGAAATTATCACCCGCACGAAGCAGATTTCTAACATCTCCTCCCAATATGCAATGCTAACACAGAAGATGTAAGAGTAGCATTCAAAACGAAAGTAGCTCCTCCAAATCTAGGACAAGATCACACAGAATCACAACCCAGCTTGCAGCACCCCAGCAAGACTCGCTGTTGTCAGATAGGCCGATGATCGATTAGTTTCTTATGGAAACACCCGTTATGGCGCAGCGAAGTTCGTCTGCAATTGACCCTTTGCGCACAGGCGCACACCGACCATTATTATTAGAGATGCAAAACAGCCACTCACTCCCTGCTTAGGTTTGTGTGTGTATGCCGATGCATCCGCCGAGTGCATCACAACAAAGCGAAAGAAGGTGGAAAGGAGATGAAACGCTCGACCGAAGGTTTTCCTTCTTTTGGTCTTTTGCCCGCCAGCGATCCCGACCCTGGACACGACCCAATTTGATTTCCTTTCGTACCGATCGTTCGAACGTCATTTTTCTCTCCCATTCTCCAACCCATTTGCGTCCAAAAATGCGTTCTTCTGGTTTCGTAATTATTCACAAAGCGCGGTGCACCACCACAAAGCGCGGTGGACCTCAATATCTCGATCGCTTTTCTCCCGCGGGGCGACAAAACCCAAAGCAAAAGAGTACCAGGGCGGTGATGTTGTGGGGACCTGATTTCCATCCGCGACCGGAGCCAGCAGTAGTGGCGATTGGGAAATAATGGCCGCCAATGGGGCCGCCGCCGCGCGAGTGCATCAAAGCGCGCTCACGGGTGATAAATCTAAAAAGCATACGCTGTCAGAATTCTTGGCCCCACCAAGATGGAAGATGGATGGATGCATGCCATCGGTGCCTTCCGGGGGTTTGCACCGCAGCGAACGGTTTGCAACGTTGCAGAGAAGGGAATAGAAGTAGTTCAGGCAGGAAGTGCAGGGGAAGAACAAGAACTATACAAGCCGTACAACACGGTGAGGAACCGATTCCGTCGATTGATTGAAGCCATGGTCAGCATGGAACGTTCAGTAGCCTGAGGACAGACATGTTACAACGCTTCAACCAAAAAAAACGGTACTTTATCAGAATCCGGGCGCGCGGAACTCGGTAACCCATATTCCAGAGTTCGCCATATCTCGAGACAAAAAACTCGTCCAGATCGTGAGAATCTGTTGGCCACCGATGGATTGTGACCCACAAAATCGATCCGAACGACAAACGACGACAATCGACGCCGGAGCAACTCTATCGGCACTGACAGATCTCGCCATTCGGTCCGGAAGTTAACATTCCATTCCCAATTCCTCGGATGTCACCATCATCGAGAAGTCACCAAAGTCGCTCGCCCGCGGACCGGATGGTGATTAATCTTCTGAGCGGGCGGAAGGGGTTGCGTTTTCTGTAGAACGAGCGAATTAAAATCAACGATGATCGTGATGGCGAGAGAGGAAGAGAGCATTCCAATGGCCCGGGCGCGCGTCATTAAATGCGATGATTCATTTTAATTCCCAACTTGACAACGGCGTGCGACGAGTTCTACCGACGGAGCAGCAAGCGCCTGCCAGAATCGACATTTCGCGAAGCCCTTGAGGCGCGTTTCAGTGTTGACTGTAGCAAACAAAAAAAAACGCTAAACGAATACTTCCTCTGCCAAAGCCGCTTCTAACGAGAGCTCAGCTCCGTTAAGCGCTGTGCGCCGATAACTTAAATTCTTCCCATCAGGCCAGCATCATCCCGCAGGCTGCACTTAAACGAGAGGTAACGCTCGCTCCTTCCCGCACTGTTGAACGACCTGTCAAGAACAGACGATCGTCTGTCGGGTGAGAATTTTGCTATCTTACTTCAAGAGCCATACCGAGGCGAGATCAGGAGGCCCACTGTTCTCAAAGAAGACGGCCATATTTGTCTCGCCGTAAAGCAAAACCAGCGCCAGATGGAGTGTCGTTCAACGAACGGCAATAACAGCAACACACAGATAAAAAAAAGAAACACACTGCAGTTTCGTCATCGCGGTTCGTTTCTAATTTTACCACCGGGTGCGAATAAACCGATCATCTGTGTAAGGGGTAATAAAATCCAATAACGACTTACGGAAACTCAAAAAACGGCCTTTTGGACTCTTGAAATCAGTCAACAAAGTCTGAGTTTTCGGCGCTCTATATGTTTGTGGAAGAGCTCTCTATTGTGCGCGATGAATATAGGCATTAACGCAAAACTCTGACTACGATTCGCCACCTTTTATCGCGCAATAAAACGCTTGCAGAGCTCCCTCGATGGGTGTTTGTTGTTTGGTAAGCTATTAAAATATACACGACCGCACAGCGTTCTTTTTTCTGTTTCTTCTCTAGAACGTTTCGTTGCGAAACAAAACTGAACTCTCATCGACGAACGAACCCCGCAGCGTTTGTGTTTGTCATTTGTGTACAACTCGATTTTAGCATATTTGGCTGTTTTGTTCCTCGTATGCGAGTTGTCTTTGCGTCCGTGAGCGGACTGAGCAATCATTTCGTTGACTCAACGCTAATGTACTGCTAGCAAACATACACACACAACGGCATTTGCTTATAAGCATGTGATGGCGTGTTTTTCGTCGATGCCCTTTTTTGCTTTTTGCTTCTGGTAGAGTAGAGTAGGGTGCAGAACAACGGCACAGGAAATGAGTGTACATTTCTTTTTCAATAAGTTGTACTCATATAGAACGTAAGTTGGCGCGCATGTATCAAAACAAAACAATTGAAGAACTTAACGGAGCTCACGGCTCTAACACAGGCTTACTGTTTTGTTTGCAAGTTGAGCAGGGGTTTTCAGACGAAGAAGAAGAAATAATGGGCAATTTCTATGCAACATACTAGATAACGTTAGAGCCAAAAAGAGCCCTCTTGTTTTCAAAGTGAAAATTATAAGCTTTCCAATGGTTTTACATAAGCTATGTTGCACGTGCATAAGGAGTATAAGTATAGTATAGGGAGTATAAGGAGCGTGAGGAGCGTAAAGAGCGTAATGAGCGTTCAGAGCATATAATGAGTGAAAGGAATGAAATGAGTGCAAGGAGTGAAAGTAGTATAAGGAGTGCATGCAGTACAAGGAGTATAAGAAGTACAAGGAGTATAAGGAGTACAAGGAGTGCAAGAGTGCGAGGAGTGCGAGGAGTGCAAGGAATGCAAGGAGTCTAATGAGTGTAATGAGTGTAATGAGTGTAAGGGGTGTAAGAGTACGAGGAGTGCAACGAGTGTAAGAAGTTGAAAGAGTTCAATGAGTCCAAGGAGTGTAATGAGTGTAAGGAATGTAAGAAGTGTAAAAAATACGAGGAGTGCAAGTAAGCAGTGTAAGAGTTCAAGGAGTTCAATGAGTGCAAGGATTGTAATGAGTGTAAGGAGTGTAAAGAGTGTAAGAAGTGCAAGGAGAGCAAGGAGAGCAAGGAATGAAAGGAGTGCGAAGACTGGAAGGAGCGCAAAGAGCATTACAATCGTAAGGAGTAGAAGGAGTGTACATAGGTATAAACCTGTTGCAAATCATTGAGCAATTCTTCTGCCTTGGAAAAAAGCTGTTGTACCCAATATGTTTACATACATAACATTTATTTATTAGTTGATGGAGATATTTAAGCAAAACATCGGGAGCGTTGGTTTAGCTTTTTAATATTCTTTTCTAAACAGTTATAACAAAAAAGAATAGAGAATATTTAATCATTTAGAAGAATGTCCTAGATCTCATTTCATATTTATTTCTACTCTACAAATACTGTAACCAATTAAAAACACCCTTACAACCCCTGCCTAAGTTGTATTCTAAGATGTTGATAGCTTTGTTTTACCAAAAAAAAGACGTCCAAAGAAATTTGCTTTGCAAATAACCTGCACAGCCAACGTTGCGAAAGCATGTTCTTTCGAGTGGTAAAATAACCACCACAAAAAAACGTAAAATAAACTAATGTACTGGCGTGCCATGAGACCACATTGTATCCCTCTGCTATCCGTAGCTAATTAAGACCTTCGGACCGAAGGTCTTACCGGCTCATTTAAAAGCCATTTGCTCCGGTGAAAGTCCTTTGGCACTAGCGGAAAAGGAACGACCGGTGCAGCGCGGTGGCACAGCACAGAACGTACAACACGGCGATAAACAACACTCCCGTCTCATGAAACCGTCAAATAAAACATAAACCAACCAACACACCGCCAGACTTCATAGCACGCTCATCAACACACCGATGATTGCCATAAAATGGCATGAAATACGCAAACACCAACATTCGCCAAAAAGGAGCACCAGGCGTACGGGCACGTTTTGCGGAAGTTCCTAGCGCTCCTTTTTAAATCCCACTCAGCTCACAACCGTGTGCACCTTCCCTCCTGTTTTATCTTTACTCACGCCACGCCGATTCGCGTCACCTCGTCACCTCTGAGGGGGGAGGCGGCAACCCCAACAGCGCGTGTGGACATGAAAACGTTCGCACAAATCACCCGCACGGGTATTTATCGACCGGCAGTGGGGCGCGGGAAAAATCCATAAACGATCATAATTTATGCCCATAAGAATAGCTATCACTCGTCTCGTACTCGGCTTTCGGCGGAGCTGCCAGGGCGTCACGCCACCGCTCACTCAATCGCCGATCGCCAGGCAAGTAAAATGTGCTGCTTCCACACATCCCAAGAGTCGGATTTAAGGCAAAAAAAAAGAGGCGAACGCGGATAACTATCGACAGTGAACGATGGCTAAAGATCAGCAAAGATCAGGCGCACGAGGGCGTGTTTTTGAAAAGGAAAGTTGAAGCCAACTCCCTCTCCCCCAGGCCCTGCTGGATTTTCCATTTTTATCACACCTCTCTGCATCATTCCCGAAACGCCATTCATTCGCGCGCGTTATCGATCGATATGCGTGAATGGATTTTATGCGAAATTTACGACGCGCCAGGCATGATGGAAAGCCGTCTCTCCACCCTGACAGCTCTACTACCCGCGTACGGGGGTGTTGGGAAGCTCCATTTCAAACTCCCAACGCCGCCGCCGGTGTTGCCTCCCCCCGAGGGAAAGGTGTTTCAGATTTCGCACGCCGGCTTAAATATCGGTTCAATCGGGCCCGTCCCTACGGGGGTCTACAGCTAGGAGTTAAAGGAAAAGAGTCCCGCGTAACGGCCCCGGGAAGGCCGTCCGAGTGCGTTCGCAAAAGGCCAAACCCAAACGGACCGTCGTATCGCTGGCAGATCGTGACGACGCGCCAATAGGTAGGTGGGCCAAAGTGACACGAGCGTCGGCAGCAGAGCAGGGCAAGCAGCAACGAAACGTTGCATAGAAAATTATCGCCCGCTTTTCGCACCTACAGGGTTCATTGGCGTTCCTGTTTGTGCGAAAACTGTGATGCCGAATTATGTTTTGCACCGTTTTTTTGTTAAGCTTCCTTGTCACACAGCAGGGGTAGAGATACAAAATACGGGACACACACACACACATCACCACCATCGAGACACGCTAGAAAGTTTGTTGCGATAGAATCGGTTATTTGATCGTTTCCTTCTTCTGCACCTTTTCACATGTGTGCAACGGCACGGCTGAAATTGAAATATTACCCCTGCTGGAGGGGGTGGTACTGTGACCCATGGCACCGGGGTGCGAGAGATCATGCGTGTCGTCCCATGAAAGGGAAAGCTTGCACACACACACACACACACACACACACACCAGGCTCCATTATCGAGCAAAAGGATCCCGTAGGAACAGAATCGGAGGTCTTTAAAACTGTCTTCACTCGACTTTTATCGGCCCACGACAATTTCATTGCCTTTTTTTGTTGTTGTCCCCTATGCTTTAGGTTCTGGTGCACACTGAAGGCACTTTCCTTTTCGGTGCAATGGAATGAGCGGGGGAGAGGAAGATTTCAACTCTCTGATGCCACCCGCATACGAGTTGCACGGGCGCATTTATGCTCTCCTTCAATCTTCCTCTTTTGCTGGTCCTTTTTTTTGCATCAGACGACCTCAAATTTAGTTCTTCGTGGCTGTTAGGAGAGTTAGAGCTACAGCACCAAGCGAGTTGCTGGATGGAATCTCCCACTCTCCTCCATAGAAGTGATTTATCGCCAAAAATATGCATACCACCGGGTTCGTCGCCTGCAGTTTATTGCTTGGAGCGACAGTTTTTTTAAAGACCCTTATAAAGACCGCAACAGTCGCTGTTGTTTTTGTGTGTGCGTGTACGTTTCTCTATCCCTCATTGATACGACCACAAACTACGAGAAAGTGATGCACGCTTGAGACTTTTTAACACATTTCATTTTCGACACTTTCCCAAAAAACAAAAACAAAAGCCCCTTGCGCACAGGTGCCGCAGAAAGAAAACGAGATCTCCGTAGCATAAAAGCAAAGTGTCATGATGGCTTTCGCATGACGGCTAACACGCACCACCGCATGCGTGTGACATTCAATTTCGGAAGCTGCACTCCTGTCCCAGAAACAGCTCGAATTTCGTCGTCACTACTCTGTTTTTGTATTTTAATTCCAGTGTCTTAGTTAGCGCCTCCCGGCCGCATGGAACGAACGCCTAGATCCGATTACCCTGTCCCCCGCACGGGTTGCGTGCGAAAACATCGGTGGTGATCGATTGATCTCACGGAGGAGTTGGAACGGCACGGGGCGCGGTGTTGACAGCGCTTCCGTGGTGAGAACGTGGGCGCGAAACAAAAGGCGCGAAATGGCACAGAAGAGACAGAGCAAAAGCGGACATATCTCGCATTAAATGCACGGTGGGCCACACAACAAAGCGCGCAACATAATTATGTACACTTTCACACACACACACACACATCGAAACCACCAGCCCAAAACCCCGAAACGAAATGCCGCACAAAGGTGACACGTGGTTGTCACACACTTCTTCCCGTCGGAAAGGGGTGCGAAACACTAAAAGGGAAAACACGGATAGCACGAAGAGAGCGAGAGAGGTGGGAAGCTGCCATCATGTATTTCCAATACATTCCACCCCAATTCTCCCACCTGTTTCGTCTGGGTGTGTTTGAATCTCAATTTTTGGTGTGTTGTGTGGGATCTGTTTCCCGCGCATTTGCAGCAAGTGACGAACCTCTTTCCATTCCACCCAGTTGCTGCTTTTAGGGGGACAAACAATTTTACGCTTTGTTGAAGCTGCCACCATCGATTAACAACGCTGTGTACGGAAGGTTTTTCGAAGCTTTTTTTCCGCTCGTCCACTGCAATCGAACGTGTGGACACGAGTCGAGTAATATGGGCCACACTGTTAGAGGAGAGTTTTCTACGGTAGAATATCACACCGGCAAGTCAGTAAGCCACCAACACACCAGGCTGCTGTGTTTGCACTTCATGCATGGTTGATTATCGGCTACCGAACTCATTCTCACCCGTGTGTGATTGTGTTTGGTTGTTTTTTGTTTGAGCTGCAGCCGTTGTATACAACCCAAAATAATAGATCCGTTCGGAAGCGGAGGTACCGCCGAGGGTAAGAGTGGTCGGAGGAAAAAAACCGGGCCAGGCTCTGCTGGAATGCACCGTCTAATTGCGTCTAATTTAGAAGCGTAATAAATGCTAAGAAAACAGTAAGCAATAAATTGGTTCCAACGAGAAATTCCATTATAGTTCAATGCACCTTTGTCAAGTGAGAGTGTTTCGGGCGATGGTTTGGTTTTGTTGACATAAATGATTATTAGGTTTTACGGGAAGTCAGGAGAAGGAAGAAGTTCTCTATAGTGTTGGGAAACATGAGGTATTAGTCGGAATCGATTCCAGCTAGCTCCGAAGAATTCTGGAATCGATTCTGGATAACACGTCAGTTTACGGAATCGGATCCAGGATTGGCTCCGGAATTGCCTTTAGAGTTGGATCCGGAATCGACTCCTAAATTAACTTCAGAATTGGATCTGGAATCGAAATTAGCTCTAGAATCAGAATTGAATCCGGAATCAGAACTAGATCCGGAATCAGAATTGGATCCGGAATCGGAATTGGATCCAGAATCTGATTTGGATTCGGAACCAGAAATGGATGCGGAATCAGAATTGGATCCGGAATCATAGTTGGATCCGAAATCGGAATTGGCTCCAGAATCAGAATTGAATTCAGAATCAGAATTGGATACGGAATCAGAATTTGATCCGGAATCGGAATTGGATCCAGAATCAGAATTGGATCCGGAATCAGAAAGGGACGCGAAATCAGAATTGGATCCATAATCATAATTGGATCCGGAATTGGAATTGGCTCTAGAATCAGAACTGGATCCGGAATCGGGATTGGATCCAGAATCAGAATTGAATCCGGAATCAGAAATGGATGCGGAATCAGAATTGAATCCGAAATAATAATTGGATCCTGAATCAGAATCGGCTCCAAAATCAGAATTGAATCCGGAATCGGAATTGGGTCCAGAATCAGAATTGAATCCGGAATCAGAAATGGATCCGGAATCAGAATTTAATCCGGAATCGGATCCGGAATCCGAATTGGTACCGGAATCGGTTCCGCAATCAAAATCGACTCTGAAATAAGAATCGAATCCGGAGTTGGCTCAATACCTTCAAATAGATTTACTTGTAAACGATCCATTCTATTCGGAGGTGCCAGAAATGATTCTGATTCCGGAGCTGATTGCGATTCCCGGGGTCAATTTCCATTCTGGAACCGATTCTGATCTGGCTTTGGAGTCGGCTCCAGAGTCGGCTTCAGAATCGAATCCAGAATCGGAGTCAGCTCCGGAATCGGATCTCAAATGGAAATCGACCCGGGAATCAGAACCGGATCCGGCTGCGGAATCGGAATTGATTTCGAATACGGAATCGGAATTGGGTAGTTCTGATTCATAGCTCCCACCACTATTTTTCAGAGTAGATGAGACAAGCTTAGAAGCTAGTAAAAAAGCTACCAAGAAGAGAACTATTAGTAACATTTAAACGTATTTAGGAGGCAAAGATGCATCAGTTCAAATTACAAATGCGTCGTATGTATTAGCAAAAGCCACGTTTTATGCGAAGACTGTAAATAGTACTTGCAAAGGTCTATAGATTGACTTAAATAAATTTTCAATAGTATTAAACTGATTCAATTTAATATTTTTTGAAGGAACTACTTAAAGATTTCCACTATCTTTTTTAGCTTTTCTCTAACACATCACAAAACGTATTGCATTTGTAATCGTAACAGATAGCATTGTAATTTTAACTGCCACAATACAATCCACTTTAGTAGTAGCATCAGCTCAACAAACAGTGTGGAGCAAAACGCACTTCACTATAGAGGATGAAAAAAACATTTCAACAAATAAAAACCATTTTCCATTTAAAAATGGCTTCCTTTATGCTCCTCTCCGTCCACAAAATTCATTCATGCGCCATAGCGCCAACGCCGCTTCTTCCCATCAGCATGATCAGCACAAAGCTATCGCAATCGTTTCTTTCTAGCCCCGAAAAATAAGATTATTCATTAAGATAATCCCGACGGCTAATCTGTCCACTCAATCTTCATCACGATCGCTTCATGATCTGGCCGCTCGCTTCCCTTCCACATCTTTGCCATATATGCATTCGTACTCGGAGTGTAGCATTAACTAAAAAAAAAACGAAAGGAAGCAATAAACCAACAAAAAACTATGTGTACACACACACAGTGCAGCAAAGAGCATGATGCACGCAGCATATGGATATAAACAAAATGTCCAAATCACCCCAATACGGTGTGTGTGTGCTGCTCGGGTGAGATAATTTCCCTTTCAAAGAAGAAAGTGATCACGACCCACGGGCTGACACAGTTGACATCCGCTAATAAGGTCACCATTTAAATGGGGAAGCAGGGGAGGGAACCTCTGGCAGGTCTTCCCCAAACCCTCTCACGACGATTAGCCAAGACGCGTGTTATTAAAAAGGGCCCTCGTGAGCCCTTGTAAGCGAGTATCGCACGCATTCAATGATGACTCACACGGGGAACGGGGCACGGATATAGGTGATCGATGAGAAACACTTTCCCTTAATCGAACTGAACACACACAGCGCCGCCGCCGCCTATTTTGGTAAATAAAGCAACGAGAAGTCTTCGTGCAAAACGAACCAGACTTAGATGGGAATTCCCATTTAGTTTTGGTTCGGTTTCCAAAACTCCAGTATTGACTGAACGTTGATTAATGTTGCAGAAAGTCAAACGCACGACCCAACATCAACAACAACAAGCCCAGAGGACCACCAACGTGCACCCCGCGAGTGCGAGGGTGGACACGCGGCACGCAGCATAAAAACGGCGGTAAACAATGAGATTCGTTTGGGGAGTAGGGTTTGTTCCTTTGCTTTCTTCCTTAAATGTGTGTGCCGTCTCGGCTTACTT
Source organism: Anopheles arabiensis (assembly GCF_016920715.1). NCBI lineage: Eukaryota > Metazoa > Arthropoda > Insecta > Diptera > Culicidae > Anopheles > Anopheles arabiensis. The sequence continues at coordinate 32,009,833 of NC_053518.1, forward strand.
CACGATATCGTTTTGTTTTTTGCCTCCTTCACGAGGGAGTGACATTGTGTTGAGGGCGTGCTGTTTGTTGGTTGGGTGGCCAACCATATTTATGGGGGCTAATATTTTGTTCAATGTTGACCGAAACTGATTCTACGGCTCCTTTTGGTTTGGTTAGCATCGTTTGCCTTTTTTATCGTTGTTTATGTTGGTTTATGATTAAATTTCTTGTGATTAGGCCGTGCGTTGGTTGACGTAATGACGCATTATATCAAAATAGTAAAGATATGCTTCATTTATGCTATAAACCACAGCATACATTCTACATAGAACTACATTTTACTTCACAAAACTATCATAATTCTTAGTAAGCCCTTTTTTACTTTTAAAACTCTAATTTAAGTCTCCTCCAGAGCTACTTCTAACAAGAATACGCCACCAATAACGACCAACAACCAAGGAGAGGGCATTCAACCGTGCAACCGGCGACTTCTTTCCCCTGACCGTGGAAACGCAGGGAAATAATAATGGAAAAACTGGGCGAAACACTCCCCATCAACAACGACTACAACCACACCACGTCGCCGCCGCCAACGAAACTGACAGGACAGAGGACTGAGACTCTGGGTAACATATTGAATTACGATCCGTTTGATCGGCTTCGCCGACGATTCGCTTTGTCTCGGTTTCTGGGAGGGAAAGGGAGGGCACCTTCGAAATGCATCGAAAAACGGGAACCCAGGCAAGATGTCATCGATCTACCATCATCCTTTGTCTGCACCGCCATTTTCTTCCGAAGGAATGTCAACCCAAAAGGGCTCTCGACCCGCCGAGACGGAATGAATTATTCACACCCAGGTTTTACCTACTTTTTCTCCCAGTTTTCTTTGCCAATTTACCCCTCGGGGGAAAAATTGGCTCTTTTCGAAAATGAGGGGAGGAGGTTGTGACTCTCCCTGGGGTCATTAGTAGTGAACTTGTGGCGCTGTGACTGGTGCACGTCTGGGGCTGTGTCTCGCCGTTTGCCAACAGTATGCAACGCGACTGCAGTGCGTCGTCTGCAAGCTACTTAAGTCTGCTCGACGTCAACCCCACAGTGTTGGGACATTTTTACGATCCTTTTTTTGTAAACAGTTTGAACTTTAAAACAAACTTTGCTGACGTGTGACTTGCTGCCCTCCAGTCACAGACGCCACACCAAGGAGTTAAGGAAGGTGAAGAAAAAAGGAAAGCGATATATACTCCTCGCAGGCTTCGAAACCTTCGCACCGGAAACCGGCTACACCTTCTACGGACGCGGTGTGTTGATTTTTAATTGCACCTTCCATATGCAGCGAGCAGCACAGCAGCATATCTCCACGATTGTGCCACTATTCGTTGCGATTCGTTGTCGGCATTCGGGCATTTGATGCACCCGCGAGCGACTCCCCCATGGTGTGGCGCCTGCGTGCGATGCCAAATCAGTGCGCTTTATGTGGAGGGCTGCTCCCAACAGTTTCCACAGCCTAACGCCCAACCGACTTGCTAAGGGCACGGGATACACACACACAATCCCTTCGGAAAGAGGGAAACCACTGAGAGGTGTATATATGGCATGTGTGAAGCTGTGATAAATGGGCAGATTTTACCATAACCGGGCTGCGCGCGCGACTACATTGTGCGATTCGTTCGCGTGCGGATCATTATAAAAAGGGCAACCATCTGTCACCGCGCGGTTTCGGCAGTTGGAGTTTGGGTTTGTCACTGCACCGAGACGCATTGCAACAGAACAATGGGGGTTGGAGATTCGACTGGCATTAGAATGATTTACTATCGAACGGGTCGAACGTGTGGGCCAAATATGAGCGTGTGTCTGACTTGTCCAAAACATAGTTGAAATGGGAGGAATTTGATTTGAGCAACTATGGGTGTGGAAAGAATGTTCGTTTCCGAAATGGACCGACCGCATTGGAAAAAGGAAATGCAATTAAAGTTAGGAGTTTTATTTCTTCTCCCTTTTCGGAAATTATGACAACCTTTAACCACTTCATAAATCTAAACACGATCGTAAATTTAAGAGGGCGAAATGGACATAAATGTCGGGGAAACTATAAACAAATCCGGTTTCCCAATGAAAACACACCCTATGACCCACAAAACTCAGCCAATTTGTATTCGTTTCTCGATGCTAGGAGAGTTGACTTTTATATGCGATTAAACCTACGAAGCTCGTTCGGTCACAATAGTGCAGATGGTAAGTGCGCTTGTATGGGCGGATTGAAATGAACGTCCGTAGTTCTAATCTCATCACAACATGGATGGAATATTGTAACATCGTGAGAATAACTTTTATATGTTAATTATTGATGCTAAGCCTGATGAACTAGTTTGAGAGTCAACAATAATTCTCCAAGATGCCGGATTTCTCAGGCTCTTGGGGATATAAGGGAGACATGATCACCTGACAAGTTTTGCGTCATCTGATCCAACCATCGAACTCGCTGTACACCTCTCGGCCGCGTGCCCGAATGAGTATCGCTGTCGCGAGCACCTTCTCAGAGTCCGGCATCCTCAATACCATGCCCCAGCCATCATATTCTGTCAGCCTTTGCCACTGTCAGGATGTCTTGGTCTTCATACGACGCGCGCCCATGATTCAGCAATCGCATTTAGTGCCGGTGTGTGTTTAGAGCTCATAAAACGTAACTTGTTACAGCATATGCATAACAAGAATACAAGAACGGCCAAATTCGGTCTTCGTAGTCCTACCTCCATCTATCATGTCGATCTTTTCACCATTAATTTCCCCTTTTTGCACTCCAAACGATCATGTTGCATTTGGAGTTAACATTACCAACTACACCAGACGGGCCTGACTCTACTAACCCAACCTAGTATTGTGTACTATTATCCAAACCTTTACTGCAAAAAAAAACAACAGCAGCAGCAGTCGCTCCAAATCAGGCAACCCACGCGCTCTCCAAAACTATCGCCTTACGCAACTACATGTAACCCTACATCTACTCGATCTACTACTACTACTGCCTGTCCAGAGAGGTCTCCTCCAGATCGCTCTACACACAGCCTTGCCAGGTTTTGACGCATCGTCATCTCGTCGCTTGGCCGCCGTTTGCAAACCTATCAATTTATTCGCGAAACCGTTGCAACAAATAACGCGGGGCCTGTCGGTCCGTCCCCTCGTGGTTCGCGGGCTCGTGCAGGAGGTGTGGCCCAGTCTCACCGCGGCAACGGCGTTTCGGTGCTGCCCCAAAGGCCAAAACACGGAACGCAACGCCGGCAAAGCCTTTTCCTTCGCCCATTTCGCCGGAATGTTTGGCGGAATAATAATTTGTACCTGGCCAACAGTCTGCCCAAAAATCTAATCTCCATCGGGTTGGAAATGTCACAATTGTGTGTTGTCGTTGTTGTTTTTTTCTTTTTCGTCAGTTTGAGTTGGCAATTGTTGGCAACTTCAGCGCCCCAAAAAAAAACACATCGAGACTTTTGACGCTTTCCACTTTAATAAAGTTATAAAACCGACGCAGCTTCCCCTGTGTCATTACGGCCGGCGCAGTAGTTCTCCCAAATCAACCGGATCAACACCAGACACAATAACACGGCTCGAAAGATCGAGATACTGCTACTGTGGGTGTTTTCTTGCCAGGCCTTGCTTTGCATCATTTATTAAAGCGCAACATTGTTGGCGCTGGTTTTTTTACCATACTTCTGCTGCTCTCTGCTATTAGCGGTGCATATTGGTCCGTTTCAAACCTCTCGTCAAGATCCCCCAGACTGATTGCTAACCTCCCCCTCCCTGTGCAGCAAGTTTCGTAACTTGGGAAAAACAAATTAGGACCCACACGCGGATGATTAGCGGGGGAAATAATACTTTTCAAACGTTTTGCCTACCACATTCAACTCGGTGCAATTGCTCGGACAACACGGATTAGCGGACACAGGCTGCGTATGAGTGCGATTCGATTTTTTTTGTGTTGCCATCTGGGAAGGTGCTCCAAGAGGTAGACCAAACAAAAAAAAATACACGGGCATAATTTCCACGGCTCCTTCCTTCCAACCAATCATACGTACTTGTGCTTCATTCAAGACGACCTTAATCATACATAATTAATGCTTCAACCTGCTTTGGGTGTGCGTTTTTTGCTCTCACCGCGTCCGCTTCATAGGCGAGGAACTTCAACGGTGCTACAGGCAACGAACCTACTCCGATAGAAACAAGTTCGCAAAAAACAACTAAATAAATGAAATCCAAGCTTACTGAGCTGAGCTTCGAGAGAATATTAACAAGTTGGGGGGGGAAAGAGCGAATAAAAACATCCCTGCCACAGTCTAGAAAGCAACGCAACTTCGACAAATTATAAGAACCGCTAGTCGGGGCACTGTACGAGTGTAGATGGAGTGAAGGACATGATGAAGTACGAAAAAAACCCACCCAATAATAATGCTTTATCATTTGGTATTACATTTCTTACTTTACTTTCCTCTATCTCTTTCTCTCTCTCTTAGCCTACCAAACTGGCTATTGGAACGGAATTCCAAACAGCTCACTTGGAGCGGGTCCACCACTCTCCATCTGAACATATAAACACGAACCCCACAGAACACCCGCTCGCTCGTAGTACCGGTTCCACTTGTCTCTACCCAAAAAAAAGCTCTTACTTTAGTGCTCCCATATCTTGCCTTCACATGATTTATTCACCATAATTATCAACTCGCTCCGTTGGAGAGGAGGGCGCAAATGTGCAGAACAAACACGCGGTGGTACCCTACGCACACCAGCCCGCACGTGTAGTAACGGCGCGACGCGTATACACAGTCCCGTTTGGTTAGGCGCAGAATATGGTTCTCCCGAGGGAATGGTTCGAGGTTGTTGTGTTTTAATAAAGAAACGGACCAGCAACACATAGTGCACACATTACACGCTGGCGTCTAGAAGGAACGGGGCCAGAACGGGCCCTCTTCCCTTGTGTAGATTCTTCCGCTACATCGTATGTGTACTTATGTGTGAATCTATAACATATGTGCCTTTTTAACTGTTTGTTTGCAAACGAGTTAATGATACCTACAGGCAACCTAGCCCAGCACCATCACAAGAACAGGCGACGAACCCACCCCAGAATAGAATAAAAATGTACAGAACGTGTTTGACGACGTGACTGTGCCCTCGTTTCTGCTCGTCTCTCTTATATCGTGAAGCATTGGGAAAAACAAACAGAAGACAGAAACTTCCTCCATCTATCTTATCCGCGCTACTTCCAAACGCCTTCCACACGTGGAAAAGAACAAGCTCGAGTCATGCCCGGAAAGCATTCCCTAATCCAGGCAGCGCACTTGCTCATACCACGAGAAATTCCTGTTACTTGTTCTGCTAAATGTGAGATCGCGCGATCCTCCATCCACACGCACGGCACATCGCGAGATGAGGTAATGGAGAATTGGAAAAACGAGAGACACAGAGGGTCTGTCTGTGTGCGTGCCGCGATGGGAAGATAAGCAGGCAATAGAAGAGGCCAAATACAATGAGAGCGAGAGGGTAGAGTCCCCCCTGCGTCGAAGTTGATTAAAATGCTTTTCTTTCAAGTCATTCCCTTATCTGATAATGCGTGCGCGAGATGCAGTTTGAAGAGTCTTCCCCTCCAACGCTCTCGACAACAAAACGCATCATGACGATGATGATGATGGCGCAAAGCTTCATCGGCTGCATCTTGGTGTTCTAATAGAAACTGTAGCAGGAGTGCCCCATTCAATGTGATTGTTTTGCGTGAGAATATTGCGTTGTTAGGTGTTACACTTTTTAACAATGTGATAACCAGCTTGAGTAAAGGTTATAGCGACGAGAGGCAGAGAGAAATATATAAGAGCAAGCTTTTAATGTCCGGCGCTGCCTGCGTAAGAATAAATTCTCTCGCCTATGTTCCGCTACCGCTAAAGTAATCGAATTAATTATCTAACAACCTCCACCCCAAGTAGGATGTAGCCGCTCGAATTGATGCCAATTAGTACGCCCTACTCTCAGCTATACAACGGTTCTAATGAACGTAATGAACAGTACACAACGTCCATGATGCCATTGCAGTGGGACCAAATAATTGTGAGTACTTGTTGGCACGCTGCTTGGTATTTTTACAGCATTATTGGGTCCCTTTAGAAAACACACGTACCAACATATCAAAGAAAAACAGGTGACGACGACGTGTCCCATTGCTTTGGGAGGGGCTGTAACACTCCCCCAACGTTAAATCGCTTGATCGATAATCGAGTATCGTTAGCACAGCGAATTAAATGGGAAACGTACAAGGCTTCCCCCTGCCGGTCCGATGACATGATACTTTATTAGCTAATGTCTACTACACCGTCACCTGTTCGTTCCCAGCGTGCTAGACGACTCATTACAACGACAGCTTTCTCCAGTAGCGATGCACGTTCTAAGGTAATTTCTTACATACATTTCGAATTTTTGAGTTTCAAAATTAGATGCGAATACGTGCTCAAAGGAGTGTAAAAATATAAATTCCGGTACAATTTGATCAAAACATGATATCTAACATTTTTTCACAACTGCTCGAAACTGCTCGAAACTGCTCGAAAACTGCTCGAATATCCGAATGCACCATCAAAGCATCGCTAACTCGCATGTAATGTCACATCTATCACCATTTCGCCACAAATGAAGCATCTTATCGTCCCAAACATGGACAAAAACCCCACCAGCACGGCGGCCACCGCGATCGTTAGTGTGCGGCGGAAACGAAAATTGTACCCAATAATACTTTCATCACTCGCGCAATCACTCCGTTTCCTTCCCCGAAAAGGAAATCCCACCAGCACGCACCAAAACCTCATGCATGCACCACACAGTTTTGCCGCAATTTCTAATGCGTCGCTTTTATTATTTATCACTCGCGCCACTCCGTTCCAGCCTCCCCAGCACACACGCAGCACCCAGGAAATCTACGCTCACTCGAGGCTCAATCAAATTCGCACTCCAATCAAAGGTGTTGGAAATTTCACACGCTGTCTCCATGCGCGCACACCAACAACAAACCCACCGCTTCCGTTCGCGGAAATGGGCCACTCACCATTTCGCAAGCTCTCCATCACATTTTTTTATTTTGGTCAGATTTGCTTTTGGGAAAGGTTCGGTCACTTTTATTTGCACGACAATTGCATCCCCCAATCGGTCGTCAATCATCGATAGAGGGAATATCAAGAAAAGGGGAAAAATAAGCACCATTTTCTTCCCATTTTATTGGGATTGCCGGTTTGAGATTTGCTCGAAGTGAACAGGAGGAAATGGCGAGCGAGCAAAAAAAAAGTGAAATGATCGTTCCCGTTTGTGTGATGTGCAGTTTAGGCAAAAGCATTTCCCGCTATCTTCAGCACCCGATGGATCAACCAGGCAGGAAGGGGTGAGAAGTGATCAACGCTCGTTTGCAGAAATGGTCACGCAATCCAAGGCGAAAGAACAAACCTGCACACACACACACACACTCAAAATGGAGCGACCGATGATGCTGCAAGGGAAGGCACGGGAAATAGATAAAAGAGAGGCAAGATCACAACCATTCATTGTTATTCCATGTCTTTGAATATAAACGCCCCGTGCCGTCCCAATGGAGAGGTTTGATTTTCCAAGTTTCCGTGCGCGCGCGCCCGCCGCAACATAATCCTCATTCTTTCCCTTTGGTGGCGCGAGAAGGCGGAGAGATTGGAGGCGGGAGTCAGCATAACTTGCATCATCATCAGCAGCAGCCGAGGGGCCTTTATGGGGCGGCTTTAGCTACTTCCGCAATCCATATTTCCACCAGGCCCCGACTGAAAAGAGCGCTGTGTGTCTTTTGTTTTTCGCTTTCTTCGATTTCCGATTTCCCAGGAGGGTCTGCTACTCCCGCCCCAAGCAGAAGATGCAGCAGAGATGACCAGCCCGCCACCAACCATTCCGAATGGATCTCGTTGGTCGTAAATGGTGCTACACCAAACACGAATGCCACAAGAAGGAAGCATCCGAACACGCTCTCCGATATTGGAGCGAGTTTGGCGGATTTTATTTTGGTTTTTTGCTTGCACCGAGCGATCCGTCCTTCCCCGCAACTAAGGCGCTCACTGTGTCGGTGTCTTCCGATGTCGTAATTGCAAACAGAGCGCGGAGATGGAGGAACTCTTCGAGCCGATCTTCGTGTGTCAAATAAGAGCAGCACAAACAAACCAAAAAAGCATGGTCAGTACGGTACGACGAGACACAGACAAGAGGGTTTTTACTTTCACCCAGAGGTCGTTACAATCATCGGTCCATATTCGTCACAGGCCCCCGTGCGGCAACCCTGTGTCTGAGTGTTAACCACCCGATAAGGTCACAGAGCAAAAGGCGGTAGCAGTTGTAGATCATTGCCTTTGTCCCCCATTGTTTCCTTCTTTTATTGGCAGCTTTTATAGGGATGTTAAAGAAAGATGCTAACACGTTTAAAGTATTGTTTTAGGTTTGTTGCTGGAGAAAAACTGGAAGAAGAACCTAACAGGACCTCCGGAAATTGGATAGTCCGAATGGTTAATATGTAAGGATTTTATCAAAATCATTAAAATTGACTTCAACAGAAAGGCCTGAAGAAAAAGTCCACAGCGACCACATTTCAGCGACATGTCTGCTGTCAAAACATGACTGCGAGTACTTCAAAACGAAGCAGATGTTGCCCAAGATACGGAAAAGGGTACAACAATTATGCCGTTTATCAAGTTATTCCGATTCGCTAGAAAAACAAATCACAAACTTCTACATCGCTTTTACCTTCGCCAATTTCTTCAAACTTTCACGCATCATAAACGTCCAGGCGCCACTAGACAGCGACGACACACACCAAGACAACGTCGAAAGGAACCGGCGCGCAGCACTGTCAATAAAAGCATTACTATTTGTCTAATCAACAATCAACGATCGGGGCCCACTTTCTTCGGTCCTTAGGGTCCTCGCGCCGCTTCACCACTCTCAAAATCGTACGCATTCCAACGCAACAACAACAAAAAACTCTCATTTTTTAGCAAGGATCAGTACCCGGTGTCTATATGTACTTCTCATACGGGCCATTCACTCACGGGGGCGCTTTGATCAAAGCGACAGGGCAAAACCGATTCCCCGTTTGCAATAAACCACTGCCCTCACGAACCAAGTCGCTGGCCAAGCAGCAGGACAACCATGCCGATTGTTCGCATCCCGCAACACACGCACATTGAGGGAAGTGGAGGAGGACACATCGCACATAGCAAAACCTCCGCGCGTACATCATCGCCAAATCGCACGGGTATCGGGCCAAAACATTTGCGAAAGTGATGGTGGCCACCAATCATTTGATCTGATCGGCTGGACGATCCAGCCGGCACCGGCTAAGGCGTGCGTGCAGCTCAGAAACGTCTACGAAGGGAGAATGGATGAAAAGTGGCCGCTAAACAATCGGCCAATAAAGCGAAATTTATTCCCAATCATACGATACGATCCTGCTTCTCCGCTGCCTAACACGCAGGAAAAACCGTTCCTCTCTAATGGTCGAAGATATGTTACAACTCCCACCCTCTGAGGGCTTCATCCGCTCCGCTCCGCTGTGCTAAATCGGCAATCGGAGGAGATGTCCATGCACCATGCAGACCACAACACACATGGCCGGCGCGCATGTGCTTTCAAAAAACAAGTTCTACCAAACGTATGCGCAACCTCGCCAAGGTAACCTGCTGCTGCTGCTGCAGGCTAGCTCGGAGTTGGAGACCACACGGTACGACAGCAGCATTATCGTTTAATCTGATTATCGGCCCCGATTATCGATCAGCAACAACGGTTGTAGCAACAAAAAAACTGGAAAATAATTAAATTGTGCCCTTGCGGGAAAAAAACAGCTGAAACGTGGAGGGAATAGAAGAGTGTGAGGCTTTAATGCAAAAAAAAAACTAGTTTACAAGTTAACTTTTACTCTCATCAGCTGTCATTTACTTTCCTTTTAACAGCTGTCAAACTTAAAAAGGGCAATTTTTTGCATCAAAACTCTCATCACATTAAATAAACTGAATTAATTTTTGCATTTGTCAAGAAACAGTTCAATTCTTTCGACAAAAAAAAGATTCAGTTGCATTGCATTTTTGGTGCCGTGACCAGGATCCAACAAAAAATCACGTTTTAGATGCTTTAAAAACGGCATAATAAAATGAAATGCACACAACAGCACCCATAGAGCGCGTTAAGGCATAAAATAACTAAATCCTCCTATCAGGTTACCTTTGGCGTTCCCCTCCGCCTCCTCGCTTCACATGACCAACAACACGCACCGCGCGACGTAACGCACCTAACGACCACTTGGTCAGCGGGCTTGTTGTCAGTAACGACCTCGTTACGGTCACTGCATGACGATGATGATGATGATGATGACGATAAACAATTACAAACTTCGCGCCCATGCTGCTCTCTCGCGTGCACACAAACACACTTAACTTCCCAGCTTGGTGTGCTTGGTACTACAGTCGATCAGCGCGTAACGAGCGCAATCCGTTTGATCGATCGAACCAATGAATCGATGCAATGTTTATTCTGTGATTCCCTTCATTTCCATCCCCTCTGACAGGTTGATAAGAGCGCGTTCCAACTGTCACAAATCAAGCCTGCTGCAGCTAGAAACTGCCCTGGGAGGGGGTTGCTATTTGCAAGCATGCTGTCGATCATAGTTCCCTGCTCGTTAGTGTTGGTGTGCCGGGAATTCAAATCGCTGCGATCGATTTTTATTACTGATCGCCCATCCAAGATCAAACTGCAATCGATGCGGGAATGGGGAGTGTAATTTTATACCGTCCTATTGCTCGTTTGTTCACACACTTCTACACACACACACACACTCTGGTTGAACACACGTGAAAGGGAGAGTGATCGTATAGAAATAAATATTTACAATCGCATACTTCCGCAACCGATAATACTCAATCGCGCGCGCGCGTTGCCTTCGAACGAAATCTTCGAAATCGTACGACGAGGGGCCATAAAATCATCAACATCGGTTGTTTCCTCCTGCGCTTTGATAGTGCGCGACATCGGGTTAAGTTGATACAACGCATAGAAGCATAGAGACATAATTTTGGTTGCTGAGTCTTTTGGGGCCTGATGCTGGAGCATAGGGATGGCTGGCAGCGTGTAATTTTACACCACCGTGTCCAAAACACACACAAGCGCATGCACACACACTGCACACAACTCAATCAATATTGATCTAAAGAGCAGTTGTGATGCCGTGAGAGTGAAAGTTCCCCAAAACGGAAAGTTCAGCGCTGGAGAGGAGCCGATAGGCTTCCCCGACACTGACAATACCGGCACACTAATACGCTAATCCTTTTACGGCTAATCCTGGCCAGAGTGTGGTTCACTTTCCGACATGAACAAGCCAACAAGTTTATGCGCTGCATTTAATGTGGAAACGTTGGCCGGCCTATCGATTTGCTATCAATCATGCTCGGATACGGGAGATTGTCCTCATCAATGGATAGATTTTATGCTTTCAAAAATTGACATGAGAAGCGTACAATAGAAACACCATACAGATCTGAACGTCTAAAACAAACATGTAACTGTCAATAAAAGCTCGATGCGATAAACAAAACGTCTGCTTTAGTAGCATTCGTTATCAACTGACAAGTGGACAGTAATTCTAAATGGAAATTTAACGAACAAATAACACACTAATTATTCACACTAATTGGTTTATATTTTTTATTTTCATTTATTTTTTATTTATTTTATGCTTTATATATTATGCTTGTTTTTTTTTCTTATCTTATGTCCTTTCAAGTATCATCATAAGAGGTCAGAATTGATTAAACAAGCAACCTCAATAAGGCAATAATGGCATATTTTACAAACTAAGCTAATAAAACTATACATGTGACCTCCGAGATACGACTGTATTTGGGACCGTAAAAATGTCCCAAAACAATGTCCCAATGTCGAATATCTGTCAATAGGGCCCTTCACGATTCTAGTCAGTTTTTTGCATTTGTATGGAGTTTGACAGTTGTAGGCTGAAATCATGTAAACACTCCATACAAAACCACACATAAAACTAGCCTGCAATTTTCAGTCTAGATTATTCTAGCCTAAAAGCTAGAATTAGATTCGAGTACCTGCTCGAAAAATGGCAAAACAAGGTGGTGAGATCTGGTAATGGAATCCAAAATCAAAGTGTATGTAGATCAGGTGGTCTCATAGCATGTTTTTATAACCAAATTTGAATATCACTTTTTGACAGGATGGGTGAAAATTGTTGTTCAAACAAGCTTTCTGGAGGCTTGACGAATACACAAAACAAGGAGAAGCGATAAAAATTAGCCTTCTAAATTCATACACCTTGGGATAAGCCCACCTGTATATTATATCCACTTAGATAGCTGCTCGAAAACTGCTATACAATGCATACAGCTGACAGGCTGAAATTTCAGCCTACCAACTTAAAACGGAAAGGACCCCAATGTAAAGTTTTCAACGGAAGTTGAAGAGTCGAAATCTGTGATATCGTATTTGTTTTTTATTCATGATGTAATGATAACGTATTAATTTTAATCCAAACGTCGTTTACACGATACAGATATTCAGGGTCGGGTAGATGGAGAATCTTTGTAAATGTGTATATAACGGTTATCAGCAAGAAATTAAAAAAAATACAAAACAAAATCCGAATTTAACAACCTAATATTGAAGTGTGGCTTTCGGCGGAGTAACAACACAATAATACAGCCGCCATATGTCAAACTTCGTTTTAAAAATAGTTGAAATCGTTGAACCTCCCAATAATATTGTCGTTCTGAAAATGAGCTGATCTCATCATGTCATTACGAAATGCAGATTCAAGAAAATGTATTTCAAGCTACAGCTACAGTTGTAAGGCTGTCCTATTAAAACCGTCATCTTAAACGCCCCAAAAATACAATCCTGTATAAGTTTAGCTTGTAACCGATCGCATAAATACCGCGAAAGCCAAATTGACCTCAAATTTACGAGCCTGCCGACATTTGATATGAAGACATTAGGTACCATCATAAACGTCCGCCTGTGTCCATTCGGTGTGACTGATCGGTACACATTTGGCGTAATGAGCAACAAACACACACCACACCCTCACCCCGATTTATGTGCTTACTCCCCCCTTCATAGCAGTATGCTATATTTTATGCGACCTACACCAGGGAAGCAAAAAGAGACGAACACTAACGACCGTAAATAAATGTAAAATGGCCCGATTTATAATACATACTCACGACACACACACACACACACACACAGCAATACGGAAAGAAGGTCTCCTCGTAAGCAGTTTGTTCGCTCCTTCTTCTTCAAAAAATGGCCAAATTGATACAGCAACGCCCAGCAGTTCACTTACAAATGCGAACGAGCCGCATTCGTTACCACGGCTTCACGCTAACGGAAGCAGCACGACCGGAATATTGCCATTTCGCGTGTCAGTTATGTTTTTTTGATGATTTTTTGCCATTTTTTGCACAGCCATCTAGAGGGTCTATCCACATACTAACACACACAAACACGCTAAAAGGTTATCAGAAAAACGGCATGCCAAGGAGGTAAGCGTACACACCATATGGCCGAAACGAAACGAAAAAATAAACTGCCGCACACTTCTCATCACCATTTGGGGCGCATAGATAAGGCGGGGTTTGAATTTATTTAATAAATTTGATAACCACAACGTCCCGAAAAACGTGCGCCATCACCGTATGCTCGTCAACCCATAATCCCATGATTCGTTACACAGTTTTTGAAGCAACTCTTAAGTGACCTATTAAAATACCTCCCAGCGCCGAAGATCTTTCACACTCGACAGCTTTAAAAAAAAGCGAACCTACCTAAATAAACAGATCAACCCCCATCATGTGTCATGTGTCATTACACACCTTGGCTCGCATAACACGCGTTTCCAACGGCTTCGCGACCCTGCTCTATTTTCAATCCACAGTCGTGTGCGCTACACCACCATCAGCGATTGCCAAATAGTGTGTAGAGTCTGTCTTTCGCTAGTGGACTTAGCCCAAGAATGTCTTCCTTCTTGTAGTTCCTTCCCCTTCCTCAGCTCAGCGCTCATCAATCAATCAAGTCTTCGCCAAGTCTTCGTCGGTCAAACGGTGGACTTGAAATGGTGCGATGATGTCAGCATGTTCGAGAGCCACTCAAACACAGGCGGCCCAGTGACATTGTTCGTTATCACACACGCCATTCTCATCTTTATTCAGCACAGTAACGAACGAGGAGGGAAAAAGGGTGTGTTTGAAATTAAAAATTCGTAACCGAAAAGAAATGCCAAACAATAATCAAAAAAAAAAACACACACACACCCCGAAAGTCCAAGATTAAGTAATCCCAGATGGGTTACAATTTCAATCGCGACTACATCATCCGGATCGATTCGGGCCGTGTTTGGTCGGGTGTAGTGCTCCGCCCAGAGTTGTTTACTCTTTTTTCTGATTTGATTTACTGTTTTTGCTTCCTTTTCTAATACAAAAAAAATGATGGAAAAAGCACAGTTTCCGTAGACTCGGACAGCTGACACATACACACACTAAAACACAGCCCTAAACGCTGACGCGCTCCGCCTGGTTCGATCTGTTATATTAACGGGAAATTAGTTTTCTTCTCGCTCCAATTCGGGCTGGAAAGAGCCCTCAGACTGCGCGCGGCCACTACCACTGAGCATTCAATCAAAAGCCCTTGCTCCTCTTCTCCACCTTACGATGTTTAGCCATTGTGTGTGTATCTTGACGGTTAGTTTTACTAAAGCGCGAACGGAAATTTGTAGTGAAATTGATTTCCATCCACAAACGTGTGTGCCGCGCGCTTACGACTGACGTCGATATGATTGTACGCTTCCTGCCCCTCTTGGAGCGGCGATTTTCATCGGCGAGGAGCCTTTGTTTCGTTTGAAGCCGTTATAAAAATGCAAACCCCGTCCGCTAAGGTGTACAATTAAGTGGCACCCTCTGCCCCGCAAATGGGCAAGTCACAATCGCCAATCGAAACTGAAAGTCAAGGAAAAATGGGGGGAACGATTGGGGGGGGGCGAAAAAGGTCGCGCCATCAATTATAGGGTCGCTGCCTCTCCCGCTGGGAAGCGATGAAGATCCTCCAGCTTTAAAAATACACTCCCCCCAAACCCTTCCTCCTGTTTTTCAAACTAACAACCCGCTTCGCCTTCCAACGCACTAATTACACACCGAAATTCCGAAGGACCGATTCCGACAACAATACCTTTTTGGCGAATTATAGCTTCCTCTCCCGGGAGATGGGTGTGAGTTTTAGCCAGCGGTCAGGCGCGGCAGCAGCAGATCCGGAAAAGGGCTATAATTTTGCGATACAGCTTCGAGCGGATGAAGATGAGCAACCTCAGCCCGCCCAATCCCGCCAGTTGATGCCAATATCCGCCGTCGTCCGACGCTTGGTGTGGTACAGGATTCAATAGCAGAAAATCAAGTCAATCGAACCGGCGCTGCTGCTTTTTTTGCTTTTTTTTAATTTTTTGTGTCATGATTAGTAGCAATAAACGCGGCTTACACGACGCGGCTGGATGATGTAAATAATTATGGCATTACTTTTTCGCACCGAAAGCGGAAGCGGCAAAAGACGTCATTCTTATTGGATTTCTGCTGTTCCTGGTTTTGAGGGTTTTTTTTTTCTTC
This sequence comes from Anopheles arabiensis, assembly GCF_016920715.1. NCBI lineage: Eukaryota > Metazoa > Arthropoda > Insecta > Diptera > Culicidae > Anopheles > Anopheles arabiensis. Next base: position 32,025,508 of record NC_053518.1, read on the forward strand.
CTTTTTTCTTGCATGGCTTTTACTTTTACTTAACTAGAGGAGAGCCTATTGAAGTGTACACTCTAGTGTGCCAAAAAATGTACCAAAAACGAGTAACGTCACGAACAGTGAATCCAATTTTGGATCTTTCAACCGGATCTTTGGGAACAAAAAATATATTTACCGTTGGAGATGATTTTGTAACAGCTTGGACGCAGTCTTACGAAACTGGCATGAGTCAGTGTGAAACAAACGGTGTAGTTCTTCCATTACAAATGCCCACAACCACTCAAATATGTAAATTAACTACGTTTTGGGTGCAATGAGCGTTTCATCGTTTAATGCCGTCCTTGTTTTAAGGAAGAATAAATTAATGAGTCATCAACAACTTCACTAAAGAACTGTTTCTTTGTTGGTCGCTATTACTAAAATGATCCATTTTATGTTTCTAAATGTATGCCCTTTTTATTATTAGATACCAACAAAAAATAGTAAAATGTATAACATTCGTGATAAAACAAATGAGCACACTATAAAGAGGGCTAGGAAGGGTGGAAATTAATTTTCCTTCAATATTTTTACACCTGCTCGCAGTCGAATAAAAAAAAGGCTCCAATTAATAACCCTCACCAGCACATTTCTCAAACACACTAATTCTGCTTGTGAAAAATCGATTTCCGCTCATTACGCTCCGATATGTAAACAACAACTAACGAACGAAACACGTCACGGTTTGCAATCGAGAGAGCACGGCCAAACGAGCCCCAACAACAGGTCCGACGTCCTAATGAGCTGCAGATTAGTGGGGCTACTAGCTGCACGAGGGAGGTTAAGCAGATACATAAGCATTGGAATGATAATGTAGGAAAAATACACACACAATAAATAAATAAATAATTCATTACTGTCAAAAAACGAATACTCTCAAACGTAACAACGCATCTGGCCTATTGCACCCAAACACACACTGCTAAACCGAGCAGTTGTTGTGTAAACACATTGCAACCGGACCAGCAAGCAACATGTTGGGCAATTCTTGTTTCAAAAATTCTAACATTTGGGGCGGAAAGCATCTTTCACGAAAAAAATAAATAAACAAATAAACACGACAGGGAAGAACACCATTTCAAAACCTCGAGTGCGGGGGTCGGTGCGAGATGTTGCACTGCATGTTTACAACAGGTTGCTGCTTCCCACACAACGAGAGACAGAGAGAGAAAGCACACATAAGTGAGAGAGGGAGGACAACAAACAGATGGTAAAGATTTACAACCAGCTGATTGGGAGTGTGCTTCTTGTCACAGATTCTTGCCGCACGGTGAGATGTGTTTTGACTCGCCGCGTAAGGAAATGTGTCCAGGATATGCGCATGCCCATTAACGGTGGAACAACTCACACATACAAAGACGCAGATCCTGACAGCCGGCCGGCACAAGGACCTACCGCAAAAAGGACAAACAAAAAGTGGTAAGGATTCAATG